>NC_138030.1:48883112-50083112 GCF_964106645.2 Podarcis pityusensis | reverse complement strand
ACTGGAGCTAGGCACTTTGTCTACAGGAGAAGAGTTTGGGAACCCACAACAGAAATTCAAACTGGTCTTCCTGGGGGAGCAAGGTGTTGGGAAGACATCCTTGATCACAATGTTCATGCATGACAGTTTTGGCAGCACGTAACAGTGCAAAGGAGAAGCCATTCTCCTAGGATGAATGAGACACAAAATGGCACAATTATTCAAGACAATGATATGAACGTCTATCCTGTCTGTTCACACGAACATGAAAATATGCACAGCTGTTCACTGCTCAAGAATGTTGCAACTTATGAGGTTACAGTGTGCTACATCAAAGGCTGGTTTCTTGCTCAGCCATCTGCAGGTGAGATTGGTGCCTTAACTTGCTCTGTGTATATCAGAATGTGAGCTCCTCTATCTGTATTAAACTTGCTTTCTCTCAAGCTAATTAATAATTACATTTCTCAGCTGCCTGCTCAGAAGTATTCTATCAATATGAATGTTTGTTTTCACCCCACTCTGGGATCCATTGTGATGAAGAGTGGGTTAGAAATATTATAAACAAAAGCAGTAGACTACATCCAAGCCTGTGTGCATTCGATTGATTTCCCTCATGCTTTGAAGTTGTACAGAATTTGGTACTAGAAAGAGATTTCTGCCTTCCGAGCGTTTTAAGCTTTTATTGAAAAAGGAAAAATACACACACAATATTTTGTTTCTAATGGCTGCCAGCCCACTACATTCTTCATTCAAGGCCCTGCTCCATATCCTGCTCTTTGGGGACATTCAACTGACTGGGACATGGGACAGTGGCTTCTTGGTTGTGGTGCCCAAGCTGTACAATTCCTTCCCCAAGAAGCCTTAATGGAGTTTTCGAGAGTTACATAATTTTTTTTTTTGCTTCACCAAGCTTTTAGCTTGATTTGAGGGTTTTTATCCTTGCTGTTCTATATTCTGTTTTATTATTCATCAGTGCTTGTATTTTTTATTATGTCCGGGGGCCCTTTGTGAAGCTTAAAAATGGGGTATAAATTGTTTAAATAAAGGAAGAAATATCTGTTTCTTCTAGAGCCTTTATGGACTGCTGTTGTTTAATTCCTATGTTTTATTCCTGCTATTTTTAATATTTTATGTATTTCTTTTAGATTGTATTTTATTTTACTACTTATTTTTGTAAGCAACATCTAATGTTTCCTGAAAAGTGAGGTGATAATGATAACAATGATCATTATAACAGAATGATGATAGATTTTGCATATATAAAATGTATTGAAAATATGACATCCAAGCCAATATCAATAAGCAGACCGTGAAAGCAGACTGTGCAAATGAGCAAAATGCTCCAAACTGCAGGAGAACTCCACAATTTCCCTGAAGAGCAAAGCAGAAATATGTGAAGCAGACCAGCATCCTGGTGGCACCCATTCAATCTTAGCAGTTTATTTAAATGTAGTGTTTACCCTGACATCTTCACCAGACTCTAATCTCCTCACAGATCAGAGGAACCTCCACAGAAGGAGCATCTCTCTGAAATCTGCTCCAGCCAAATGTCTGAATTTATGAAACAGTCACCTGCAGATAAAAACATTTCTCTGCTAAACCAGCCCAATTGCTTCTTAAGTATTTAGCGTTGCTGAGTAAGATAAATGGGTTTTAGGAAGGCAGTGGCCTTAATAAAAAAGATTCAGCTGCTGCCACTGCTTGGGAGCACCAGAACCAATACAAGCAGAGCTAACACTGGCAGCTGGTATTTATGCTGGCTGCAATGCCCTTACAGCATTTCATTTTAGTCTTCATCATGACTCTCTATAACCACTGTCTCTCTGACCATGTCTGCACTTCTGGGGGGGAGAGCTGTGATATGGATTACTTGGACTAGCCCTACCCTGACATTTATTTCCCCTGCGTGTGAACTGTCATTGTAGTGAAGATTTGCCCTAGAAGCACATACACACGCCTGCTGAATGCACAATAATTCTTCACTTCAGGTGTCGGGTTTTTTTTTGTTTTTTACCAATGGATATCATGTGGATTTTGCTAATAAAGCCAACTTAAGTGCTTACAGAATCCTCGTCTCAGAGGAGAGGTTGCTATTCTTCTTGTTCTTTGGTGTGGAGATGGCTAGTTCTAAAGACATATTTATATGCTTGTGCTATCTCAAGCTGCTGTCAGAGACTGCTGAGCTAGATGGACCCCTGGATTTGACTCATCCACAACATGCATTTAAAGCACAGGGCTTCCGCCAAAGAATTCTGGCAATTGTAGTTTATCCCTCATAGAGCAAAAATTCAAACTACAGTTCCCATAATTCTTTTTTTTGGGGCGGGGGGAGAGACACCATGTGCTTTAAACATACAGTGTGGATGTGATATAAGTATAAGACTGCTGCCTATGCTCTTATTCTATTCTGAAGGCTTGCAACTTTTTAACATGGCCCATCTAGACCAGCATCCTGTTGGTGGGCAGGAGCAGGGACCGAGCAACGGGAGCTCACCCCGTCGTGGGGATTCGAAACGCCAACCTTCTGATCGGCAAGTCCTAGGCTCTGTGGTTTAACCCACAGCGCCACCCACGTCCCTTTGGTCCTTCGAACTGAAAACGAATCAGCGACCTAAGGATCTAAAGACATAGTAACACCCAAATGAATTTTGTACCAAATTATTGTACCTAGATTATTCTTGTGGTTTAAATTAATTGTGAGATGCTAAACAGAATAGGGAGGAGGGTGTAACCTGACTTCAAAACAGTAACTCTAAGTACTGGAAGACAAATCCACCCTTTTCTAATTGATGGGTAAATTTCAGATGCTTCCTACACATTCATGGGAACGCAGGTGGCGCTGTGGGTTAAACCACAGAGCCTAGGACTTGCTGATCAGAAGGTCGGCAGTTCGAATCCCCGTGACGGGGTGAGCTCCCGTTGCTCGGTCCCAGCTCCTGCCAACCTAGCAGTTTGAAAGCACGTCAAAGTGCAAGTAGATAAATAGGTACCGCTCCGGCGGGAAGGTAAACGACGTTTCCGTGTGCTGCTCTGGTTTGCCAGAAGCGGCTTAGTCATGCTGGCCACATGACCCGGAAGCTGTACGCCGGCTCCCTCGGCCAGTAAAGCGAGATGAGCGCCGCAACCCCAGAGTCGGCCACGACTGGACCTAATGGTCAGGGGTCCCTTTACCTTTACACATTCATATTTCTCCTTAACTACATATACGAGGGCTAGGAAATCTTGTTCTCTAAATTGATTATTGCTTCCTGAAAGCTCCCATATGTAATTTTAATACATAATCCTAAGTATGTATGGGATTGTAAGAAATGGCAGACATTAGCTTCATTTTCCTATAGTCATCTGAATAAACTGACCAAGTTTATTTGTTCCATCTATATAGTCTTTGTCTCTATGCCTCTATGTGTGAACATTTCCATAAGGAAGGAAGCCTGTGGCTGCAAATCAGACAGTCTGAGAAGAGACTCTACCGTTAGATGCCTTATTTGATACCACACAGTATCAAAGTACAAGGTGTGAAAACAGCCCAGATCCAATCCAAGGATGAACTGAGCCAGGATCGGCCTAAGGCATGAGCTCTACAAAATACTGTGAAGTATCTCAGCCGGAAACTGGATGATCACATAAGAAATAAATGAAGCATGGCATCAGGAAGTAAATCAGAATGAAGCAATGCCAGGGCTAGAGGCAAGCAGGGAAGGAGGAACAGTCAAATCCAACTTGGTCTGCATCTGAGCAATGAGTTACTCAGACTGTGTAGCTAAGCTAAGAGACAGCAGGTTTATATGGCCTATTTGGCTTTTGTGTTAGGTAATTCCAGGAAGCAGGAAAGTGTGTATATGGTAAGGCAGTCCTCCTGGTTTCAACTAATATGACGGATGGGTGGGCTGTTGAAGGGGAAAGGGGAGGAGTGGGAAAGGGCATTCTTTACCCAAAGCAGCCTGGCAAGCAAACCTCCCAGGTGGTCTGAAGATTCCCTGCCTCTGTCTCCAAGGTCCACGTGGAAGACAGTGGTGGAGTGGAATGAGGTGGCAGTCTAACCTGCCAGGCTCAGAAATATTACATAATTGGTTCTTAACTCTGTTGGGACTCGCTCCCAGTCACATGGCTGAGGAATATCAGAGTCAATAAAATGTGCATGATAAAAGCACTTAGCACTGTAGCCATAGGTAGGGAACAAAAGAGGTATGGAGGGGGCACAAGGAAATGTTTCCCCATCATAAGGTCTCAGTTCCCACCTTCAGCAAGGTCAACTGAACCTATGGAACCCCTTTCTATATAAATTTACCCTGGAAGGGAAGTAGGATAGGAAGAATCTAGGAACTCAGCAAGATATGGCAGCAGACTACTATATTGCATTTCTACCTTTCAAAGGACAGGTGTGAAGGGACATTAGCTAGCCTCTGATCTCTGCCATATGGGGAAACACTAATGTTTCCCCATGAAGGACAGGAGACCATGGAACATGCACTTGCAAACTTAGTGTTCTAAAAGAACAGTGGTGAAATCTGTTCTTAATGCCCAGGAAGGTTCATTTTCTCTCTAACAGAGGAACCCCTCCCCCCAGTTCAAAAAGCAAATGCAATCAAGTTATTTCATTTAGAGAGGATTAACAGCATAGTTTACTTGGGACCAAATCTTTAACCCCAAAGACCAAAAGAATACTGCAGCAAGTTGATGATTAATTTCACCAGCCTAAAGGACAACTTTGAGGAAATTGGAAGAGGCATTGGGCTGCTTCACAAATACAAAAATTCGACAAAGTCTGTAGGAATCATGATGGTCTAAGCTGAGCAGTGAAGTCTTGAGCTAGCAGGTCTTTGTCTCACTTTATTCCCCCCCCTCACTCCTTGTTGGGGTGGGTTTGGGTTGTATGTGGGGTGGGTAGTGGTTGTATGTGTGTTGGGGGGTTGGCTGTGCTTTACTCCCTGCTGAGAAAGATGCAAATGAATCAAGTGTTGTATTAATGAGATATATTAATTAGTCAACATAGCTCTCCAATAGTCCTATTGGGTGCCATTCAAACAGTCTAGCTCACAAATGATCACACCTAGACTGCAACTGTAGAAGTCCCAGAAACGTCTGCCTTGTCCTGCTCCCTGATACTCCCAGTACATTCCATCTCAACCCTTTCCACATCATTCTCTCCCAAAATTTGTTTTAGGCTCTCAACTATAGTAAGGAAGCCTGTAACAAAGAAAATGCATGTTCTTTGCCATAATATAGCTCTCTTTCTCTCTAACCATATAAAGTGAAAAAGCCCATGACAAAGCAAATACAGACCCTTCTCCAAAATATATTATTTATCTGTCTGTCCATGCATGCATCCATCCATCCCACTCATACCAGGATATACCTGGGACTCTGCTACCATGACGTCTTTCATGATAGGCAACCCAACTGGCTCATTATTCTCCAGCTTCACACAGATGACTTGGTAGCCTCGGATCTGGCCATGCTGCTTGTTAGAGATAGGTGACTTCCAGGTAACACGAATGGTTGTGGAGTTCACTGATTCTACCTCCACTTTCCGAGGTGGAGCACTGGGCACTGGAAGGCACATGAGAAAATTTCATCAGCGACAACAGCATTGCTTCTGGGGTGGAGGAAACACACATCTCCCCAGATTACAAAGCAGAATTCACAGTAGAGTGAATGGTAAATATCCATGATTGTACTGCTGGACTAAGCTGTCCTGCTATTCAAGGCATGGCATAAGGAGATGCAAAGCTTTGTCTAGATTACTAGTACCCACACAACCCAATACATACATATCAATGAGTGGACATATTACAGGCACAATGGGAACATAGTTAATGATTTACCATGAATATGCCAGGAGCGTCCACTTCATACCTCCTTATTAGTGAATGGAAAAAACAAACCACAACCCCAGGCTATGGGGATTTTTAATTATTTATTAGATTCCATGATGAGAGCTATACAATGGAAGTGCTAGACACAATCTAGTGAAAAGGGAATTACACAGTGTAGAGGCAGCCACGGAGAAGGCTCTCACCAAGGTCACTAATAAGTCCAAATTTCTGAGAGTGGTGGAACTACCAAGAGGGCCCCCTATGCTGATCTTAGCACCTGAAATGGTCTGTAGGGAAATCAGTCTTTCAGATAATTGGGGCCCATCATTTAGGGCCTTAGACACTAATATGAGCACCTTGTCCCTGGAAATGAATTGGCAACTGTTTTAAAACAGGGATTATGTGATTTCGAAATGGAACCCCATCTGGCTGCTGCATTTGAAGTTTCTAAGTAGTCTTCAAGGGCAGCCCAGCATAGCAATAATCAAATCTGGAAGTCCCCAGAGCATAGAGTACAGTAGCCAAGTAATCTCTGCACAAAAGGGGCTGTAGCTGGCAAACCAGATATAGTTGGAAATAGGTCTTCCTAGCCACTAATGCCACCTGAGCTTCCACTGAATATCTTGGATCCAAGAGTACTCCCAGCCTGCTCCTTCCAGGAGCTCCCATGATGCAGAGCAATAGCTACCACATAACTACTTTTTGGAAACAGCTCCAAGGGTAGACGTGGAACTACTGTAATACAGTGCCTCCAAACCCTGGAGTTGCTCCAGAAGAATACCACGGTCAAAGGTATCAAAAGCTACCAAAAGATCAAGGAGAACAAGCAGGGTTACACTCCCCCCATCTGTTTCCCAACAAATGTCATCAACCAGGGGGACTAAGGTGCTATTTGGTGTAAAGTCTGGGCCTGAAACTGGACTGAAATCAATGATTTACTGTGTCCAAATGCTGCCACTGATGAAAATTTATTAAATTTATTAAAATTGCTCTAAGGTCAGCTGCTCTATAGCCTAAAGTGGGAGGCTGGTAATGAGGGAGGAAGGCAGTCCTAGGAGACTCATATTCTTGGCTGGCCATTCAGCTTATAGAATCATCTCCGAGAACAGTGTTCCTTCCAGAGAGTATCCTTGCTGTATTGCTACTCAGAATTTGCTTGAAAAAAATAAGACCAGAATTCTGTTATTGCAGGGCAAATCCACAGCCCCTGTAAACACACTGTGTCCCATTTGCTAGTGCAGAACAAGGTTAATTGGGGGCAGAGAACTGGATGGAACCTGTAAGGACTGTTCTATGCAGACACTCGGCAGGCAGGCAAGGCAGCCGCTCACCCTCTGGCAACTGGTTGTTTCCACAGATCTCACTCTTAATTGCAGATAATTACTTGAAGAGGAGCACAGAGGGGAAAGATACATATATTAGCAGGGGGAGGAGGCAAGCCTAATCGGTGAATGAGAAAGGGGATCATGGACCTCATTCCATCTTTCTCCATAAACTGCAAAATGGGGTGTCTTTCCCTGATGGTTATTCCTCATCCGAAAAATGAGTGGAAAGCAAACTACATTGCAGTGTAGTAACTGGACAACACTCCCCTTCCGCTCCAACAGTTAGACATGGCTGGGAAAGTGCTTGTGACGGTTCTGTCAAGGCACAGTAATCACGAGACTTACCTATACCTGCCGATAAAGGGCAGAGTCTTAAGCTAACAGCAACTGCCAAGGGACTGAATTGTTGGGTCAATGGAGGTCACCCCAATTATGAGGAGGGTATATTAGCTACCAGTAATATTTCAAGATTCAAAAAGCACTCTCACCCCCTTTTTGTGCTACCACCTATGAAAAATGAGTGCATCAGAAGGTTTTAAAACCACTCCTGACAGAGAGCTTAGCTGGAAGAGCCAACTGTACGGACCTCAAACTTATGCAGAGAGCTTGCTGCGACATTTCTAGGGTAGCAGTGTCCCTCCGGCTAAGGCTTTGCTAAATGAGAACTGAAGCAAACAATTCAGGCAGCAGGACATACAGATGTGCAAGCAAGCTTCAGAAGTAGGCAATGAACATTGCTATGCAAGGCTTTACAGGGTTGCAGTGGTGCAAGCAACAGCACAGCATGGGTGGTACAACTGAAGTATGCCTGCTCTCAGTTTACTGAGTGGCTCCCTTTTTCTATTTGCCTCTCTGTGCCCTTTTTGGTCTCTGAGGCAAGGATGCAGCCTGGGAAGTGCCTTCTGACAGTGCAAGGACTGGCACTTTCTACAGACGAGATTTAAGCTGGCATGACATATCTGACAGACTAGCCATAACAATGCAATTTTTGCTTCAGAATGTCCTTGATAGAGAGCTGCTTTGCCCATGTGATAGAGAAGAGGAACAGATTCATGTAGGAAGCAGGCATTTTGATTATATTTCATACATATTAACCCCATCATTCTTATTGACTACATTTAGACCCCCCCCCCCTTTCTGTAGAGCCGAGAACAGCACTACAAATGCTATTCCTTTGGCAGGACCCAAAAGAGCCCTTGTTACCTTCAGTCATGGGTCGGGAACCTACCGTCTTCATCAGTGCGAACCCAGACCGGGATGCTCTCTGGCCCAGGACCCACGTCTGTGTGAGCCCTCACCCACACTTTGTACTCTGTCCATTTCTCCAGGCTGTTGATCTCCCAGCTTGAATGCTCGTGTCCAATGCCCTCAACCACACGCTTGCTGTTGTCCTCTCCTTCCACCGCTTGGTATGCGACAGAATACTGTGTGATGACTCCATTGCGGCTCTGAGCCGGTGGTGGTACCCAACTTACCCGGATAGAGGTGGAGCTGGTGCTTACACACACGACCTCTTGGGGTGGGGCAGAAGGGGCTAGGGATAAATAAAATGAAGCAAGTGGGGAGATGAGGGGAAATGATTGGGTAAAATACATAATTTACAGGGAGCTCTTACCCAGCCAACAGAGCCTCAATAAACATAGAACAAAACCCACTAGGCCCGATTCAATTGAATAGTCATCTGGCTATTCCCTCTCATTCACCTGTGCACCCCACCAACTACTCTGGGGGATTGGGTGAACCCCCAGAACTGGGTGCAGTGGGGGGGGGGAGTAGAAGTGATAATATTCCATCTGGCAAGTAGATATGCTATTCCGCCTGGCCTTTAATTTGAATTGAGCCTGATCTATTATTTTCCTTCTGTTCCCTCCCCATCCCCTTTTATGAAGATTACCCGCTCTGAGACCCCACAGCTAATTCTCCCCTAGCCTCCTCTGTAGAGGTTGCCTAAAAAGAAGAGAGAACTAGAAAGTACAAGACTTAGACAGATGTGAGATCAATAGGATAAGTAACAGATGAGAATAGGAGAGCAGGCATCAAGAAGGAAGGATCTGATGTATGAAAATTATTGAAACCAAGAAGAAAAGTAAGGACAGTGTTGTTTTGTTCCTTGAATAACCTGATGATGCTCAAGCTGAGGAAGGCTATTGGAGTATACATCTTCTGAGGACAATCTGACTGTACACTAACTGGCAAGCGAGCAATCCTGGAGAATTGGATTCTTTGCATCTGACATATTGCTCCAAACCTGGGAGCAGGGCACAGAACTGGAGGCTCCTAAGGCTATGAGGAAGGTTCCTAAAGAGGTAAAAAAAGTACTACAAACAACACTGCTGAGGTGGACCTGAAAGGTAGAGAGTAAAGAAAGAAAGCCAGGCAATACAGGAAAGTAGACAAAGTGAATATAGGTATAACCCAAGAAGGATACACGGGGTATGAGAAGCAGACAAGAAGAGAGCCTAAATTAACTGGAAACAATCCTTTTACTAATGAATTTGGAGATTTTGGAGAACAGGCCTCACTTGACAAAGCTCTCAGCAACTAGAAGAAGAAGAACTATCAGCAAGCATAATAAATGGATCAAAACATGAGACACAGTGATTTCCCACATCTACTGATGGCTGGGTAAGAGTCACACCTGAACAGTGCCAATAATAAGCTGCAGCTTAACATCAGAGGACAAAATAAAACACAGCAACACAAGCAAAATACATGGGAAAAGTACATGAGAAAGAAATGCACACCAACATGCACGTGCACGCGCACACACACACCACACACACACACCACACATTTTGAACCATGACACACACAAATATTCTCAGAGGCAAAATGAACCCATTCACTATTCTCAGGTTATGCCCTCCCTGGAGATGTAAGGGCCTCTAAATCATGCTTATGAGAATGGCTACTTGTGTGATGAGCACTGGGTAACCTAATTTCAATGTTTCTATGTTTAGATGACTGATCTTCTCAACATGATATTATCCTCAAGTAAAATGCTAGGAGCGGCAGCACTTTCCCCAGAGATAACATATCAAAGGACATAGATCCTATGTGTGATTAGAGGAGCATCTTATTTGGGCTGTTCAACAATTAAGGTCAGGATTCCCCATATCTGCCTTTGCAAACTATTCTTCTAAAACAGAAAAAAATGGCTTCAAGTTTTCATTTGAGCCAGGGTGCAGCCTTGGATCCCAAGTTCTCAAAAATCATGCCCTGCCTGAGTTGCTTCCCTTGTTAGCTGCCTTTCCCTCAAACTCCACCCCACCGTTTTCATCTTGTCTGTTTCACTGAATGTGTTTACCTTGCTAGCACAAACCTTGAACTCCATTGGGGTTGGGTGGGGAAAACAACTTGAAAGGTAAAGCACTGTTGTCCTATACCACAGGGGTAACCAATGTGGTCTCCTCTGTATGTTGTGGACTACAACTCCGATAATCCCTGACCATTGGTCATGCTGGCTGGGGTTGATGTGAGTTTGGGCCCAAAGCATCTGAAAGGCATGGTGTTGGCTACTCCTACTCTATCCATTTCCCACTGCTAAGCTGTCCTTCCATGAGGAAGGGACTAATGGCTAACATGACACATGGGTGACTATGACTAGTGTAATATATAGTTTAGCCTGGAGTATATGCAGTTATATTCCTTCATAAAAGCTAAAGAACAGAACCTGGAACTAGGAGATATAGCCAGGGATGGAGCCAGAGCACCTATCTTTTTATAGTATGAAACATTGCCGAGGAGGATCAGTATCATAGGAGTTCTGTGTCAGAGAGATCTCCCTTGCTTCTGTCCCCAGAGACCATTTAGTATGCTACTGGGAAAACTTTAGAAATATAGCTTGGTAGTTTGCTAAATCAGCATATGGCCCTATGTTAAACTCAGATGCTTCACCACCTCCACATGCAATCTGTGATGGCAAAAAAGCAAGACTAGATGAGAAAAATGTTCAACAGAAATTGGTCTTGAGGCATGCAATCCCCTTAACTTTTCTATTGATTAGCAGAAACTTTGATTCTACGGGTTTCTCACAACACATCAGGTCTGCAAAAAAAGCTGCTTTCAGACATTGTTCAAGGAAAGGTAAGCTTTAGAATTCCTACTGATGGGCTCTTTAGAACAGGTTTCCCAGTGATCATGGCCAATTAATTCATGCTCCAAATGTTACATTTCATAGGGAAACGTGCTTTGGCACTACATGCCTTCACCCCTCACCTGGGAGGTGTGAAGAGAGGTTTCTTCCTTTACCTGTGGACTAGAATCCATGAATGGCTAAAATGGCACAACATCAGGATTAGCCTTCCTTTAATTGCTGGACTTTAAATTCTTTGCACAGACTCCTAACATGGCCCAGCTACACAGAGCTATGCATGAGTCACAGGTTGGAGATATCTGCATTACTATTTGCTTCTGATATTTGTCTGTTATGCCTTGTTAGTATGATGGCTGGGCAAGTGCCCAGTCATGGCCTATCAATACACATGCTCCATCAGTAGCTGCTAACAGAACAATTAATAGTCTCCACATTCAGTTTGTGCCCCCCAATGTAAAATATTTATGATGCCTCCCTCTGAATATTGTTTCATATATTTTTGTCCAATCGTCCTGGCACTAAGATCCCATTAGCTAAAGAGCAAGTTAAACAGGACTGTTGGAATTCTTATGATTGATGTGCTAATGAAAGAAGGAAAGGTCATTCCAATCATAAGTGGAGCAGTTCTTCCCCACCCTGATTCATCCCAGGCACTCTCTGGCTCCACACAGAGAGGGCGGCTGCTGCCTCCTCTACTGCTTGCCCCACACAGCCACTAAATCCTTGACAGATGGCACAAACAAAAATGTCTCACTTTCCCCCTTTAATGCTTTTTGCATAAAAGCAAGCCCCAAAATCGTTAGTGAAAACAAGCTTATCTCAGAGCTCTTTGATAGCTTTAATCTGCTTATGTGCAGCACTTTGAGCTGCCAATAAAGGTGCACTGGTCTCCTACTCCACCAGCACATGAGCTCAGAAGAGAATGAAAGTGATCCAGCTTGGGTCACCTCTTTATCTGGCCTTCTGACTTACTTCACTGTTTGCCTCAAGCCTTCAAAGCCTTGGAGCAAAACCCACGCAGCAGTCTTCTTCCTCCTTCCACTCCATAAAAGTCAAGCATCCACATGCACCACACACCTCACTCAGCACACATCCCCTTAAGAAGCTATTAATCATTCAATCTACTTGCAAAGATCCTGCCACCCCCTCAAGTTAATTCTTCCAGGCTTGCAAATGCCTGCAGTGTAGCAGTAATGCAATGTGTGCATCGCTCCTCTTGTACAGAGATGATTGTCTGGAAGGGGCAGGGAAAAGGCGAGCAATGGTGTCTCTGACTGGGGTATGAGGTACATGCACAGCAGGAAGGTGCATGCACGAGGTGCAGATATCAAACACCCACTACAACTGAATTGCATGGGGAAGAGGATGTGCCAGTAAACTCACAGAGATACAGGGAATAAATCTCATCAGCTTCTCCCACCTATTCCCTTTGCCCAGCATATCTGTGAGTCCACCTGTTGAAAGGGGAAAGCATGGACTGAAGGACAATGGGACAAGACTTACCCTGGGCAAATGGCCCCTGCATCAGAGCCACAGCTGGTCTGTCCTCTCCACATTTCTCTTGCTACTGGTTCCAACCTCTCCATTAACTCTCATACAAAAGTGCAATAAGATTTTGTCCCTCACTCACTCTCAACCAAACAGAGACACTTACTGGACTGTGCTGTTCGAGCTTCCAAAACTGGGGTATAGACCCCTAGGCCCAGCTCAGAGCGGGCTGCCAGCTGGAACTTGTAGAGTGTGTCCGGCTTGAGCCCTTCAAGTGCATATGATGAGGTCTGGTCAAAGTCCACCTTATGCTAGAAAAGGCAAGAGGCAAGTTTTTCTTTTACTCAGATTGGGGGGGAAGGGAGGGAATAACATAGCTATTGACACTTGAGTATTGGACTCTTGGCTGTGGATGCCTACCAGTACTGCATACTAGGAATCATGCAATAGAGCAATCTATGCTCATCCTATGTAACCCTGAAAGCCATTATTTAAAGGAGATGATTTCACTTCCCCACAGATGTTGTGCATTCTCATTACAGCCATAAGAAAAAAATCACTTTCATTTCCCAGACACTGCAAACTTTTGGCTAATGAAGTATGTGTTGACATAAGTGCGAGTAAGTTAGCATATAGAGAAGACAAGCTGTGATAGGTCTTCACTTCAGAGCTACCACCTAATGGTTCAAGGCCAGATAACTTCTGGGACCTGATCCAACTATTATGTGGCAATATAATCGCCAACAAAACTTACTGCTGCTCTTGCAGGAGCAGGAGCTCTTGCAGCTATCATAGGGAGGTGAAACTCTGGTATAGGTTCATAATCCAATGGGCTGTGGATTGCAGTATTCTCACAGATGAACAAATATCTAGTCATGCAAATGCCATTTTCCACAACAATCATACTGGGCCTAACTCTAACAGATATAAAAATAAGTGCCCCATACCCATAGGCTACTTTGGCATAGGTCTTTAACCACCAATGGGTCATGTTGTCCCTCACCTGGATCCCATCTGTCTCTTCCCAATACACCAACTCATACTTGGTGACACGTTCTTGAGGTGCTGGCTGCCAGGTCAGCATGATCCGTGTGTCAGACTCTGCCTCAGCTTGGAAATCAGCTGGCTGAGATGGAACTGGAAACCAATAAAACAAGAGTCAGTTGTGGGAGGGGACTCCAGAGCAGCTTTAGAAAATTTCAAGGTGCAAGCCCTATCATCAACGCACTTCAACAACAGCATTGTCATAAACACAATCTTAACACATTCTCCTAAGCTCCAGGTTCAAACAAAGACAACTATGTTCTTTCTCAAACTAGTGATTAACCAAAGTATCCACAACTATGCTTAAGTCAACTGTTAACTATGCTGGCAACAGAGTGCTGCTGGAACACCTATTTGAAAAGGACAAATTGCTTACCAAATCCCTAAAGTCTCTGGATCACACCTCAACCTCAGCTCAAAATATTAGCTCTTGGAAACAGTAGGACAGAGAAGGAATAGAGCTCACATAAAACATACATACCACCCTGTTGGGCCTTTATCTGGATGGCATCAGAAGGGGGTCCATCTCCTACTGAGGTGAAAGCCAAGACACGAATACTATAGGTGGCCCCATTTATCAAACTTCCTACAGTGGTGAGATGATGATCATCAGTGTTGTGTTTCTGCCACTTGCTGAGTGGTAGGTGGGGGTCAATGGTGTAGTACACTCGATAGCCACGGATCATCCCATTGGGCTCTTCAGGTTGTTCCCATTGGACCAGCATGGTGCTGGAACTCAGCATCCGTGCCTTCACTTTGAGGGGTGGGCTTGATGGAGCTTGCTCTCCTGTCCGTGCATCCACCAACTCACTAGGGGGACTCCTGCCAATGTTGTTTACAGCAATAATGCGGAACTCATATTCTGAGAAGGGGCTTAGGCCACCAATGCTATAGCGGGTGGTTGCCACACCATCTACTTCTCGGAAAGTGCCCTCTAATGACTTGGACTTATATTGGATGACATAGTAGGAGATAGGGTCAGCATTTCCTGAGTCCCAGGTGAGAGTCACACTGGTAGCTGTCGTCTCCGTTACTAATGGCTCCATTGGAGGTTTTGGAAGAGCTGAAAGCAAAAAGCACAATGTCAGTAATTTGATTAGTGCAAATGCTGTAATGTGCAGAGCTATAAAGGAGGCTTAGATGCTTGCTAACATTTCCCTTTAAAGGCAGAAATCATTTCATAGTCAAGAACGTACATTTTTATATTACACATTACCATATATTGCTTGAAGTGCTTCTTAATGGAAGAGTAAACACAGCAATCATGTTATTAGATGTGCTCAAAGCACTTGCTGGCAGCTGGCTAAATAAAGGTAATTTAAACAAGGAACCAAGTCAGGTTTTCTAAAGCAGAAAGGGTTATTCAGCTGAGGTACACTTTAGGAAGCCAGGTTCATGGCCTTTTTGGAAAGTATACCAGGGGCAAAAGTAGTTCCATGTCTACTGTTGCTGCAAGAGCAAGAATATGTGGACTGCAGGGACTTGTGGCAAGCATATTTTTGTGGTGGGATGTTAAGGAAGCCAATCCTGTTATGAAAGTTCCGAGCATTAACAAGAAAGCAGAACTACTCTAGCACATCAGCCATTTATCCAAAAAAGATAAATTTGTGATCAGTACTGTGTTCTACTATCTTGGGATCCTTCTATGTACTGGCTAGGCACAAGGAAAACATTTATGATCATGAAGAAAAGATTGAGAGACTCCCTGACTCCCATAATGATCACCCTCTGGAGCTGTATTAATGTAAATACTGAAATCACATTAGGTTATAGGATGTTTAGTAAGGTAACAGAACTGAAAGACAGGTGCTCCCACAAAGCTTTTTCAAGTGACCTGACAGAGATGTGCTGTCCTGGATGCTATTTCACACCATCCAGATACATGCACAAACCAAACAAATATTAGCTCTTGGGCAGGGCTCTTGAATTACAGTGGAGAGGCCTTATTATTTCTCCCTGAGACTTGCTCTATAATTCTGATGTTTGGCCATTCCATTTATGCACTGTAAGTAAACCTCTATTTTACAAGAAAACAAATGAGAAAACCCTGGGAGATAAATGTTGGGTAACAAAGACGGGGGGGGGGGGTTGGCACACGCGATGTGTCTTAAAAGTCTACACAAGTACAGCAGACTCCCTGCTACAGATGTTTGCCGTGAACATGTGAGAAGCTGGAAAGACCTGTGCAACAATGGGGACAGGGCTAATGGTGAGGCTCCACAGCATCTTTGTACTCAGGTTCCCCATTCACACCAATAATGACTGAGTAGGGCTTATGTCACAAGTGCACCCCATTCTGCTACCTGGTACCATGTAGAGGTAGATACCATGGAGCGGCTTCTTACCTTTGACAGTGATCTGAGCTGTTGCATGGATTACCCCCAGTGAGGACATGGCTTCGCAGGTGTAGTTGGCCGACTGCGTGATGTTGGTCAACTCTAAAACATTCCTGCCCATTGGCATGTCATCTTCTTTCGTCAGCTCCACATCTCCGACAATCCACTTCACGTAGGGCATTGGGGACCCCACTGCTACACATGTGAGATTCACGCTCCCTCCAGGCATCACCTCATGGTTACTTGGAGGGATTGAAAATCGAGGTGACACTCGCCGCACTGAAACAAGGAATAGACAACTAGTAGGGTCACAGCCTAGACCATTGATATTCACTTGCTGCATACCCAAGGGGTGGGGGAAGGATCAACATTTCTCCTAAGTAGTAGCAAATCAATCCAGAAAAGAAGAAAAGAAAAAAAGAATTCTGAACAAGAGCTGTTCACTGCTCTGCCAAATTTCATACCCAAGGTTCTCCCTTTGAGCCACTGGTGTTTTCGGCAGGAGCTCAACTATAGGACTGCCACCATTATTGTTCTCTCAACTAAGTTACATTACGGACACTAAAATCTCTCCTTGTTTCAAATGTACCCACTAATTAGAAAATATGTTCACTCCCTGTCCATAGGGTGTGCAGAACCTCTGCAAGGTGGAATAAGCTACTACTGGTTGGTTTCACAGCAAAGCAAACTGCAGGACAAACCTATCTTGCAGGGGCAGCTACAGGGTTTTATTTTTAAATTACTGCATGCATTACTGCTAGCTAAAACAGTGTTCCTGTGCAAGATTCAGCAGTGAGCCTGGGGCACCTCACAGCCGGATCAGAACACCTTGTTGGGTAGGAGCTTCATCCTAATAGACAGGAGATCAGATCCAAGTGACAGCAGAGGGCCTGGGTGACAGGGTCCTCTCTCCCATTGGGAATGTGCTCCAGGAGAAAGAACACTCCTTATTTCATCACACAGCATCTATTCATATAAAAGTCTCACTTGGGTATTTTGTAGACAAACCATTAGATCGGCTAAAGTGCCCCAGCTGTTTGCTGTACACACATCAGTCAGGGAAATGACACTGAGAAATGAGGACCCTTCTTTAAGGCCAGTGTTAAGGGCCAATTTAAGGAGGGATAGAGGAACACAACTGAACATAGTAAATCTTTGTCTCCTCTGGGCAAACTCATTTCAAATACATACAATAAAATAAAAAATTAAAAGTGTGGGAGGGAGGGTGCAATGTGTCTCTTCTGGGAAGCCTGCTTTTCTGGAATGGAGATGTCACTACACATTTAATATCACAGCCTCTCCAGTCCACAGAGTCAGGGCTGGCAGAGTAGTGAAGAGCTGCAATGCAGAGGGACAGGGTTAGCTGGAAAGCAGTGGGGTGGACTATTTGTTAGCAAGATGGGAGAGACCTGCTCAGGGGCTAAAGCCCACTGGGACTGCCTCATGCTGGGCCTCCTCCTGCGTCATCTCCAGCACCACAAAATCTCGTTAGAAAAGGGGCAGCTGCTGACAGACAGGCTGACAAGACTCGGCTCAGCCTGACACTTCCCCTAATCAAATTTCGCTTGAGCTCTCTTTGATGATTCATTCCCAAACCAGCAGACTCACAGAAATAGACTGAACACAGAAGCCCCCACATTAGAATGTACAACAGAGTGAGGGTTTGGGGATAAATTAGACAATGCTGTCAACAGTGACAAAGCAGAGCTCATCAGCTCCTCACCAGCTTTTTTAAAGGGGCCCTCCCATAATGATAATGTGCATGTTATCAAATGTCTAAATCTATAATCTAGTGGGTTGTTCCTTTTAATCAATTGTTCAATCTCAGGTCAATAATTGTGTGCATGGTCACCAGTGAAAGGCTTGCTCCCTGCCTGACAGGGGAGTGCACCCCCAAACAAGACAGAAATTAAAGCAAATCAGGGCTCTAACAGAGTTATGAGAATACCCTGGTATTTAATGGACATGGCAATGGATCAACATGATGGGGTGGTTGTCCAACGCAGCCTGGTTCTGATCGGCAAGAGGCAGGACTCGTTCTCCCCCCCACAATGAACATGGTATTGAGCCAGTACATGAAGAGGTTTGTTCATTTGTTGTGTTTTATTCCAGGGACCAACCAACTTCCCACCCGCTCACCAACCAAACTGGTCTCAAAGAAAAGCAAGCTTGAGTAGTAACACAACAGGCTCGTGCACGGCAATAATTAATTGACTTGACATGCGCCAGACAGGAAAAAGGCCAGGTATGGGAAAGAAGCTGCTACATAAAATCTTGACAAAAAACAAGAGTGGGAGGGTTGAAATGCACAAATAGGCAAGCACAGGAATGAGATCGGAAGGAATTCATGCAGAAGGGGTGAAAGAATTCAGTAGCATGCAGAAACCACCTCTGCCATCCACTCCAGTGAGAACCAAGCAAGATAGCTCCTACAACTACCTCCGATTACCTAAGCCACCTTCAGATGCATGCATGAGCAGTGGTTAGAATTAGAGTGAATCTCCACCAGAACAGCATTCCCTGACATATCTCTCAGACATCAGTCCCCAGCTGTCTCCTTTGTGGCCGTAAAAAGACCTGTCAAGACCATGCTTGGGAAGAAAGAACATGGCTTGTGAATCTGCCGATAAGCGCTTTAGTTCATTCAGCAAAGAGCTATCGAGAAAACCTCTCGCCCTTTTTGAAAGCTGCTGTTTACTATTCTAGCGGCAGGGGAAGAGAAAAGGTTACTCGACAATGTATCAGAGAGGGGTCTCTTCTAGCCTAACCACAGGATGAATGGCAATGAAAATCTCTCCCCCCCTCCAATCCCCACACAAAACCAAGCCGATTTAAAGAAAGGCTGTAGGCAAGCCCCTTCCCCAGGGGTAGGTTACTCAAAAAGAGGATCGGAAATCAGAGCACTTCTGATTCCACAAGACGACTCAGCCAAATGTCACTCTTATGACTGAGCAGAGATATGCATCTCCCTAAGGCCAACACAGACACTAAGCTGATGAACCTTTTCTTTCCTATTGGTATGTTGATGCAGCAACAGTTCGAGATTGGTTACAGGGCACAAAGGTGCAAAAGTGAGGCTGCTGCCTTAGTTCTTCACTCAGTTTCCACTGTTTCATTTCCAAAAAAAGCTTGCCTTCTTCCTGCCCTAGGTTGCCCTATTAATGACCTAGCCTCAACAAATTGTCCTCCAGCCACAATACGTTGCCTAAGTACTGCACTGTGCAAGCAGAATAGATTGTTTCTGTTGGTCAGAAGGGGTGGTGGCAGGAACAGCTCCCACGCTAAGGCTGTGAAGACTCCGACAGTATCCAGTGTTTGTTGCCCTTATGCTGGGCCTGCCTCTGTAGCATCACTTTGGTGGTTTCTCTCTTCCAGTCTGGTTGCAAATACTCTTCAGATGTGCTGCAAATCAAACTGTAGTTCTCATTATGTAGAGGGGAAGAACAAAGGCAAGGTGATCAATGGAGGCTCAGTTGTGTGCCTTACTAGCGAGTGGGAGGCAACCTCCCTTCTATCTAGTCTTTCTTTGGCTATTAAACTACACACTGAGATCTTAAAATGTCAATAAAACAGGAACAGATGGACTTAAAGATGCTACTGTCAATCCAGGCTGGATTATAATCTAGAAAGAATGCCTGGGAAGGTTAGAAAGGAGGTGGATTCCAACCTAGCAGCAGTATAGCATTCCTGGGTAATTGGCAGCTTCTTTGTGGGCAGAGTCCAGTGGGATGTGAAGCACAGCTGTCAATCAGCATTAGAACATTCTGGCAGAGCAGAACTAGTGAAGGTTGCTTACACAGCATCCCCAAGCATGCATATGGTTCTAGCTTCCACTAGGCTCCAATCTTTCTCCTGCCTCTGGCATGACAATCAATAATTAAGGCAGATCCATTCCCACCAATTGCAGGAATCTGCAGAAATCCTCTTCCAATTTACAAAGCAAATCACAAGGACCAAACGAGAGTGGATGCCTTCCAAATATTTCCAGTATCATTCACACTATCATGACTTTTTTTCTCAGTAGAATTTGTCAGAGTTTTTTTGTTTTGTTTTCTGTAAACTCCTTTTAGATAAAGCAGAAGTGAGCAACTTGGTGATTTTGGAAGAAACCACATGGGGAAAACTATTGTAAAGGTCTATGGGTAATGGTGTTCAAGGTTTATTTCAGCAGACTATCGAACATGAAATTCACTGTTATTCATCCCAGAGCATGGCATCCTATATGACTCACAAAAGAGGAAAACCCCCCAGGCTTCCCTACGGAATGGAGCATGCAGGGCAATCATTTGGCAGTCAAGGTGGAAAGTAAGTGACATATTCTGAGCCATCTCACAGCAGTGGAGGTGATAAGAACACACCAGTAGAGACCAGCTCCACATTCTGGAAGGTGGGGAGGGGAGACGCAGGCAATACCACAAAGGGAGGTGGAGAAGTGTTAATAATTTAGCATGCATTAGCGTGCACCTTCCTTGCATCTAGAATAAATGTGCATGGATCAATCAACCTGCTTAGCTCAGATTAGAGCAGCTGCTTCTCAGATTTCATAAAAACACTGAGGTAATCTCACTAAAAGTCCTCCTCCCATCACTTTTCTACTTCCATCATGGGAAACTCCAGGCACTAAGCAATTGCTAAAAGCTGGGCAGTTTTAACAACTATTAATTGATTACTGCAGCAGAGCTAAGAGAAGGCCACTGGAAAATAATAACAGAAGGAGTGCTAGAGTCACACTAAAAGTGAAAGGCACCAGCCAGCCAAAATTAATTTACAGTAAAAGATGAATTCCTGTTGTTGTGGTTGTTGTTGTTAGCACTTTTGGACAGTAGGATCAATGGTGTGTTATTTTTAAAAATTCCTTAATAAGCAATTTGCTTTTGTCACTCGCAAAGCTTCAACTCTTTTCATAGTCTGACTTTAAAATCTCATACACAAACCCCACTTCATCTTCTGCAAGTATTGCATCGGACCATGACGTGCTTAGGGATTTTAATCTTTGTCAAAAGTTGTTTCCAGATTCTAGAGTATTAATTAAAGTTCAACATTGTGAGTCTTGATTTAGCTTTTAGCACTCTTAGTTGTAACAAAATGCCAGAACCATCCAGAAACAAAGGCAAGGTAGCAACCATCATTGCAATATAATTTTGACTTTCGCAAAACATTTTATTCAATATATCTTAATTTTGAGCGGGAGACTATGCAAATTGATCCCCTCCTTCAGGTAGCGAAACTGCTTTAATAAGCTGTTCATGCCAAAGACAACTGCCTCCTCTCTCAATTCTTCCATAATATAAATCTCATTTTCCTGACACCTGCACAAGTTTGCTACCTGGGTCAGCTTACATGTATGGTTTTGTTTCTGGCTTTGTGGGAACGCTGGGGTAAAAGCAATGCTGTTGGGAAACTGAACAATCCTTCCTCCTGTATTGTCCAGTGTCCACGGCTCCATCTTACTCTGCTTTATCACAACTGCTTCTGGAAGGTGGGCAAACTGGAAAAATTATCAGATCTGAATAACCCCTCCACCCCTTCTCATACTTGTCATTACTGTTTTAAACAATATCTCCTGATGGAAAGGTAGTTCCTAGGGCCTCACAATCTATTGACAGAATCACCAGCAGGAGGGAGAAGACTGGAAGGGAAAAAAAGATGCATTTAGAGTCTAAACTCCTGTTCAAACAATGCCTCACTATTTATGTACCCAATACATCCCTGAGTGCTGACATTTTATAGACAATTTCCAAAACAGGGCCTAGCCATTTTTGGATTATATTTCAGCTATAACTTTTAGAGCTAATTATTTGCGCTGACAACCCCATATAAAAGAGGATCTATCATTACAGCAGAGCAATGCCAAAGACCTATCACGGTTCGGCCTGGTGACACGCTAATAGCAAAGCAAGGGAGAGGCAGACTCTGCAGCTCTGGAATTTGCATTCATTCACTTCTGAAAATAACACAGCATTAAGGGGGGGGGGGAGAAAAGAGCTGCTATATCAAGATAAAACAACTCCTTAATAAATAACCTGGTAGCAATCGTAGAGCAATAACTAAATGCATGGGTGAACAGTACACAGTTGTAAGTAAAGCTGGGGGGGGACGACAAAAACTAAGATGTAATTATCAGTGCCAAACAAATTATAAGGCTTGGAACATCCCACTGGAATATTTAGCATCTAACATATCTCTCCCCATTAAATGTTTGAGCTTTGGGACATTTCTCGTGGGCTGGGACCAAGCAACATCCTGGTCAAGGGCTGTTCCACATATGCCTTTTTCTCACAAGGGTGTTGGGAAACATGTACATCTGGGAATATAGTGTGAAAATAGTGCCTGTTTTCCACAGGCTAGTGGCTGTGGCTTTGAAACAAGAAAGAAAGAAAGACAACTGAAAAGCTGTTTGCTAGATGAAGTATTCTGATAGATTTTTAAATAGCTTTATGGAAGCTTAACTGGATGGAATGGAAACCTAAAGGAATTAGAAATTTTATTTATAGATGCAGAATATGATATATGTTAATGAAACTGGAACAAAAAGTTGGATTTAAAATGAATTCTGAGCATATAAATTGAGATATGCTGAATTATAGAGAAGTGTGTACATAACACTTGTGAATAACATTAATGATGTTTATATATGGTTTGCAAAGTGTAACTAATAATAAAAATAAAACACACCCATTTGTGCACTGGAGAAAATGGAAGTCACACTTATGATTTTAATATGTGAAGGTGTAAGCATAATGCATGAAACAGCCCTAAGCGTATATCTGTCAATCAAGGCTACTTTTGCTATTGATATATGCTGGTGGTTCCACTGGAAGAAGGGATTTAATTTTTTCAGGTTACTTGACCTTAGACATGAAAGTGCCAGGCAAACAGAATCTGTGCAGCTTCAGATTGTTTCACTATCTCTCAGCTTCAATTCCTGCCAGGATCACATGCAATGTTGCCCTAAACAAGCTTTGGTTTATGTCTGAAAACAATAAAACTTTCTCCCCTTGTTAAAGGGAGCATATTCAGAGAACTAAAATGAAAACAAAAGCAACAGCTCTGGGACAACTGCAATGACAGCTCATTAAACAAGTTCTAATTCTAATTCTAATTCTAATGAAGTTCACTTCGTGCGGCTGTGTAGCAGATTGAGGAGTCTTGGTTTAAGGGAATGTCCAAATAGCAGTGTCTCAGGCTTCATGTATTTTAGTGCTATTGTGCTAAACAAGAAGCACAAACAACAGAAGAGTAACTTGGAAAAGTAGGTGCTTTTTGATTCCCTCCCCCTCTTTCTTTTTTCTTTTCCTTTCTCCTCCTGCAATGAGGCTACATTTTAATATTTAATATTTTAATGTTGTATTTTAATTTTGTTTTTAAGTTGTATTCATTCAACTTGTTTTTATTATTGCTTGTTAGCCGCCCTGAGCCCAGCCTTGGCTGGGGAGGGCAGGGTATAAATAAAAATTATTATTATTATTATTATTATTATTATTATTAAAGTACAGACTCCAACCATAAGTCCTGGCATGCAGAATAGGGTAGTCACTGTCCTATGATCATTACAGGTACACAGGAAAAAGTGTGGGAACATAAGGGATGCAATAGCATGTGGACTGAAGGATGAACATTATCCCCCTTCAGAACTAATGCATAGACATTTCCTAACTCTCAATATCCACCATTCTCTATTAATTGTTCATTTTAGGGCCTATAAAGTTATGGATTCTGTTTCTTTCATCAAAGGAATACTACCTTGGGTCAGAGAAAGTTGTTGATATATCAATGGGAATTGCTTCAGGTTATGGCACTGCTAAGTCCAGGCAACATCCTCCCTTAATTTCAATACTCAGCACCATTTTGAAAATACCTGACTTAGAACAGAAGTTGAACTTCAATGGAAATATTGGAGTAGCTTAAGCCACCTGCTAATTTTGATGTCTACCAATCACCTTTTGTCTAATATCTTGGTGCAACACAGCACTGTCAATAAGAGAAAGGCAGGTAAGATAACGGCACACCTTCCTTTCTCTAGTACAGTTGTTGCCCTTGCTGAGTGAGTCCTTGTCCAGGGAAGAATGAAGTTCCTGGGTTTCAGGTATACAGGTATCAATCTTATAAACAAAAATGATCCAGCATGAAAAAACTCTGCTTTTTCAATTACATCAGTGGTGCTTTGCATGTATCATAAACACAGCATCTCAAACGCAAGTGTGATGTGGAATGAATTCAATGTGTTAAAAAGGCAGTTATGGTGCCTCTATCAGTTGCTCCTTCCTCTTCCTACTCTATAGCAAGCAGCTTACACTGTGAGCGAGCGGTGTCCACCCTGACCAAAACTTCAAATCAGTACTTTGCATTCCTCAACAAAAAGGAAAGGTCACACAGGAGTCTAACAAAGTAACAGATTAAGGCAAAACCCACTCTGCTGCCTACTCTCTATGTACATGCACCCCATTCCCATCTCAAAACACGAAAATCTTTGGGATGGACTGCATGCAGATAAGGGTCTGTGCATTTTAAACATCAAGCGACAAAAGGCATGCAAGCAGTGTGGTCAATGCTGTCAGCAAGGACATAGCAATTAGGAAGCAGATTCAGGCCTGCTATGGCAGTGCCTGGCAGAGAGCCAGGGGCCATCAGACCCTCCCCTTGCAGGGCTGGCTCTCCATCCCCTACTGGAAAAGTCTCATCAGAGGTGGCATACTGTAGATGGATAAGAAGTGAAAAGGACCAACCTTCTCGCGGATCTGAGAGATGAAAGTTTGTTTTGTTTGATGACATTGTGCGATGAAGATGAGAAGGGAATAAAAAAAGACAAGGAAAAACACAGAGAGTAAAAACAGGCCAAGCTGCATGTGTCTGCACAGCACTGAAACAACAAGACATGATGGTAGAGACCGGCCAGGACTACCCACTGTGCAACTGTGCACGCACACACACAAACAAACATTCCTGCCACAGAACACTGGATTCAGCTTCTCTTCCTCGTCCAGATGCACACAACCAGACCATCAGTATATAGGAGCACATGTCCCAGGAACACCAAGAGCCAAGTTGATTTTGGTAGGCTGCCCCCACTTCTGGCCAAGTACAGGCAAGAACAAGTGTGCACACACTCATGGACATACCCACCACATTTCAGACACCACAGGATTTTCAGTCAAGTGCCAAGCTCCGTCCCAACTGTACAGACAGTAGCGGAGGCACTTTAACCCCCACCTGCCTCTCTCACACAGCTCAGTATCTGCACACACGCCCCATCACTCCTCAACACAGAGGAAGCAGTCCTGGTGAACAATGGGGATTCTTTAAGCATGAAGAGCCTCTTTCTCCCTCTTTCCAAACAGAGCTAAAAGCAGCAGAGAAACGTTAGTGCAGTATGAACCAGTTGCTGTGTCAGGACCCCTGATGCACTGAACTGGGAAAGAAAGGAGGGCAAGAAGTCAAAGCAACGATCACCCCAAATCAGCAGGGCAATGCAGTACATTCCTGTTTTTGTTCCTGCAGGAGAGATAGTAAGAGGTTAGTTGTGTTTCCCTGAAGGGCATGGAAAACCTCGTTTCCTTTGCAGGAATGACCTTATAGCAGCTAATATCTGTGGTGAATCGCCTGAAATTGAACCCTTGCTGAGAGAATGCAGAGACTGTTCTGGTGGTTAGAAACTGCTTATGAGTCACATTTTAAGGGTGGGAAAAGGCACGGCGGGTGTGGGGGGAGGACACTGCCTGTCAGCAGAACACACTCTCAATTAAAACCCTTAATGGGAAAGATATACACTGTATGGTTGGTTCCATCAGTAATTCATTTGCAAGGATGAGAGAGGATGGGATTTCAGCTAGTTTTCATGATGTGCAGCCACCTACCTGCTCCTTAAACAGACTGCACCAAGAAGTACCATGGAAGCTAAGATACTACTCCACAGTGCATATTCTCAGCACTGATACACAATAGATGTGGGGGAGGAAGGGGAAAGGAAGCACTGTACTCCTCTCTTTGCATAGAATCGAAGAGTATGTGCTCACTTGCTCAAGGACCAGAATGAAGTGTGTTGCAGTAGCCATTAAGTACAGAAAGTGGAAATATAGTTTTAGTTCTGCATACTCCTTTGTCACCACCCAGGAGTGAATGGAAAAAGTACTTTGTCTTTTCTGAGTGTGACAGGAGGATTGTACCACATTTGTAGTTCCACAGTTGTTTCAGGGGATGATGGGAAGATGGCAAAGGTTCCGCCTTTGGATATGTAGTCAAATGATTGTTCATAAGATTCTATTATTTGAACCTAATCTGTTGTATGAAGAGATTAGAATCCCAACTATATAACCTTCCTATTAAAAAAGGTTCAAATCTTTGGGACTTCAGCAATTTGGGTGGGTCTGAATTTTGACTCAGTTCCCCAGTGCAGACCTACATTTCTCAGTGAGGTGAGCAGACCTGTGTCTGGGGCTGTACTGCTTCAGAGTACAGATAGGAGGATTACATAAAGATTCGCCAATATGGAGCCAAAATATTAATAATAATTCCTGTACGTTAGTAAATTAGTATTCTCTGAGAGAAGGCTAGGCTAGAATCTTTTCCTTTGACATTTAGTTTTCTATGTGGAAGTGATTTTTTACAGGAAAGAGAGCACTGAATCATGTGAACCCCACTAGCGGTCTGAAATGTATCAGCCCAGATACAGTTTTACTACCCCAGTGAAAAGTAGTTGCATAGAGGCAACTACTTTGCAAAATTACCAGCATTCCACAAAAAAGGAACTAACACTGAGGTAGGCAATATGAAAAGAAGACTGTGCTATCTGAGGTGCACAGCAATGCTATACAACTCATCAGTACAAAGCCCAGGCCAGGCAAGCTGTAATGGTTGCCCACATGTGTTTGTACTTTAGATTACAGTAAGCAAGGTTCACTTATGAAGCACACTAATACAAACAGATAACTTTCTAGCCCGTCAGTCAAGAATGATCTTGGGGCCTGTAATTTGTTACTAATTGCTGGATTATCTCTTAATCACTTCTTATACTAATGGATTATAGGAAATGAACATCTGCAGCTGAGTCTGCTCTGGAAAGACCCTGGATGGAAGCAGCTACACCTCATCTCATGTTGAAATTGTGCCTGCTTTATCAGTAAATATGCCAACACCTAGTGAATTGGAATGCTCACTTTCTCACCAGAGCCCTTCTCTTCATCCCTTATCTCTGGCACAGCAGGAAGCAAGTCCTCCTGCTCTTTTCAGAACACTGGGACTTAAAGGCATGACAGTAAGAAGTGCAGTAGTTTACATCTTCCATGGAAAGAGCAATATATGCAAAATATAACTGACACCACAACCTCAAGTTCTGCTATCACCTACAGGAGCCAAGAAAGGCCTTAAGTGTTCCATGTTTCATGGGCCCCATCTGTCAGTAGTCTGACAGCAACTGCTAGTCTCACTTGATGAGGAGCAACAGCATCAAAATAACAAATGTGATATTGGACAAGCAATCAGAAGGCACAATGCTGTTCCCAGTATTCCACAGAGAAAAAGAAAGTAAATGAAGAGGTTGAGAAACTCCTACTAACCCTGATTACTTTGATAAGGTCAGAGAAGCTCCCAGTAACCCTGATCACTTTGATAATTTATGTATAAGCCTCATAGCACATTCTCCTATCCTCTGCAGAAGAACCAATGTGGTAACAGTTAGGGTGATTACTTGCACAATAACCCCCACCCCAAACAAGAAAATCCATCAACCCAAAAGAGGACAAAAGAGGGCACTGGTTTGCCTAAAAATTGTATATGCCAATTTGTAGGTATAGATGCCCATTTAGAAACAGCTGTTATAATTTAACTAACAATACAATGCATTTCATCATACTGGAGAAGTCAGTGACAAAGAAACTGGTGTGCTTGCTTAATATTTATTTTTAAGAACTCCTATTTAAAATATTTACATGCCAATTCTTACCAGCTAGTTGTGCATAGAATTGTAGCCTTATTCTTATTCTTATTACTATTATTATCCAGTTACACTTCTAACCTCTTTTTCCAGAAAAAGGGCAAGACATGCCTTATCACAGTGTAAAGTTGGTGTTTTTAAAATCATAGCACCTTTCTGTATAAGGCTTATGAGATTAACATTTTTTAAAAAGTTGCAATGTGATCAGCTTTTCGTACAGAAAGGTAGTAACAGTTCCATCTATTTACTCAGAAGCAACTCCCACTGAATTCAGTGGGTCTTGCTTCCATGTAAATAAGTGGGTACAGGATTGCAGCCTAACCAATCTCTGGTTTTGTGGGTCAACATTTTACTTTAATAGTTGATTCAATTAGCAATTTTATTGTTCATTAAAAAAAATTCTTCAGAATGGCATTACTAACTGGGCTGACCTAATCTGGATGACACAGTGATGGGTAACTCTTAGCTGATGCTCAATTTATTTTGGTTTTACAGCACTCAAGAACTCTTAAGCGATGGAAGGATATGTGGCTCAGAGAGCAAACTTTTTTATGTGCAGGAGGAATATAACTAAACCAAATTATCCACCCTGGAGTTTGTATCCACTGAAGCTGGTTGGGGAAAAACTGATGGAAAATGCAGAAGAGGCCAAGTGACAACCATTTCAACTTATAAGGTTGCTAGGAGAGAGAAAAAAACATTTTGGTAGGATGCCGCAAGAGCTAATCCAACCATCTGAGATCCACAAGCCACATTCAGCCTATGTACAGCTACTCAGACCATCCCCTGCATGCTATATTTTACTCATGGAAAGAATTATCTCCTTTTCCCACTGACTGTTTTCCTCCCATGTACACAAGATTAGTTGATGTAGGGAAGTGGTTAAAGGTGTGGTCTAAGAAAGAGGAAGTACCCAGTTCAAAGAGCTCAGCTATGATTTGCTCCCAACAAGCAGGTCTCTCTCAGTTTCACCTCCTAATTTGCAGTATGTGGATACTGATAGTGGTCTATTTTACAGAGTGTAAGGATTATTGAGAGGAGTTATGAAAATGATATGAGCACTAAGGAAAAGTGTTCGGTTCTTATACATGCAGGTTATATTATACAAACAGAAAACTATATGGGATTGGAGGCGCCAGCTACACAGATTATTGTGGCTTGCCATTTACTCTTCTCAGAGCTACACAGAGACCAGACCACACACTGTAGGATGCTTCTAACTCTTTGGATGCACATCTGAACAAGGGTAAGGGACAAGCTACATGTTATGTTGCAGCTATGGGTAACAACCCCTGAATGGTTCCTCCTCCTCCCTTGCAAAGTGCTGTTGCAAAGGGATGCAGTGCAAGGAGGGAGGAGGAGGAGTAAAGGGGAAGGAGTAAAAGTGATTCTTAACCTTCCTTTACCAGCCACTTTCCCCTGAAACTGCAACCCTCATCTTTTCATTTGTGAGGGTCCAGACCTGTGATTTCAAGGTTACCAGGAATCCAGAACCTTGGTTGGGATAAAAGCAGCTGTGTGTGTGCGTGCGTGCATATGCACACCCACACAGGAACAGCAGTGGGAAAATTGAATACTCCATCCCCTGATGCAAACCAACCCTACCTTAGGACGCTTTGCAAGCAAGAAGGGGTCATCATGGCTACAGTATTCCTTGCCTCTAGTGACATGAAACTTGTATGGTTTCAGTAATATAACATGTGGATAATATTTGTGCATACATTCTGTTCTGTTTTCTCAAACAAGGGAAGTAGCCTCCTGCTTTGGCAATGGATTGGGAGCCAAAGGAATGGTGAAAGTCTTTCACTGGGCTGGTTAGGGTGTCTATTTTGTTCTATAAAACGAAGCCGCCTGCACAAATATAGTCCGAGAAACAGTACATATGGCAAACCTCCACAGGGGACAATTTATGTAGTAACCTGTCTTTTATATACTATGGGGCTTTATCTCAATCCTGCAGCTTGGAGTCCAACCTTGTAAAGATTATACGCAATAAAAAGAGGCTTGTTTCGAAATTTATGCCTGAGAAATACAACAGTTAATAGAAAATGAGCCACACACACAGGGCTAGAAACAGAACCTTACTAGAAGCTTGGCTTGTGTCACCTTATCTCCAGAGAGAGCCAGCCAGCCAGCCAGCTAGCTGAACAACCTGCTGTTCGCATCAAACCTGGGGTCACAGTTTACTGCACTCCGTAGAATCTACGGGGAGTTCTCTAGCTAAATAAAGAAAGTCTCAACAAACAGGGAATCAGGCAGGTTTAAAGGTGAGGTTTCTTTGCCTTTGCAAGATGTGTATTCAGGTGAAACATTAGCCTTCCCAAGCTTTTTCGGAAAGGCTTGACACAGAGAAAGATACTTGGGGGAAAAATGTGAAAGTGATTAAGAATGTCCAAAAATTTACACAACAATGTAAACATGAAATATGTTCAAACAAACACCCTCCCTTTACTCTGGGGAGATATGACATTATTTTTACTAGAGCTGACTACACACACACACACACACACACACACACAGTACAGGGTATATAAGGTCAATAATAAGCACATTATGCTTGAGAAATGGGCATTTCTGCTGCACAGATAAAGAGTTCTGAGACTATCTGAAACTTCAGCATCGTACAGATTTGTATGTTGAAATTGTTCTGCAAGATGAAACGGCACCTGTAGAAAATGAGTGCTGAACCCAATGAGAGTAACCAAGAGACCTAGAAGCAATCACACAGTAAGTCATTTTGGCTTCTCCTGGGAATAACTCTTCCTCAGCTTGGTTAAGGCAGCTCCCCTCCACCCCACAAATAAAAGGCGTGTGCATGAGTATTAGGAAGCAACGATCAAGTGGGGAGACAGAGAGAGAGAAAAAAGAGAAAAGACAGAGGAAGGAATGAAGATGGAAACAGTATTTCTAAACGGGTAGTTATTGAGATCCAGGACCTAAGAAGGAATAAAATATGAGTTTAACTGCCAACCAGTCAAAGGCACCAAATTGACACTCTTCCTCTTTCCCACTGTTATGTAAGTACCAAACCACACCTCCAAGGGGTGTCTTACATTAATACCCCTGGCTAATACAAGGTCTGGCCACGGAGAACACACATTGTCCCCATGTAAAACAGAACAGAAAACTCATCAGCTTTTAATGAAGTACCAAACTCTTTGCTCTCCAAACACAAAATTCTGTATCAAATTTAACGTAGTGAGTGAAAAGACTTTGAGATCTGGGAATAATAACAAGTTAAGAAAACAGTCTGGCAAAGTGGCTTCATGCAACAAACTGAAGCTGATTCTCAGCAGGAATGGAAGCTATTGTAATAGCTTCTGCAATAATCCCCGTTGCTGACAAGGTGTTGACCAAGAGAGCTTATGGAAACTAACATACTATTCCAGAGTCAACATGATGCACCAACGCACCTGCAAGAGAACAAGTCAAGCTTATGAAATGAATGCTCAAAGCTTTATCTCATTAAAATAAATAAATAAACCCTCCCCAAAAAGGGTGGTGGTGAGAAAAAGAGAGACCCACTAATTTCACAAAGCCCCCAAACACACTTTTGTTTAACAAAATATGCAAATAATTAAACATGAATTTCTGCCCTCTTTATGACAGTGGTTTAACCAGTTTGACCATTAAAGAAGCTCTGGTGAAAAAAATGAAATAAAGAAAAAAATTGTGGCAAAAATTGACTTTCCAAGGCTTGAACTCAATGACTGGTTGGGCATTTAGGTTTCATCATTTACAATACATCATAAAGGTAACCTCTCACTGCAATGTCTCATGGGTTATTAGAGAAGGTGTAGACACGGAAGAGAAGGTAGAAAGGGATGGAAGTTTGCCTTCTCCAACTTTACCTCGCACATAAAGGTTGGCTGGAGCAGAGTAACGGGTCCCAGCACTGTTCGTGGCGACACATTCATATTTGCCTTGGTCTGACTCTTCACTGTTCTCAATCTGTAGAGCTCCTATGTGGAAAATAGAACACAGACAATATTGGTTATAATAATATATTTACAAAACATGTAAATTTTTGCTCTGTGTCCCTAACTTAGGACACAAAGGGCTTCTGGTAAATGTGTGGCATGGCACTTCTCAGAGGGTCCACCAAACACCACTTCCACTTGGTTGTTGCGTAAAAGCACCTGCTGTGTCCAGTTTTTATAGCTGCACAGGCAAACAGTTACTGACACCTTTTCAATTCACTTCTTATGGAACACATCCATTTCTACCAAGCACAGAAAGTTTCAAAAGAATTCAGGTTTATCCGTTGAAATATCACAACAAATACCATCTTCACACAACCAATTTGCATCTTGGTGCACTACTCTCCTTCCTTTAATTATCAATTCGATTCTCTAAAATTAAACTTTCACTTCCCCATAAAGTATGAATAACAGAATCTTAGAAACCTACAAACCAAAAGGATTACAAATTGTACCCTGAGAAGTCCTTTGCATCTCTGCTTCTGAAGACTACTCCTTTCATTTATGATAAAGACCTCAATACAATCATCAATACAATTAATAAGTCAGCATCAGAAAATGGTACAACTTGTGTTAAATCCAATTTAAACCTGAAATCAGCCCAACCCACATTAGGGACAAATACGGCTTGAATGGCATTCTTGTTCCTTATCTCGTCCATCATACATGAGTGCTGAACCCTGTCCAGTTGCTTCCTCTGGAAATCATTTAAAATGGGCTGCATCTAGCTTGTGGAGGAAGTAAGGATGACAATGGTGAAGAGGAAAATAAGCAAAGGGTGAATGTAGAAGTAGCCTTGATGCCACTTTGCCAGATCAGAACCTCCATACTTCCTGAGCAGCAAAGACTTTCTTGGTTCTTCCAGAAGTTGAGATTCCAGAGATGGCAGAAGAGGGCATTTGCTCAGAAACACATACACACTTGAACCAAGAGAAAAAGCATTAACCTGTCTGCTTGTCAGAGTCTGAACCCATTTCCATTTGCCAGAGAAAACAGCACTGTGAACAGAAGCCAAAATTGCTGTCTCCGCTCTTCCCACTTCAAGGAACGGAGGTCAAATTCAGTTTTCATATCATTGCAACAGAAGGAAAACTAATGTGAATCAACTGCCGCCACCTACATTATTTAGAAGGATAAATTGAGACTGTAGCCTAAGTCTATATGTCAGGGAGAGAAAAAATGAACCTCACTGAGCTTTGCTATGTAATAAAAATGATGTAGGGAGCCCTTCCTATTGTCACGCTGGGGCTGGCAGGGGGCAGTGCAGGGGACGCCAGCCAGAAAAGCCTTCCTTCTGCCACTCTTAAGGTGCTTTCACATATAATACTAATAAGTTGGCTGTTCTTTAATACAGCAGCACCAGCATTATCAGGTTTGTTTTTAATGTTTTGTAACCCAGACCAGGAAAACTTCATCTACTACTACCAATACTACTGCTGCTACGTTGCTGCTGTTGTTAAATTTATTACCCACCCTTCATCAGCAGGTGCCAGGGCTGGTTACTATGATTTAAATTCAGTATTAAAAACAGTTATTAAAAACAGGTGGGTCCTGAAAACACACATCTGAAAACACCAAAAACACCAGGATAAAAAGGTGCGTCTTCAGCAACTGACAAAGCCTATATAGCAAAGGTGCCACTATTTATAAGCTGCTGCAAAGAATGTCCTCTCCTGAGCCATCACCTTGAATTTCTGAGGGCAGCAGAGCCACCCAAAGGGTCCCTCTGCTGATCTTAATATCTGAGAGGGTCTGTAGAGAAGGCAGCAGTGTCTCAGATATTTGGGGCTTAAATAATTTAGAGCTTTAAAAACTAGCATGAGCACCTTGAATTGGAAGAAAATGTAGCTGTTTTAGAACATGAGTTGCATAAGTGCTAAAGGCAAACCCAGCCAGCGATCTGACCATTGAATTTTGAACCAGTTGAAGTTTCCAAGTCATCTTCATGTAGAGTAGTCCAATCTGGAAGTTACCAGAGCATGCAGCACTGCGGCGAAGTCACCTCTCTCCATAAGGGGTTGTAGCTGGCAAACCAGCGATAGCAGGAAATTAGCTACCTAAAGTGACAGTGCTGGACAACACCCTCAAGCTATGAACCTGCTTCTTCCAGGGGATTGCAACCCTGCTCAGAAGAGGCTGCCCTCCCAGCTCCTGGATTTTCAGGATTCATTTTTAATTTGTTGGCCCACATCCAGTCCATCACTACCTTCAAATATAACAAAAGCAAGTATTAAAATATAGTAGCAGCAAGCAATGATGACCTGCATCATGGCTGACAGGAGGCAGAGGGAACCCCCAAGAAAGGGAATTCAAACTCCTAGCCTTCTGTTCCTTGACCCTGGATATTTCCAAACATTATGTATGTGCGTTTCCCTACATTGCTCCTCTCTACTTGTGAGGCACATGCATATGCTTTATATCGCCTTCCCCAACCCCAAAATGTTTTGTTCTAGAATTCTCATCATTCCTCACCATTGGCTATGCCATCTGGGGCTGAGGGGAATTGGGGAAGGCTACTCTCTACTGACTTGTAATTGCAAGTGAAAATAGGTAGTGGGGGTTGGTGGGCTTCATAAGCATGGTCAGAGATGGCTAAAATAAATAAATCCACAGATACCTTCTCACCTTACATTTCTGCAGGTAGGTCTAATCTATGGAACATAGAAGTGTTCTGGTTTTGGCAGGAGCTGCCTTTCTTTGCCAGCAAAGTTAATGAAAAATGTTGACTGTCTCATTAACAGAGCAATCCTATGAATGTTTACTCAGAAGCTTCACCTGAGTTCAGTTAAATTTATGTTCATATAAGTCCACAAGAGTGAAACCTTTTTGAGGATTTGACGAGGAAGGCAGAAGCCTACTTTCACAATCTCACACTGGGTTCTTGCAGCTCTGCAGTTGCCAGTAGAGTAAAATGGTGCACAAAATTTTCTGGATCATGATTTATATATCAATACTTAACATGCCACTTAGATTTTCAGCTCTAATAATCCTAGGTGCTACCTGGAATGGCAGCCAAATGCCCCCATCTCAAATTTATTTATTTTTTATGGCCAAATAAGCTAAATAAATAAAAACAAAACTACCACAGTGATGTTATTACTGATGCTCATTATGTTCCTGTTCAGCTGTGCCTCTTCTTCCTGAGCATGATGATTGGCATGGCTGGGACCTGGAATGAAGCTGGGTTTCTGTGATATATACAAGTGAGGCAGTCACTGACGGAGAGCTATGAAACTGAGCAGCACACAAGGGCAAATGCAGGAATACAGCTCAATCACTGATTCCCCTTCCTTTTGTGTATCATGCATCTGGCATTCATGCACTTTCCTCTTGTACTCCAGATACAGAAAAAGAGAGATTGAGATATGCAGATCCCAAGAGAAGCAGCACTACAAGGCTGCCAAAGAGGGTGCTAAGGGCAAAACAGCGTGAAATTTGGGCAATAGTAAAAGTATTAGATAAAAAGTTTCTCAGCTCTTCTCTGCCAATTATCAGATCTTTCTGTTTCAAAGTAATTGTCCTTCTGCTTTGCAGTGGTGAAACTCACACTGGAGGAAAGTCTATCCAGTCAATGGGTACGAACGCTTTCCAATTGATTCCAATTTATTTTGTGAAGAAAAGGACCATTTAAAATGCTGTCTTCCCTTTAACACTTCCACTGCTTCTCATGTACCTGCAATGGCAAAATCTGAAGCATCAGAGGTCCATGACATGCCAGCATTTTCTGCTTCCAGGAGAAATATTTCTCATAATATTTAAGTGCATTCTATAACAACATAGAAAACTTGATTTGAACTTTGAGGAAGGGGACATGTGTCAAGTCACTTCCCCTAAAGCAGCTTTTATTTTTGCTTACTAGCCATCCTTCAAAATACACATCCATTCATCCATCCTCTTGTCTAACCTGCCAGTCACCAACTAGACCCATGCATCTCTGAACAGTCTATCAAAACTCACCCTGACCTTTCAGCCTGGGTCTCACCTGAAAGGCAAAGGGGGAATGTTAAAAGTGACAACATGCCTTGTGAACACAGAGCTCTCAGTTAGAAAAATGACAGCACCTCTGGACAGCAAGAGTAGAACTGCGGCTGCAGGGCCCAAAGGAAAGGTTAGTTTCAGAAATAAAATTTTATCCTGCTTCTCCAGCCTGACTTCCATAACACTTCCATTCAATAGGCAGAAAGTATGATTGGCCCTTCAATGCATTCACATAGAATCCACCTCTCAACATGAACCACTGAAAACTTTACATCCAACTAGCTGTGCAAACAAAAAAAAATTTAGTTTTATTTCCACATCAAATTGATCCCAGAAGTGCAACAAACTTACCTTAGTGAGAACCACAGTACAGACCACTATGTGAATATAACCTCCCTTTCACAAAAGTGCCTTCACCTACCACATCTGGTAATCTTTAGAGACTCAATAGCCTGTGTGTTTAACAAAAGGTGTAAGTCTGACACAAATCCTGTATGAGATGCTAAGAGGTGGCTTTTTGGCACGTACAGAAATGTCATCTTTGACATTCAAACGGGACACATACATTTTAAATAATGTCAGACACATTCTTAAAATACCTCATTAGGACTCAGATAGGGAGATTTATGTTTTATGAGATGGATGATTCTCATTATAAAGATATGTCCACTTTCCTCAAAAAGGATGTACGGAACATCCAGGCGGTTCTGGTGCTGAGTCATTAATGCCCTCGCTTGTTGATACAGAGGAAATACATAGCAGTTGTGTGCTGGGAAAGGCCCAACCTGATATGGGCAAAGATAGGGCCTGCTTGGTTACTTAGCATTCAGTCTGTCATTTTGCTTTCAGAGTTGTGATAGAAGCAGAGAAAAGGTTTTAAAAATGCGTGGCATCACAGCTGTCAATCTTGCAGCATTCCAGAGAGAAGATGACAGAGAAACCCATTCATATCAAAATGAGGTTTACAGTTTTTCCCCTGACCCAGATTTTTCACAGAAGCAACTTGATGCAAATGCACTTGAAACAGCAACCCCCATTTGCTCCAAAATCACTTAACAAGAACTGAAAACATTAACCCCCAGCAACAGAACCAGTTCCAAAGACTTGGATTATTAACTTCCAGCAGTGATTCAGTGGAGAGAGAAGGGGGAGGAAAGAAGGGGAGCATTGGACAAATGAGATAGTGTAATTTAGTGGTGCTAAAAAGTTTATCAGGAAATTCAGGGGTCAGTCAACAGCAGTAACTGAAATCACAAGAGATCAGAGTCACACTATATAGTACTGATTACAACCTTAAAATTAATTCAAGGGACTACTTTGAGTGTGTAGGCTAGAAATGTTACTAGCACATATAGGCAGTGAAACTAGCAAGGTCTGGGAATGCAGAGCTGTCAGACTGGAGGTGGATTGAACAATTGAAGACTTAATGCAGCCAGATGTGTGTCTGATTCATTTACTCACAACAAATCTTTATGCTACAGTGCACCATGAATCCTTGTCAGGCTTCAGAAGGGGTGGAGCTGGCATCTTAGATCTCCTCCCTTCACCTTCATACCAGAGAAGGGCCAGCAAAATAATAATAATAATAATAATAATAATAATAATAATAATAATAATTTTATTTATTAAATTTATGAAAAGGTGCACCTTCAGCTCTCAAAGAAAGTCCTCCAGTCTTATTCCTCAAGTTAGATTTGCCTGGCATTTTAAGAATTTATTTCCTTTGTATTAGTTCAATTCCTGTCAGCAATAATGCAGAAGGAAGGGCTTCACTGTTCTCTTGTGAAAGTGTTACGTCCTTCAAAACACACCACAGCAGCTATTTCAGACCTGCCAGGACGTGGTGCCCCAGAGGGTGACTGAATCTGAAAGATTCAAGACCTCAGAGCCCTCTGTGGCATGAATGGGGATAGCGTTCTCTCTCTGAAAACCTCCCGTTGAATAACCCCCTTTGACCTGTGCACACCTGCGATGGATGATTCTACAAGGCGCCACACTAAAAATAAACAAAAACAAGCACACACAGGAAGGAACGGCAGATGCGCAAGTGAGTTGACAAGAGTTTGGAGTGAAAGAATAGCTGGAGATGATATACTGTTGGAGACGGACATGGCAGAAAGGATATGGAGTGACATGACAATTAGAGGCACAGTTCAGCATTCTTACCTCTGATTGGTGTACCACCTGGTGAGGTAATTTGAATGCAAATAAGATTAGAGAGAAGCGTTAGTACAAACAGGAAAGGAAGAAAATTATAACTAAAAAAGTAGAAAGTTTTTCAAAGCTAGAATCTGTATTAGCACAACAGGAACAAACAAAAATAAATAAATAAATAAATAAAAAGAAATAAAGGATGTGCAGTAACAAGTCAGAGTGATGCCCTCAGGTGGTTAGTAAAGCGCTCTGCTACCAAGAACACAGAGTCTGGCCCCATTTTACCCAATTAATATATTGCTGGTCCTACACAAAGGAGGGCTCTGACTCCTAAGCAAAACCACTAGCATTCATTGTCACAACTGAGATGGAGAAGCCACTGGGATATGGGTGCTGCGCCCTTTTATTCTGCCAGAAGATGGGGCTGTGGGAGTACCAGAGTGAGTGTTGTGAGAGAGTGTGTGGGGGGAGAAAAATTAAGCATATGGTGTTGGTGAGACACACATTCTTGGTTTAAGATTACATGGACCGTTGGGGACAAAATCTGATTATGTAATTGAAACTTAAAAACTGAGTGATGAATTCAGGGGTAACTTTAATAAAACCTACACCAGGTTCCCCCTGGCCAGAAATTGGTATTCTACACAACAGATTTTTCAAATAAAAATCTAAAGCACTTTCTTCTAGTTTTTATTTGGACCAATGGAGCACCAGACTCGCTCTGCATAATTTATACAGTAGGCAGAGGAAAGGGTTTCCAACCCTCCTTATAAGGGAGCAGAAAATAAGTTCACATGCTATGAGTGCATCTTATAAGGAGGGCTTGGTTACAAAGCTAACTGCTCCAAAACTTCAAGCAAAAGTGCAGTTTGCTCAGTCATGGGCTTTGTTGTTAGCATTGGTCCAGATGTGCAGAGGGAAACCCGTGTATGTAAACTGACAGCAAACTCCTCTGATCCCCAGTTTTGTCCCCTTGGTCTTATTTTGTGCAAATGAAGGCTGTTAGTAAGGTGAGGGAGATTCATGCAGATCTAATTTGTAGGCAGTTCATGGTATGTGTTGGTTTGATGCAGATTTTGCATATCTGAACACCAAGCACTTACCAAAGAAAACTGGGGAGTTTAAACAGATAGAAAGAGAGGGTTAAACAGGACACAGAGCGTCAAATCATGTTCCGTGTATTGATCAATAAATACCAGTAAGCATATGAGTGCTGTGTATCTGAGATTAACCGCTCCCCACATTCCATTATCCACAGCACTGATCACCCAATGGGAAACAAAGAAAGACACTCAAAGATTTCTGTAAATACAAAGAAGGCAGATTTTAAGCATGTTTAACTTGCCTCTTAAAGAGTAATTAAAATATTTACACTTGTTATCTCTTTCCCTCCCACTCTCCTAGTGCATGTTCCTTCAGGCAGTAGCCCTAGCTTTTAATCAGAGGAAGCAGTTCCAGCTGCTTCGTTTAGCATTCTCCACAGCCGAGATGACATTACTCCATTTTCGCTTTATGGCTGGTTTATACTTGCTGATGCTTTTGTCCACAGATGAGTGAAGCATCAGGAAGGCTAATGCCGTTTGCTGAAGTTGCGGGTAATCTCTACCATAATAAATCTGCTGCCTATTTATCTGCTTTTCTAACTACCATTCCATCCCCCTTGACAGAACCATTCTCATCACGGAAGCTTGCATGGCTCACAAGCTGTACTGACAGGAAGAAGAGGGTTATTGGTTCATGCTCCAAAGAAAAATTTGCTGAGTGCTTACTTGCCCCTGCACCATCTCCAAATTATCACTGTAAATAAAGTGTCTACATCCCCTTCCCCCACTCTAAGAGACAAGAAGCATCTCTTACAACAGAGTCCAGAAATGATTCCTGGCTAACTGAAGCAGCTTCTGTTTTATGTTGATGCCAAACAGATCATATGGAGCTGTTCTGTATCCACCTAGTCACTGAAAATTCTGTATGGATGCAAAGCTAAGGAATCCCAACACACACTCAAAATGGATTCCCTAAAGTTTAGCTGGTATGTTATTAAAACCCAGTCTCCAGATCTTAGTGTAAGATAGCCCTTGCCAGAGCTGTATAGTGACTCTGAAGCAATGAAACAAGATCTCTTTGGAGGTTTAGTATGCACTAATATATGTTAGAGAATATGGCAATAAAAGACATAAAATAAAAATTATTCAGAACTCCCATGATAGTGGTCAGGATCACCAAATGAAGATGTAAGTCATATGCTACAAAATAAAAATTTGGACAACATCCTAAGTTTTAATTCTAATGGAGTACGTTTTCAACATGAACAAGAATGCAGAAGCTGCCAGTTTATCCAATTCTTGGCATCTCCAGACTCCTGCTTGAAACCTGGAGACCAACTGCTAGTCATTGTAGACTATATTCAGCTAGATGCACCAATGGACTGACTCTGCATGCAGCTTCCAGTGTTCTTATAAGACATCCACCCAACCTAAATAATTAATGACACTTATTATTGTGCTGCCTTAGGGTGCTTCCAGGAGGGGGGCTTATATTGCAAACATAATGCTCAGATCAGATACTTCAGTGTGCACATTTGGCATGTTAGCTTCCACATATTTCTGTTCCCCACCTCTTTTCCAGTCATGGATATCATTGCTATTCTGCCAGTTGCTATCCACATTAGTGGACCTCAACAGAGTATATATGAAGATGGTTTTATTGTCCCTCCTGTCCAACACTCCACCACCACCCTCCATTGCCTTCTGCTCTGTGCATGTATGCAGTATTTCTGTACCTGTGTACAGACTGTCACATTAGGGGCCACCCACAGAAATGTCACCACATGTGACAAACTGCCACCATCACCACACAAAAAAATGCTAATGCATTAACTAGCTTCCACATCCAAAGTGACTTAAGGCTTATAACAAGTTATTTTTACTTATCTATTTTTCGCAGTAAGGGGTATGGAAATTAAATGTAAAAAAAAAAAATTGCTTGGCATTTTGGTGACAACAACTTCATGCGGACACAGCAAGAAAAAATTGCATGGTTCAGCAGCAATTCCACAATAAACTTCTGTCTGGAAGCACCCTTAGTAAACAGAGACAAGAGCAGGAATTTGGCTGTGCATACAGTCCTTTCATTCCTCACTTCAAGCAAAACAAACCACCATGTCTTTCATTAACGATAGTTTCCCATTTCATCTGAACTAGGAAACAATGGTTACCAGTTAATTAAACTTTGAAAAACTGTTTAATATCTTGGTTTGTTCTGAAGATGTTAACCAAAATTTCCTGGTTTGGATGAAAATAGGAAATTATAGTTAAGGAATGACATCTTCATTTGCTCACTTTCTAGCACAAAGGAGCTTTGAATGTGACCAAAAGGCTTGTCCATATTGTTGATAATCTACATTAGAAACATTCAGGTCTGAATGACCATTTAAACCAAATCCAAACCAATTTGAGGTATATGGCACTTCGCACAGCCTTGAATGCAGAACTACAGATACAGCAGACCTGAGGATCTGACTTTCCCAATGAGGTAACTAAGCCAATAATATTTGAAAAGAATGTTGGTATGTGAGTGCTACTTTGAGTAAAAGCTCAATCCTAACCATGTGTACTCAAAAGTAATTCTGACTAGAGTCAATGGGGCTTTCTTCCAGGAAAGTTAGTTAGGACTGCAGCCCAAGCCACCCTAATTCTATATCCTTTCCACACTTCTGCTATTCCTTATACTGGATGCTCTGGGTGTTAAGTAATGCAGATCCCACCAATGTAGGATGCCTTCCATCCTACAATGCCTCCTAGTAACATTCCCAGGGTTGGCTTTACTGAGAATTCTGTTGTTCAAAATGTTGTAGTTTTTGGTTGCTTCAGTATTTCAAAATTATAAACCATTTTGGTTGCCTTGGCAGAATGGCAGTCACATAAATGGATGAATGACTATGCCCACACTACATCCATTTCATTACTACTTTTAATTTATGACCAGCCACATTTTCTATTAATGCCTGGCCCAAGCAGCAAGAGCAACTTTGCTGGCCACTTTCTTGATCTGGTACTGTAGGAGTATCTTTTAATCCATAACCTTGCCAATGATACAATCTCGCCTCCCATTTCAGCTTTGGCTTGTGTGCTTCCTCTCATTTTTACACAAATTTTTCAGCAAAGTGTAAATACCTTCTCCTTAGCCTACATCTTCACTGCCACGCCTTCCTCCACTCTACATAAGTCAATGTTTAATATGCCCTTACTTTATTTTACAACATTATTTTATTTAATAGTACCTTGAGCAGCAAGTGCAGGAGGGGTGTGATAGAAAGAAAAAAAATTAACAACAGCAAATCTTTACATCACTCATCAGCCAGGACCATTAGAGGAACTGTGTTGCCAAACCTCTATGTTGCAGATCTGTCTTCCTTTGCTTGGGGAGCAAGTGATGAAGTGGGAAACTAGGCCTCTAACATAATCATTCTATGGCTATGTTCCATTTTGAAAGCAATGTCCTAAACACTTGAGGTAAAAACCTAACACATTTTGACTGCTTTTTAATCTTGTTCATCTTTAAACAAACTCAGATTGAATGTCACAACCTGAATCTTACACAAGTAAGTCAACTGCCTCTCTTAGATTGTATCATGTAAAGGCACAGTTTAGTTTTTATGATCAAACATTTATTACTATTTACTTCATTTTGGGATGCCACTTTTAGTTGCACCTGGAGGAAAAGCCCACAAATTGCCCTGTCCAGCCTCGGTACAATCAATAGCGAGGAGGAGCTGCAAGCCACTGTCTAGACTTGGCATTAGTTTTCTTCCACAGTAAATGTAGGAAATATGACTATAACCTTTAAATACTTGTTTTCTTTTTTAATAAGTAAGAAAATTAATCAGAATATGAGAGTGGGGCATGTGAGAGATTATCTGCTGCAGGTTCTATAAAATATGCTTGCCATTTATTGCACATAGCACTGGTTATATTATTTGTTAATGCATGATTATACTGGAAGGCTTTCTCATATCTGGCTTTGGCTTACCTATTTAATATAAATAATATCAACTGATAAGATTTAATGACTTATATTGTCTATTTTATATAAACATTATAAAGTTTGTTTTATCGAAATGAATTGTTTATTCAAATTTTGTTATATTTTGTAATGAATTGGTTTTGGACTATTTAGTGTAGTGACGTATTCATATGTTTTTGCTGTTTTGCTGTGAGTCGCTTTAAGGCATGCTTATAGGGGTAAGTGGCATACATTAGAAGAACCCTGCTGGCTCAGAAACTGTCTACAGTGGCCAAACAGATGCCTATTGGAAGTTCAGAAGCAAGACCTGAGAGCAACAGCACCCTTTCCACTGATGATTCCCAGTAACCTCAATACTGCCTCTGACAGCAGAGATAGTACATAGACATCAAGGCACTAGTATCCACTGATAAATTTATTCCTAATCCTCTTTTTAAAGCCACCCACAGTGGTAACTACAACTACATTTTGGTGGTGTAAATTGTTGAATGGTCACTTTAAAATGTGAAGGTTCATTATTGCTTCACAAGTTGTGTATGTCTTTAAGGGCCAGGGCCAAGGCAAATAACGAGACCCAGTCTTACAGCTGTGAAACATAGCAGGTGCTACTAGGTTGTGTTAATTAAGCTGTGTCAGCATTTGGGCATAGTATATAAGGAGCAGCACCTAGCTCCCTCATTACCCTGAGGGATGGGTTGGTGGTTGGGTCTGGTTTGTTGTTGATGTATTTAGTGTATAAGGAGTTTTTGTTTTTGTTATTAAAACCTTGTTTAAGTTATTTTTGAGTCCCTTTTTAATGCATGGTCTCCCCAGCAAGCTCTCTGCAGCACTACTAAACTGCAAATACCCATAGTTAATAATAAATTTGTTAATTTTATTTCACCTGATTATATACCTGTGTGAAGAAGTACTTTCTTTTATATGTCTGTCCTGAATCCTCCAACATTTAGCTTCATTGGATGGGCCCAAATTATTATGAAAGTGGGAGAAGAATGTCTCCCTATCCAATTTCTCCACACTATGAATAATCTTACATACCTCTACCATGTCCGTGTCACTCAACTTGTATTGTAAACTTCTCATGGGGGAGTTGCTGAAACCTCTTGATCATTTTGGCTTTCCCTTTCTGAACCTTTTTGAACTCCACAATATCCTTTTTGAGGAGAGTCAACCACAAGCGTACACAGTATTCCAAATGCAGTTGCACCATAGATTTGTATAACAGCATTATGATATCAGCAGTTTTATTTTAAATTCCTTTTCTAATGATCCCTAGCATGGAATCTGCACTTTTCACAGTTGCTGCTCACTGGGTCAACAACTTCATCAAGTTATCCACTGTGACCCCAAAATCTCATTTCTAGTGAGTCACCACCAATTCACGATTTTTTTTGCCTCAGTGTGCATCACTTAACACTTCCTTACATTGAATTCTATTTGCCATTTTATGCACACTCACCCAATTTGGAGAGATCCTTCTGAAGCACCTTACAATCCTTTTTTTGTTTTAAACACACTGAACGATTTGGTATCATTAACAAACTTTGCCACCTCACAACTCACCTTCTTAACTCTGTGCAAGTCAAAGGGAGAAGGCCCCAACATCAATCCTTGAGAAATTCTACTTCCAACATTTCTCCATTGGAAGGGATCTCCATTCTAACTTTCTGTTCCCTGTTTCTGAAACAGTTCCTGATCCATAAGAGACCTTTGCTCTTATTCCATGCCTGCTGAGCTTACTCGGGAGTCTTTGGTGTGGTACTCTGTCAAAGGCTTTTTGAAAGCTGGAGTACACAATGTCTACTGGATCACCTCTATTTACATGCTAAAAGGTTATTGAGACACCGAGACAGGACTTACTCTTGGAAAAGCTATGGTGGTTCTTCTTCAGCAATACTTGCTCTTCAATATGCTTGCTAATTCTATTTTTTAAGAATGCTTTCCCAGAACAAACTAATGGGCTTGTAACTTCCTGGATTCCTCCTCCCGCCCCAATCGCTGTTTAAAAATTGGTGTTACATTGGCCGCTTTCAATTTCTCAGATATGCAGTCTAATCTTAGGGAGAAGTTAGATATTTTGAATTATTTAAGAACTCTCATGTGGATGCCACCCAGACCCAGGGACTTGTCATTTTTTAATTCTTCAATAGGGCCTAGAAATCCAACTCCTTTCAACACTATTTGCCTCAGCTTCTCAGACCAGTGGTGTCACAGGGCCTATCCAACTGGTGGTCATGACACTCAGACAATCCCATTTGACATGGCACAGTACATCTTATAGATTCTGGTGGGAAAACAACTGCATTTGTTCAGAGATATACTGCAGTCTGAATACTGGGAAAATATTACACAGAAATAGAGAGTGTTTGGAAGGGCCCAAGTCTTCAGCAGCTGACCAATAGAACGGCCCAGTTCACATGCCGTGCAAAGCCAAACCATAACTTGGCATGAGAAAGCAAACATGCAGGTTCCCAGAATGAAGACTGCAATGCAGCATTCCTCCCCTGGTGCTGCTAAAGGCCCAGGCATTAACCACGATTTAGCTTAGCATTACATCTGTACATAGGTTTGAGGTTTGACTCCTCCATGCTAAGCTTCTGTTTGGCTTAGTGCTACATGTGAATTGGGTCATTATCTGTTCTATGCAGTTTCAGAACCCTATGAACTGCAGACTTATAAAGTTCCCTCTTTTGATTATGAAAATGAAATACTTTGTTACAATAGTCCTCTACACACTTGCTGGAAAGGAAGCTTCATTGAGTAGAGGCAATTTGGATCAGCAGCATATACTAATTTTGCTTTGTGAGCTCTTCCAATGTTCCTACCAATAAAGACCTTAAACCTCTTTTTTGAGCTCACTATATGCAAGTCTATAAACCTCATTTACTTCCATACAGCTTAATCAATTTTCTCTCAGGCCTGCAGATATGCTACTCATTGATTTCTACCCTCCTCCCGGAAATTCAAGTGTCTTCTACAACTGGGGACTCCGAATCCCTGGTGAAATTCAGTTGAGACACTGCTTACAATGAAGAAAAACAAAATAAACTTTGGACGTGACGGTAGTGCTGAACACGTTTTGTTTTTAAACTCAGGTTTTTCCTCCCTGAAGCTTGCTCAGCAGCAGGCGAGTGCACATGATGTGAATGTTGTTGAGAGCCCAGCATGTGCCTAAGGGTTGCCCAGCTCATCTGCAATCCTCCTAGATGAGGATGCTGATTTAGTAAGTATGAAGAGCAAGTATCCATGGATGCACTTCCCTAATGCTGCCTGCTTAGTGCCTTTCAAGTTAAATTAACGAGGGTGATATTTTCTTTCAGCACAAACATATTGAGATTACGCTAAAGGTCACTGTGAAATTATATAAACTGTAAATTTATCAGTGTAATTAGTGCTCACTGCTCTATATGCGGAGGAGCCTACTGCAAGACTGAGGTCTCACAGGTGTCAGCAAGGAGCTAATTATAAACTCATTTCTGCAGAATCTGATATATATCAATTTAAGAGCCACGACCACTACCACACATGAGTTACATTGCTTGCAGGGGGTAGTAGTTTTGCATACAAGTAGTTATCAGAGGCCAGCTAATGGGCATGTATGCTCATTAGAATGGGGCAGATATCCCAATCACAATCTCTCTCTCTCCCTCAAAAGGACTATCCTCACTTCCTATCCACACTGTGCTCTGGCACCATGGCTATATGAAGAGTTTCCCTGTTACCAAAAGACGCAGAATTGTAGAACGTATGAAGCCACTGAAATGTTTTAAGCAGCCCTCTTCAGAGTTGCCATTAGGTTAACATAAATTCATGAGGGAGGCAGCTGGGTGAGTAGGCTACCTCCCATCATTTCCCAACCTTCATTCTTATAATTTTCTCATTTAATGGGGAAAATTTCTGCAGCAGGGAAGATTTCTGTTCAAGAAAGTCCTGTGCATTTTAGAAATCCAGATTTTCCACATTTTGGAAACTGGCTAAGAGCTTCTGTCTTTGGCCCAACTGAGTAACTATTCATGAATCAAAATGTTTTTTGTCCGACTGTTGGTCTAAGTGGAACAACTAGTGACATGTGTTTTACTATCCTGAAAGCAGGAACCTATATTGGAATTGGAGTGATATATTTCTGATCCAATATGCTACCGGGTCATGGATAAGAAATCTCCTTTGCTCATGGGACACAAGAAAGCATGTTCAAAAGGCTCTGCTTCTTCAGTTAACAAGGACAAATATCCTAACTATTGAAATCTACTCTCTCACCCAAATCTCAAACCTTTCTTCATATCACACAATGTTTTAAACGTAGCAGAAGTTGGATGAAAAAGTGAACCCCACAATCTAGGTACAAAATACCACAGTTTCTTCCTGTAGAGAAAGATTTGGGGTGGAGTCGGGTCAGGAAATGAGAAGACTTTATTGTTTTACCTGAACGGAGCTGTTTGATTCTGCCATTGCTAGTGGCTGTGTCCACAGGAAGAAAGTCTTTGAACCAGGATATTTCAGGGTCAGGGTTACCGCTGGCAGCACAGAGCATTGTAGCAGTGCGGGCCTTCTCTACTACCTTGAGCTGTGGACCCATGTCTATGGTTGGAAAGCCAGATGGGATCTGGTTCTCTGAAACACAATAGAAAGAGAATCATGTTACCAGGTAGCAATGGGACAAAATTCCAAAACAGGAAATTGGTTTGCAATATTGCAAGCACCAGCCAATCAGGGCTGTGCACAGGTGACTCCTCTGGCAAACCTACTTTCCTAAGCTTGATCATGCAATTGCACATCTATGTAGATTGGGGTGAGTCCATGATTCCACAGCGGCTCACCCATTCAAACAATATATGACTGTATATATGACTCTCAAGCAATAAACATAGCAAAAATAGTGAAGAGGCAGCTCAAATCTCTGACAAGTATTTTTCATTTCAGTTTTCACTGAATTTTCCCCATGTTGTCCTGATCTTCCAAAGGCACATATGATTATTAAATGACTATGATGAACAAATGAATGTAAAATTAACAAGCCAAAGCAATTGCACCAATCCATGCCAGGGTGCACATTAAGAAGCTGCCAGAAACTCTCCCAGGCAATTGAAGATACCTGAGGCGTGCAGAAAATGAGCAATGTACACCCTGCCGTGGCTTACTGCTCTATTATAAGATGAAAGTATCACTATGATGAACAGTTTGAAAAAAGAAAATTCAGCAGTGAGAGAAAAAGGTAATTCTATCTGCAGTAGCTGTACTACCCTTACAGGTAAGTGTAGCTGAGGCCATTATGAGGCCTGTACAGAAAACCCCCAAATGCTCCAGAGCAGCACTTCAGCAAATATCTCCTAAGCTCAGCACATTTCCTCACATCTTAGGCAAGATGTACTGTTCTCTGCTAAACATGAGTTGCAAGCAAGACAGACAAATATATGAGAAAAGTCAGAACACCATTTAAAAGCTTCTTAAAATACTAGAACCTCATTTATTCTCATGTCATCCTTTTGTTTGCAGATACTTAAGCAATACTAGAGTGTTAGATCTCTTCTTACCAGCCAGTCCCACATCAGCTGGTGTTCTTATCTGGATATTTGAGCTACGGAAATCATTCCTTCCTACTGGATTAAGACAAACCTGTGCTTTTATAGACTACACAGTCAAGCATTCTACTCTTCCTTCCCACATGGTGGGTAGAAGAAGAGCAAATGGTCTGTGATTTTAGCAGCATGCGCCAGCACATGCTGTGTGTTCACATTTAAAGGAACATTTAGTTGAAGTACGGTTTAAAGTGTTGTATGAACAAAGTCTAAGTATTTTATACTTCTGTCCTTCATGTTAACTTCCTATGTCCAATCTGCATATTCATGATTTGCACAACATTTTAGTCCCTCCAGCCTTCTCCTCTATTCTGCTTATCTCTGAATGGTCAACCTATTTACAGGGCAATGCAAAATTGTGCAAATAAAATATTCACATTTTATCAGGCGTCCTTGTCTGCTATCTTGTCAAAAATCCACTTTGCAGACACTACTTTTTCCATATTCTATAGCATGAGAGAACATTGAAATGAATCTGGTTTCTGACTTCGCAGAGTTAAGGGGCTATGGTGGGTATCTATAATTTTCAAAAGAAATACCCCCCCCCCAAAAAAAGCAACTGAAGCTTAATAAGAGCCCAAGCCATTTCTTGTATGCAAAGTCTGGCATCCCGAGAAACCGCCTCTTCACTAGCAAACATAAAAGGGTTTTTGTGCAAAAGGTACCACTGAAAACTAGTTCTTTTTTATTTGCTCTCCATTGATTTTCAAAGACAAAAGGTACACAGAGCTTAACTGGAAAGACACCAGAGCTAGCATTCAAAAACAAGAAACAGCAGCACCAATACAACCACAACACACACTCCTCTACAGTACAAAATTAAACAAAAGCAGGGATATAGAAGAGTATCACGAGACACAGCTTAGCTTGCAAAGGCATACACAAAGAATAGCAAACAAAAACAGTCTTTTGGAACTAGCCAAGTGTGCCTGAATTACAGCTGCACCTTTGCTGCCTGCAATATAAAATAGGTGGTTAATCCAGGGAGGCCAAACCCTCTAAGTGATCAAATTTAATCTCTAAGCCTTTTGCAGTCTTTCCCAGTTTGTATGTGAGAATACACGAAGCAAAGACCCAGTGAATTAACGAAGTCCAATGTTGCCATTTCAAGCTGCAGTAGAGAAAATACATGTTATCAGGACTTACTCATGGCAGTGACAGCTGAGCAGGACAAAGCAATGCAAAATAAGCATTACACATGGCCCTTCCTCCCCCACCAAATTAAGCTCTTTCTACAACACTGCTGTTCATGACTAAGGGATGTTTCATGTGAACATTTTAAACAAGATGTTGGAGATGAAGTGAAACTGCCTCAAGTGGTCTTTCCTAATTTCTGGCAGTGATTAGCTTTGTGAGTTCACTGACATCTCTCATACCACCTGTTGGAAAGCTCAGAAAGAAGAAGAGTTGAGCTGGAACATAAGGAACTCAACATGTAATGAGGACCTACTAAAGCAGCCGTGGGGGAACCTCTAGTCCACAGGCTTCAATAGGCCCACCAGGCCTCTCCATTTGACCCGCTAGGTTGATTTGGCCAAGCTATGCCCATCTGCTGTACACCTGACATCAGACAGGACATCTGGTGTGGGACAGGCATACAAATTGTCCTGGTTAGCTTAGTGAAGTCATTACAAGAAGACAGGAGACGTGAGCCACACCCACCTCTTAAACTTGATCTGGAATGGAAGGGGAGGTAAAGGTCAGGCCCACAAACTGGATTCAGTTCTACACCCATGTGCCAAAGCACCCACAAGACTAGTTGCAGCACAAAATTTATCAAGTGGTAATGGGTTTACCATATTGCTGCCACATAAACAGATGTATGGTTCAATTGGAAATCAAAAGACTGGGATGGAATCATATTCTCTTTAAATTAATTTGCTATTGCATCCGTACATCTGAACCTGGATTCTGAAAGGTGAAATTAGGAGGAGGCCAGAGAACTCTTGCTCTTGGTGGTGTTGTTCTTTGGCAGTAAGGAAAGAAACACATTTCTGTTTTTAAACAAAGACTTCTGGAAACTATTATTGCGATCTCTACTGTGGATGCAATTATTTTCAATCTGAGTGACAGTTCTTACCCATACCTGAATGATCTGCCAATTGTGTTTCTTCATTTTCATTAATAGAGAACATTAGTCAAGAGCAAGCACCATGATGTGACAGATGCCTGTTAGACTGTTTTGACCCAGGTACAAAAGCCTTGCAGGTCATTACAAATGGGTACCTGTGAATTCCCTCCTCCACAAAAATCCCATTTATGTAAGCACATTTATCACAATCCTCTTTCAAAAATGTTGAAGAAAACTGCAAACATATTTATGGACATTTTTCATACTTTTTCAGTTTCTTTTTGTGCTAAGAGGAAAAGAGTTCTCTGCTTAACCGATAAAGACTCCACACCTCTAAGAAAACGTGGACCGACAGCCCATAACCCTTCCTTACACATTCCTTACACATCAGGGGTTTAAAAATTTCTCAACATGCAGTGCAGAAATGCTGCCAATTGCCCATGGAGTGTGATCTTCTCCTCCATGGACAGCTTGCTTTTCTTCCATGCTGTGTGCTGTACTGTCCAGCTGATAGGGGGCTGGGGGGGAGAGCGGGCCTGAGGAAAGCCCAGTGGACTTATTCTGCAGGCAAACCCAAGATGTTCCACAATGCTGCTTTAAATTGTCAGGGTTTCGTAGCCCCTTTTGTAGCACAAACTGGTGTGTGAATGGGTGAATGCACGAGCATGCATTGGAGGATTAATTAGAATTGGGGGAACTGGATGGGGAAAGAAATAGGGTGAGGTACACATCTCCAGACTTCGTTTTAAACAAGAAGTTCAAAAAGAAGGGGAGGTTTGTGGCTAACTCAAGGGTGTTCTGAACATGAAAAATTAAGCACCATGAAGTGGGCGGGGATTATTTTTTTTTACTCCCCCCCCCCCCATCTCCTCATTATTCCTCATGGGTGTTAGTATCTAGTAATAGTAATTTTAGTAGTATGCAACAAATTTATTCAGATTTCAAAAATCAGTTTCACATTCCCCAAGATAAATAATGCAATCCCAAATGAGCTCTTTGGACATTTCTCTGATTAGGAATAAGAGCAAATTTCTGAATATTCACAGCTGGTAATATTATAACAAGGTCCAGGTTCATTCCGGACTCTGAAGGTTAGTTATATATTCTGTCCCATAGGATGCTTGATTAATAAAGAATCCCACATTTTGTAGTTCCCAAATACCTATCATACTATAGTGTAGAAACTGGGTATGGACATATGGTATGAAAAACTGCAATATGCATAACAATTTGGAGACTCTTTAATACTGCTACTCAGATATTATGCATCAACATCAGAAAATCTGGGTTAATCCTTTGAATGCATTGAGATGAAATACAAAAAGTTGTAGTCAGAACTAGTCCTACTTGAGTGCAGACTCATTGAAATTAATGAACCTAAGGCAGTCATGTTCATTAGTTTTAATGAGTATACACTGAGTAGGGCTAGCACTAGACACAACCCAAAGTAATTACATGAAAAAACAATGACAGACCAGTAGGCACACTGTGAATATACTTCAGGCTCTCACAAATAAAGGGTCAATCATACCATAGCAATCAGCTCATCTTTATATTGGTAGGAATGATGCAGATCAGAATAAGGAAAAGGTCAGTATTTTGAGTATTTAAGCTATAAAGATGCAAGAGAAATAAATTAAGAACTAAAAACCCAAGGAGGAAGGTAAGAAGTAGACTCAAGAAAATTCCTGACTATCTCAAAAATTTAAACAAATAACTTTCATGTCTGAAATTTTTGAGCCAAGTATTTTCCCCCGGGTGGTTTTCCTCATTAGTCAGGAAAAAAACTACATTTATCAGTTTGTGCGGTGACCACTTACCCTTCTAGAAGGATCTGTGCTATAGTTGTCACATGCTTAGTAGGACTTAAAGACCAAAAAAACACTTTTTTTTTTAAGTTCCACTTGCATTCATTTTTAATTATTCCAAAAGGATAAGTGAGGGTACTACGGACCTGAGAAGGCTTAATGTGGAAAGGGTTGATAAATGACAATGGATAGTGCCACTTTGTCGTGACAGAGGACAGTAGGAAAAGAACACAGGGTGTGGATAACAGACTGAGAGTTAGGGGAGATAGGAGTGTGATAAAACTAGGCATTTAAAAGCAGCATAAGAGGCATTTGCCAGGTGCCATTTTCCTATCTCTTCACACCATGTCAGGAAAAGCTGTACTGTTTCCTTTCTGCTTGTCACACAACTGTCAAAATGCTCCCCTCAAACACTGCCTACACATTTGCAGGCTTCCAAGTTTTGTGCTATATACCATATTGATTCCATACTTGTGCAGAATATTTTAAAAGAAATTGCACAGAATGTTTATCATTATCAACATATTCACTCAAAATATATTGTTGTTATTGGTATCCATCTGTTGAGAGAGAGCTCCTCTGGGGGTGATGACAAACAGCTGCATTAGCAGCACAAAAGTGACCTTCCCAGGGCGCAAGTCTGAGCAGTGTTTATGGAGGCTGCTGCCCAAACAATACAATTCCCCTTTTGGCCTCACTGATGTGATCCAAAGGAAAGCAGAGCAATACATTTGACACCAGCTTGGCTACACGAGTTGCCAGAAGGAGGCATACAAGGCACCATCCAACCGTCTTAGGGACTCCACTCTAGATTTGTGAAGGGTTTACTCCATCTTTTCTTCTCCCAAAGATACCCCGCAAGGCTTTAGGATCAGAGTTTTCCTTCTCCTAGATGGGCTAACTTTCCAGGTGAATGAATGAATGAATGAACACCTTATGACATGCTTTCCCTCCATATTCAGCTTCATATTCCTTTATATCAAGTTAGGGAAGTTATTCTCTAGATAAAATCTACGGTACTTAGTGAAGATCTACATGTGCTCACACTAAGATTTAGAACAACCTTCTGAGGATTGCAGCTAAGCTTAAGTGCCTTTCTGTTTTCCCACAAGCTTCTGAATATTTTGTTACGGAGCATTTTTAGTTTAATTAGAATGGTATGTTATTACTGTTGCTTTTTATACCTACCATTTGTTTTGTTTTGTTTTGATCGTTTGTATACCACTCTGAATGTTTTAACAGAAAATAAGTTATTATGCTCTAGATAAATGAGATAATTTATAACATTTTGAGAAACTAAAACATTTGTTAATGGGAGGTTCAAGCTTCTAAGATGCCAACGCACATTACACTCCACTCCTTCTGTTTGCTGAATATATAGCCTTAAGCTGGTGACATGATGCTGCTGCTCAATTAAGGCCAGGCAATCAAGAGCAGTAGAGCAGATCAAGGGCCAGAGGAATGACTAACAGTTTATGTGGCAAGAGGTCCAGTGCTGGTCAGGCATGACTACAACTGAACTAAGAGATTTCTATGAACAATTTGCAGGGGCGAGAACAGTGACTCTTAAAAAATAATAATAATAGCACATGTTGGCAGGGAAGTGTAGTAAAGCGAGTAATGCATGCGTAGGTGATATACTACGGTCTTGCGGGGAACAAGTGAGGGCCTGTTCCTGCCAAAGCCAAGCACACCTCAAGAGTACCCAAGAACCAAAAGGAGAGGTCCATAAAACAAGGACTTCAAAAACAACTTAACATCAACCATGTGGAAGGCAAATAATTCAGGTTACTCCTAGCAACAGAAATACATAGCAGCTTCTAATGACAGCCCCGCCAACAGACTGTGATGTGGCACTCCGAAGGGACACACCGAAGGTACATTTTCAAAATGCTCCATTCTCAGAGAAATAAGAAGCTTTTAAGAGGATCATCTCTAGGGAATTTAACCACATGAAACAACAGACAAGAGCAGAACATAAACAAATATTTGGTACCTGAAAAATACCTAAAGCATAACTGTTCACACACACAAAAATCATCTGAGTCAGCCCAAACTTCTAAAGGCTTATTGCATTTAAAAAAAATATATAAAAAATCCAACACCAATAAAGAACAAATTGGCAAATCAAAAGAAGACGAGGTTGTTAATAGGAAATACACCCTTAGTCTTTTAAGTGCCCCTAAACTAATTCTCTAGATGGTAGGAAATGGCTCGCACTATAATTGTCTCGTGCTTTTCTACTGCAGCATTCAATTCTGGTCATATTCTGGACAAAAATATAATGGACAGGTTGACTCAACAAGGAGGCAATTTTAATGTTCCTAGATGAAAAATGGGAAGCCATAAGACAGGAGTGGGAAATAATTTTCTGCCCAATGGTTACATTCCCTCATGGACAACTTTTGGGCCTTGCCTGTAGTAAATGGGGCCAGAGGGTAATAACAACACCACTGCTCAGTTCAATGGCATGCTAAATAAGTCATATTCCCCAGAATCTGCACTGTGTGCCTTTTAGGTACTGAGCTGACTTCAAAGTATTGATGCTGACAATAATGGCTTGGGGCTCAAGTACCTGACCGACTACCTCGCCTGGTATGTGCCAGCTTGACAATTCAGATCACTGGCCAAGGGCTTCTTGTGTTGCTGCCTATAGGCTAAGTCTGAGGAGCAGTGTCCCAAGCTAGGGCCTTCTCTGCTGTGGCACCCTCTTTATGGAACTCCCTATCTCTGTAGGTGTGTCAGGTATCATTTTTATTTCAGTTTCACTTGTTACTTAAGATGCACTTATTCAAGTGGGACTTTTTAAGTTGTTTCACACTGGTCCCTGAGACCTTTGATTTACTGAATGGTTGATTAGTCATATTAAGAGAGCCAGTGTGGCATCATCATCATCATCATCATCATCATCATCATCATACTACATTATTTGTACCCCGCCCATCTGGCTGGGTTTCCCTAGTCACTCTGGGCGGCTTCCACAAAGACAAAAAATACACTAAGATGTCACACATTAAAAACTTCCCTGAACAGGGCTGCCTTCAAGTGTCTTCTGAATGTCAGGTAGTTGTTTATCTCTTTGACATCTGATGGAAGGGCGTTCCACAGGGCGGGCGCCACTACTGAGAAGGCCTTCTGCCTGGTTCCCTGTAGCTTTGCTTCTCGCAATGAGGGAATGGGTTAGAATGTTGGACTAGGACCTGGGAGAAAGAGAGCAAGGTTTGAATCCCCCGTCAGCCATGAAGTTCGCTACGTGACCTTGGGTCAGCCACCATCTCTTAGCCTAGCCTACCTCACAGGGTTGTTGTGAGGATGAAATGGGGAGGAGGAGAACCATGTACACCACCTTGATATCCTTTGAATATAAAGGTGGTATATAAATATAATAAATCAAAATATTATCCCACTGTTGTTTGGAGCAGATTTTAAGATTGTTCTTATTGACTGATGTGGTTTTGTATTTGGTTATATTTGTAAATCATGCTGTCATATTGTTATGAAGAGTGGTAGATAAATGAAATAATAAATATATATCACATTATTTAACTGAATAATATAGCCCTCCACTATAGCATATCAAGTTCAAATCTTGTGCTATTGCACTATGAGGCTGCATCTTCATTCCTGCTTGCTCATATAGACTTTCTGCAATTTGAATTTCATTTTCATTCAAGCTAATCCATCTTAACCCTCTAATTACAAATCACTGTGTAGTATCAAGTTATAAGCGTGAAAATGAACGACATCTGCTAATCCTACCTCTCAACAAATTTCTTCCAGCTCTATGCTCTGTGTATCAAATATTTATTGCAGTATTTTCTAAGACCCCCATATGCAACAAGAGGGTAATAGCCTTTTGGCAAACTGTCAAGAGAAATACTAGACAAATCACCTGTGGCTGTTCACTCTCTTGAGGTTATGAATACTATTTTTACATTACCAGATTTGTATTTCATCTGCCCCTCCCCTCTACAAAGCAGTAGAGCTATGATCTAGCCAAGGAAATCATCATCAAAATCTAGCAAAAGGAGAGTATTATCTTCACTGCCAGGAAACTGCTATTTAACCTTATTAGTAGTATTAACTACTGGATATTAATTAGCAGCATTAACTACTGAATATTAATTATCCAGCAGTGGATAATACTGGATTATTAATTATCTAAAATTTACAAACCTCTGATACCTTTTCAGAGGCTGGTGAGCCTCTATTTTTCATTATCTGATATAGCTGCTCTTCTAAGAGGCAGCAGAAGCTCTAGGGACAGCAAGCAAGTATGTCGGTACTAATTTCAGCTCTCCTATTTCACCATTTTTGCCATCAGGCAAGGCAGAGGCTTTCCTCTTTTCCATTGTTACAAACATGTCAACAGAATTATGCAGCACAACACAGACTTACAACATTTCAGACCCCCAGCTTTTCTACACACCAAAAGACAAACATACAGTTTAGGTTTGTTTAATATTAGGCAACCAAATGAAGTATTTATGTAGTAATTGATTTTCAGAAAGGCCAACTTCTGTTCTTGTGGTTTTAATTAAAAATATTTTAAAAGAAACTATGTGAAATCACACTGTTTCATTAAAATGAATGGTTGGATGAATACACAAGGAAAACAGAAGTTAGAGAAATTCTTAACATTACTTATATCTGTCCTCCTGCAAAAGAAATGATTGGGAGCTATTCATGCTTTTATATACTTTAATGCAGAAATCTCCTTTAGATGCAATATTATGCATAAATTTGGTTTCTAAAGTTGACAGTGGCCTGGTTTATACATTAGACTAATTCATGGCTTGTTCAGCTACAGTGTGGTTTGTTCCAGTGTCTGAACCCAGCCCAGCAGACTAACCATGGTTTGTTTTCTGGTAACAAATCACAATGTGAAGCTGTGGTTCTGTGCTGCTTATTTATAAACAGAAGTGACCAGAGGAGGAGTAACTGCTGGGAGCAGTGCAGAAATGCCATGGTACACCTGCATCAGCTGCACTCATCTGCCCCAGCTGCAACAAAGCATGACTTTCCCATATCGTTCCAGCAGGCACTGTAACTATCCAACAATTTGACTTCGCTCCCGAAGGCGCACTCTTCCATTGTCTCCCAAGACAGACAGACAGACCAACCACACTTATTTTTACTATGGTTTGGTGTTATGTCCTAACACAACAGTCTTGCTTAACCATGTATTGTTTGACCACCCTACTATAGATACTTGCCAAGCTACAGGGGTGTGAGGCAAGGACAGCTGGAAAACAAACCAAGCTTTGGAGAAAACAGCCATGGCTCGTTTGCTTGTCTGCTTGTTTGAACAAACCATAGTTAAAAGAAATAATGATTCCACGGAAAGAATACACATGGAAGTATTATATCAGAATTACCTATGCTACCTTTTCAGGATCCACTTGATTATATCCTAAATTTCTGCTTTCCTGCAAATCATCCAGCAATAGACAAGTTACAATTAGGATATGAATATGCTTATATGTGAGACAGTGAAAGTGTAAGCAAAATCCATCAGGGCAGCTTTGCTACTTCTCTTAAACTTGAGAGGTTTTTGTAATATAAGTGGGATGTACTCACAGGTGAACTTCTTAAAATAAAAGTATGCAGTTGTACCAATTCTGAACTAGTTGCAAAATTTTCATTCATATGACATTTGGTAGTGAAAGAGTACACATACGTAGCAAAACTGCACTGGAATGGATTATCCATTTAACTTTCCACAGATGATCATAAGCAGAATACAACAGTGATCCAGAATGCCTGGAAATAAATCCACAAACTTCTCCAGATCTTCAGTGCCCTAGTAAGAGATTTGTAGCACAACATCAGCTGGAAGCTTTCTTGCATGGTGCTTGAAGGTGATTCTTACTCATCACAAACTACTAGATGACTGTCTGTTTTAAAACCCAATCTAAGGTTCCATTTGTAGGCTTATCTTTTGAACAGAGATAACCCATAAAAAGCAAATGTAGTGGTTTTGGTAAAAAATCCAAAATCCACAACTGGGCAATATATTTATCACAGGACTAATAAAAATGTCATATAATTGTAGCAGAACTATTCATTAGGAAATATGATACACAATGGGGAAGGAAAAAACAAGAACCAAAATTAGGCTGGATATTGTAGTCATAAGGTCAGCTTGTAAACTCATTTCCAAGATAATAGATTGCAGGCTGAATAAGTCTCTGATAAGGACTGCAGATACGAGGTTACATACTAGGATTCTGTGATTTTAAAAAAGCATTAACTACTTCCTATTTTTGAAAACAAAACTCCAGGTGTTACCTAGATCTGTCCAACACCTTAAATGAAACACATAGGTTCCTAATTAGCATAATAAAAGACAAATATAGCAGCATTATCAAAACTAGAGATTAGTTTTGAAGGTGTACTGGACAAAAACAAAATATACAGTATCAAAAAACATAGTGTCAAATGGTTAGCAGGGATAAAGCTGTCCAATCCAAAGTCCATTTTCAGTTGGTAGTAAATTGTCTTACTCTAGTTGTAGATGCTGCCCTGAAGAGCTAGATTTGGTATTCTCCAAGGCACATAAAAACAAAAAGTAGTCATGTTGGTCCGTGATAAAAGCAAAACCCTTTAAAAAATCTAGTTGAGTGATACATTTATTAGGACCAACAGAAATGCCAAAAAATAGTGGTAAGTTTCCAAGTTCTTTAGGACTCATCTGATTTCCACATGTAACTGTGAGAACTAAATTATGTTATAACCAGCTCAAAATAATGCCCAGAACACATCACACAAAGCAAGAATTTAAAGTAATATATTTGCCATGAGAAGCCCCAACACTTGAAGCAATTTTAATTCAGTTTGTATGTGACTATCATTGTGACAAAACCATCAGAGCATTTAAAAAACCTATTCATAAAAGTAAAATAGCCAATGTTTGTGGAAAAGGAATTGCTTTGGCTACTTCTAAATTCTATTTTCTAACTGCTCCGCTAATTTATCATGGATTTTCTGATTTGTTCATCTGCACTGGTGTGATATACTATTAGTATAGAGATTTTCATTTTTAGCAACATAATCAATAAAGCATTTCCATATAACATTAATGTAACCTGCTATTAAAATTAATGGATCATTGATTTTGATCCATTTGAGTCTAGTTTATGCTTAACACATGAAAAATGATGTAAGAAATACATTAATCTGACAGCATCAATCTTCTGAATATCTAAAAGTTTGGCCCCATATTAACATTAAGCATTCCTGTTGTCACTCAAGTGGATTTAAAGTCTAACTGTTTCTACTTTGAGCTACAGGAAAGGATAGAGAGAAGATTTTGGGTCACTAGCTGCCTCTGATAGGTTTGGGACATGATCAGTTTGGGTTTATTTTCAGGAATTAATGTTCATCTTATGATAGCTTCACCTTCAGCAGAATTATGTAAACCAGGCTGATTATCCAATTAACTGAATAATCTATGGTCATATTTGCCATTCAAATGGAATTTAGGCTGTGAAGGCTGATAGTGCTCACCTTTAAAGTGCTAATGTTTTCTGATCATGCCTTTCTATAATATCCATAACACAGCCATTTGTGTCTAGCAGAACTTCCACGAACCCATCTAGCACAAGCTGAATCTATGACTTAGAAATGCTTAACAGTAAGAATCACAGCAGAATAATTTACTGGGTTGGAGCAAACTTTCAACACAGCCCTAATCATGTACTATTGAATTCAGTAAGATCTACTCTCAGTTAAGTGAGGTTAGGATTGCTGTCTTAGTTAGCCAGTTTAGCAAAATATAAAATATTAGGATTCTGGTTCTGCTATGGCAATATTTTTGATACTGGGTAAGGGGTGTAAGTCAGAGAAAACTACCATTATTTTGCTGTTAAAAAAATAGATGTGAAATCAAATGCAAACTATTTTTTAAAGAACCAAGTCTATAAATTTGCTTTCTCTCTTAACTGTAAGAGAAACATCTATAATATGCAGTGCTTTTTTCTAGGGGTACGCGGGGGTATGTATGCCCCCTAAACAGTTTGTGAATCTAAGTTTTGCCTCATTGAGGGGCAGTATTTCAATATTAGGAAAAGGAGAATAACCCTAAACATTTTTTTTTAGAAAAAAAGCACTGATATGTAATGATGATCTTGCGACTCCTGCTGAAATTTAGGCACTGGTATTTGGTCATATTAATCACCTTGCAAAGGCTACATAGTCATGGCAGAGAGACATGCGAATAGGAAGCCAGTGATCTGGACACAAGCATAAATAAAGTAATAATCTTAACAAGTGATGCTTTATAATATTGGCTTGATGTAACTGATCAGAGTTTACTGGGAGGAGTTTGTTAACCAAAATATTAGGTACTGGGACCTCAGTCTTTATCCACAGCACTGAAACACCATCCAGATTTTTGAAACCTGCACTGTAAAAATCTGTTGTTAGTAATTTCAGACAGGGCTTTAAAACAAACACCACATGAATTAAAAATAACATTTCAAACAAGCAGCAGGTTGACAGAGGAATCATGCCAGAATCTTGGGATCAGGGTATTTCTTCCCCTCCTTTGTGTGCGCATCAATACAAACCCAATACAGCAGATCAACAAAAATTCCAACACAACACTTCAAAATTGTATTTCCTGTATTTCTGCTGATGCTGCACATGCCGATGCTCATAGAAGTGAAAAATGCTCCTCCACCCATCCAAAGGCTGCCAGTGTTTTCATCAACAAAACATCAAACCATTCGGCAGGACAGGTATTTCTCATTTTAGGGCACAGACAGAAGGGTGCTTCTCTTTAACTTTTCAATGATGAAATGGTCCCTAAATTCAATCAACACACTGTGGGAGTCTCAGAGACACTGTATGCGGTATTCAGTCAAATAAGAGAGTTAAGGGGATTCATTTTTCTTACAGAATATAATTGCTTCTCCCTCAGATTTTAAAGTCAGTATATGTTTTTGGCACTGAAATTATTATTGAGAGAAAGAAGTCTCAGATCAATTCTAGATTCTTGAGGCTTTGAATGTCTGCTTCTCTATCTGGCAAAATAATGAAAGCAACGCATGAAGTGTATACTTTCCACAGCCCAGCAATACAACAGTGTAGCATGCAACACTAAACGAATTAGACTACTACTGCATCTTCAGTCCATCACCTATACAACTCCTCAGGACTATTGAACACATGAAAACAGAGCTGGCACTTGCCTCAGCCAGCAGATCTGGCCTCCTCTGTACCCACCCACTGCTCCCTACTACCATGCCCATCTGCCAACACTACAGTCTCCTCCAGGCCTGCTCACTGACACCTCCTCCTTGTCAGCAACAGAGGGATGTGCAGGAAGAGGTGGTGGCAGCAGCAGGCTGCAGAGGAGATGGCAGTGGAGAAGACAGCTGTGGCAGGCAGGCATGGTAAGAGGCAGCTGCGGCAAATGGGCATGGAGGAGGCAGCCATGGCGGATGGAAAGATGTAAACATTTTTTGTTTTGTCTGAAGCGGCAAAAGCTCCTGGACTGGCCCTCCATGAATGCTTCCACCTCCTGCTGGCAACTTGCAAACAAGATGAGGGTCGATATAAGGTGAAACAATGGACTTTGTATACTTGAAGCACAAGGAAATCCACTATCATATTGTACCTTCTCACACAGACACAAATAGGTGCAACTTCTGATATTATTTATATTGGTGTTCTATCATGTCAGCTGCACAACATTAATTTTGCAGGCTAATATTGTGCTGCTCAAAAATGGACGACCATGTAAGAATACGTGCTGGAGATTTCCTCTGAGTAGCCTATGTAGTCACTGACCTGGGCAATAGGCAAAACTCTTCTAATTAGGCAGCACTTGGCCCCTTGAGAAGGTGCATGCAAATGCATTAATGCTACGAATTTAGTCCTGCAGCTCTCCTCACCCTGCTCTAGATAATAAAAATAGGGCAGACTTTTACTTTCTAGGCACATGGAGAGAGAAAGCCTTAAAATCTAGTGGATTTCACTAAATACTCAGAGCAGAGATACCCCAAAATCCCTGTTTCCTGATCCAACATCACATGATGGCACACTGCTAGTTTCCAAGAAGGGATTTTCATTTTCCTGTCTCTCCTTTTAATACTGCTTATTAACTAGCCAGTAGCATTGCTACACAGAAACCATTGCCTATCATTCTGCACCTACATGTAAGGGCTGATGAATGAGCACTGTAATGCATACTACATTCTTTTCCATGTTGTAATGTTTGGGTTGATTCTTTTCTGAAAACCACAAGGACTTAACCTGTTCCTCCCATGTGACGGTCAGACTACAGAATCCACAACACATAATGCCTGCCTTGTTCTGCCCTATCTAACATAAACTAGGCCATTGTCAACACACTTTCCCAACAACCATGCTTGCATTCAGCACACTCAAATGGAGTTTAATGGAAAAAGACTTTGTCTACAAGCAGAAAGTCCCACATTAATCCATGCAAAAATAATGGCTGCCATCACCACCTCCAAGCAGGCTGATTTGCTACAAAATGTTTGTGTCTATGAATTATGACAAAGTGATGTTATGTCATTTATTATGAGGTGTACTGGTGTCTAGAAACACTCAACCCAGTAAGACTTTAGGCAGAGAAGGCTTATATCTGTACATAGTGGCATCATTCATATCAGAAGCACATACCCCCAACCTCTGGAAACCAGCATATTATGAGGCCTAGCTAATTATAAATAGGTCCAGAATTCTTAATACAAGTCCTTGGGATTTATGCCAGATTAAAGACAATTAATTTCCTCTTTCAATTATTATACACCTTAATTGCTTTGCCCTTGATTTAACTTCATATTTCATGCAAACAGTCATTTAAGGTGCATTCTAAACTTTGATGCACAATTTCTACACACCTTAATAGTTCTGTCCTTGATTCAGTTTAATCTTTTAGATACACAGCCATTTAAGGTGCATTGTAAACTTTGATGCACATGAAGAACAGTTAATAAATTTCCGAATCAAAACCGAAGTGTAAGCAATCAGATTTTTAACCACATCCAGATCCTAGATTAGAGAGGAGGTTGTCACACAGCCTTTACTCTCTAGTCTTTAAAGGCATGAAACAGTTCCACCCTTCCCTTTCAGATCCTTGTTTGATGTACAGCGTGGTGGAACACAGATAATCAGGGTGGTTTCGTTAGCAAGCACTTTGAGTGAAGTTCATTGACTATTTGATATACAAAAGTTCAAACAGAACTGTGCCTGAACTAGCTCACTGACATACATAAGAGCCAGACACTGAAAAGATTTATCCCAGTGGTACCACAGCAAGTGAACGCCCTCAGTAAGTGAATGGAAAAAAAGTATTTTACAAGGAAATCTAGTGTACAGAGAGAAGTGCAAAAATAGTTATGTGTTTCTAATTAATAGCTTTGTCAATTTTTTTCTTTCAATAGCTATTTCTGGGGAAATACTGATTAAGTGAAATATTAACATAATGGAATTTATGCATAGTAACTTCTGAGTAAAAACTTACAAGGTAGAATACCTGCATGTGATATTAAGATGCCCAATATTAGTCTATATTATAATGCAGCTCATAGTTTTACTGGTTTTTAGATAGACTCAAATTTCTGGTAACAGAGCAGTCACCAATATTTGAAGCAATTTATTAAATTTTACAATAAAAATAGACATAATAGACAATGTAACATCAATCTTAACATATTTTCACATTTTCTTTGGACTTCCTCGCATCTCCCGCTCCCATTTTCATCGTTAAAACATTTTGTCAGCAATTTATCATCTTATTTAAAATCTTATATCCCTTCTATATTTCATACTCATATAATTCTCAAAAGGAGCTAAATTTTCACAGTCTTACTTAATTTCTTAAAAAACTTCTAAATTTAGTGGTGCTCAGTTGTTTTAGTCTAGCATCTTATTTAGCATTCACTCAAATTACAATGTTTTTGTAAATAGTTCTTAAATTTCTTCCAATCCTCCTCAATCCTCTCTTCTCCCAGGTCACGGATTCTGCCGGTCATTTCAGCCAGTTCCATGTAGTCTATCAGTTGTATCTGCCATTCTTCCAGTGTGGGTAGATCTTGAGTTTTCCAGTGTTTTGCGAGAAGTATCCTTGCTGCTGTTGTTGCATACATAAAAAATGTCTGGTCCTTCTTTGCCACCCCTTGGCCGACAATACCCAAAAGGAAAGCCTCTGGTTTCTTAGTGAAGGTATATTTAAATACCTTTTTCAGTTCATTATAAATCATTTCCCAGAACGCCTTCACTTTAGGGCAAGTCCACCAGAGGTGGAAGAACGTTCCCTCACACTCTTTACATTTCCAACACTTATTATCAGACAGGTGGTAAATTTTAGCAAGTTTGACTGGGGTCATATACCATCTATAAATCATTTTCATTACATTTTCTTTCAGGGCGTTACATGCAGTAAATTTCAATCCATTAATCCACAACCTCTCCCAGTCCTCAAACATGATATTATGCCCAATGTCCTGTGCCCACCTTATCATAGCCGATTTAACCGTTTCGTCTTGTGTATTCCATTTCAACAGCAAGTTATACATCCTTGAAAGTACCTTAATCTTTGGTTCTAACAATTCTGTTTCTAGTTTCGATTTCTCCACCTGGAACCCTAATTTCTTATCATTTTTAAAAACTTCTTTGATCTGAGCGTAGTGTAACCAATCTCGCACTTTGTCTTTCATTTTCTCTAGACTCTGCAATTTCCATTTGTCTCCATCCTTTTCTAGTATTTCCCAATATTTTGGCCATTTAGCCTCCATATTGGGTCTTTTTCGGGCCTTGGCTTCCAAAGGTGAAAGCCACCTTGGTGTTTTATTTTCCAGCAAGTCTTTATATTTTGACCAGACATTAAACAATGATTTTCTGACAATATGGTTCTTAAAGGCCTTGTTTGCTTTAACCTTGTCATACCATAAATATGCATGCCATCCAAAGGTATTGTTAAACCCTTCCAAATCCAACACATCAGTGTCTTCAAGAAGTAGCCAGTCTTTTAGCCAGCAAAACGCTGCGGCTTCGTAATACAACTTTAAGTCTGGCAGGGCAAAGCCCCCTCTTTGTTTTGCATCGGTTAATATCTTAAACTTAATTCTGGGCTTTTTGCCCTGCCAGACAAATTTGGAAATATCTCTCTGCCACTTCTGAAAGCACTCCGTTTTGTCCAAAACCTGAAGTGTTTGAAATAAGAACAACATCCTTGGCAATACATTCATCTTGATAGCAGCAATTCGGCCTAACAAAGAAAGTTTCAATTTTGACCAACTATCTAAGTCTCTCTTAATTTCTGTCCAACATTTTTCATAATTATCCTTAAATAGACTTAGATTTTTTACTGTTATGTTTACCCCTAGGTATTTTACTTTTTTTACCACATTAAGTTCCATCTCATTCTGAAACCGTTCTGACTCTGTATTAGTCAAGTTTTTCCCCAAAACCTTAGTTTTCTGTTTATTTAATTTAAATCCAGCCACCCGACCAAAATCATTAATCAGTTGTAATGCTCTTTTCGTACTGGGCTCTGGCTTCTGCAAGGTCAAAACCAGGTCATCTGCAAAAGCTTTTAATTTATATTGTTTCTGGCCGACCTGAATTCCTTCCACCAACCGGTCCCTTCTAATCATGTTCAATAGCACTTCCAGAACCGAAATAAATAACAGCGGGGAAATAGGGCAACCTTGTCGTGTCCCTTTTTCAATTTTAAACTCTTCCGTAACCACATTATTAACTATCAGTTTAGCTTTCTGTTCTGAATATATCGCCTCAATCCCATTCTCAAAACCCCGTCCCACTCCCATCTCTTTTAAATTTCCCATCATAAATTTCCAGGAGATATTGTCAAAGGCCTTCTCCGCATCTATAAAAATTAAAACTGCTTTTGTATTTATATCTGTTTGCAAAAGTTCCAAAATGTCAATAATGTTCCTTGTATTAGCAAACAGATGTCTTCCTGGGAGAAAGCCAGCCTGGTCCTTATGAATTACTTCATTTAAAACTTTTTTAAATCTATTTGCCAAAATGTCTGCAAATATTTTGTAATCCACATTTAAGAGAGAGATGGGACGGTAGTTCTTAAGTTGTGTCTTTTCAGCTTCCGACTTTGGTATTAATGTGATAAACGCTTCCTTCCACGACTCCGGTGCCCTCCTCCCCTCCATAATTTCATTGCTGACCTCCATCAAAGGTTGTATCAAGTAGTCTTTCAATGTCTTATAGTACTTGGAGGTCAGCCCATCTGGTCCTGGAGATTTGCCAAGTTGCATGTTCTGGATAGCTTGTTCGATCTCCTGTCGTGTTATTTTAGAATTCAGGATTGTCCTATTTTCTTGTGACAATTTAGATAATCCGTTTTTTGCCAAAAATTGTTTAATCTCAACGTCATCTTGCGGCCCTTGGGTATATAATTTTTTGAAATATCTCTGGAAACACTTTCTGATGTCCACTGGATTCTGGATATTTTTTCCATCAACCTCTAAGTTTGTAACAGTATTTAATCTTTGTCTTCTCTTCAACTGCCAAGCTAGCAGTTTTCCACATTTATTCGCCGACTCAAACGTTTTTTGTTTCATTAATTTAACCTTCCATTCAATTTCCTGATTTATCAATTTGGAATATTGTGTTTGATAAAGTTTAATTTCTCTCAGAGTTGGCTGTGACTTCGGATTCACTCTTAGTTTCTTCTCTAGTTCTTTTATTTTATCCAAGATCTTATCTTTTTTCTCATTTTGTGTTCTTTTCTTCACTGCATTCTGTTGTATCAAGAATCCCCTCATTACAGCTTTACTTGCGTCCCAGATTATTCTTTTTTCCACCATATTATTCATGTTTATCTCAAAATAATCCTTCAAAACTTTTTGGGCCTTCTTGGTAATTTCCTGATCTCTAAACAAATTGTCATTCATCTTCCATCTAAAGGATCCAGTTGGTAATAGTGTCATATCCATCTTTACTGCATTGTGGTCGGAACAGGTCTTTGGGCAGATTTCCACTTTTCTGACCTTAGGTGCCAGGCCTCTAGAAATCCATATTTGGTCGATTCTTGTCCAGGTCAGTTGGGCTTCAGAAAAGAATGTTCCCTCTCTTCCTAGTGGGTTCTTTGTCCTCCAAATGTCAATCAAGTCCATATTGTCAGTCGTTTCAAAAAAGGTTTTAGGTAGTCTGCCGTCTTTTGTAACATTTTGACTTTGTGACTTGTCCATGTTAGTTGATACGACCCCGTTCATATCTCCCATCATTATGATGTTGTTATAGTCTAGATAATCCAGCATTGTCTCCTGCAACTTCTTGTAAAATTCCGATTTCCCTTCATTTGGTGCATAAATTCCTAATATCAGCATTTTCTCTCCTTGATGTTGTATCTCAATGGCCAAAATTCTTCCATGTTCATCTTTAAATAGGAATTTAGGTGACAGGCTCTCTTTTGCATATATCACTACGCCTCTCTTCTTAACTTTATCCGAAGATACAAATTCCTGGCCCAATCTTTTATTTATTAACACTTTTCTGTGGAGCCTCGTCACATGTGTTTCTTGTAAACAAATAATGTCCAATTGTTCTTTTTTTAATATATGAAATATTTTCTTCCTTTTTTCCGGAATGTTACAGCCATTAATATTCCAACTCAACAGTTGCAGAGACATCCTGAATTATCTGGTTATTTTTCAAGGGGTGGTATCTTCTCAGGAACTTCAGGTTCCACAGGTGCTGATGTTGGTGTTGGCGTTGCCTCAGGCCCAGCAGGTAGTTCAATTCTTTTTTGAAGGTCCTCTCCGTGTGTAGACAGGAATTTGTCTCTCTCCTCCAGTGTTCTAACTTTAACCTTTCTCCCTCTAAAGGTAAAAGATAATCCTTGAGGAAATTCCCACCTAAATGGAATTGCGTTGCTCCTTAGTAGTTTAACAAGTTCAGAATAGGCGGTTCTGAGGTCAAGCAGTAATCTTGGGATATCTTTATAAATTTCAATTCTTCTGTCCAACACCTCCAGTGATTTTACAAAGTGTAATCCCAGAATCTTATCCCTTTCCTCCTTTGATCTCAATGTTATCAAACAGTCTCTGGGCCTCTCCTTCTTTATGAATCTTCCAAGTCTGTAAGCTGACACAATTTTAAAGTCCTTTTCTTCCAAGTTCCAGAACTTGGAGAATTCTTTAGTCAAAAACTCAGTTAGATTTCCTTCTTATGCCTCTTGTAGTGATCTAATCCTTAAGTTATTCTCACGATTTCGCAGTTCTATCATCGAGAGATAAATCTGGTGTTCCCCAACTTGTTTAGTGAGTGGTCTTACCTCTTGCTCTAAATTTTCAAATCTTTGTCTAGTGTCCTCAGTCAATTTCCGATTTTCTGCTGAGGCCTCAGTTAGCTGTCCGATTGCTTGTGCATTCTGTGTCACTTGTGTGGTTAATTTGTTTAAACATTCTGTATTTTTATCAATCTTTGCTGATTGGGCATCTGCTTTCTTGTCCAAAGCTTCCAATTTTTCAAAGATTTTATCTAGTATAGAGGCAGATGCTCCTGAGGCCATATCTTCCAATTGTAACTGCTCTGCTTCGCCCTCACCCTCCACTTCTGAGGGCAAAGCAGGCACAGATGATCTGCGTGTCTGTAAGGCTGAGGTTAGAGTTGTTAAAGTTGTTTGTTTAGCTCTCCCTCTTTTTCTTGTGCCACTCATTCCAACGTTATCTATCAGTCAAGGTCACACTGAGTTGTTCCCATGGGAATGGAAAGGTCCAGAGCAAGCAAACAGCAAGGGAATCGAAAGTAAAAAGTGTATGTAAAATCACTGTTATAATCCAGTCCTCTAGAGGGAGCTTGATCTATCTTTCAGAGTCTAAATTAATGTCCAAGAACCTTCAGATACAAATACTTAGCAGAGTTTATAAATGGTTACCTTGTTGCAGACAGTGCTTATTTATTTCCAAAAAGAATGTTTCAAATTTAAAAGGTATCAATACCCTCAGATTGTTTCCAGTTCCAATATGTTGTATCCAAATCTGCAGTACTGACAGCTCCCTTAGTACTCAGGCAGCTCCTGACTCTGGGTTTCACCTTTAAATTTGTAATCCAATAAGAGGAGGAAAGTCAAGTACAAATAAAGATCCCAAATCTTTAACTTAAAGTCTTTACTTTAAAATGCAAGTTCAAATAGATGCTTAGATCTGTAAAGTTTAAAGTCTCTTTCTTTTCAGCCTCCACTCCTCCAGCTGATTGCTTTTTTTCGAGTTCAATGGCTGCGGAAGACGGACTTCCTGCTTCCACGTCTCTCCGCTCACAGCCAAGTTCAAGCCAATTTAAATTTCTCTTTTAAAATCTCAAATTCCAAGTGATTCAGTCTTTTACTCACAAATTAGTTGCTTTTTCGTCCGGATCCGTAATTTGGCAGGAAAAGGGATCAGCGCTCACCGACAGCAGCAGCGCGGCTTCGCTCCTCAGGCTGCGAAACGGCTCACAGCGCCGCAACCCCCCTCCGTGCTCCGGAGCCCCTTACGGGGTTCCTTCTGCACTTGGAGGGTCGCTCTAGGCGCCCACCGAGCCTCAAGACCCCAGGCTCTTGCCGCCTGGGGTTTTCCGATGTGGGTCTCCGCTTCGCCGTAGCGGACGACCCGTTGCCTGCGGAGCCTCCTCTCCCGTTCAGAAGAGGACCGCCATTGTCGTTCGCGCCGCCCCCGGAAGTCCAATATTTGAATGCCCTCATGAAGAAAAAGAACAAACCAAGAGGCATTGAGAATCCTATTCTTAAACCTTTAACCCTAGAATACACAGAGAAAAACATTTAGCTTAGATATCTCCATTGTCTTGTAAGACCATGGTCTAGCTACTATCTTGATCAAGACTGTGGGCAGCCATACCCTAAATCTAAGACTTCCAGTTCTAAAGTTAATGTCCTGAGATGAGTTTGAACCCTGAGGTAAGAAGAAGAAGAATGCATTGCTTTTGTATCTACTTATACCATCTTGTCATATATTCGCATTATATTTGCTATTAATGGAGTAACGGCTCACCAAGGGCTGTTCCTCAAGCAGCCTAAGAACTCTAGACCATGACAGGATGCCACTTTCCTTTGGAATTGGCAAGGCAGAAGGCCAGACTTCCATTATTTCATAGAAATAATGTGGGGCTGCCCTTGAGACTGACCCAGAAACTCCAGCGGGTGCAGAATGCCGCAGCGAGATCACATTCATCCGTGCTATACCAGCTGCACTGGCTCCCGGTGGAGTACAGGATCAGGTTTAAGGTGCTGGTTTTAACCTTCAAAGCCCTATACGGCCTAGGACCCTCGTACCTACGGGACCGCCTCTCCTGGTATGCCCCACAGAGGAACTTACGGTCTTCAAATAAAAACATCTTGAAGGTCCCAGGCCACAGAGAGGTTAGGCTGGCCTCAACTAGAGCAAGGGCTTTTTCGGCTGCGGCTCCAACCTGGTGGAACGCTCTGTCACAAGAGACAAGGGCCCTGCAGGACTTGACATCTTTCCGCAGGGCCTGCAAGACAGAGCTGTTCCACCAGGCCTTTGGTCAGGGCGCAGCCTGACTCCCTCCTTTGGCAATCTTTACAAAACTTTAGTTTATGGTTGCCATCAATTTTGATTTTAATTAATTTTTATAATGTTTTTATAATGTTGCACTATTTTTGTGTTGTTAGCCGCCCTGAGCCTGGCTTCGGCTGGGGAGGGCGGGATATAAATAAAATTTATTATTATTATTATTATTATTATTATTATTAATTGTAGAGTTAGAAGAGTCCACAAGGGTCATCTAGTCCAGCTTTTGCAGAAATCTTTTGCCCAACATGGGGTTTGAACCCATGACCCAGAGATTATGCTCCACCACCTGAGCTATCAAGTTGGATTTATAGCAGATGTGGACAACCCAGAAGATTCACAACACCTATCACATGAGCCAATTTTGCGCATTACTGATGCCCGTGGAAGTTCCCTGGTATTGAAGGGAATGACATGGCCACCTGTATCCCAGATCTGGTACTGAAATTTGTATCACAAGCTTACTGAAGCAATCCCTGGTGGTTTATGAACACCAGGGAGAATGAGTTTGAATAATGAGTCTCTTGTATTGAGCTTGACCACAGTTGCCTTATGCAGAAGCAAAATAGAAAAGCAAGAGGTGTTCATTAGAAATGTGTCCACCCAGAAAATAGAGGCACAGCCCAACAGCACATGGATCAGTGATCTGCTGAGCAGCTTGTAATGAATAAGTCTCCATCAATTTCACCCCCACAAGTAGTCCTGCCAAACAGCCTGGAAGTGATGGACGTGTAGCCACCTTGGGGTGAAGTGTAGTAAAGCTCAGTAAGTTGTCTTAGAAAAGTTACTATTTTTTAAGCATCACTATTTGCAGAGTGAATGGATAAATAAGATCATTAAATAATTTTGTAAACTCAAAAGAATACAAACATGATCAATAAAAGCAGAACAAAACAAAATCACCAATATGAAGGCTAGGGAACTTGATGCCGGCCCTTATCCTTCCTCCTTTTCCACCCTCGCTCTTTAGCTTTGCAACTACACAATCTCAGCTACGCTCTTGTCCTGGTAACAGCAAGGGGCCATACTGCATCCTTCTCTGATGCAAAATGACCAAACAAATGACATGGTGAATGACTTTTTGGGAAGTGGGACAAAGAGATTAGGTCTCAGATAATACTTGCAAGTTGAGAAAATTATCAAAACAAAACAACTTTCTCAAACAAATAGAACAGAATAAGGTGTATTAGAATTTAAATATATCGGTAAGCTTTGATAAACAAGATTTCATTGTGACTACGTGAAAAAGGGTAGTCTAATGCTGTATCTTACTAAAGGAAACTGATTTTCAAATTATTACAGATCAACTTATTCATTATTTTCAGGGCGAGTTTCAAATTTTAGGGTGTTTTTTTTTATAAAAAAGTTCATATTTCTTCTGAGATGGGCTTTGTTTTTTTCTTTATGTGCTGGCAAATTGAGACAAATACTGCGGCTGGACTTAAAAGGACTGGACAATTTTATGACATCTAATAACATTTGCAGCTATAAAAGCTAAGAACAATAAGCGTAATGAAATCATATGCTGCAGGGCATAAGCAATTTTCCTATTCCCATCCCACATACAGATATGAGCAGCTAGCCAATGACAGTTAAGGAAAGAGGCGTCTACTCTTCCTCCAAAGCCCCAAAACAATGGGGTTCAGTTACATGTGTACAATCCATCTATCTTGAAGGACATCTGTTCCAATACTGCCACTGAGGGGCTTGGGCTTTTGCTTCTTCTTGCTCTTTGACCATGTTGCAATTTCCATGTCTCATACCTCCTGTGCACACCCACAAAGTGGCTTGCTTTTTTCCTATTGCATGTCAACTGTGATACCAAGAAAGCCCACGTTGGGCACCTCACTTTATAATCTTCTCCTACCTATCACCTGAAAAGAATTGTCAGGGCACTGAATGCCATTTAGCCAATCTGGCAACTTGCACAGCATATGAGGACTTCTTGCTGCCCACAGATTCTCCCAATAAGATCCTGCTGCTTTTAAGTACGAAGTTGAGGGGGCTATAGCTTCCAGAAGCTGGCTGCCCAATAAACTTTTATGGGAGCTATCATTTTTAAATGCCGAATAGCCTAGAAGCCGACAGCTCCCTGGAGCTTGGCAGGCAACGACCCATGGTTACAGTTTTACACATTAGGTTTCTGCAAGGAAGAGACGAGTAATGACAGCAAGCTAACTCTGAGGCTTCAGACAGGAGCTAAGAAGAGTGTTTTGAAAGCAAGTCACACTCCTCAAGGTCCAGCTATATGTTACATGCAAATTCTACTTCAGGAGAAGTTGATCAGACAGGAAAAGGAAGCAGTAGCCGCATGCTTAAGAAAATGGTTAGCATGAGGGTCAGAATTGGAGATGGACAAACAACACTGATAAAGACTCAGGGGTGCCCTTCAAGTATTTGACCTAATGTTTAAAGTGAACAAATTTAAGCCCTCCATCGGCTGCTACTCTATCTCTCTTTCCCAAGGAAATTGTCATTTCTTGGTGGGGAGTCACAGAGCTTTTAGTCCAGCTCATGAATTCCCAGGGAGAAAAGTGGCTCCGAGTCATTTGCCAGGAAACAATAATCAAAAATGCACACACAACTGGTCACTGAAGCAGGTATAACATACTCATATGCAGTAGATTATTAAGGAATTAAACATTTAGTAGCCTAGGAAATGTTTATCCATTTATAGATGGGGAACATAGTCTCTACCCTAAGGATAATGAGTAGCTCCATGCTGAATACCTCAAAAGAGCAGATCCCTCAAGGAACTGAGCAGGGCTATAGGTCAAGTCTTACACTGGTACTTGGGATCCCCAACCTTTTTGAGCCCAGGTGCATATTTGGAAATCTAAGAAACTCTTATGAGCACCATAAAATACCATTTCACAGAAACTAAACTGGCAATATTCCTCACCACCACTCAAACAGGCAAAAAACCAGAGAAATATGGTTAACACCACTCAACAGGCAACCCCCTCTCAACCAAACAACAACAAAAGTAAAAAAAACAAATAACAACCAAAGAATGAGGGTGTGCTTTTAAGGAAAAAATAAAATTTGGGAAGTGCAGGGTAGGGTGTGTGTCTCTGGGTGCTGTGGTGCTCATGGACAGCAGAAATCATATAATGAAGAAATTGAGCATCTAGAAAGAGTTCCACTTTTATTATCTCATGCACATGCTCCTGTGACCACATGTTCCTGTGACCATTGCAATGGGCTGAGCTGGCCCAAAGGAACACCATGAGAATGCTTCCTCTTCCTTTTCTATGCCACCTCCAACTTTTTCCTCCTCTGGGTACCAAGTGGACAGTCCAATCACAAGCAAGTCAGGTCTGTCCTTGCTATCAATCATGACAAGGTGGCAATGCTTGGTAGATGCAAACATTATAGAATTCCCTGACCTGCCCCTGGCAATGTGTTACTCCCCCATAAATTTCTGTGAGCAATTTTAACAATGGGAAAAACAGGGGAAACTACTGTCTGATCAGATGAGTGATTTACCTCATAATATTTGGTGTTTGTGTGTGCAGTACCCATGCGCAAAATAAAAGTAAACAGAGGGTAAAGGTCCTCTATGCTGCCCCAATGGTGATTTATGTAAGGAAAAAGACAGAACAAATTGACTTGTGAGAATGACGATTAAACAGTCCTGCAAAATATACCCCTCCCTTTGCTCTTAGCCTTGAGTGTGGCCATTTGGGGTCTCCCTGTGTTACTAGCATCTTGCTATCATGTCTGCTTGATGTCAGTTTCTGCATAGGCTGTTTGTCAGCTCCACGCAGCACGAAGGCTTTGCTGCAAGCAAATCATTAAATGCATTACTCCCTACCATTTTAAACCATTCTTCAAATAATTACTGTAATTTGATAAGCAGAAATCACATAAACCTGCTGAAGCTTTATCTCTCCCATTTGCTGTCTGAAGGAAAATGTGCAAGTAATTAGTCACACGATAACAGTCCAGGTTATGCAAGCAAAACAAAATTAATATGATCCCAACTCCAACAGTAAAATGAAGATTAAAAATAAAAAAACACACCCTTCCCTTGGGAAGGGAAAGGACAAAGCAGCACCTGGGGGAGGGGGGAGAGAAATGCAGGTGAAAACTCTCCCTGAGCTATTCTCCCAGGCAAATTCACTCACTGGCATGCTGAGAACAGCCAACCTGCAGCTACCTCTCTCTGAGGAAAGTCCTGTCAGGTAACCTTGGCAACCAGGAGGCCCAGCAAAGATGGGAGGAGAATGTTTCCTGAAATATTCACGGGACCATGACAAGAACATTCATTAGTGCTCTAATGTCAGAAAGCATCAGTGGCCCGGACTGCTGCTCTGCATTCCCACAACTCTCTCCTCACCTTGTTTATGAGGTTCCTGACCTTTCTTGCTACGAAGCGGTGAAAGTCAGCAAAGCACAATTCATAACACTGAGAGGAAAAGGGAAGGGAGGGGGAAAATTACCCTTGCCAGCTCTTCCAGCAGAACAAACGCATGAGGGTTAGCACTTGTGTGGGGGTGGGGATGAGCATGTGTTTTCTCTTTGCTCCTCTCTCTCAAGCACAACACATCACCTCATTTGTATAGTAGGCTGCATTTCAACAGTCTCACTGAACATTCAGTCATTTCTAGTGCTAAAGCTGCATCAAGCTCATTTTCACCAGCAGATCCTCTACTGCTAGATTATTCAGTTCTTCCGTGGTGGGTTTTGTATAAAATTCAGTCTGTAGCTAAATCAACAGTGGTTCAGAGTATCCACGGGAACTAGCATTAAAAGGCCAGTTCAGAGGAAGGGGCCAGATTCCCTTCTGTGTTTTACTGCCTCCATACCTCCTTGCTTATTGTACGGTGGTTTTGAATAGCCACACTCAGCACAAAGCATGGGAAGAGAGAAGCTAGTGCAAATGGACATTAATTCCAGCGAAAGTAATTATAGGATAAAGGTGAAACAGAAGGATCATGGCTTTGAAGTTACAGAAATAAAATTAGATGTGGCGAACACAGTCCCTCAAGTACTATGCAAATTTGCACCCATACTGATTTAGCTCCAAAGAAAAACCAAAGTGAAGAAAAAGTTTACTGAGACTCAAAGGCCAAATAATATGAGGCAATTTTCACGTACTTTGCCCTGGCATTAATAGCAGGTGTGGGTGGGATGGATCGTGGCATGTGAGGAGGGAAGCTTTAACCCCTGCCTGCCACTGTCCTGATTGGAATATCCCCTCAGGGATGGTTTTTTGCAAATGGAGGAAAGCTCCCACTGAAAATAGCGGGTATGCTGGGGGGCTGATTTGACTTGGGACTGTAGTGGAAGATTGGATGGAAAACCAAGCAGAAGGGGATGGAGATGCAGAAAGAAATGGAGTACAGTATCCTAGAAAGGGCATGGTTGAGCAGCCTACACCCTGAACAGGCTCCTACCACACTGCAACAATTTGTTGTAGATCCCATTTATTGATATTTAAAAGCTGTCTCCTTTCACTTGTCCATGAGTAAAACATGAGACACCCTCCCATTCCCACTTATTACTAGCTGTGTCTAAATGTACCAAGGAGTAACCTTACTCAGTCTATCCAATATAATTACCATATTTTTTGCACCATAACACTCACTTTTTTCCTCCTAGAAAGTAAGGGGAAATGTCTGTGCGTGTTATGGAGGGAATGCCTACTGGTGGTGGTGGGGATCTGCTGCAGTCGTGAGCAGAGGATCTATGGTTCCCCTTCCTTCCCTCCTCCGTGGCTCGCTTTGAAACAGCAAAGCAGGAGAAGAGCTGCTGAGTGAGGAGGAGAGAGAGACAGAGAGCCTGCTTGCTTTAAAGGAGCAAAGCGGGAGAGGAGCCACTTACATGAGTGTAAGCGGCTCCTGTCCGGTTGGCTCCTTTAAAGCAAGCAGGCTCTCTGTCCCTCTCTTCTCCCCACTCGCTAAATAACAGCAAAGTTTTTTCAAGCAGGCTCTCTGTCTCTCTCTCCTCCCCACTCGCTAAATAGCAGCAAAGTTTTTCACAAGCAGGCTCTCTGTCTCTCTCTCCTCCCCACTCCTCTTATAAGAGCCTTCTCCTCTTATACCCCTCTTCTGCATTATTAACAGCATCCTTCTCCACCCACCCCACGCGTGTTCCTTGTCCCTTGAGTGCTTTTCCTTCCCTCCCCACTTAAAACATGGTTACAAAGCACGGATCCACACGGATCCTCAGGATTTTTGCACTGGGTCATCCCAAATTCACCATCAGATCACATAGCATGTCCATGGCTACAGCTTGCACCAAAAAAATCACGCACCCACTGTTGCCTGGGGCCGCAGTGGTGCAAAAACGTGGTTACAAAGCACGGATCCACATGGATCCTCAGGATTTTTGCACTGGGTCACCCCAAATTCACCATCAGATCACATGTCTGTGGCCACAGCATGAACCACAAAAATCATACATCCACTGTTTCGTTTAGAATATTTTTTTTTCTTGTTTTCCTCCTCTAAAAACTATGTGCGTGTTATGGTTGGGAGCGTGTTATAGAGCGAAAAATACGGTAATAGGAAAACCATTTATCTACTAGAGAAGTAAAAAGAAGGAAAGAAATGGTCTCCTAGCAATAGTTTTAAAGCAACCATTTTATAAATCACCTTTAACGGGGAAGATCTGTGCTTTAATTATCACTTTTTCTGTCTTCTTTTGCTTCCGCAAACTGTTTTAAACAATTGTATAGGAAGCACTTTGAAAATAGGGATGCAAGTCCTGATAAAACTGCTGAAAGATTCCCTGAGCACACAAGATAAGGAAAGATAAGAATTAGGGAGCTTGCATGATGGATTGCAATAGGATGCCAAAGATCTAAAAATCACATATACCAATTGCAAACTGAGGGGCTGTGTTATAATGGCTATATAGGCAAAACAGAACTTGGGGGTGGGAATACAGCACCATCAGTAGGTTTCATAAAATTCCAAGGTTTGCAGAAGGGTGTGTGGGAGGGATTAGAGCAGGAACACTAAGGGAGCAAACCCTCCCCTATTTATTTATTTTTTAAACTACTGAAGACTGAGCATGCTTAATGGCCTGAATTTCTGTTTGGAGAAAGGGGATGAAAAGCCAGGAGGGAGGGGCAATGGAATAAAGTACCCTTAAAGAAGGCATGGCAGGCTGGAACACTGAACAAGAGCATGTTACATAACAACAACAATAACAACAACAACAAATTACTGCATCATTTTGCAAAACTGCAACATTTTGATGCAGATTCCGCTTGTGAAATGACTGGCATAGCTTCTAGTGCAATGGTGAAAACAAATTAAAAGTTGAACAGTGTATAGATAAGCCCCAGAGTATATGTACCACATTGTTCTGGTGTCCATGTCAGCTAAGGAGAGCCAAAGCAGAAGGCAAAAGCCTGTATGTGTCTTGAATAATAAAACCACCCCTGCTGGAACATGGTGCAGCAATGTCTTTTATACAATTCCGTAAGGAGTGCTGGGAGTTTACAGAAAGCACTTCTTGAATGTAGGGGCTGCATCTTCAAGCTGCCTCGAGATGAACAGTTGTGTGTATGTGAGAGAGGATTCACACTGCTCCACTCTGCTCTAGGCATGAATTGCCAAGTGAACATTTGAGTGAAACTTGGCAGACCCTTTGTACTCCTTTTCTACCCCTAGAGCTTGCATCAGCCCAACCATTAAAAGCAAATTCAAGTCTTAAGCACCACACATAACAAGCAATTTACAAATGTGCTCGTGATTTTAAATGTAACTCTTTTCAGAGGAATCAATCTTTATGCTGCAGCTCTCACACTAGTTCTTCAAAGATCCTAAAATAAAACACCCCAGATTTTAAATCCAAGAATAAAACAGAAGCTGCTGAATAAGCAAAGCTAACTCTAAATTAAGATGGGAAAACAGGAATGCTAGGCCAAAAGTGATAACTCTAGAAGGCATGAATTCAGCAAACAATGAAAATATGACATCAATTATTATGTACTCATGGAAATGATGCATTCATTGTGGTCACTGCAGCTGTACACCCAAACAAAAGCAGAATTCCTTAGCCAGCCAGTCACTTCTACCCCAAAGTATACACTTCCATCCTGTGCTATGTAACACATGGGTTTTCTCCCCCCGCCCACTGCACCCCACCTCAACTTCAGTCCACTCAGTACTCCTATTCTGCTATACTTTCTCCACTATAAGCTGTTCTGTGGTCACCATCTATAAATATGTTAAAGCTTTTTAATCTAATATGCAGTAACAACCACATCATGTGTTTTATGGGCATTCCTGACAAAGAATACACTATGTTGTTGCTTCCTCTATTTTTAATGAAAGCAAATTAAGCAGTGAATAGTGATTCCAAATCTTATTTTATAAGCAAGTCTGGCTGCATTTGAAGTCAGGGTTGCATATATAGTTAATACCGCACCCGCTCCTCTCTTCTTCAGCCCAGGGCATTTTCACCAATGTTCTCCAAAGGACTGAGTCTATAACACTGTGGAATTTCTGAGTGTACTGGTACAACACTTTCTTTCTGGTGCTTGGTGCAGAGTACAGATACTGAAGAATTATAGAAAAACATATCCATGCTATCAGGCCTACTTCATCATTGATGAAGCAAGAACTCTCTATGGGAAACACTCAGAGCTCATCCTTTGCTTTATGCAATTAACACAATAAAGGCAAAATGTTCCAACATTAGTCTCCTTCAGACTGATACCACAATTAATGCACCTCTTACACTCTCCTGGAGGCTATGGGCTTCCAAATCGAAATTAATTCTGGATACTCTTGGTTCAGCAGATGTCACAGCCAACTCTACCTTATTCCTGTGACTTCAAAGCCCTGTCTCCTTCCTTCATTTTATCCTGTTTGCCTGACTCTGACCTGGCACATAAGCCTTTTGGGCAAGGACCATGTCAATTTGGGTCCTGTAAATGCTTACCCTTCTGTTGGAGCTAAACAAATGTTAAATAGCAACAACAGCCATAGTGAGCGGCTTGTGTGGCTGTTTAGCACAGCAGCTGCTAAGACTCTGAGGATCTTGCAGAAGTGCACCAGTAGGGTGGAATGTGTGTGCTAACAGCTACATAGAACATCCATGTAAGCTGCAGTTGGCATTTGCTGTTTGTAATGAGCACTCCCAATTACATAGCCAGATGTGTAAACTGGACTCTGGCGAATAGAAGGGGGAGAAAAAGAACTGACAACCCTGTATGACAGATGCTTTAGTGTGATTGTCCCAGAGGAATTCATCCTAAAGTACGTTTTCAATCCTGGACATTCACTACAGAAAGCTTTAAGTATTGTACTCTTTCATCTAATTATGAAGACTTTCCTTCTTTGGAATGGCATCTGATTGCAAGCAATGATCTCTGCTAGCATAATTGCCCATCTTTTCTATACCTAAAACCCAGCAATAGAGATGCACACAGGAGGGGGAAATGCATAATGCAGAGGAAGGCATGCCATGTCTTTATATGAAACCATAATCTTAAGGCTTTACAATTCCATTTATTGCACTGTAGAGGCACTCCTCTTGCTAGCTTCTGCACAATTTGCTTGGTAATCATCAGAAGGGTCGTTAAAAATCAATTGTTAACAGTTGCTCCATTGTACACCTTACATTGCTTTGTGGCAATTCTATCTTTAGCGTTATGTTCTAAGCATCAAACGGGGGTTTACTTTGGTAGCTCTTCGGATAATAAATCTTTTCTAATTTGAAAGAATTCTTTTCTCGCCATCTTGCACATAATTTCTTATACCCACATTTATATATAATAAAGTCTTTGACAGTTTTAATTGTCAAGGGATCATAAAGCTCAATACAAATAGTTATGCAATGATCCTGAGGGGGGAAATGTTTCCTTTGATGCTTGTGAAAGTGAAGGGAAAAATGTTTCCACATATTTGCAACTTGGGAGACCTATATTCCACAGGAAAGGAAGAGGAAAAAGGTCAAAACAGAGAAGTGGGAAAGGGTGAGATAAACATGGACAGTTCCAACCTCTCTTGTGCAAATCTTTGGGAAGACAGATTGCAAAAGTGAAATGGCTGGACATACCTCTTCGAAAACCCTTGTGCATCCGGAATCCCAAACACATCTACCCTACAGAACACAAAATTTATATAGTTTATGGCACAAGAAAAGAGGAAGTGTCATGTCCAGAGTGTCCACGGAGATCATTAAACACTGTAGATTAGAGTAATAAAAATGTTCCCGACACACAAAACATCTAACAAATTCCACAGGCTAGACCTTGCCAACAAAGGTGCTGTCTGTGCTCCTTCCCAGCAGTTCCTTGATGCGTTCTCACTACACGACATTCTCAGTCTTTGGATATCAACACAACCTATCCCTCAGCTCAATTAAACAACATAATAAAGAGACCAGTGTACCGAACAACTGCGCGGACAGATCTGCAGAGAGTATAAAATATTACTTCACCTTCTCTTTCCAAAAAATTACATGGTGTGTGTGTGTAGTTGGCCCAATAGTGCTTTAAAATGTTGTGAATCTGGAAAAGTGAAATATATATATATATACAACTGCCAATTCAATATTTTTCTGAAGGGCTTGCTCCAGGCTTAGTGAGTCACTCCTCAATGTGTACTAAAGATAGAGAACTGATTCTAGAATAGATGAATCTGTCCCAGGCCAGCATTGTGTTATGCACAGGGTGAACCAATGTTAGTCAATCTTCTTTGAATGTTCAGCCAGCTGCATTATCACCATGGAATGATCTCGGGCAAGGGAGAGCAAATTTCAGGTTTGTGACTTCATGATATTTTACTAGAACCCCAAAATCTACTAGTCTGGTGCAAATGGCATACACTTAGAACTTGAGTACCAGAACTGAACTGAGCTCACAGTCCTTCTAGACAAAGTCCACTCCTGCTTACCCCCTGCCCCCAAATCTTTCATAAGTCCAGCAGTATAATTTAGGGCATGTGAGTCATTTTGTCGCTGCTGTTATTTAACAATTGGGAGTCAAATACCCTTGCCAGTTTATTTTTAATCACCCAGAGATCTACCAGCAGATCCCAATCTACTGTCTGCCCATCCCTGCACTTGAAGATGTACCTATTTTTCGCTCTATAAGATGCACCAGACCACAAGACGCACCTAGTTTTTGGAGGAGGAAAACAAGAAAAAAAATATTCTGAATCTCAGAAGCCAGAACAGCAAGAGGGATCGCTGTGCAGTGAAAGCAGCAATCCCTCTTGCTGTTCTGGCTTCTGGGATAGCCATGCAGCCTGCATTCGCTCCATAAGACGCACACACATTTCCCCTTACTTTTTAGGAGGGAAAAAGTGAGTCTTATAGAGCAAAAAATACGGTAACTGTATTATACAGAATAAGTTTCAGTCTCAACCAGCTTCTTACATAGTTTCTGAACTAAGGGTATTTGACTGACAGTGTCACCACTGCAACTAAGCTATGGGCTCATTCACACCATCTGGTACCTGTCAGTTCTTCTCTGAAGTCTGTTCTTGGCTAAGGTGAAGCCAGACAGTTTGGAGGACAGATGCTTACCTTTAGTTTGTGCCAGATGTGCTGGCAGTTTGGTGCTCTATTTTCTTCTCCACTTGACAACTATGGAAAAGTGACAACACTTTCTGTCAGCAGGTGCACCAGCCACAGTCATTTTTGCTGTTAGGCCTGCCAATTTCTTTCTGACTCCCTTAAAAACATACACATTTTGGCAACGGGATGTTGTACAGGCCTGTCATCCTATGCAGATATTGTTGTTAATCAGCAGAGCTTGGCTTACAGGTGCAGCACATTGTCCCAGAGTTTTAACACAGCAGAGCAATGTCTTCTTGCGTTTTATCATCAAGAACAGAAGGCAAACCAATGCTACAGGGCTTCAGATTAAGTTGCTTGCCTGGCCCACCAAAACATTTATTGAAGCTTCCTCTTTTCCCAAGGCAACATTTATTCACCTGTGTGTGTTTCAGCCCAGCACACACTACAGATACAGCCTCTTTCACTAGTGAGCAATGTGGTAGGATTTTATTTTATTTTTTAAATTGTTCTATTGCTATAGAATAATCGAATGACACTGAAAAGACGGGCAGGGGCTCCGTCAATTTCTACTTTGTGGAAACATACTACAGGGTGGCAGTGGCCCTACATACCCAGTGTGCTTTACCAAGCACCTTCTTCACAGTTAGCTAACTACATCCTACATCCAGGATTACAACTTATATCACAAGGCAGCTCATGTCTACATATGGCATATAAATCATATAGTTTGCCCTTGAGTGCAAGTGTTTTATTCCACAAATTGCCAGTGTGAGGCCTGATCTAAACTGAGACCCTGACAAAGGGAATATGGAAGCTTTAACCATTTGCTCCTCCTTGCTATGTTCCCAATCCAGAACAGGCCCCTTGTACTTGAAATTTGGGTGGAAAGAAACACTTGCACTAATGGAATATTTTATTTTCTGTGCAAACTAAAGGCCCAGCCCCCCGCATCCAAAGGACAGTGTCAGGGAACTGCCATCGGAGCTAGAGGCGGAGAGAAGGCTCCAGAGGGATGCCGGAGAGGGTCCCAGTAGGGAGAGAGGCAGCCCATCTGCTGGGGAAGGAAATCAGTGTAACACCAGTAGAGAAGGGGGGCAGTTGGGGGAATCGGAGAGGAGGCTCCAAGACTCCTCGCCGGAGACCAGCGGAGAGGGTACGGGTACTCCGCTGCCCACACCCTCCCTGTGCAGAAGGCTTCCGCGCAGGGAGAGTAGGAGAAGACTTGGCGTCAAAGAACTTCTATGCTGGAAGAAGTTCAAGAAACGCCCACTGACGGATTCTGCCAGCGACTAAGACAGCCATGAAGCTAGAGGCTGTCCAGTCAGAAAGGGTTCAACCAGGTAACCTAGCCTGGAGTGGCAGCAACTTACGCACGAGCAACCCCTAAACCCATTACAGACAGGGTCAAAGCCCTCCCAACGTTTCATGCTGGGGTCCCAATCTGGATTGGGCCCCTGGTGCTGTCAGTTTGTGGAGAAGGAAAGGTTGCACTAAAAGGGGAAATTGCTGTATTTAGTGTACAACATCATGTAGAGCTGGTTGCTTAAAAGCAATTAATAAATCAATGATCATAATAAACATTATACATAGTTCAGCCCTAAAAACTCTGTCTTTTCAGAAAAAAAGAATAAACTATAGAGCTTTTTCCATTCAATCTAAGTACTCTTTACCATGTACTTTCTAAGCAGGAACTAGCCAGATAGTCCCCATCGCCAGCTCTCAGCCCTTGAGGTAAAGAATGGTTTGTTCTCTCTTTCCATTATTAAAGCCTAATGTGACATTTGTACAGGCAGCGTAAGAGGCAATCAGTAGTTATCATTAGTGGCCATTAGATCTCCACAGCTCTCGGATGTTGCCAGAACTGCTCCTGGGGCACAGATCAGAGGAATTTGGGAGCGAATAGTTGGCTTGAATCCATTTATAATAATAACATACAGGGAAGAAGCACATGAGGCCAGAGCAGAGTATGTCTCTAAAGGTTGCCCTCCTACAGGAAGAATGAAGACACACAGGCAGTAGTGCTCAGACATGCGCCAGCTCAACTGCACTACCAGGAGGACTGAGCACAATGACGCTTATAGAGAACTTTCCTGCGAGGGGGAGCCCCATGCGAAATACTGTATTTACTGTTGAAAGCCTCTCTCCTCTCAAACCATTCGATAGGATTAGAAAGTGCTTGTACTCTCCAAAGAGGGTGAGATTATTAAATGCTGAAACTGTTCAAATTGCCATACACAGCACAAATAAAAGAGAAGGCCTAGCTCTTAGCAGCTTACCAATTAAACAGGCAGGCAAAACAATGCTCTGGGAGCCCAAGAGAATGTTGCTAACTTAGCCTGGCTTTCATTGACACATGCTAGCACTTGTGGGCTTCATAAAGAGAGGTTTGTGCAAAAGCATCTCAATGTCTGGGGAACCAGGATTGGGCTGTATGCCCAAAAAATACAAAGATGTAAGGGGAAGAGGGGATGAATGGTGAAGCTAACCCCAATGCCAATACTATAAAGCAGCGGCAGAGAAAGAACCAAGAAAAAGATGGGATGCCAGTAAGGTTTTGTCAGACCACAACTGCAAGATAGCGTTGCTGAAATAATCCTTATCTTTATGATGAGTTTTCGTCTTTCAGTTCTTTAGGTTGCTTTACACATGCACTGGGGCCACATGCACTTGGCCACATTTGCATTTAACACTAAGACAAACCATGAAAACATGCTGGCTTCCAGGGAAGAGGTTGCAGCAGCTTTGCTCCTCCTTGGTCCTTTTAGCACAGCAAGGTTTGGCTCAGCATATCATCTGAACCTGGTATCGTAGTCAAGTTCTCTCTTCCTAAACCACAGTTTGCACCCAAGACAAAGCTCTGTTAAAGAGAACTAAGCTTCGGAACAATTCTGGGTGCAGATGTCACACTGAGCCAAACCTTGGCTTAGCTGTCACACTATACTAAAAGGACCAGGAAGGATCAAAGTGGCTGTAACCACTTCCCTGGGAGCGCACATCTTGATACTAAGCATTAACTTAATGTTATGTGTGAACAAGGCTTTTTCAAAAATTCCCTCTGTGTGAATCCTCATCCAGACAGAGAAACATGCCCAGCAGCCTTCTTCTGATTGTGTAGGGCCCCTAGCTGGATTAGTTTACTTACACTGATTTCCTGAATGTTGTCAGCTGCCCTGAGCTCTTCTTTGTTTTTTGTGTGGAAAACAATAATTCTAATAAATAAATAAACAACTGCCCACCCCAAATTCAGAAAGCGAATTATACTAAACATTGTGGTAGAGGTGAGGAATTCACCAGCTGGCTGCCAATTACTGTGGTGGCCAGAACATTCAGGCCACTTCTTGTTGTTTTTAAAAAGCTAACAAATAAAATATTTTTACTGAACTGTTTTCCCCCAAGACACACAAACAGCAAATATAAAATAATATAGACAACAGGTGGTAGACTGCTAAGTTTTACTCAAGAGTAGGCTAACTAAGTGAGGTGCCATTAATTTCAATGGGCCTGCTCTGAGTAACATTTAGTTGACTACCACCCCATGTGAACAACATTTGCAATAAAGACAAAATGAATATACATATCTAAATAAAGGAACACATATAAAATAAAAAGGAATTTAAGAAAACACTTTCAAAACACGAAAACATACTAGCATCAAAACTGTTAAAATATATATTATCAAAAACAATCAGGCAAAAAAGGAAAATGGAAGAAGAAAAGAGGATTTCTGACTGTTTATTCATAGTGAAAAGTCAAGTGAAAAGGCTTAACAACTTTATGCATCAGTTCAGACCCAAGGCACACATGTATCTGGCAAGAATATTCTCTGTATCTGGCAAAGACTCTATGCATGAAATAAAAGAGCACTAGACAGTCATTGGTTTCAGGGTTGTTGTTTTTTGGAGGAGGGGATCCTAGCTGGCCAATTCAAACATGATCATCAGTTCCCAAATTCTATATTATTGCTTGGTTGGTCAACAGGAGCATTTCTAATTCCTAGTTACATGAAGTTTTGCTTCCAGCTAGAATTGTTTAAACACATCCTTACAGAAAAATATATCAGCTCGTCACTCATAATAGTGCTCCAACATAGCTTTAGGATTGACACTGGGAGCAGCAGACTCTACTTTTTAGATGCAGAGAGACAGAGAAAATAAGTGCAAAAATAGGCATGTAGCCAAAGGCAAGCAGCAGGATAAGTCTCACACTTAGAATAAACTGATAAATTATACTACCTTTGTCTTTAATCTTCTACCCATCTCTCTGATTATTTAATATTTCATGGAAATAAATTGCACTAGCCGTGGGGCACAACAGGATAATCAAGCACTATCCCTGCAACATGTATCCACCTCCCTCAACAATGCATTCAGATAGCAAGGAAAGTGCTTTAAGTCTCCTCTTGCCATGAATTTCTTTTCCAAGGGTTTCTGGAGGGCAGTATCCGCCTCATAGGCCAGAGACTGCTCATGCCCACTATGGGTTCTGCATTTTGAGGATGGGAGTTAGATTAGGGTATCCAGTGGGAATTCCGGCTAATCTTTCTATTGCTCACTGTTCTTTGTCTGTTATTCACTGTTCTGTGGTCTTCTTGGCCTTCTGTTTGTTCCTGGAAGCTAGTATTTTGACGATTATTTGTAGAGGCTGGAAGGCCGCTATGAGATAAGGCCTTTGGGGCAGAGGGGTCATCCTGGTTCTTCCAGCTGGTCTAGGGAGACTGGTGTGGCCCCTCTCCTGAGGAGGATCATTAAAGTGGACCTTGCCTGTCCAGCCAGAGGAAGGGGCAATCTCAGCCTCATGACTACCTTTCAGGAACCCAGGGAACAGAAATTCAAGGTAAGAATTTGTTTCCCCCTTGGAATCCTAGAGGGCAGTTATGACACTGGGATTTACCCATTCTGAGGTCAGATGCAACTGGAATTGGTAAGAACGGATTTAAACCCCCAAAAGTACAATGTTCTGCATCAGGATCAAAGCACTCTTTTTCATGTTCACTACAAAGCCATGGTGTTGAAGGCACAACAGGGTGATCTGAATGTCCTTCTTACATTGCTCCCGTGAGGGTGCTCTGATCAAAACACTGTTCAGATATCGATTCACTGAGTCCGCATGTACCATGACCAGGATCTTGGTAAAGACAGACCCCTGGGGGTGATTTTAATCCAAAGGAGAGTGACGGGTACTGGAAATGCCTTTTTCCATAGCAGAATCTGTGATACTTTCCTGTGTTTTGTAACATTGAGATATGCTTTCGACAAATCCATCAAAACAAACCAGTAGTTCCACTCGACAGTTTCTGTGGTTGATTTGAGAGTCTCCATTTTGAATTTAATATATGTCACCCTTTTGTTCAGTCTTTTGAGATCCACAACAGCACTTATCTCCACACACACACACACACACACACACACACACACACACACACCATGTTTGTAAAGATAAGCAGTGGAGTGGAGATAGTAGTGGAGATAAGTAAAATACAAACATGACAAATAAAGAAACAAAAACATACACACACACAAAAGAAATATACCTATATATACAACTGATTGACTTCCCATCTATCCTTCAATGGTTTCCTTAAATTAACAGTTACTGCTGCGTATTCTATCTTAACCAAATGCATCTTGCCTCTATCTGGTTCCTTCAACCAGGGAGTGCAAACAAACTTTTCTCTTGACAGCACGGAAAGTTCCAACAAAGATCTGGATGAAACTGTATCAATTGCCCCCCCCCCCCCCGATATATTATGGATGAGGTGAGAGAATGGGAATAGAGGGGAGGAAGGTAAGAAGTGCAGGAAGGAGAAGGAAGGAGAGAAGGAAAAGGAACCCCCCCCCCAAAAAAAATGAAGGTGAAAGTGGAGCTCCAGCAGACTCAGCCACTCTGGACCAAGGCAAGGCTGGTCTGGGGAGGCTGGGATGTCCCCCCCCCCGGGGAGAATTGTTAAACTGGACCCTGCCTATCCAGCCAGAGGGAGAGGCAATCCCTGGAGGATCCCTGGAGAATCTCCTTTACGATCTTTGTGCCTGGGACAAATCATTGATGCCACCAGGCCTTCTGAAGATGAAGCTGCAGTGAGCAATGATATCTCCAACAAGTTATTGTCGATAACACTGTGTTCTAACAAGGCACATTACAGTGTCAGGTGTGCGTGCACAGGGGCACAATTCCAGCTATCTTAAGCTTCAAAGGAATTATGCTGTTGACTTTAGTGGAGTTGGGGTTTAGCCACAGTTACCCCCCAACGTCCCGTTCTTATTGTGGCGCTGTTTAGAGAAGCAGTATTTACCAAGCACTGCTGTGTTGTTAAGAGGGCTACACAGCATGCATAGTTTGTGCATTTCTAGATAAATCAGAACCACCTTTGAGTTATTTTATAATTTAAGAATGAGAAATCTCAACCCTGTGGGGATTATGCCTCCCAAAGCAACGCAAGCTGGTGCCTGATAATAAGCGTGACTTCCTAAGCAACATGTAAGCTTACAACAATATAGAATTTGGATCAGCATATCTTGAAACTGACTGCCCATTCTAAATCTATAGCTATGTATCCAAATAACAAACAATTGCACTGATACCAGATTATAATGAAATAACATCACTGCTTTTGGACTCAGTTTTGAACTATCAATATCATATGTATCACCAAAAGGATAAAAAATTAGCAGTGAATCTCACCCACCCACATTTTATTTTGCCCAGCATTCCAGTTATGAGTGCAGAAATCATACACTTCACATGACATATTTTATACATTAACAGGATGGCATTTTTTTAATCAGAAGATTAATTAAACATTTTAAGTCAATTAACCAGTGGAGGACCAGTTTGATTTGATGAGAGACAAATATTAATGATGGGTTCAAATAAAAAGGAATCTATATTCCATTTACTTGGTTTCCATCAAGTAAGCATCTGTAGCTCTCATAGAACTACAGTCTGCAAGGTTTGTTTGTTTGTTGGACTTTTAAACTACTCATTAACAAATAAAGAGTCCAGGGCGGTTTACAATGCATTGGCTTGGCTTGCATAAACCATGGTTTATTAAACCACAACTTTAATGTGTGATACCAGTCAGTGGTTTATGGTTTGTTTATTATGGCTATAGGTTGCTTGTAGTTGTTTTATAAACCTTTGTTAACATTAACCATAGATTAGCATTACATGCTGTCAGGGACTAGCAGCACTCTGAAGAGTGTGTGGCAGAGGCAGGGGACCAAGAGAGGGACCCAGAAGAGAGGACCAGCAATCTATGGGAGTTTGATGCTGCCTGCAAGGCAGGATCCGAGAAAAGAGGAGGAGGAAGGGGAAGGGGAAGGGCAGTCTCAGATGGAGGGAAGAACACAGGATGTGGCAGAAGAGGAAGAGATTGTTCAGGCTGACTCTCTGCCACCCCCCACCCTGCTGTCTCCTAGAACCAGGAGGAGCTTGAAGAGGGAAGAGCAATAATGGCTTCTGTATAGGTGGAGCCTCAGGTTGTGCATGCCACCATCAGACAAGGGTACATAAGCTGGTGGGGGGCTTGGTCCCCTTGTTACTGCAACTGCTCCACAGGGCACAAATCTGGGGGCAGCTGCCTAAAGGCTAGAAGTGTGCATGCATGGGTACCTGGAGCACCATGGGAGCTGCTGTAAGTGCTTCTTTGTCATGTGTCTTCATTTGCTGGGTGGGTGGCAGGGCACATGCAAACTCAAATCTCTGCCATTGCTTTATGGTTATGGAGCTGTCATAGTCCACAGCAGAGAGTGAAGAGTGGCAATAAAAAATAAAAATCAAGCTGCTCTCATGGTTGCTCTCTCTGATACTTTTAGCTACAGGCAACAACTGATTTAGGCAGGTCTGAATGACGCGCAATTGTCCACGCGCAAATGGTGCTGAACCTGGAAGTAATCTCAGCACAAAACGAGGATTGCCTGTATTCTGTACTAATAAATGATACTCTACCTGATGCCTCAGCTTGAACTGGAATTTTTATAATTATGGTTAACATTAACTACGGTTATTAATGTTAACTAATGATTTAGCATTATTTGTGAACCAGGCCACTATATAAAATAAGATTACAAAATAAAGTAAATAGTATAATAAGTTAACATCTCACAACAATAAAACATAAGAGTTATTTTAGAAAACACTAAAATAGCAACCAAAAGTTTTCTAAAAATAAACATTTTATACTGTAAGTGCACAACAGCAGGGCTAAAATCTTGAATAATCAGATCAAACTCCTCTGAACACTTCGGCTGAACACGTGCCTCTTAACCTGGTGCCAACAGCCTAACAGTGAAGCCGTCTACACTGAATTCTGGAGTTGGGGTGCCACAACAGAGAAGACCCTTGTCTGTGTTCATCACACAGTGAGTTAAACTTGCTACTGGTCTCAGATCCTGGGTTGTATTACAAGAGGAGAGAGACTCTGTCAAATATTTAGATTCCAAGTAAGTTAGGGCTTCATATACCATCATTAACACCTTAAACCTGGCTTCATAGGCAGCCAGTACTGATCCTGAAGAATTGCTGTTACATGACTCTGCACAAATGTACCTGTCAGCAGTCTTTGCTGAAGTTTCCGAATTATCTTCCAATTGAAGCCCAACATACAGTAGCCTAAACATGAGGTAACTAGAAAATGGATTACCATAATAAGACTATCATGCTTCAGGAACAGTCAAAGCTGGTAAATCAGCCATAGCTGCAGGGCTGTCTTTAGCATATGCGCTGCTGGGGTGCAAAGATCTGCCTAGTGCCCCACCCACTCACCTGTAACAACGATGCAGCAAAAGAACCCCAACTGCTTTTGTCTGACGCTATGGAGTAACAGAGCAACGGAGGAGGGGACCGGTATGCAGTGGGTAAACATTTGGTGCCCCCGGGTGAAGATGGCCCTGCATAGCTGATTCCTTACCACTGGTGTTTCCTGGGCCTCATAACAATACTACATCTAGGGGTATCCTCAGGCTATAAACCTGCTGTTTCAGGAGGAGTGCAACTCCATTTAAAACAGGCTGTTCATCAGATTTCTGAACATAGGAATCACTAACAAAAGTGCTTCCATCTTGTCAGAATTAAGCTTCAGTTTGTTAGCACTCATCCAAACCATTGCTGCTTCCAGGCACTGGTTCAGCACTGCACAGTTTCATCAGTTTCAGATAGTATGGAAAAGTAGAGCCGGATGTCATGCACACATTGGTGACACTGAGCTCCAAATCCTCTGATGACCATTCCCAATAGCTTCATGTAGATGTTGAAGAGCGTGTGGGAGTAGAAGCAAGGACAGTTAAACCACTTTACATTTGCACACGCTTTATATTTTACTTAATTTTACTTAATCATTACTTAATTTTATTTTTTGGCTGCACAAATGTGGATGAAACACCATGTTGGGATGCAACTAGAAAAGATAAAAGAAGGTGCAATTAGAAGACCAATTCAGTAATCAGGATTGTCATGATAGCTCTATCCAGCAATTAGGAAATGAAACGTTAATTATCACCCCTCTTCCCCATTGCCATATTAGTCCAGCTGTTCATATATTGATAACAGTAGATACAAGCACAAAGAGGCGGTCTGGATAGTTTGTATTCACACCGTATCAAAGAAGCACATTTACATTCTTTGCCGCAAGAATCTATTTACCTTGATTGATGACTGAACTTCAATAAGTCTTTTAATATTTTGGTCATTAGCAATGGGGCTGGCACAATGTCACCCAAGTGCTATTGCATTTCATATCAGGCCCTTTATTAGCTGTGCATCGTAATATGTTTGAACTTTTAATTGAGCCCTTTTAAATACTGATGATCAACATATTTCAATGATGATTTATGGAAATAAGGGTAACCCGTTAAAGTGTTTTGCACTTCAAACTTAGCAATCCTCTATGAAGAAGCAGCTCCTACATCCATGATGTCAAATACTCACTACTTTGAACCTGTAACTGATTGCTACGTTTCTACACATTGACTTTTACGGCTGCAACTTACTGATCAGTGCTAATTTATTTATTAATTAAATTTCTATTCTGCCCTTCATCCAAAGATTACAGGGTGGTTTACTATATAAAAACACAACAATATATGGCACAATAACAAACCAAAACGATTACACACACACACAGTTTTAGGGCATAGGTAAAGGTAAAGGGACCCCTGACTGTTAGGTCCAGTCGCAGATGACTCTGGGGTTGTGGTACTCATCTCGTTTTACTGGCCGGGGGAGCCGGCGTACAGCTTCTGGGTCATGTGGCCAGCATGACTAAGCCACTTCTGGCAAACCAGAGCAGCGCACAGAAAAGGGCATAGATTGTATAATTAGTCAAAGGCATGGGAGAAGAGGAATGTTTTTGCCTGGCACATAAAGATATGTAACAAATGGTGCCAGGTGAGACTCCCTCAATGCTGGAGGACAATTTCGCTATTGCTAGCAGCACTTAATTCATTTACCGACAGAATTCCCCTTTTAGACAGAAAAAATATATGTACAGAGCTGAACCGATAAACCTTAGAGAAAGCTTTCTCTAGGGCATAGCAAATATACTTGAAGCCCAAAAGACAATATATGCAATGTTTGCAAGTACATTGGGATTGAAAAGCTAGAATTGTTAACTCAAAAACATTTTAAGGTCTAATGAGCTGTTGAGCTCCTATCCCATCTTCTGATCAGTATGGTGCTCCCAGCTAGCCGACAACAGTGCTTGTGCTTGACTGAGCTTTCTACCAGTAACCAGAATGGCAGAGCCTCTTAGAAATTCCTTCTCCACCAATACCCTTGAATGGCCTCTGCTTATGGAAGGAATGTACTGCTTTTTCTCACATCAGATAAACCATGCTGTCCTCACTACATTTAAAAAAAAACAAAAACAAATTTGAGACAACAAACCACTTTCACACTTCTAAACCCAATCACAGATTACTGTGTATCCTGTTAATATCAATTTGATTATTTCTTTCAGTACAGATAGTAAGTATATTAATTTGCAAAAGCAAAATGTCTTAAATTTCAAAAAGGGAGACTAGTGTGATGGATGTTACTGGTTCAGTAAAGAGAAGACTTCAATCACAGATAAGTCTCAGAACAAACAAACAAAAATGCAAAAAAAGTGAAACACCCAAACAATGGAAGTATTACTTCTGACTATGACTTGGCTCTATGGATTGGTTCTACATCCAAGGGTGGAGAAACAGTGGCCCTTTGAATATTTTTGGGACTCCGCTCAGCCCCAGCCACTATGGCCAATGATCAGGAATGATAGTAATTCGCTATCTGGAGAGCCACAGGCTCCCCAGTTCTTGCACATTTGTGCAAGAAAACAATTTCACAATGTTTATAGCTAGAAATGCCACTGAACACTAAGCTTATAAGAATCCAAACTGAAATCTTCCTCAGATGTAGCACAGAAGTGGGATATAAAGAAAGGAATACAGTGGTAACCCAGAAATAGTACCTTGGGTTAAGAACTTTGCTTCAGGATGAGGACAGAAATTGTGTGGCGGCAGCACAGTGGCAGCGAGAGGCCCCATTAGCTAAAGTGGTATCTCAGGTTAAGAACAGTTTCAGGTTAAGAATGGACCTCCAGAACGAATTAAGTTCTTAACCCAAGGTACACTGTAGATTACAAAATCCAATTGCCCACAAGGATTAGAATATGAGGGATCAGATGGAGACGGCATGGCCAAGAGAAGGTTTACACATTGTTGGGATGGGCCATAGCTCAGTGGTAGAACACATGCAGAAGTCCTAAGGTTCAATCCCCAGTATCTCCAGGTAGGACTGGGAATGCCCCTGCCTAAAACCATGGAGAGCGTCTGCCAGTCAGCACAGAAAACAATATTGTGCTAGATGGACCACTGGTCTGATTAAGGCAACTTCCTATGTTATTAAGTACACACAGTAACTGGGTGATATAACTTCAGGTCCAGTTCTTTCAATTGTGTTTCAGCCAAGAAGTTGATAACATTTTAATACTGTGTTTATAAATGAAGTAATTCATGGAATGGTGATAGCAATGAATCTATTAAGCTAAGGAGACAGTAGGAACTTGCACTCTGCTCCTGCTGTACCAATTGCTTGTCGAGTGGTTGGCAAGAATTAAAATTGTGCTGTCAGAGACTACATTTCGCATGATTACACACCTTTAAAGTTGATCAGGAAGAAAATAAATTCTGATACATGGCAGGAATTGAAAAGAACAATCTCAGGCAGTGAGAATCTGTGAGCCATTTTGAGGGCTTGTTTTCCAATGTTTTCTTTCTGTTAGGATATTTCCGTTCCACCTTAAAAGGGAGCAGGCTTTGTGAGTCAGAGTCTGCGTATTTCCTGTTTCCACAGGATGTTTCTGTTGTGTCTTTTGTTTTCTCTCTCTCTGTGTCTGGAGACACTGAAGCAGGCAGTCATGTTTTTTTGTTCTGATCAACGCTGAATAAAACTTGTAAATAATGCTCTCCTGAGTGCGACTTTTGCTGTGCATTATCTGCTGATAGAGTGTGCATGAGCTCTGGAATGTGGCAAGCTATTTCTGGAAACTCGTGTCGCTAATTGCTGATACTGTATCTACGGGAGATCGATGGATCGTCCGGCAGCCGGCTTGGGGGCCATGATGGACTTTGTCTCCCTGGCAGTATCCCAACACTTTCAACACTTGATCTGGAGCAGATAAGGCAGCACTGCTAAACCCCCCTTACTCCACTACACATAATATCCATCTCTCTTGTTGGGGAAATCTGTATTATTTTTTCCCACCCCCAACCTTACCATACTCCATTCTGTTCCACTTGTTCTGCTGTTTCATAACCCAGAAGTGTTTACAAAGATTTTTCACTTTTATTCTTAAACTGGTATTCTGTCTATTGCCATTCAAGCCAGTCTTGCTTTTTTTTGTCTTCACTGCCTGAAGAGAATAGTTGATCCATGTCCCTTTCTGTATGAACAGACTGTTCTCCTGTCTCCACTAAACAGTCTTTGCTCCCCATTGAACAAGAGCCTGGTTTCCTTCTTAGCCAAACCTGCAAGCAGTCTTTCAAGTTTGTTATTTATCTTTGATACTCTGATGAGAAAGAGAAGAAACAAAAGAATTCTTAGGATGGCATCTTTTGTTTTTCCATCTCTACATATTAACAGAATATTCAATGAACTCATTTAACATTTCTCAGTGATCTATAAATAATCCTTTGTCTTTTTAAAGAACATCTAAGGGAAGAAAAGTGACTACATAAAAATTGGTTTTTTTAAATTCACTAGCTCTATTCCCTGTGTGCATCCAACCACATCTATGCACTTTATTAAAACAATTACAGCTCACATCTCTGCTTACTCATTAGCTGTGTAGACTAGGTATTGCAATGGAGTGAGATTTTATTTTCTAGCCTGGAGTGCATATTTAATTTGGAAAATTCTCAATTAAAACACATGAACAAGTATGTTTACCTTCATTCATCTATTAAAAACACTCCTCAAAAGTATGACAAAAAGCCTCGTGAGTCTATGCTATGGTTGGGGAACCTACAGCCCTCAAGATATGGTTGGACTACAACTCCCACCATCCCTGACCATTGTCCGTGCTGACGGGGGATCATGGAAGATGTAGTCCAAGAGCATCTGGACAGTCATAGGTTCCCCATTCCTGACCTATATCAACCAACTCTTTCCTTTTCAGGATTTTGCAACTCCTTGGGTTTACTGTCATACTGGCTGGACTTGACGAGAGCTGTATTCTAAAACATGAGGAAACCAGGTTGGGGAAGGTTGTTATAAGTTTCTGTCCTCTTGAGAACTAGAATACATTTGACTATATCACCTACAGGTGCAGATATCAGATCTGGGTGGGCTCAAAAGGCCTGACCACAAAGCTGCCAGTGTGAAGGAAACCTGGTCCAGACAAGGCCGATGAAAGAGGGCTAGACCCAAATCCCAGGCTTTCAAGCACACCATGGAGATACCTATATTACTATTCGGCAGCAGCCCAGTAATTCTCCTCTCATTTGTGTAAGGGTAAGATTATAGCGTATTTTCCAGACTTGAGTCGCAAAAAAATTATAAAAGCATTTACAATGCCTTCTGCATACCAGTTAAAATAGAGAGAAACATTATCTAGCAGGAAATTATAGGAATTATAGGAACTAAAGGAATTATAAAGTGCTCTACCACTTGAGTAGAGATGACAAGGCATTTCTATAACGTAGAATGCAACAATGTCAATAGTGTTACACCTAGAAGGGAGATTCCCCCCCCCCCCATCAAGGCATAATTATATGGGTCTTTTACTACCTATGCTGCATAATTAGATGCTTGTGAAATTCATCAGCTTCTGAACTATTATGTTGTTGGGTGGGGGTAGCCAATGTGGTGCTCTCCAGGTGTTGTTGTGCAACTCCCAGCATGTCTGTCTATTAGCCATGCTGACGAGCTAATGGGACATCTGGAATGCACCATGTTGGCTACCCCTCTTGTATGATGAAGGGGGTTGGAATAGTGGTCCTTTCCAACTCTACAATTCTATGTATATTACTCTTCTTTCATGGATAAAAAAATAAGACGTTAGCAGCTCAAAGGTGAATTATCACACAGCTCCTCAAAAGAAATGGGGAACAGACAACATTAGTTCCAAGCAAGAAACTGCCCAGAGTGGCTAGAAGAACATGTCACATCTTTGTACATCCTCACCCACTCCAGGGAGCAGCGGAAGTTTTGACCAAGATGCTTCTGCCTTTCATATTAAAGAAATATATTTATGTCTATAGCTACCGGGTAACTGAACAAAGCTGCCAATGTTAAGCAAATGACACTGTGTCTTGAGAGGAACCCTTTCTGAGGAGCAGAATTGCAGATTAACATCTACTAAGATAACACTTGTTGCCACACCCCCAAATCCAAGGAAGTGTCTGAATGCCTCCACGTGTGCCTCTGGATTTGAGAGAGATAAAAGAGTTATTTTTACAATGAAGCTATTATCCTTTATTTCTGCAGCTGAAAACTACCACCACTTATTCTCTACCTAGGCTACATCAAACTTGGCATTTTAAAAGCTTGTTTTGTTTTTTAATCTCAGTGCTGTTTTGAATTTGTTTTAAGATGAATGCTTCTTTCACTCCCATCGAAGCTTGCATTCTGGTGCTCTTGCTGCATTTTCATTACACACCATCACTTATTAGGCCATTATAAACTGATTCAAGCAGAATGACTGCATATTTACTGTTCTGTGTTTTAGAAAGCTGCTTTTTTAAAATTCCTAATTGCACAGTTCAGAATGTCACTAGCACTCCACCTAGCTTCTGGCAGTTGCTCTGCTGCTGCACATACCACTGTCATAAGGCATTTTTTATCACTATTGTAACCTGATAACAGAGCTTCTTTTGCTCCTTTTCTCAGGTGTTAATGTCTTGTTGGTTTCAAATCTCAACCACCTTGCATTTGTTACATAAATCACATCCTAATGTAGATGTGATGCTTCACAGCATAAGTTGACCAGAATGCTTCTTTTTCGGAATGACCAGTTGAGATTGCTGAAAAGTGGGGAGGGGAAAATGAATACATTTCTTTGACCCCTTAACAACTAGCCAATGCATTGAGGCATGAGATAGATATGCAGCAGCCTACCTCTTAAGCCCATCTGAAGCTCATCATCTTATGGGCCTCACATATCCAGTTAAACCAACTCTTGCTTAGAAAGCTCATATCACAACCAAACCAAGCCAGTCCTAAAAATTCCAGAGGACCCTATCTTTTTGTGGCAAACTGGCTGTTTTGGGGGAAGAAGAAGAAGAGTGAGGCACGTGCCCTGTGCCTTTTGATGCTGCACTGAGAACAACCCAAATGCTTATGTGGGTTTCTGTAGGAATGTGCTTAAGGGTTTTAACAAATTATTTTCTGAATTTAAATTCAGAGTCTAATAATCTCTAGGCTACTTCAGCAGTACTCTGGGAGGACCCCATTACATTAGTGTCACTGAATAAGAAATGGAAGCACATAAAAAGGCCCTTCGAAGCCTATATTTGCTGCTGTAATGTGAAATGATGAGGGGAAATGATTTTAAAAGAGATCTATTATTACCCATTATGATGCCTAAATAAAAGAGCAAACGCTACTGGCATTACTGAGCAGAAAAGGAAATTAGAGAGGGTCACATTATTCTGCACATTCTAGCACTAATCCTCACCTGATGCCATAGAGTATGGGTAGGCAAACTACGGCCCGGGGGCCAGATCCGGCCCACAGACAGTCTGGGAATCAGCATGTTTTTATATGAGTAGAATGTGTCAGTTTATTTAAAATGCATCTCTGGGTTATTTGTGGGGCATAGGAATTTGTACATTCCCCCCCCCCAAAAAAAATATATAGTCCGGGCCCCCACAAGGTCTGAGGGACAGTGGACCAGCCCCCTGCTGAAAAAGTTTGCTGACCCCTGCCGTAGAGCTCTGCTGAATCTCTCTCTGAATATGTCTTGCTTTGTTACCACTTATCTTCCTTCCATTTGAGACTAGATATGTCACTGCTGTACCTGGTAGTTACAGGTATGGGAAGAATGTACAAAAACATAGAAAGCTACTTAATACTGACTTAAGACCATTGGGTCCATGTAGCTCAGTACTGTTGATATTGGCGAGCAGCAGCTCTCCAACAGCTTAAGGGAGGAATCTTTTTTCTTTCTCTTGCCTACCTGAACATGCCAGGTGCTGTATTATTAAGCTATAATCAATACCAGGGAAGGTCCTAGAAAAGATAATTCAACAGTCAGTCTGTAAGCATTTAGAAAAGCATGCTGTGATAGCTAAGACCCAGCATGGATTTCTCAAAACAAAGTCATGCCAGACCAATCTGATTGATTGATTGATTGATTGATTGATTTTTTATGAAATTACAAACTTGGTGGATCAGGGAAATGCTGTGGACATACTGTATCTTGATTTCTGTAAGGCTTTTGACAAAGTCCCCCACAATATTCCCACGAGAAAGCAGGTAAAATGTGGGTTGAACGAGGTAACTGTTAGGTGGATTTGTATCTGATTGGCTGACCGAACCCAAAGAGTACTCATTAATGGCTCCACATCATCCTGGAAAAAAGTGACTAGTGGGGTGCCACAGGGTTCTGTCCTGGGCCTGTTGTTGCTCAATGCCTTCATAAATTACTTGGATGAAGAAACTGAGGGGATGGACTAGATGACTCTTGGCTCCCTTCCAACTCTAAGATTCTGTGGTTCTAGGAAGGTACAATGAGCCCACTGTGCTGCAAAGCATGAACACAAGAGCATGAGGGCATACCAGGGTTGCTTCTTAAAATGCTACGGGAGAACAAAAAAATAGCTGGCCTGGAAATGGAGACCAGCAAAAGACAAAAGAGAACTGAGAGCATAAGACACAGCTGCAGGAAAGAGATAAAGCTAACTACAAAGCAGAGTTGAATTAACACTGCCAAATAGGTCTAAAGGGGGGATTCAACAACTCTATTAGGTAACAAAAGGTCAGTTATTAAGGAAGGGTGCAGAAGTGTTAGTTTCAAAAAGCCTTAGCTCTTGAACGCTGGGAGTACAGGGCACTTCTTAAATTCATAAGAATCCCTTACAAATTGTATTCCATATATGCTTGTAAACATAAACCCTCCAAACTGTAACAATTTTAGATAGTAAACTTGTGCAGCAAGCAAAGTTACATTGTAGGGCAGCTACTCTCTGATCTTTTTAGAAGTTTTGGGTCTTTAAAAGGCTTGGATCTTTCAGGAGTCTTCGGGTGCAGTCTTTTGAATTCCAAAAGGCAAAGCAAATGCAACCTAACCTAAAAGAGAATTATTCTAAAACTGAGAAAAACCACACAGAATATACAAAACAGGCATGTTAATACTTTTCTAACTAAGCATGCAACCAACTGTTTACACAGAGAGCTTTAATTATGTAGATTTAATACCTGGATGTTTAAAGGGAGCTAGGTTATTCACAGCTATTGCTCTCTTACCATCACTCCAACTTTGCCTGTTCTGTGGGTCAGACTTCAGTCAGGTCATGTGACCAAATGAGGAATGATAGCTGGGAGGAGCGCAGAAAAAAGAAACATCTACCCTAGCTGCAACAAGACATATCTCTCCCATATCAGTCTTTACAGTCACAGCAGGTGCTGTAACTCTCCGACTGTTTGACTGTGCCCCTGGAAAGTGCACTCTTCCATTTTCTCCCAAGATAGATGGATGCCAACAACTAATCCTTTCTAGCCATTTACCTGGGGCCTGCCTACCACGTTTGGATCTTTTTCTAAAAATTGACATTATGTCAGTGAACCTTTTTATCCATAGGTACGGAATCTGATTTTAGCGACAACCTAAAACATTTTTTTCTCTTAAGAAGATCAGCAATTTCACACTTGATTTAAGAACTCTTGGGTGTATGCCATCCAGATCCAATGACACAGATTTTTAATCTGTCAATTAGCCTTAGAATTTCATTCCTTGTCACCTCTTTTCAACTTGGTGTTTCAAATGCTCTCCATCAAAATACTTGTTCAGGCGGAGTATCTGTTCAACATCTTCCATGGTAAAGACTGATTGTAATAATTCTGCAACCTTCCTATCCTCCTTCAGCAATCCGTCCACACTGTTGTTGTCTAACAGTCTTGTTTAAACAAGACAGAACTTTCCACAAAAGATTCAATATGCATCTGTAATTAGCGCATACTAGTCTCTGAGAAACAGTTACCAGCTAAACAGGAAAATAGATGTTTGACACCTGAGGCACTGTAAAATGGCCTGAGCATCTCAATTAAATCCATAATAAGCCTCAAGCCACTTATTAGGAATTGTACAATAAATGGCTACAATACTAAACCAAACAGTGCAATGGATTTTTGAATCAGCCGTACAATTCATGGTAGATATTTCATTGCAATGAAAATTAACCTTTGTATTTTCTCATTTCCTCTTAAAACATTGAAGAAACAGCCCCAGGCCCCCTAGGGCTCCCCTCAGCTGTGTGCAACTAGGCTGAGGGCTGCGGGTCCTCACCTGTGCTCTACTCAAACATGCCAGGAGACATTTGGACAAAACTCTGTTCCTCCCCACCTTGCCTGAAATATTGTGAGAGCTCACTTAACTGATTTCTCTGTAAGTCATTGTTCTTTCCCCAACAAAATCGTTTTATCTATTAGCTGATCATGGATTGACCCTGATCTATTGGTCAGGCTCTTCACTAATGGTCGCTTCAAAATATAACGGGAACTAGACCAGAAGAAATGAACATAGCCACAAAACGAGAAAAGGGAGAACCTAATAAACACACTATGAGATGGGGGTCACAAATACCAAAGAAAATAACAGGTAACCTATTACTTGGGCTAGAATCTCATTTCAGAAAATTCCAGAACATTTTTAAAGTAATCTGACCATAATCAGCAATCAAATCAAAGAGTTAGTTGAAAACGACACGGAGGTAGCAAACAGATCATCTCTCTGCAGATAGTACTGAGAAACAGGAGGGCAGACTATCCTCTGTAGAATCCCAGGTCACATTGTCTGAGAAATAACTCAGCTTGGAGAATCATAGGCATCTCAACAATCTTATATTATTAGCCTTTCAGATGTGCTGAGAGAAAACTCTCATCCTCTTCTTCGAAAAATGGATGCCTAAGATCTAGGGACCAAAATCTGAAAATGAGCCATGAAAGGAAAATATGCACATAGAATTGATAGTCTAGTCACTTATCCAGACCAAGGTGCTGACCCACCAGAGGTTTTTAACTGCAGAACAACAGAGCTTAGTTTTCAGAGGGGTAGCTATGTTCATCTATTGCAGCAAAAAACAACAAAGGCCACACTTGGTTTATTAAATGAGCAACATGATAGTGCTTGTAGCCTTTTCTTCCCCTCATTGCATGAGCAGATAAACCAGGAATGAATAGCTTCATATGATGTCTGAACCAAGGATTCTGGTTTGTTGTTGCCAAACAAGCCAGGACTCTAACCCTTAAACTGGAGTTTGTGGTTGACTTACGAATTCTGGCTTGCTTGGGAGCAACAAACAAGGTTCAGACATAGCACAAAATAATCCATACCCAGTTTACACAAAGGGAGGAATGAATGGACTGCATGCACCAATATGCTGCTTTTTCACATTTAGGTTTATTAAGGCTTAATTCATAGCTTATAGCAGGGATGGGGAATTTGTATTCCAAAAACAGTTAGAAAGCCACAAGTCGCATCAGTTCCAACCAGCATGATCAATGGTCAGGGATGATAGTTGTAGTCCAATAGCATCTGGAGGGTTACAGTTTCCTCACTCTTGACTTATAGTTATGTGCTAACATGCCCAAGAGTTTTTGGAACCTTAAAAATTAATGAATTTATTATGGAATACTTTTTTGGGCAAGAATCCACTTCATTAGATGCATGCAGCATTATATATGTCTACAAACACACATGATTGTTGAAGGGGTAAACTGTAATCAGTGAGGACAGAGGGAAATGAAATGCAAACAACATGAGTCTGTGACCATTATGTTAAAACTTACATGCATGTAAAATCATCATAGTGACCATTCACAAAGCAGTGTTGATAGTAGCACAAATGTACCTGGCATTGGTAAACCAATTACAAAACTCAAAACAGGTAGCAGATGTAATATAGTCATACCTTGGTTTTCAAACAACTTAGTTCACGAACAACTCGAACGTCATAAACCCAGAAGTAGGTGTTCCGGTTTGCAAACTTTGCCTCGGAAGCCAAACATCTGGCGTGACTTTCGTGGCTTCCAATTGGCTGCAGGACCAAGGTGTGGAAGCCACACCTTGGTTTCCAAATGTTTTGGAAGTCAAACAGACTTTTGGAATGCATTCTTGTTTGAAAACCAAGGTACTACTGCATGACATAAATTAAATATGGAAACAATTGCCTGCTAATCTGTTAGTGTTGTTCTTTGACTGTTCAGTGGAAGTGTGAATATCTGATAGTCAGATACTACACTTGATGTTAGCAAGTGTAAAGGCCGAGAAGCCTTTACATACTCAGTTGCCAGATTCTGTACTGCCATGATGGTTATTTGTTGAAAGATGCTTTGCGCCACAAACTAGACCCAAAATGCAAGACCTGGGCTCCTTCACGCTCCCGCCCTTATAGTCACTTTTAACAGTTTGTCTTTGTTTCTATCTTTTTAACTTATGTATTATATAATCACCTTTTAACTACTAGTTTTTATCCCTTACCTGTTTTAAGTTCAGTTTATCTGTCTGATTCATTTTATGTTGGTCAGTTACCGAAATAAAGTTTGAGATTGTCATACAGCTCCTGAGAAACAGTTATGGAACTCCCTCTAGAAGAACCAATTGCAAGCCAATATGATCTATGCTAAATTCTCATCAAGACTTAGAGGAGTTGAATAATAAAAAAGAACTACATGGCTAATTAAATACTGTATCATATATATTTCAACACCAACATGGTTACTGAGGTTTGAAAATGTGGACATTTCTCTATTATCCTCTTTGTGGCTTGCTGCACTGTTCTGAGTAAGGCTAGGAAGATGGGATGCAAAGTCTATTCTAATTCTCTCAGGTTCAGGATAAAATAGCTTCTCCCCTCGCTTGGCTGGTATGTTCCAATCTACAGTACACCTAGCATAGAATGATAAAGTTGGAAAGAACCCTGATCTAGTCCAACACTCTGCAATGTGGGAATCTCAACTAAAATATCTATGACAGATAGACATCCATCCTCTGCTTAAAAACCTCCAAGCAAGGAGAGTCCACAACCTCCCATGGGAGTTCAATCCACTGTCAAACAGCTCTTACTGTCAGAATGTTTTTCTATATGTTTAGTCGGAATCTCCTTTCTTGTAACTTGAAACCACTGTTTCGGATCCAAGCTTCTGGAGCAGGAGAAAACAAGCTTGCTCCATCTTCTATGTGACAGCCCTTCAGATATTTGAAGATAGCTATAATATCTCCTCTCACTCTCCTCTTTTCCAATCTAAACTTACCAACTCCCTCAACCATTCCTCATATGACTTGGTTTCCAGGTGCCAGGTCATTTTGTTTGCCCTCCTCTACACACGTTCCAGCTTGTCAACATCCTTCTTAAATTGTGCCCAGAATTGGATACAGTATTCCAGGCGTGGTCTGACCAAGGCAGAAAAGAGTGGTACTATTACTTCCCTTGATGTTAACACTATACTTCTGTTGAAGGAGTCTAGAATAGCATTAACCTTTTTTGTTACTGCATCACACTGTTGACTCATGTTAAGCATGTTAAGACCCCTAGATCATTTTCACATGTACTACTAGCAAACCATGTGTCCCCCATCTTACATTTGTGAAGCCAGTTACTCCTGCCTAGCAAGTGAAGTATGGTGAATAGTGCTGCTTTATCAATTCAATGCAACAGCAATACCATCTCCATCAGTCTCCACGCTGCCTTTAGCAAACTAACACCCATGCACAGCATAGTAGTGCACTGTTGCTGTAATAAATTCTTGGTTCCCAAGCACAGCTATTTCCATTATCATACAGCTAAGGTAATAGCTATGATGAGAGGTCTTACATTACCAAACACCACAAGCAGTATTCAAGATTGCCATTTGTATTTGTTCATCATAAATGGGTCTTGAAGTTTTACTACAAAAAAGAAGGCACCAGAAAAAATATATATGAACAAACTGCGTGGGAATGGCTGTTTAAAATGCAACACCAAAGCTCAATCAATTCTTCCCAGCACCATTACTGAAAAGAGGAAAATAGAGTTCTAATAATTTGAGTTTTTCCATTCATGTTGTATTGATTTCAACAATGAAGCCCCCCCCCCCGAAATGAGGGTAATTTGTGTCTGTTTGCAGCAACAAGAAGACGGCTGAGACAGAAAGATAGGTTTATCAGGGTCACACTATGCCAACAACTATCAGTCACAAAGGCAAATTATAGGTAAAACATCAACTTAATTTTTATTAGATCAGAGATTTACAAATCTTTTTGTTAAAACTCTATCAGAGGTTTAGAATCTATGTGTAATTATTACAAGGAAGGAATGAGCAGAGAGGCAACAAAAGACAGGAAAGAGGATAGTGGGATTCAAAGCAGACCACGGAGCAATAAGGAAAGACAAGATCAGACTATAACAAGTTTTCAGTTCAGCAGAAAACAATATTTTGTGACTTTGTATTGTTAATTTTATATTTTACCAAGTGATGTCACTTTAGGGTCCATAATTACATCTTTCACAGTACTGGTTCTTCTGGATTATATTACAAACTGAGCATCATTTCGCTGAGAAGTTCTTTGGATTGAAATGTAAAATAAAATTTTACCTATGTGTGATCACCATTAAGACCGTCCAGGCAGGTTTGTAAAGTATTTGTGCCAAGGTATGTTCAAGTGAACTAAGCAAATTGCAAATAAATAATAAAGTGGAGGGTTTTTTTGCCGGGGGGGGGCGGGGTTAGTCCAAGTACTATTAATGATAGTTCAGGCAGACTTGCGCAGAAGCCCTTAAGAACAATGCAGTTCCATATGGCATAGCTACCCAAGCCTGGGGAGCAAGGCAACTCGGCAATCCCTGAGCTTATTTGCTCAAAACTCCCTGGTCAATATGAAAATAATTAGAGCAGAGAGAAGGACTAGGGCAGGGGTCTTGCTGGTGTCTGCAGTTAGAGCTGGCGGCAGGGGTTTTATTAGTCACATAATGCTAGGGAAAAGTTCTTAAAGAGTATATAAAAAGAAAGAAGCCTAAACTCCAGCTCATTTGGATCTGGGAGCTTCCCTAAGCTTGGACAGACAAACTCAGGGATTGCACAGCACTCTTACCCCCGAAGCTTGTGAATTTTCCTTAACTGTGTCAATATCACACAGAATGCACAACTCTGTGCTGTGATCAGTATACAGTGGTACCTCGGGTTAAGTACTTAATTCGTTCCGGAGGTCCATTCTTAACCTGAAACTGTTCTTAACCTGAAGCACCACTTTAGCTAATGGGGCTGCTGCTGCGCTGCCGGAGCACGATTTCTGTTCTCATCCTGAAGCAAAGTTCTTAACCCGAGGTACTATTTCTGGGTTAGTGGAGTCTGTAACCTGAAGCGAATGTAACCTGAAGCGTATGTAACCCGAGGTACCACTGTACAGAACTTTAAGGAAAAACAGGTGAAAATGATAAGGCTTCAATGGACGTGTGCTGACATTATTATTTTGAGCTGGGATATAATTCTTTGAAAAATATGAACATTTTTCTGAGAATTCTTCAAGAAAGATGGTAAATTATTCCACTGATTCCACACTGCACCATAATACGTTTACTACTACTAATCTAAAATCAACAGCAAGGCATATACTAGGAATGTCACAAAATAATGAGTAAGCTTCTGAACAAATGACCATCCACACATCTCTCTTCATCCAGGCAAGCTGGAGGCATTATCATAGTTCAAGGACACATTCCAGTCAGGCAAAAACACTTGAGACTGGTAAACAGTATGGCCTGAGGAGAGTCTCAGGGGCCAGATAGAGAGCCCGGGCCTGGCCCACTTTCAGCCCCCAGGCTTGAGATCCCCCACATCAAATTTAATCACCCTTCCCCCATTCTTTCAAGAATTGTACAAGTAGGACAAAATAAATGGGAAGAGGGTCATTAGTGTTTTTTTAAACATTCTCTGCACTGCTGAGTCTGCATGCAATCCAATATCCATTTACCTTGAAGTAAGCCCCACTGAAGCCAATAGGGTTTACTTCTGAGCTGACATTTTTAGTACTTCGCTGTTGAGCTCAAAAAACCTGTTCACTGTTAAACACACTCTGCTGGTGGTAGGTCAGTTTGTGCCAATTCTAACAGACGGTCTATAGTTGCAATCCACTGCCTAGAAGGATTGGCAAGGCAATATAATTTATTAATGATGCACTAAGCATCAATACAAGCTTTCTGTGAACAAAAACATTGGCTGATTTTGGCCTGGCCTAGAGAGGAAGACTCTGCAGATTCTCTTGAGAGGTGGAAGCAGTGCAATGCCCCAGGAACCAGCCTTGACAAACACATCATTCCTCTGTGTCTCCCATAGTTTAATTGACTTGCTCTCCCTGGCGTTAATCTCTGTTGTGCACGTATGTCCTCTACAAAAGCTATTTTGGTTTAGTCAAAGAACGGTTTCATTCGCAAATCCGAACTCTCTGTAAAAGCCTGAAGTCTAAGAATTCTAGTCTTTGGAGACCTTTTCTGTTAAAGTGCTGTGAATAATTTCTTTTGCTTTTTGCCATTGCCTGTTACAGTACCTCCTCCCTGAAGCACAAAACATTTCCCCCTTTTCATTTCTCACAGTATTTCTCTTCAGTTCACAGCAACACAGACATATGATGGGCTGGCTAAGTTGCAAGCTGTTATTCTTTTTCTGAGGAAAAGTCTATGGCTTCACGAGAAGGGCAAAACCTCAGGTAATCTATTCACAATGCAATGTGGGAGAAAGCAACATAATAATTCACAGCACTTTTAAGAGAAAATCTCTCTCTGAAGTTCAGAACTCCAGCTCAGGGCTTTAACAGTCATCTGCGATTTTAAGAGGCCCCAAATCCTTGACCCAACAAAAAAGAGCTTCTCTAAAAGAGCCAGCAGCAAAGCCTCGTTTGGAAATGACAATTTGCCTTGCCTCACAGTCAGTAGGAGCTGGTGCAAGCTGGGCTGCTAGAGCTTCCCTATCTGGTTATACTGAAAAACCTGAATGGAGGAAAGCAGTAAAAATTATTTGTGTGGCTGTCAGCCTGGCTATCTGGAGATATGGTGTTTACATCATCCCACTTTGGCCGTAGTCCCCTCATGTTTTTCATGGCTATGGGTGTGGGTGTTGGTGTAACTGTTTACCAACTAGGATAGAAGTCCTAGTTGACTCTATCCCTAAATGTACTCAAGGCATGTGCCCAACTACAGGAAGCTCACTTTTGTCCTAATCTTGCTATCACGACTTTGACCTCAGTCATTCTGAGCTGCAAGCAAACACTTTCCAAGCTGTTTACTTTCCAGGGAAGTACAATAATACCTGCTTCAATTCAAAAGTTCTTTTGACAAAATGAAAAAAGGACTTCTGATTCTATATAGTCAATATCCTGAGGTTGATCACTTTAACTCATCTGATAACCACACAGCATCAAGCCTACTCTATTTATTAAAGACAGAGAATAACAGCTGGATGGGGCAAACGGGCCAAAGTTACATGTGTATACTTACTCTAAGGATGCAGTACCTTCTAATATCATGTAGAAAAGTGGGTATAGTTTATTCCACAGATTAACTTCTATATCTCTCTTGAATCAAATCATAGCCATATTTTCTACTATTAGATTTATCAGTTTATACAGACAATTGCTAATATTGAATACATAGGACCTCATCTTCTCTTTAATTAATGGTCTAACAAATGATAATGGACAAAATTCCAACAAGAAATCACTGATTTATCATCATAAAGTTTACACTGCATCTGTTTTGTGCCTGTAGAAAGGTTAAGATTCTCTCCAATTTCAGCAAACAAAACCTGTTGTAAATTGGTCTACCTTCTTTTTAAATTTATATTCAATTTTTTTGTTTTGAAGCACTTTAATATATTTGATAAACATATATATCCACCTGGATTCCTATGTCATCATTTTCATGACCCTTATTGTCCATTGGCTTCAATCTTGGATTTTCGGTAATCATGTTTGAGACTTTAATGCCGCATGCTTCAAAGAGGAGAAGTTGGTTTTGCTCTACTGAACAAGACTAAATATGTCATCAAGGGTAATAGACTCAAAATCCCTGGAACCTGCTAATTAAGTTGAGGATTTTTTACCCTGTTCCTGAATCCTCCTATCTATATCCAATTCAATACTTAATTAATATAGCTTTTACCTTTCGTTTATCTCTTGAATGCCTGGTTTTATATTGTCTAGCTACCCGTTTCTCTTAATATTCTTTTTGGCTAAGCATTCCAGATTGTGTCCTGGGATTATTCTTCGAGTATGCTAGCCTGCCACTGTGCCTTTTGCTGCCTGGCAATTATATAGAGGGTTTTTTTAGCAGACCAAGAAATTGTAAAAATCAGTTCAAATAAGTAAATGTGCCAGGTCTAGATATTCAGGCATTGTTATCTGTCTGGTTGTAAATAATGTGATAAAGTGGTGGTAGCTACTTGATATTAAGCACTACACACTGGGAAAGCATCTAGAGAAGCAGAGTAGTGAGTTTGATAGGAGAATCCCTGGCTCTGTAGTAATTGTAATCCAGCCCTGGTGATGGGGTTTGGCCTCTTATGATAAGGTGCCCACAAATGCTCTGTACTCCAGGTGAGACTGACATAGATTTATCACCTCTTATCTCTAAAATCCATGCTATCCCCTTATACATATCCCTCCTGCTATGGTAAACAATATAGCCGCCTCCTTCTCCTTACATGAATTTCCTGAAAAAATGCTACTGCCTAATGTGCTCACCTGCTTTGGTCCAGCTCCACCACTGCAGAGGCAATGTCCATATTTTGGCCTATATTGGATAGAACTCCTTCCATATGCGGATTCATTGCCTAACATTCACATCAGGGAATTCAGGATATACAGTATAAAGTAAAATTAACCCACTGTTTTTCTGGAATGAATGTTTGTTTAATTAGTGTTTGGGGATGACAATGAAACTTCTGGGGAGCACAGAAAGCAGTGTAGAGTGTTAAATAGATCCACTGCTGTTGTGACTAACTCTAGCAAGCAGCCCTGGATCCTTGCCCTCAGCCAGTCAGCTCATCAAGGAATATCCTAGTTAGCTAGGCAAGTACACTTATTATAGTAATAATGGCTTGTTTAGAAATATGACTTTCAAATATTTACATTTCCAGCTTTTTAATTTTCATTGTTTTGAATATTTCAAAATCTTAACTTCACACATTATAGGCAATCATATAATTGCATTTAGGACAAGTAATAATTACATACCATACATGCAAAACAGACATCTTTCAGCAATTCATCTCACAGCTGCGTCAAAAATTTTTATTTACAGAAACCAGACTACAATGTGGGCAGCAATTCTACAGGCCATGCACAATTTTCTTTAAAAGAAATATATTGTTTTTGAGAGAAATAGCAGCAGTAGAATATGCCCTTCTCTCCTCATTAACAAACTCAGCTAGATATTTTGCCAAGAAACCACACACTTTCAGACCATGCCCTTTTATAGCAAATGTTCAACTCTGAAATGACAGTTTCTCCTTGTAATAGCAAAGAAATTGAACACCACAAAAAACTGAAGCATCGCTTATAGAGTAAATTGAAAATGTAGCCTTCCAAGTGCTTAATCGTTATTTTATTTGTTTGCTAACACCTTTCAAGAGCAAAAAAAGAAGAGCTATTATTGAGTGAATCACAGCAGCAGCATAAAACCATGGCTTATTCATCATGACATAAAGGAACACTGAACAAAATGCTAATGTTTTGTTTTCAGTTTGAACCCTAAGGACTGCTTCATGTTTGTTTGTACTCTAGATCCGATCCTCAAGTTCAGTACTTATGCAAACAGTGGTCAAAATAAAGATCCAGGGATTATGAATGGTTCTCCCTCACAGATAAGGGTTTCACTTATTTTATTTACATTTGTATCTCACCTTTCTTCCACCACAGAAGTGGAAGGGCCTGTCATCCAGGTACTGAGCATATCCAGACCTACTTTGCTACAGTAAACTGGTGGCCTTGTGAACCTTCAGAATTTTTTTTTGTTTGCAAACAGATATATGGTACTTGTGAAATGTCTGCCATAGTATCAAACTACATAATTTTGAACTCACACCTGGCCTTCTAAAACAAAGGGCTCATCCAGAATGCCTTTTGTGCTGTGTTTCTAGACATGGGTCCAAGCTTCAAAGCACTGTAGGGGTTTTTTTGAGAGGGTTTTTTTCCTTTTCTGTCCCAGCGCTTTCCGAGGAAAAGCCATGTTTTTCTGCTGAATCAGAACAAATGGCATTTGTGTTTTCAGTGTACTCCCATCTGCTCTAATTCAGTGGTAAAATGTGTCCCGTGAAAGCACTGGGACAAAAAAGAAAAAAGAAAAAAACCCCACACAAATGTTTGGACATGGCGCTTTAAAGTGCGGATCTGTGCCTGGAAAGAACAGTGCAAAAGGAAGTCTGGATGAGCCCAAACACAGAGACAATAGCTACAGAAAGGCAAACACTTAGCCCAAACTAGATCATGGTGATATCTACAACAGCACTTCTCAAAAGTTTTGAAGTGGAATCCACCTATAAACTTTCTCAACTTTCTAAAACCTACTTGTAAACTAACACTGCTTTATTCGTTCCTGCTTTCCTCCAAACAGAATATGAAATCAGTATTGCATCAGTAAAGTCTGAACAAATATATGCATTTTGTCATTTCTCATATTAATATGCTAATAATGCTAATAATAAACAATATTTTGCTTATTTATGTATCTACTGTTGCGTAATAGGCAGAGCCCATCTCTGATGGTGATATTCTGTACTTCCCCTTCAAACATAAGCACATTGCCAAGGTCACCCTCACAACACTGGGAGGAATATGAGAAATTTTATCCTGTTTTTACCAAAGCGATCAAAGACGTTTACAAATATAAAAACTAAATATATTGAACAATAAAATCAGACTAAAATACCAAAGGCAAAACACACAGCAGCACTAAAACAAGAATGAAGTAGGGAGGGTTTAAAAAAATAATAATAGCAGAAAGCATACAAAGAAGGTTTTGAAAAGCTATCTAAAGGCAGGGAGAGAAGCTGCATGTTTGATCTCCCTGGGGAGAGAATCACATAACTGCAACAGCACCATCAATAAGGCTCTGTTCCTATTATTCACCAGTCGGAATTTCCAATCACAAAATGCCAGAAAGCATGGCTTCTGGTGCTGATCTTAAGATTGAGACAGGTTTACATGATGACCATGTACATATGCAGTCTCACCTTGCCAGACTTGTTCTTGAGTCCCCAAAGGCCTTGATTTGGAAACACCAACAAAAGATGTACAAAATATTTTGAATTAATTTGGGGTCATTGTAAGGATAAAGGTGCCCAGAGGTTGCGCTTAAATTTGAAAGAGATATGCACATTACAACATACAATGCCTGTGAAATAAAATACTATCTCTGACTGGAACTGTCAAGTTAATATTTGGAAAGATCTAACTGAATAACCCAAGTCTGATAGGTCTTTCACCATAAAGATGCAACTAAGCAAATGTACTTATGGTAGTCCCATCAAACTCACTGGGACTCGCGTGCACAGTTTTTGGCTATTTGACAGTGCCTGCCCAAGGCAGTTTACAAGCTTTCATTTGCATATAAAGTCCACCTGTAACATGCAGCTCAAAGTAAAATATTTCTGCAATAAGATCTACACTACCCCCCGGTGCTATCTTATTTGTTTGTATGTGGAAGCTATTTTTAAACTGTGTTCATGCTCCAGTCATACAGTCCGGTCACTGAATGCAGCAAGGGAATTTAATACAATTTTACATTGCTCTTTTTTTGCTGTCAAAGAAGAGGGGTTTCATACACAAGCCCTGCTTTTATGCTTCAGGAGAATAGGAATGTTCCACAGTGCAGGGTCTCAAAATCTCCATCAATAGGAAATGTGAGATTTAAGGCTGCATTTGCACAAAGGCACACAGTGTTAGGCAGTACTGTGGGTAGGCAGAAGTCATGCCTTACCCCTACTGTTCACAATTCTTTATGCATAGGAGTTTGCTGCTATTTTAAAATTTTATTTACAATATTTTTGAATTTTATTATTGCATTTATCACCTTTCCTCCAAGGAGCTCATGGTAGTATACATGGCTCTCCCTCTCCTGATTTTATCCTCACAACAACCCTGTGAGATAGGTTAGGTTGAGTGATGGTGCCTGACCCAATGAGCTTCATAGCTGAGTGGAGATTTAAACCCCGGTATCCCAGGTCCCTGTTCAGTACCCTTGCCACTACACTGCGCAGGCTTATAAACACAAGAACAATCTTGTTCACCAAAGTCATGTGAAGATATTACAGATTTCTCATCTGTTCAGCTTTCTAGATTGGAAGTAGTCCTATGGCTACTAGAAAGGCACAACCAACAAGGAGTGGAACAAGCCCTATTCTTGTAAATATATGAGTTTTGGCCCTGATGGATACTGTCTGTGTGGCTGCCCTATTTCTGGATTTTGAAGCATTTGCTGACTGATTGTTCTGGGAGAGGACACAGTTCCTACTGTTCATTTTGTATGTAAGCAAGATCAGCCTGTGTCTTACTGAGCTCTCAGACACATCTATCATCATTCTGCCCAACCCTAACCATAGTGGTGCTCAACTGTCCAATTCTTACAAGTTCTCAAACAACAGAGCCTCCTACAGAGCACTCAGTTTAGATAACAATTTACAAGCAAGGAATACCATAATTTATGAGAACATGGAAGAAAAGCATTTCTGAGCATAGCTCAAAACCAACATGAAGTGCCACTGTGAGGGCCAGAAATCTCACCTTATACTCATTTATTTCCTAAGGTAATACTAACCCTTTCAAAAAACCAAATGGAATCATAAGAGGTGGAACATCTAATACCATTCAGAGAACACGAATCAGTTTCTGCGATGAACAGTAGGAAATCACAGCCACTGAACACAAACCTGGCTGCCACAGCAAGCCAAATATTTTTGTCAACCTCCTAGGTGCTGTCCAAAAGCAGCTAGATGCTCACTTTGTATGTGGCAAGTGACTAAAATAAGCACAACTCTCCAGATTGGATATGCAGGCCATGGCAAGGGGAGGAGGAGAGTGCTGGAATCACTCTCTAGCTATAGACGCCCGTATTAGACACTGTGTAGGCAGGGAGGAAGCGTCTGTTGATGGAGGCTTCAGTACACATTTCCTCATTGTGCACCAACTGGCTGCTATGGCATCAAATGTCCTTGAAGTCTAAGCATCCTCAGGTGGTTTCTTTCTAGAAAACCCAGTTGTCACTACCTATAATAAATTAGCACTTGTTCCAGCAGAAGGGAGGCTTGGAGGAATTGGAAAGTGTGGGAACCGAGGCATTTTAAAGCTGAAGAAAAGTGAGCAAAGGGGGACATCATAAGAATTGTATAAAATTATGCATGCTGCAGAGAAAGTGGATAGATATAATTTTTTTCTTCCTTTATCATAATACGAGAGCCCATAATTCCTCTTCACACAGCACATTGATAAACTATGGCAGGGGTAGCCAAATGGTGCCCTCCAGATGTTGATGGACTCCAACTCCCATCATTCCTTAGAACTGGCTGTGCATCTGGAGGTTGGCTATCCCTAAGCAACTGAATTTGCTACTACAAGAAGTAGTGAAAACTGCCAACTCAGGTGGCTTTAAAAGGGGTTTAGAAAAATCAGCTGATACTAGCCGTGGTGGCTATGTTTCACCTCTACTGTTGGAGGCAATATGCATCTGAATACCAGTAGCTGGGAAGCACAAGAGGCCAGAGTGCAGTTGTGAGATGTCCTGCTTGCAGACTTCCCATAAGCATATGATGGGTCACTGTGAGAACAGTGTTTGTTTATTTATTGTATTGCAATATTTCTATATCAGCCTGCTGCTCCTATCAATCTGCACTAGTTGCAATTTCAGATCATCTCCCAGAGCAGCCCCAGGGAAAGCACACTAAAATAGTCCTTCATGGATGTTAGCAGGATGGAGGAAGCTGCACTAGTTGGGCCTCTGGCCTGATCCAGCAGGCCTCTGTGCTTATGCTCCATGCTGCAATCAGTCAAAACAACATTCTTCAGCTTCTCCACTTTTAACAGAGGCCAAAAAAAGGGCACTGCTGCACAAAGACTTCAGAATCAATCACATTGGAAAATCTACTATTGGCAGGGAGTAGTCAACTTTCCACTAATCAAGGATTTATCTTTGCCGTGTATTCATGACTTTACAAAAGACTTCAGCCTCCTGCTTTAACAATGGCTTGAAAATTATGATCCAGAGTGAGTTGAAATTTCCTTAGGTCAGATACATGATTTCAGAGTTGCTATGAAGTTGGCACAACAGATCTCTAGCACAGTGCTCCACCCCACTTGTTTACCTAATCCTGTGTTTAAATAATGTTTACAAGAATACTTGCAAATTATTCCAGCCCATTGGATTTTCAGGTGTTAAAAACACAGATCTAAACCTTGTCTGGAAATATCAAGAGAGCTGGATCTGGCATTCTCTCTCAAAAGCTATATTGGAAAACATGTTCAAAGGCAACTCTTTACTAAGACCCAAAGCATAACTTTGATATAAAGCAGCAGTACAGGATAATAGCACACAAGGGATGTGGCACAGAAGGCAAAGCCTTGTAATAAATACTTTCTGAAAGCTAATGCCAGGTTTGATCCATACTATCCCTGGGGCTGCTTATCATTATTATCATCAGATTATTATGTGCCTTGTTTTAGAGGAAACTGGCTAAAGATGGCTGTTAAAACTATTTCCAATAATGGATTACATGGCCCATATTTACGGGGCTATTTCAGCCTCGATTCCGATCAGCTTTTGTTGATTTATAACACTGTCACCAACTTTAAGCACTTGTAGTCAATTGTATTATACAGGGTGTAATGAATAGACTCACCAGCTTCAGAGGCAAGTTGTGTTACAGAAGAGTATGAAGTACAACTAACACATTGAGGGCACATTGATTGGCCCCTCCTGCAGGAGGTGCACATGGAGTAAAGTTGTTGCAGATCAGCTTAAATGGCAATTTGAAATTCTGCTAAATCATTTTAAGAGGGAAGGCCATGAATCTGTTTTAAGGAGCATTTGTGTTTTCTGCAGAAGAAGGGAGACTGGCTACTTAGGCTCTCTTGGGAAACTACAAAATATTCAGGCAAGACCTGAATCCAGATAGGAAACAATATCCATATGAAACAAAAATGGCTGCTGACATGTAGTAGCATGGTTAGTCCCTGTGACCTACCTGCCAATTGCCCACAGTTATCCTAGAGCCATGGAGCACCTGACTATTCCTTCCTCTAAGGTCTTCCAAGTATCTTCTTGCGTCTCCTATTAAAATTTTGACATATATTCCCAGCATGGGCCCATTGTTAGTGCTGAATAACGAAGGCTACCTACAATGTACTGCCAGAGTACCACAGCAAAACCTCTTTCGGTGGGGGGGGGGGGGGGAACGGGACAACAACAACTAAGGTTTGCATTTAGAAGTGCAGAGGATAAACTTTTCTCCTGATTTTTATAAGCTGTGGAGAGTTGTAGGGTGAGAAGGGGGAGGCTTGTAATAGGCTAGAAAATCCTTCAGCCAAATCATATCAGTCCAATCATAGTACAGTGGTGCCTCGCAAGACGAAATTAATTCGTTCTGCGAGTTTTTTCATCTTGCGATTTTTTCGTCTTGCGAAGCACGGTTTCCCAAAGTCTTCAAAATCACCAAAGTCTTCAAAAAACTCAAAAAAGGCTACCACACCACGTGCTATGAGTTGCTCTTCGAAGTCACCCTGGGTATTAACGGTTTTAAGAAAAAGGAAACAAACTTGCAAGACGTTTTCATTTTTTTCGTTTTTCGTCTTGCGAAGCAAGCCCATAGGGAAATTCGTCTTGCGAAGCAACTCAAAAAACGAAAAACTCTTTCGTCTTGCAAGGCATTCGTCTTGCGAGGTACCACTGTATTGCTTTCAAACGTGCTAAGAGGAAGGCACGCTTGGCAAATCCACACCGTGATCAACTCCCACCTGGAAACCAATGTCCCCACTGTGGAAGGACATATGGATTCAGAATTGGCCTCCACTGTCACCTACGGACTCATTGTTAAAACCGTGTTTATGGAAGACAATCTTACTCGGCTACGAGTGATCACCAAAGAAGAACAAAAGAAAAGGAGCTTAGGAGACTTCCGGGTTGGCGCCTCTGGCAATGGCGGATTTCCTCCGATCGGGAGGAATCCGCTCTGTGGAAAGAAGGGTCTGAACCGCCACGGCGAGGCGGAGACCCATCAAAAACCACAGGCGGGAGAAGCCTGTGGACGTGGGATTCGGCTGGCACCTTTGCGCCCCCCCTACTCGCGGGGAACCCCGGTTTCGGGGATCCGGAGCGACGTGGGGTGAGTGGCGCGGTGCTTTGAATCAACTGCTTCTTTCACGGAGTGAAGCCGCATTGCTGTTGCCGGAGAGCGCTGACTTTTTCCTGTGGACAATTGGATTTTAAATAACTGCCCGTGAGTAGAACAAAAAATTGGATTAAGAAATTTCTTTTAATTTGGCACTGAAGCGGGAAGGTCTAAACAGGAAGTCGGCCTTCCGCTTTTGTAGATAGATTAAAGCAAAGCACGGCAAGCTAGTGCTTAGAAAGTCGTCTGTAAAGGATCAATTTTCATCATTTAAAATTACTGAACCCCCCTTGGAAGCAGGAGAAGAGGGGGGAACTTTTTCTGGACTGTTTAAACCTGCAGAAGAGAGAGTAAAGAAAAGCAATTTTCCACCGTCTTGAACCTGGGAGCGGGGTGTCAGGACAGACGTTCTCGGGAAGTTCATTGACTATAGACAAACGTTTTTGACAGATAGTTAAAAGAAGAGAAACATATTGATTCCATTGTTTCCCTTTGCATCTAAAAGGAACAAAATATTGACAAAATATCGGAAAAAGGAAACTTTGTTGTTAGATCTGCTTTTTTTTTTTTTTTTTTAAAGAGATGGATACAAATAGAAGCTTTTTCCCTTAGAGGGAGCTTGCGAAACTGTTATTAAATCTGAACTGGGGAGCTTTGCAGCTGCAATAGATTAAGATCGTGGGACCAGACTCTGACCTTGAACAAGAATGTACTTGGAGGCTCTGGTGCTTGCCTTCTGCAAGACAAGTGGTTTATTGGAACAGTTACATGAGAAGATGGATTTGATGACTGTTGCGATCGGAAATTTTGGACAGGCAGTGGGTACCTATATAGAACCCACTCAGGAATTAATCCAGGAGTGTGCTCTGACAGATCAGATGAGGGAGGAGGTTGTTGCTGGACCTCGGGAGGCAGAGATGGAGGGAACTGTGGCCCAGCAGGAACATGAGTTGTTGGATTTGACGAATGAACTTGGAAAAAGCCAGATTTGGAGAGACAGAGTCTTGTTTGGCTTGGAGATGGGGGGCTGGATAGACCCCCCTATGCAGGGATGTTTTGACCTTTCAAGTCTGGCTTGGGGCCGGGAGGAGTTCAGAGTTGTGGGGGCCCTTAACTTTGGAGGGACCTTGAAACATGCTTTTAAATACAACATGGAGTTCAGTGTTGACTATGGAAAAGGGGCTGATCTGTCGAGAAGGGACAAAAATATTGTCAAGCTGGAGTCTCCACGAGTGAAAGGAGCAGAAGACAAAGTAAAGTACAGGTATAAATATGAAGAAGACCTGCGGAAGGGACATGGAAGAGATTTAAGAGCCTCGGACATAAGGTTACCAGGTTGATGAACTAGATGGATGGGATAGAAAGGACTGACAAAACCCGAGACCAGGAGGAAGAGACGTTGGATGAAGATTGGAATAAAGCTTTAAAAAATTTATTTAGGAAAGTTTTGTAAAATTAATGAGTATTAGAAAAATGTTGGAACGAAATTATTTGGCTTTAGCAGAAATGTTAAAAAGAATTACGTAAGAATATGTTATGGTTATGAGAAATTGGTATAAATAAGATTTAAGTTTTAAGTTTTAGGGTTTTTATGGTAAGATAAGGTTAAAATAGATTAAGGTAAATTAATGACAGAATATTATGAAAGATGGAAAGGATTTGCTGAGATAATTAACAACTAGAATACAAAAAAGGGAGGTGCGAGGAGGTCGATGAAATAAGGTAATGACAGTTAAGGATTTGGGAATATTGGATCTGTTTTTAAATTTTTTGTTTATCTTTGCTTTTTGATTTTGAAGTATTATGTGTTTTGCTTTTTCTTTTTGACTTTGATTTTTATTGATTTGTATTGTTTAATTGTTACTTGTTTTTTCCTTCTTTGTTTCTTTGTTTCTTTGTAATCTTAAAATTCTCAATAAATATCACTTTAAAAAACAAAACAAAAGAAAAGGAGCTTTTTCCTGTATGTAGCGTAGATGGGAGTTTCATCAAAAAGTGTAAATATAGTTTTCATCAGCCATAATCACAAGGGTAATATAGTAGAGCAGAGCTTTCCAAACTGTGTGTCGCGACACATTGGTGTGTCGGTTGCAGTCTGTGGGTGTGTCATGCAAACGCTCCCCATGCTTCTCCCAGGGTTGGAAAGGGGTTAGTTTAACCTTCCGGTTTGCTAGTAAAACTGAATCACTGTGTCACAAAATGATGCATGTCTAAAAAATGTGTCACTAACATGAAAAGTTTGGAAAGCTCTGTAGTAGAGGCTTCAGCTAGGTCACCATGTAGTACCCAGTTGAATGACTGGACACTGCCTCTTTCATTAAAATTCAGCTTACAATTTGATACTAGACCATATGCTTATGTAGATGAGCAGAAGTGTGTCAGAGTCACTTGTGAAACTAAAGCTTTTATGTTTAAGCTTACTGCAAAATAGCTGAACCAAGATAGTACATTTATTGTTCCCCATGTGAATCCCATGGTGCCAGGGAACTATTTGCGGAGCTAGAATTGTCCAGTGAATGAAGCATAGGATCTAAAAATTGGGATCCAGATTTGCACATCTCTCATTGTCATGAAATGATCTGGTGCCCCTGTAGCAGTTTCATCCCCTTGCCACTAGAAAATGGAATAATCCTAAATGAACTAAACACAGAGGGGTAATGTTAAGAAAACTGCTGCAAAATGTGCTATGAATCTGGAGTGCAACATCAACAAAGGTTATATCAAATACCAGTAAGATTTATATAAAAAAACCTAAGAAACAAAAAAGTTTATTATGTTCCATGCTAAAGCTTTGACAATCCAAATTATCATGGTACAGCTACTTCACTGGGCTGCATTTTGACTAAGATGAGGAGAAAGGCTTTTTACCTTAGCCAAGTGGTGTCTTGGGGATGAATTATATCTATTATACCGTGCGCTCAGGCACTCGTCACAGTGTTCCACTGCACCAGAAGCAGTTTAGTCATGCTGGCCACATGACCCGGAAAGCTGTCTGTGGACAAACGCTGGCTCTCTCGGCCTGAAGCGAGATGAGCCATAGTCGCCTTTGACAGGACTTAACCATCCAGGGGTCCTTTACCCTTTATATCAACTTTGTAATTTAGGAATGCTACAGGTGTGCTTAGGAAGGCATTTGACAAGAGTCTCCTAACCATTCCTTGCTATCAATAAGTGTCTTTTTCTGGGCAAGTTCCCGTATCTCCCTTTCTAATATAATGTACCTTAAAACATGGTGGGATCAGGGCTGCTGGCATTTCCTTCCACCCCACCTCCATGTTTCTTAGATGATGCCACCAGCGCTAGTCTCTCTGTCCCAGACATTCAGTTTCAATGCTATTTTCAAACATCACCTTGTCTCCGAGAGTTACACATCTTCCCACCTTGCAATCCAACACTTCACCAAAGCACCAATTAGAATTAAAATTGCCCTAGGAAAAGAGGGCAAGTAAAACAAATGGCTGCAGAGGGATCACAATAATAAAAGGATGATTAATTCCTTTATACAACCAGCAAGAAGCCAATGTCTTTATACCACCAGCAAGAAGTTAATCATGTTGTGGGAAGTGCTGGTTCCCTCACTTACATGTAGGGAGAGAACATGGCTATTAATATATATATATTGCATGATTTTACAAGCGTTGTTCCTCTGTCTATTTGTTCTACACTCCTCCCTGTTGTGCCTTGGGATTCCCTCCCCTTCATTTAATTCTGCTCTCCTTTGGAGGATGGGATACTGCCAAACCAATTAACTATGCAGAAGTAATGTCTGAATTATCTGTGGCTTGAATGATAAATCCTTTTGGCACTCGCATTGCCCTAGGCTTCTGAAGCACCTTGTCTCATCTTGGGCATATGAAACTTTTGTTTTTATACTTGGGTGTTTTACTTTGTTCTGTTTTTGGTGACGCAAGTTGAAAGCCCCATGCAGCTCTGAAGGCTTGTTTTAATCATCAGGATCCAGATGGTGCCTATGTAGTGTAATAAAACATTCAAATTGAGTCTAGGTTACATTTGCTGCTATACACCACCCTAGCAGAGCCACAAGTTGCACAAAGTCAACCAAATCTCCCCCTAAGGAGAAGTCTAATACAAAAGAAATTAACACAACTAGAGAGGTAGGCACAATCAGTTACAAAGAAACAAGTGCATCTCATACACTCTGGGAGAGGGGAAGAACAACCATCTCTGGAACGTGAAAGACAGAACGTAAAAATTCTGATATATGCAATGAACGAGGAACACAAATATTTTCAAAACCTTGGTCCAGCAGTCACAACAGAAATCATGTCTATGGTACACAAAAAATTAAATTCAAATATTATAGGAAATTCATGTTAAGCTTTCTTTCTTCTAATCTTTCTTCTTAAACATTGTAGCATCTGTTTACTCTTTTTCTCCCCTTCTTCCTCCCACACCCATATATTGTGTTCACCTAATCGTTGCTTGCCTTTAAATGATCTCTCTGCAACCATGGTCATTTACTTTTCTCATGCTGACAAGATAAAATCCCCAACAAAAGTAGGAAGCAGCTAGACATTAGTCTTCATCCTGATGAAACAGAGAATTTTCTGCCTGAGGAAAAATTAGTGGCCTGCTATTCTCTTCTCCTTGGTCTCATGAAGGCTTTGGGAGCCTAGGTCAGTTGAGCATGCTCTGATGATTCTGGCCCTTAAATGATTGTTGTCTCTGGAAGAAAAAATGTGTCATGCTCAGCAGATAAAGTTCAGCCTGCCCCCACTTCTGAAGTGATGTTGGGATGAAGAACTGAGTTCATGTCTGTCAGATATCTCTGTTTGTTCTCTTTTTGGAAGTGGGGGATGAACTAATAATTGGAATGCTCATGAGCTCTACCTCACTTTATATCTGAGATAATCACTGAGGGACCTGGCTGATGTGCAGAATATTCATTTAAGGGTGAAGGACAATTTGTGTTCCATTGAGGCATGAGGAAGGGGAAGCAGTTAAGCAGTGTGATTTCTGGGAAGGACAGGACAGGATGGGTCAGATCTCTTTGAGCAGAGATCAGGAAAGTCATAACCATGGACAGTTCTCAGTGTGCGCTGCCAGCTGAAGCTCTTCTCGCTATTGCAACTATAAAGAGGTGTTTTATCAGCAGAGAACTTATGTAATCTAAATCCTTATGTAGATTGGCTCCTTGGAGGAACTGGCTATGCGGGGCTCCTTTGGGAAGAAGGGCAGGATATAAATTTAAACAATAACAGCAACAATGATCTCTGATTCTGCAAATGCTGGCTTCCATAGCGCAGTGGGGACAGGGAAGCTATTGGTGGCTTGTATTCAATGAAGAGCATCTCTTCTAATAGGTGTCTTTAAGAATTATGCAGAATGGCTGAATTTGGAAGTACAAATTGTAATTATGCCTTAGAAGGGCTTTTGCCACTCATGATCTCCTAAACCAATATTTTCTAAAAACAAAGGACACATTTATAGTAATATTCAGTTTTTCATTTCAAAAGGCTTCCAGTGAGACATTTCACAGTCTCTCTTTCTCTGAGCCCTAGGGAGAAATCTGGAAGCATGTTTCAGAGCAGCTCAATGGCGTCTTGCCTAATGTGAAGGTTTAACAGTTTTGGAAAAACCTACACTCCTGTTTATCATTTTATCATAGTTGGAACTTGCAAAGTGTTTTAATTAAAGTCTCCAAGTTCCATCAATGCTATTATAGAGCACTAAACATGCTCAGTATTGACTTTCTATTTCACTAGGACTTGCTCCTTTTTCAGCACATTTCCTTATCCAGCTTAGCTATCTAAATATGCAAGAAAATGTGTTTGTGTTTGAACTAAAATGGTTCAACCTGCCACTATTTAAATTCTGCCTATCCCCATTTTAGGAATAAGTAACCTCTTCCTTAGTCAACATTTCAGTGTGATCTGTATACTTAATTCTGCCTCTCATTTTAAAGGAGGTGGTTTCCAGCAGCAAAATCCCCCCTTTCTATTATTTATTTATTTATTTATTTGTTTATTACTTATTTGTTTCCTTCTCATTATATTCCACCTGTCTTCCATCATGGAACCCAGTGTAATCTACATATGGTTCACTGGAAGTCACCTATCCAGATACTCAGACTGCTTCAGCAAGGTGGTGGCCACATGTGTCCTCAAACTGAACATTTGTGCTGTGACAAAGAGTTGAGGAGAGATTTCAATTTTTATAGAGAAATTAAAAAAAATAATAATGGGGAGAACTGGGTTTTTTTGGGAGAAAAACTTCCTGCATACCCCTAAAATCTGCATTTTTAACTATGAACAATGAACCTGACATACATATGCCACAGCTCCCACACACTTGCTCCTGGCTGCTGCTCCTTGAGCAGCAATGGTTGGGAGGTCTTTACCCCATCCAGATGCCAAGGAACTGCCACAGCAGCATTAACAATGCCAGGAAGATAAAAGTCCCTGCTGTGCTGCTGCCACAGCTAAATTAGCACACACTTATGAGGGTTTGAGGGCTCATAAGAGGAATTTAGGGGGAGAAATAAAGAACCTGCCACACTCTCTGTGGTGTCACTGTGGCACAAGAGGGTTTGAACTTGGCGCAGAATTAACCTAGCTATTTTCCTATTTTTGCATGGCAGACAGGCTGCGTTTACCAAGCGTGATTCAGAAGTGAACAAAAATTCCAAATCCAACTGTAGAAACTGGTCCAAGCACCAGAAAAGGAGGCAAAAGGAAAGAGAGCCAAATACCTTCTTTCCTGCCACCGCTGTTGTTGCAGTCATCAATGTGAATGATGTGGGAAGGGATAAACTGTTCTCTATATCAAATAGCAATCAAAACAGCAGAAACACAGTTTGTAATACTGGCATGCTTTCTGGGCCTGGAAAATTTGTATTCAGAGCCCAGTGATCACAAAGTGTGTTGACATCAGCACTGAGTATAATTCATTTTAGAAATAAAAGTTTCATTGGAATCATCAGTTTTGTTTTTTTCTGGAGATTCAAGCATGAGTCTGCAGATCATTGTCCCATTTAGGTTTATATTTCTAAGAATTATCTTGTCATGAAGACAACCATGTAACAGAGATGTTCCTCTGCATACTCTTATACTGTAACTTTATCATCTAGTTTCCAAGCTGTTAGTTGCCTGAAAATAAAGTCTTGTAACCTATACTTACAGTATAGTCTTATCTCTAAATATTGATAGAACCATGGCTTATAACCAATAAATTCATTTATAAACTCGTGGTATAAAAGAGCTCTGTTACTCATAAGAGTGTTTTTTTCCTTATCCTAATCTTTACAAATATTAGGAGAGGATGTGGTCTGTGCCTTATGCAACAGAGGCTATCATGGCTGACACAATATACTAGTGGAATTAGGCAGATGCCAGACTTGTAACCTATTAAGAAGCCCACTGTCCATCCACCTCAACCTTTACTTGGCACAAGGCCTCCCAAGTTCAGAAGTAATGCACCCTGGCTCTGATCTGACCTGGCCTAAAGCAACAACACTCCTGACTGAGTGCCTTTTAACAGTGCAGCAAGTACTGAGACATTCAGTTCATGTACCCCATTCTCTGACTTTTCTGCTCCCCAGCTCAAGGGCTCTTCCTACAAAAGGTGTCTGAGCTTCAGTCTGAAGCTGGTGTGGAAGGGTACTGAATATAGACATTCTTGGCTGTATTTTTATCCATCAGCCTAACCCCAGCCTAACACCCTGGCCATGCACTGACTTGGTGAAGTTTCTAGCATTATCTATAATGCAGATAAGAGGCTGGAACAGTACATCTAGTTTATAAAATCAGAGCTATCTGGACATACCCTTAAACACCAAATCCAGCTTTTTAGAAGGCAATTATCAGACCCAGAAATATGCCACCTTCTCAGCAGGAACAATCAATATTGGTAGTCATATACTTTTTGTTCCTAATGTTATCAGCCTATTCTGGATCTGTACTCAGAGCAGGGCCATCAGATTTGCAAATTCTATATAAAAATAATTTTGGGAGAAGTCAATGGGCTAGAAATGTGTATTTATTTAATGTATCAATGTGTGCATATTTACCATTCAGAAACCAGACATCACTGGATTGTTCTGTTTACAATAGTACAAGAAATAATTTACTCCTCACAGCCCTTTAAACCTGTTTCCACCTTTCCATCCTCCTCACCAGGTCCCTTAAACCCTATGAATACAGATTGGAAAACACAAAGCCACTTTGCTGGTGAACTGCTGAGAAAAGGTTTCAACATGGCTGGTATTAACTGTGCAGATCTCCGACCTTCTATTTATATCTAGGATAATTGGCGAGTAGAAATATTTGCATTGCTAATTTTACTCTATTTAGAACAAGCCCAGGGTCTCCATAATACGTTTTAATGGCTGCACTTAAGTTACTGCCCCCTCCCATCTCTTTCTTCTTATCGAGTGTTTTCTCTCAGCAGATTAATAAGTTCGCAAACAAAGAGCTCGATGTGTCATTGCTCCATTATTACAGAGTTTGGTTCAACAACAGAAAGTTGACATTAGCTACCCTAACCAAAGGGGAGGGGGGAACCACAGAAAATTCTGAGAAGGCTGCAGAGAATGCTATTTAAAGAAAAATAGGTTGCTGTTCTCTTACTAGGAACTGATGAAAAATATCAGCACATGTTTCTGTTGCAGACTATATACAAACTGCAATGCTTTTAGATGTCTCATATGAACAGCCCCCCCCCAAATACTAGAACTGGCTGGCTAAACCTAGGTTTTTGTTACTATTAAAAAAGGACATCATAACCCTTTAATGGTTGCCCTCTAAAAACATGAGGTTGTGTGTGTCTTTCTAGGTCCATTACATGATCACATGAGGCTTTCACTAATGAACTGACTGTCTACAATTCTTCCTTCAACTAGGATTGATCCATGAATCAGGAAACTCCTGGTCTGAATCTTGCCTCTCAGGTAAGCCACTATTTTTAATATCATCCATCTGTAATATAGGGGTTATAATACAGATCTTCCTTTAAGGATTCTAAAAGTAACATATGTGAGTAAGTGCTGTTATTCTTATCACACACACACCCCACGCAATAAAATACTAACACATTATGCCAAGAAACTGACTTTTTCCCATGGAAGGGAAATCCCATTTGGACTGTATACAAATATGTAAAAGAACAGTGGGATCTCAGGAGATGCATTGTTAGGTATACCTATTGTTCTGTGCAAGACTAAGAGCATGGATTGCAAACATTAAACCCAAACCAAGTGAACTGAGCACAATAACTGTGCTTAAGATATCCCCCCCCCCACCATTCAGTCATGGCAGATACAGCCACATCTTTCCCTCATAATTCATAAAAAAGACATTGTTATTATACATGTACTCATTTACGTCTGTAGTAAGACTCGGTTAACAGGAACTATGTCAATATAATACACGCTGCTAATATCAGCAAATTCAATAAACCATTGGCTATAAAATGAAACCATATTCATTCTTCACACTAAATCCACCAGGGCTAATTATGGAAAAATGGCCAGAAGTGTTTTTACATTAACACATTAGTGCTCTGTATACACTATGTGCACCTGTGCACAAATACACAAGCAGCCCTCCACATTGGAACTGATGGTTAACTGCCAGTGAGGAAGTTAACTCCCAGAAAAGAAAGGTGGCAGCAGTTTCTTGGCTGCGGATCGGTGACAGCACTGCGAGTCCCACTACTGAGCAGACGCTGAAACCTGTATATGTCTTGCCTCCCTTCAGAACACTTGTCATCTGATAAGCAATACAATGGTTAAGTTTGCACTTTGGGATTCTTTTGAGATATATGTCTGCCATTTTTGTTTATTTTTTCACATTGGGGATTTGAGTCTGCCAATGCAATTAGGAGCCATGGGAAATTCCATGGATGCTTTTATAAAGATGTTTTCTTAGTGATTTGCTATGGGTTGTGTCTAATGTTTGTTTTACTCAGAGGAGACCCATTTAAATTAATGGACACAATCCACTTAGGTCTACCAATTCCAATGAGTCTACTCTGAATCCTAAGTCTTTATCTGCTCTTAATTTGTGTTGGAATTGCATATGCTTTGGTTTTATTGTAACCAACCCTAGAATTATGGATCAGGCTGGTTACAGGCAACATACAACTCCCTTGTTACAAGAGCTCCACTCGCTACTGGTCTGTTTCAGGGCCCAATTCAAAGTGTTGATTATTACGTATACAGTGGTACCTCGGGTTACAGACACTTCAGGTTACAGACGCTTCAGGTTACAGACTCCGCTAACCCAGAAATAGTACCTCGGGTTAAGAACTTTGCTTCAGGATGAGAACAGAAATCGTGCTCCGGCAGGGCAGCAGCAGCAGAAGGCCCCATTAGCTAAAGTGGAGCTTCAGGTTAAGAACAGTTTCAGGTTAAGAATGGACCTCCAGAACGAATTAAGTTCTTAACCCAAGGTACCACTGTAAAGCCCTATGTGGCTTGGGTCCAAGTTATCTGAAAGACCATATTCCCTCATACAAAAACCTGCACAACCTCTGAAATCTCCATGGGGAGGCCCTTCCCTGCTCCCCTTTCAGGCATGCTTGGTGGGGACATGGGAGAGACAGCCTTCTCAGTGGCTGCTCCCAGACTTTGGAGCTCCCTTCCTACATTATTTAGACTGCCTCCCTCCCTGTGGTCCTTCTGCTGGCAGGTAAAGACCTTTTTATTCCAACAAGCCTTTGAAAACTGGCATTTTCACAGGAAGGGGCTAGTATTGTTATTGCCTGTATTTTTAATAGAACTTTCTAATAGAACGATATAATTTCATTAGTGTTTCATTTTTCTTTAATGACAATCATATATATATATATATATATATATATGTGTGTGTGTGTGTGTGTGTGTGTGTGTGTTGGTCTGGGGAAAAGGTAGGATATAATTAAATATAATAATCAAAATTTTAAAAAGGAGTGAACTAACTTTCAACTAATTTTCAACAGAAAAAAGACCATTCAACTGTCATCCATGTATCACAAAGCAACCACATTCCCCTATTTCCAGACATTTGGCCAGTGCTTGTCCCACATTAAATTCAATTTCAAAACACAGAAACCTCTGCCTCTCTGCACCTCACAATGTTTAACCTGACCATGAGATACCCAGTTCCAGAACTTCCTGTTTGCCAGTCCACAACCTAGTGCACTGCAATGCCCTGTTCCTATGAAGTACAACCTTGGAAAGCCACCAGGAATAGAAGTGTGCCACTTCTTTAACATGTTGATTACAAAATTCACGAATACATGAAACACATGCTGCTGTAATCTCCTATCCCCTGGGTGGCTCCTCTGTATTTACAATTCTTTGCCTAAGGCAAGGATTCAAGGAAGAATCCCTACTAAGCACAAGGAAAATGATATGGTGTCAACAAGAGGGGAAGAGCCAGAAAGACTGGGCTTGGAAACTTCTAAGGGGCATGGTGGAAGACAAAATCATCACATGGAAATGTTTAGAAACAGAATTAACAACAGGCATGTAGGTCTTGAAGCCCATTCCTATTACTAAGATCCAGGCACATTTTCCAAATTTTGTGAAGCTGAAGGGATTGCTTACTCTAGAAGTATTGGCCCCCACAGAGGCAATAAATCCTATTTCTAAGTCCATGAGTTCCAGGACTTCAGATGTGCTTGCTACCTGAGAACTAGGATGTTGGTGATAGCCCCAAGATACATTCATTTCTGTTTAGAGTGGCTAGAGTCAGTGTTCAGATACCCTAAACATAGCTCACAGGTCAGTTTTGACATGTAAAAGGATCGCTAAGCACATTACAAATATTTCTCTAAGGAAAATTTCAAAGTGTGGAGACTTGCCACAGGAAATCTGAAATTTTATTGCCTGAAAATTTAATTATTATTAGAGCGACAGGCTAGCTTTGGGGGCACAGGGCAAGTTCTGTAGAACACATAGCTCTGTCTTCCAACATGACAACAGCAGTAGCATCTGCTGCCTGAGGAAGTCACTTCAGTCTTCCTAATAGTAGGGCTGACCCTGCTAGAAAGCGAGAGAATCTTCAAACATCCTTCAGTAGGCATCCTACTAGCTCCCAAGACATCCAACATTTGACTTTCCTTCAACAGGAACTATGGAGAAATCTACAAGTGGAGGAAGCCAAAATCAGAATAAACTGGGTCATTTTGACACACACATTAAAATACATTTTCATCTAGAACAGCCAGAAATCACAGAATAACATTGCAAGGCAGCAGGAATTCAAAGGAAAACACAGAAAGGCTTTGAGAAGTTACTGATAAAAGATACTTGCAACAATGTGGGTGTTACCTGCCTTTTAAAACAGTATTTTCTGTCATGAGACTATCTTTTGAAGGTTAAGGTACAGTAAAAGATATAAAATCCTGAAATAGCATCCTCGCCCTGAACAATCAACATCATGACCCATGTCCTATATGTTGCATTAAAACTGAAAAACTCCTTTTTTCAAGCTGTAAAAATCTCAAATATTCATGCCAGTGCATGCATTTGAAAAACATTATACTTCAGATTTGGAAAGCTTTTCTTAACTGATGCCTTTCCACCCACAGTTAGGGAGTTAGTGTTAGAATCCCTATTATTATAATATAAAAAATAACCTTCAACTACAAAACAAGAAAAAGGTTTGTTTTTTTAAAGCAGAAAAACAGGTATGGACAGTGTATGCATCCAAACTAGGAGGCTTAACTACTTGCCTTTCCCTAACCTTAGTACAGAAAAGCAGAAGGAATAATTTTTATACAATGACAAATATATAATCTGAGCTATATAGAACAATGAGAGTTACAAGTCTCAATCTGTTAAAAAATGGGGCAAGGAGTAGAAAAATGGGGGGAATAAGTATTCAAGAACACTTAGAATGTGGTCTGTTGTATCGGTAAAGGTAAAAGGTAAAGGACCCTTTGGACGGTTAAGTCCAGTCAAAGGCGACTATGGGATTGCGGTGCCCATCTTGCTTCAGGCCAAGGAAGTCGGCGTTTGTCCGCAGACAGCTTTCCAGGTCATGTGGCCAGCATGACTAAACCGCTTCTGGCGCAATGGAACACTGTGACGGAAACCAGAGTACATGGAAACACCGTTTACCGTCCCGCCACAGCGGTACCTATTTATGTACTTGCACTGGTGTGCTTTTGAACTGCTAGGTTGGCAGGAGCTGCAACAGAGCAACGGGAGCTCGTTCCGCTGCGGGGATTTGAACTGCCGACCAACTGATCAGCAAGCTGAGTGGGTGTGGGTGTTTGTGTTGCCATGTCAATAAGTGTGAGACTGTAGTGGTAATACCATTCATATATATATTTGTGTGTGTGTGTGTGTGTGTGTGTGTGTGTGTAAGTAATAGGAAATAAATACTGGTCCTCTCTACATCTTATACACAAGGAGGTGGTGCTATGATTTTTCTTTTAAAGTTATAATTAATTGGAAGTGGCAGAGTAGAGATAAAGCAAAATTGCATACTGCAGTGTAAGTTTCTGTATAAGCCAATCAGTACTGTATAGTAGAATGATCGCAAAGTTGGTCGGGGGGGGGGGGGCAGGGGACGACCGGTACTGCTGACAGTAACAAGATTCAGTGGCAACAGTTACAAACTTGGATGCTATGCCTACAGGGCTGAAATGACCTGAGTCTAGAGAAATTATCTCTTATTACCTCAATTATGCCCTAACTACACCTAAAGCGACTATCCCTAATCATTCAACTGCTGGCTATGGTACAACAGTTACACTCAGTTAATGCCTGAATGCAATTTCAGGTGAGAGCAGCAGGGCATTGTCAACTGATCTGCCATTAAAAGGCACCCTGTATTAGCTTTGAAAAGGATAAAGGGTTCCCCCCCCCCAAACCCTAAACATTGATAAATGGTAGGATTTTGATTATTTGGAATATGAAGGGAAAAACACAAGCTGCAGAGGAATTCCTGGGCTATCATATGCAAAACAACCTAGCCAAGCTAGGGCCATTAAGGAACAATACAGGGCCATTGAGGGTCATAGGAAATGCAAGAGACTTGTTTGTTTTTGCTGGTTTCATTTTGTTGTGTTTTATTAAATATTGCAAACATCCCTGAAAAAATTGAACTGAAGGGTGGTATAGACATGTTAATACAGTGGTGCCTCGCAAGACGAAAAGAATCCGTTCCGCGAGTCTCTTCATCTTGCGGGTTTTTTCGTCTTGTGAAGCAAGCCCATTAGCGGATTAGTGCTACAGTACTGTATTAGCGGCTTAGCGGGCTTAGTGGATCAGCTGATAAGCGGCTTAACGATAAGCTGATAAGCGGCTTAACGATCAGCTGATAAGCAGCTTAACGATAAACTGATAAGCGGCTTAACGATCAGCTGATAAGCGGCTTAGCATCAGCTGTTAAGCGGCTTAGCCATCAGCTGATAAGCGGTTTAGCGGCTTGGGAAAAAGGGGGGGGGAAGGAAAAAAACCCCGCAGGAACTCACAAGACATTTTCGTCTTGCGAAGCAAGCACATAGAAAATTCGTTTTGCGAAGCACCTCCAAAACGGAAAACCCTTTCGTCTAGCGGGTTTTCCGTCTTGCGAGGCATTCGTCTTGCGGGGCACCACTGTACATCTGTTAAAATGCAAGAGCCCTGCTGTTCTCCTTCAAGTTCCAAGGTATCAGAAGCCTGCTTCACTATAACTTGTAGGGGAGATTTTACTGTGACTGCCCCTGTTCTGTGGAACAGCATTCTTTCCAAAATACAACAGGCACCCACTATCTGCACTTTCCAGAATCAACTGAAGACATTTTTTCTTCCAACAAACTTTCCCAGCTAGATGAATAGATCTCTCCTGAGGGTGTCTACTTGGTATTGTTTTAAAATTTATTTACTATTATTTTCTGTGTTGGTTTTAGCTGTTTTGTTGCATTTTGTACATCATTTTAAGACACGTGTATGGAAAATTAATAATAATAATAATAATAATAATAATAATATACACCTTTTGGACATGCCCCATCCCAAGATCGATGGGTAAAGGGAGATTCCGACCAAACATACGGAAAAACCTTCTAACAGAAGGATGTTGAACATGTGCAGAGGAGGGTAACCAAGATGATTTATTTATTTTTTATTTATTTATTGAATTTATATACCGCCCTATACCCAGAGGTCTCAGGATGGTTCAAGGAACAAACTCAAAATATAAAACCACAATACATATATATATATATATATATATATATATAATAAAAATAAAAACAACAACCCAGTAACATGCCCCCCCCAAAAGAACCACATTTTAAAAGGGCATAGGAAGTCAATCAAATCAACCATAAGCCTGGTTAAAAAGGAACATTTTTGCCTGGCACCTAAAGGTGTACAATGAAGGCGCCAGTTGAACTTCCCTGGGGAGAGCATTCCACAGACGGACAGCCACTGCAGAGAAGGCACGTTCTTGTGTTGCCACCCTCTGGACCTCTCAATGAGGCACATGAAGAAAGGCCTTAGAAGATCTCAGGGTCTGGGTAGGTTCATATGGAAAGAGGCGGTCCTTGGGGTATTGCGCTCCTGAGCCATTTGAGGCTTTATATGTCAAATTGGGCCCAGTAACTAATTGGTAGCCAATGCAGTCAGACCAGAACCAAGATGATCAAGGGTCTGGAAACGAAGCCTTATGAGGAGCGCTTGAAGGAGCTGGTTATGTTTAGCCTGGAAAAGAGGAGACTGAGAGGAGATAGCCATCTTCAAACATCTTAAGGGCTGTCACATGGAGGAGGGAACATGCTTGTTTTCTCCTGCTCTGGATGGTAGGACTCAAATCAATGGCTTCAAGTTAAAGGAAAGGAGATTCCAACTAAACACATGGAAAAAAACTTTCTGACAGTAAGAGCTGTTCAGCAGTGGACAGACTCCCATGAGAGGTGGTGGACTCTCCTTCCATGGAGGTTTTTAAACAGCGGCTGGATGGCCACCTGTCATGGATGCTTTAGCTGAGGTTCCTGCAATGCAGGGGGTTGGGCTAGATTCTAGGGAGCAAAACGGCACTTGAAGCCCTTAGGTAAAACACTTATCTGAGCCGATTCGAAAACACTACAAGATAAGCCCATTATCTTTTCAGGCTGCCAAGGGATGGTCCAAAGCCCAGAAGTGGGAATCCAGAGAGGATATCCCATTTCAAGAACACTTATGCACACTATCAATACTTCTCACGATTACCAAAAGGTCATCTGACAAATGCTGGTGAGCTTTTAATATTGAATGTAGTTTGAATTGTTGATCCAGTAAAACGTCCTGCATGCAATTATTTTAAAAAGCATTTGTTTTCTCACAACAGCTGCACTGGCTTAAATCGACATTGTCTGCAGTTGTCTTGTGTTTATTAAGCTTGTATCAAATGTTTTAGTGTCGATATCTTATGCAATTGTCGGGGTATGTGTGTGTGTGGATTCCACTGAACACCTGATCCTTACTTAACAGTTGAATAGGAGACTGAGCTCACATACAGTAGTGCGTATAGCAAAGAGCAGTAGGTGCTTTGGGAGGCAGCTCAGTTTCCCTCAGACATTTCAACAGCCTGTCTAGTAAAGGATCAAAATCCATCTACATACAGAAGAGATGCTAGACATGCAGCAAGACTAATCTGTGTTGACACATTAGGCTGCTGCTTGTGGCAATGCCAAAGTATCTGCTGTGCCTGCCATCTTTTACCCACTGATACATATGGAAGGAAATCTGACTTTTCTGCAAAACTCCGGAGGACAGACACTGCCCTTGCCCCTCCTTGTTCTCCCTTCAAGCAATTTGTGGCCAATTATACACTTAGAACACTGAATGGGAAAGCCTTCCATTCTCTTCCTTTTTTGCTCTTTTTGATACAGACGTTCACAATACATATGTAATTGCTCTAATTTTTCCCCCACCTCCTTTAGGGAGAAAGAGTATTTCTCTTTTTAAAGGATATTAGTAACCCTCTGGCAATTCCATTTATCTATTCGGAACAGTGATTCTGAAAGTATCAGCTCTCTTTCACATACACAGAGAGAGAAAAAGAGAGAGCACCCGAACACCTTCCGAGACAATGGGAGCTCAGAGTGTACATTACACACACCTCTTTCTGTTTCTTTCTCTCTGTTACAGAAACTGAGACAAAGCCAACACAAAACAACAGATGACGCTTTCATAAATATTGAAGTACAGATACCCTGTAATAATGCAGAGTTAACAATGTGCATATTTTATTTATGCAACAGACAGCAGGGATGTGCTGATTTATTTGCTAGAGCTAAAAGGTTTTGAGGCACTACTGGTGCAGCCAAGCAGGAGGGGTTAATGCTAAATTTTAAAATAAAATCAATCAGGAATGAGCACTCCTCCCCTCCATGCATCCAACCTATTCCTCACCTCAAAACACTAAATTTGTCAGGTTTTTAAGTTCCTTATAGCTACCCACTTATTACATAATTAGTAACCATGTCAGCATTTTTCTTTGAGTAAAAAAACACAAACTGAAAAACAGCCAGTCTGCCTCTCCGCATGTTTTAACTTCCTTTCTTAGAGCTTGAACAAAATAATCCCCAGGAACAGCCAGAAGTCATGCTCCTCTTGATTTATTATCATCCACAGACTTATCCCAAGAGAGCAGTAGACTTCCTATTAGACCACAGCATTCTGCTTCCCCAAATTCATCCATATTCTTGTACTTGCTGCGTTTTGCAATGATACGGCATCAAATCCCTTTCCCATGTCAAGCAATTTTCTTCTTTTTTTCTATTGGCCACTAGATCTTCCCAACAGATGTTTCAGTGAGTTCCACAGCGGAAGAAATAAATATTAAATAATAATAATAATAATAAAAAAACAACAACCCACTTTCACAGCAGGGCAAAACATTCAGAAAAGTTACACAGAATGAAGACTACTTTTCGAAGCTGGATGCTTTTCAATTTATTTTAACTAGTTTTGAATGTCACTGCTGAAATACAAATAGATTTCTGTTTTAAATAAATGAAGGCAGCCCAAAGCCTACAAATTGTATTCCCAAAGGTAAAAAAGGTGCTCACATACATAAAAGTTTGTGTCATTAGAATAGGACTTCCGGGGTGGCGCCATCGGCAATGGCGGACTCCCTCTGAACTGGAGGGACCAGCTCCGCCTGAAACGGGTCTTTTCCGCTACGGCGAAGCGGGGACCCTTCTGGAAATCATAGGCGGATGAAGCCTGTGACCGTGGGACTCGGCGGGCACCCTTAGCGCCCCCCAACCCGCAAAGGAACCCACTAACGGGCTCCGAAGCGAAGAGGGGGAAGTGGCGTGGTGCTGTGAGTCAATTGCTTTTTCTGCGGAGCGAAGCCGCATAGCCGTTGCCGGAGAGCGCTGCCTTTTTCCTGGGACAATTTGGCATCGAAAATAACCACCCGTGAGTACTGGAACATTGAACATTTGGACTTTAAATAAGAACTGGCGAAACAAAGGAATTTGGACTTAAAAATTTACCTTAATTTGGTACTGAAACGGGAAGGTCTAAACAGGAAGTCAGCCTTCCGTTTCCTTGTAGCCAGAATAAAGCAAAGACAACGTAAACTAGAGCTTTAAAAATCACTTTCAAAGGACTGGCTTTCATCATTTAAAATCGCTGAACCCCCCTTTGGCAGCAGGAGAAGAAGGGGGATCTTTTTTGGGCTGTTTAAACCTGCAGAAGTGAGTTTAAAGCAAAGTAATTTTCCACCGTCCTGATCCTGGAGCGGGGTGTCAGAATTGACGTTTGAAGCTCATTGACCAGAAACAAATGTCTTTGACAGATAGTTAAAAGAAGAGAAACATAGTGATTCCATTGTTTCCTTTCGCATTTTAAAAAGAACAAATATGGACAAAATACCTTAAAAAAGAAACTTTGTTGCTATTGTTTTTAAAAGAAAGAACAATCAGAAGATTTCCCCCTAGAGGGGGACTGTGAAATTGTAACTAATTCCTGGGAGCTTGCAGCTGCCACAGATTACAACCGTGGAAAAGGATTTGTGACCTTGCAGGACAATGTCTTCAGAAGCACTGTTGGGTGCTCTCTGCAAAATAAATGCCCTATTGGATCAGTTAAGCCAGAAGACGGATTTGATGACTAATGTGGCCAGAACCTTTGAACAGGTAGTGGGAAATTATATGGAGCCCACCCAGGAGCTAAAACAGGAGTGTGCCATGACAGAACAGTTGAGAGAAGAGGATGCTGCTGAATCTTGGGCGCCAGAGACGGAGGGAGCTGCGGCCCAGCAGGAACATAAATTTTTGGATTTGATAAATGAACTTGGAAAAAACCAGACTTGGAAAGACAACGTTTGGTTTGGTTTGGAAATGGGGGGGTTGGACAGACCCCCCTATACAGGGAGATTTGGACTTTTCGAGTCTGGCAATGGGCCGCCAGATGTTTGGAGCTGTGGGGGCTCTTAATTTTGGAGGGAATCTGAAACATGTTTTTAAATACCACATGGAGTCTAGTCTGGACTATGGAAAAGGGGCTGATTTGTTGAAAAGGGTCAAAAACATTACCAAGCTGGAGTTCCCACGAATGAAAGGAAAATATGAAGAAGAGCTGCGGAAGGGACATGGAAGAGACTTGAGGGCTTCGGATATAAGATTACCAGGTTAATGTGCTAGATTAATAAGATAAAAAGGACTGACAAAACCCGGGACCAGGAGGAAGGGACGCTGGATGAAGATTGGATTGTTTATTTCTTTTTTTTTATCATTAGGATTGTTCTATAAAATTGATGAATGCTAGAAAAATGTTGAAATGAAATTACTTGGCTCTTGTAAAAATGTTTAAAGAATTTGGTAAGAATGTTATGGCTAGGAGAAGTTGGTAAAAATAAGATTTAAGTTTTAAACTTTAAGGTTTTCTATAAGATAAGATGAAAATAGATTAAGGTAATGTAATGACAGAATACTATGAAATATGGAAAGGATTTGCTGCGATTATTATTAATCAGGATACAAGAAAAGGGAGGAGGAGGAGGTCAAAGAAAGAAGGTATTGAAAGTGGAGAACTTGAGAATGATGGTTTTATTTTTTATTTTTCTGTCTTGTCTTTTTTTTGTGTAATTAAAAAAATAAAAATTTCCCCCAATAAATATCATTAAAAAAAAAAAAAAAAGAATGCCCCCCCACAGCCACATTAAATCTGCAAGCCCAGTTCATGGGATATGGCCTCTTTACTCTTCAGGCTGTTGCTCAGTTACCAGAACAGAGAAGTCTCAAAGGTAGGAAGTTAGATAATTGAAGATGTGGGGGATTGAACCTGGAACATTCTGCCTGCAAGGCTGATGCTCTTCCTCTGAGCTATGGCCCATCCCTAAAAAAAACCTGGACCCTATTTCCAAGCAGTCTCACATCCAAATCCTAACCCAGCCTGACCCTGCTTAGCTTCCAAGATCATGGGTGTTACCTAAAAGGTCTCCAGACGACTTCCACTGTAAAACCTATACATAAATACAGCATACCATAGAAAAGAGAAAAACGCATATAAAACACTAACATTCCATACAACCACCTAAAAAACAAAATGCACCCCCCCCCAATAACAGCAATATAAAACTTTGGCAGCACGTTAGTGATAAAACAAAATGGTACTCCTGTCTACTAACCAACAGATAAATATAAAAAACCTCAAATACTGACACCCACCCCAGTCCAGATGTCAGCTATGTCAACCCAGCATTTGTTGTTGTTGTTTTAAATCTCTCCACCCCACCTAACCCTGAAGTCTTGGCCACAAAAGCCATTCACTGCACATTTTTGTGTGGGTGTGTAGGTTCCCCAAGAGTGATCTGACAGCTCTCCTCTCCTTGCAGTGAGAGCAGCAGCAAACACAGAGCAGGAAGAAAACTGAACTACTCTGCAGCTGCTCTGGCTGCTGCTCCTCTCTTGTTGCTGCTGGGAGTCCCAAAATAGTAGGGAAGGATAAGGATCCAAGTCAGTGTGGGTAATGCTGGGTTTCCAACTTGTGCCCTAGACAAGGGCATGGCTGATCATATATCTGTGAGTAGGTATCTCAGGTGAAAAACATGTCTATTTGTGTTAGGCTCCCAATGTCTCTATTCTTATAGTTTCTTTCTGTAAAATGCCACATGTGCAAAGTCCAGGTGCCAACACTGTACTGCAGAGAGGACCAAACTTTCTGTGGGGAATTTGAAATGCTGCCTAGTTGACGTAGTATCAAATGTTCCATCCACAAGTTCAGATCATTCACTTGCCTACAGGATCATTCCTTGCCCACAGGAAATTAACATTCACAATGAAATGGTACTTTAATTTCCTGATTTGTATTTGCGAAGTTCAAGTAATTCACACCACACTTATTTGCACAGTGTCCTTGGAAGGCCACTGAAACAAATACTTAACATGTGTTCAGAAAACACTTAAGAACATGAGCATTTCCCTGCTCAGATTTGTGGTTTTATAGCAGGCAGATCAGCAGCTCATCACTTTTCCCAATGTATCTCAGATTCTAGCTACTTTGACAAACCATTTCTGGGCCACTGCTGTCCAGGATAAAGCCTACTTCACTACTGTGCTTTCCCCAAAGGAACTGCAGATGCATGCAAGACTGTCTCTGTCCCATGCTTTTCACTAGGTTTTAATATAAAACCCTATTCAGCTTGGGACCAGGATATCTAAAAGTTTGCTTCACTTCTTGTGTACCAAATCAATCACTGTGCTTTGCAGGAGAGGGCTTCCTGCAGAAACCATTTCATCAGGAGGTTCATTCCATATGAGATAGGAATCAGGCATTTAGTATGGTGGCACCTGCCCTTTGGAACTTCCTCTGGTTACATATCAGTCAGTCACCATCTCTATTGTCTTTTCTCTGCCTACTGAAGACCTTTTTTCAACAACCCTTTTCAGATATTTATCTCACTCTATATATGTAATGGATTTGAAACTGTTCTTTTAAAAAAAGTTTGCAAATTGTTTCTATTGTTGATGTTTTTACTGCGAAATTGCTTCGAGATATTTTATGGAAAGTGATTCATAAATGCAATAAAGTAAGTAAATGAACAAACAAACTTTAGTTCAGAGAAGTGATATGCCAGTTTTTACCAAAATAATACCCACAATAAATTTTTTTTAAAGAAGCTGGAGGCGACTCTGTAATGTTGCAACACTTCAAATAACTTCCTCTTGATAAATCCTGACCCAAACCATTATAAGCCAGTTTTCTCACTTCAGTCTCTTTAATATCTTCCGAACTTCACAAGGCAAAGAAACCTAGAAGTCCTGCTCTCCAAGTTATTTGCTATTCTGTGCTGCTGCACAGAGTGTGTTTTACTTTCTGTTTTTGATCCTTGTGCAGCAATGAAAAAGGTGTACAACCTGAAGAAAGGCTTCCTCAGTTACTTGCTATCTATTACACTTGTCTGCAAAATAAAATTCACTGACATTTAAAAATGGAGCCAACAGATTCTGCTCTCTACAACTGGGAAGGATTTTAATTCACTTCACCTTTTCTGGTTTTCATACTAAAACCACTGAGATATGAGGCACGCTGACTCAGCTTCTTCTCTGCCTCCCATTAAGAGCTGGATTTTGAAAAGGTAATACAAGGAGCACAGATAATAAACCAAGAGTGAGAAGCTTATATTTAGGCCATATGACTAATTTTGAAATGTACACATGTATGCCTCTTTCTCGCTTTCCCTCTCCCTCCTTCTCTCTCTCTCTCACACACACACACTGATACACACATAGCAATTACATACTTCCATCAGCCATATAAAAATCTGCGGTTACACATAAAAACTATTATAACCATATAGATACATGTAAAGTAAGCACAAAATCACCTTCAGTATGAAGCAACAGAAAGACACAGAAGAGTATACACACGGGTCCCATTATCCACACATGTGTTATACAAAAAAATCCCATATCCGAACATGAGGAATTAGTACCCAAACAAGGCTATACACAGGACAACAGCTGGCCCTGCATGTAGTACTGTAAACAAATAAGCAGCCTTAAGCAAGCCTTACTTTTTGTGTTTTGGTCTGCAGCAACCTTTTTGCCAGAAATGATTGGGGGTGGGGGTGGGGGTGGGGGTGGGGGAGGAAGGGAGAGAGATCGAACAAATAACAGAGTGGTTTTCCCCTCCCCTTCCTTGTTCACCTTCTGCAAGGTTTCAGAAGGTTTTCTTGTTTTTTTTGGGGGGGGGGGTCAAACGTCGGTGGTCAGGAAGATATTAGAAATTTTCCCATAGGAATCAATGCAAATCATTGATGTTATGCTAATACTTGCCTAACAAAAGGTTTCCTGAGAACATACTGTGTTTGGATAGCAGGACCTGCATGTACTATGCTTCGCCTCACTAAGTAGTCACAGCAAGCAAGAAGCAAGATTCTTTTATCTAAATTCTTTGACCCACAAGCCCCAAGGTTGCCCTGTTGTTCACACAGCATACAGACAAGTCAGAACTGTTAGGCCTAACATGAATAGAAGTCAAAATTTGCAGCATCGCTACCATGGCACTTTATGGTACAGTTATAAACACAGGAAGTTGGGGTTCCAAATGGTACCACAGTGCCCTGAACACCCATGTATTGGGGAAGATAAAAACTAGAAACATTACCTATATTGAGGCAAATGGGCATTTCCACAACTTGAGTGGACACTGATTTTCTGCACTTACTTTGAAGTATTTAATGCTACCTTCCCCCTCAAGATCTGGGCAGGAAACAGCAATTTCAAAACATATAAGAAAACTCCACATTTATACACAACAAAAAATCAGGTACAATTAAAAAGAGAAACTGAAAACATTCCTCCTGCCCACTACTATACATTGCAGAAAAATACTGGATCATGGGCAATAACTACAAGTGTCATTTACAGAACTCAAGAAGTGCTTGAACAAATTGAATCTTCATACCAAGTGACTGCATCTTCTGCTTTCAAGCATATTTCATAGAACAAAAAACCAGTCTCATAGAGTTGGAAGGGCCTATGGATTGGCCAGTCCAACCTCCTCCCAAAGAGGGAATACTCTATTCATCAGCACCTACCTACCTACACAGATCCAAAGGTCAACAGCCACAGTGAATATTGCTGCATACTACAGAGAGAACAAATGAAGCGAAAAAATGTGCTTGAATAACCAATTTATCCATACTGCACTGGCTGTAAAAGGATGGTCGCTGATCAACTCCAGATGCTCTTGGATGAAATTGATCTAACTCAGCTTCTCTGAACCTCGAGTCCCCAGATGTAGTTGGACTACAACTCCCATCATTCCTAACTAGCAGGACCAGTGTTCAGGGATGACATCCTGGGCACACCCCACCAAGGACAAATGGCCAGTAGTTGTTTTTGCTGTTGTTGACAAAAGCACATCCTTACAGCAACTCCTAAACTGAACAGAATATACAAACACTCATGTTCCTAGTGGCTACGTAGCTAGCATGACTTTCCCAGGCTTGTGCCCTGGCTGAACAGTTGAAGCAACAGTGGGACCAGCTCCCACCCCCGCGGGCTTAAGTAGCCTCGTTTGACGAAGTGTGTGCAAACACTCCTCATCAAATCCCTCCTGGTTCTTGGAGACAGCGGGCAAGGGATGGTGGGGATCTGACTGCCCCGTCTCTCGCCTGAACTGCATCTTCCTTCACTTCCAACACATCCTGCACCTCCTCTCCAGCCTCTGGCTACTTGGATGCTTCCCCTTCCACCAACCCTGGCTCCTGCCTCATAGGTGGCACAAAATCCTATAAATTGCTGGCTCCCTCTCCTGCATTGGCCTCTGACCCCTCTGCCTCCACCATGTACTCGTCAGAGCCCTGCCAGTCCCTGACAGATGATATAAGTTGTAGCACAACATCATCTGGGGACACAGTGTTAAGAAAGGCTGGTCTAGACCCATTCCAGGCTGAGTTCAGGCCTTGTTGTGGAACCAAATCAGACTTGGTCATTCTGATGGATGAACTTTATTTTGAAAAGGAGAATGTGACCCAGCTCCTTGTCCTCTTGACAGCTTCTGACACCTTTAACCATGGTATCCTCCATCTTGGAGTGGGATGGTGGTTGGGGGCACTGTATTACAGTGGTTCTACTCCACACTCAGGGCTGTTTCCAGATAATAGCATTGGGTGTATCTACCTCAGTATTATGGCAGATGCTATGGAGTTCCATTCTGAGAAGTTCCATTTTGTCCTCAGTGCTATTCACCTCCTATTAAGCAGCTAGGGGAGTCATTAGGAGATTTGGGGTAAACTGTCTTTAGCATACTGATGACACACTATTCTATTTCTCTGTTTCATCCAAGTCAGGAAAGAAAAAGGAAAGGCCAGCAAGATAAGGAAAAATATGAGACACACGCTTATCAAAGCAGGACAGGGAAAAGAGGAGAGAGACAGTAATTGAAAAAGAGATGCTGCCATTCCTTTTTGCTAACCTGACTAATCCCTTGTAGATATGTGATGTGGTCTTTGAAATAGGTATGATGTTAAACATCAATAGCATATAGCATTTGTGATTTACAGAACAAGACCAGGATCCTTGCCAGTGTTACGTACATTAATATGGTTGTGAGTCAATATCCTCCTTAATGGCAAGAGTGAACAACTTAACCTGATAGGTTTGGCAGCCTTATGAAGATGTCATAGAGGAGTTTATGTAGCTGGCCTGTCACTTCTTTTAAGAGCTATACTTAGAATCCCATCACTTCCAAAACTGACTGTTGTCACAAATGGTGACATACGTCCTCTCAGCTCTATGAACAAAACCCGAATGGATCTTTCTTGTCAGACGTATGGACAAGCTGCCACCCACCATAGAAACTCTAGTTCAATATGCTCAATGGAATGACTCCCAGGCTGTAGTCTGGGTCATGAACAAGTTACTGCTGAGTTCATCTTCAGGGTACTTTATCTGGACCAAATGGGCTAGCAAAATGTTAGCAGGGATGTGGTACTATCCGGGCCTCAAGTACAGTGGTACCTCGCAAGACGAATGCCTCGCAAGACGGAAAACTCGCAAAACGAAAGGGTTTTTGGTTTTTTGAGTTGCTTCGCAAGATGATTTTCCCTATGGGCTTGTTTTGCAAGACGGAAACGTCTTGCAAGTTTGTTTCCTTTTTCTTAAAACCGTTAATACAGTTGCGACCTGACTTCGAGGAGCCTTTTTTGAGGTTTTTGAAGACTTTTGTGATTTTTGAAGCTTTTCCAAAACTTTTCCAACACCGTGCTTCGCAAGACGAAAAAAACCGCAAGACGAAAAAACTCGCGGAACGAATTAATTTCGTCTTGCGAGGCACCACTGTATGAACTATCTGACCAGGGTGGTTGCTTGGTGCAATGAGCCTCTGGTTCTTGGAGGATAGGGGGAGCCAATTGTCCTACAGAAGCTGAATGAAGCAGAAAGGTATGCATACAAGCCCCACCACGGTATGTAAATAAGACCCCCCCCCGTTCAACAGTATTGCAAGGGTTTCAAGCAGCACCCTTCCCATGACAGCTATAAAAGGCAAGAAAGCTTTGTTCAGAAAACACAAGTCTCACCAAATGAGGTGAAGAAAAATGCCTGGCAAGACAAAGCAAGGTAGTAATAAGTGCAGGGTGTGTATGTGTGTAAACAATTTTAAGAGCTTTGCTAAAAATATTAAATTAACAACAACAAAATACAACAAAAACAGGAAATAAGCAAGGGAGGTGGTTACTGTCAGAGGACAAAGGACTGAAAGAAATGCTACAAGTGGATAGAACACTGCAGTTAATCTGAACAAGTTCTCTGCATCTGTCTCCAGTGAGGAAAGATGGAAGACAGATACCCACACTTGAAATAGATTTTTTCCAGTGAGAGCAACTGAGAACTGAAACAAATAGAGTTGACAAGAGCTTAAGTTATGGTGCTTACTGACAAATTAAAAATTGATGTCGTTGTGTCCGAGTGGCATCCATTGAAGAGTTCGTAAAACTACTCTACAGTGTCAAAATGCTGATCTTCTAACAAAAATATGTAACTTGGATTGGAAAGAAAGCAACATATTAGTGATTGTTAATAAATAGTTTTCTTTGGAGGGGTGTGGAAGATCAGGAAATTACAGGTTAGTTACCTTAACATCTGTTCCAGATAAATTGGTAGGTACAAAGTGTTATGAATGACAGGAGTTCTGTCCTACCAACCTTTTTGGATTTGAGAGTGTGGATAGAGAACTGAGTAGGTATAACAGACATTGGCTTCCATTTATTTATTATGATGAAGTTCTTCATCAGTGGCTCTGAGCAAATTTAGCAGACCTGGGATAAGAGGACAAGTTCTCCTGTGAGTTACTATCTGGCTGAACAATTAAAAAAACCCTAGAATATTCCCTCAAGGTTCAGTAATGGGCCTGATGTTTTTTCATCTTTTCTTAAAAGATACGGGTGACATGGAAGTATCCAAGTTTGCAGAAAAAGCCAAATGATTTGGGATAGTGAAAAGCCAAGTAGGTTACCAAGCACTGTGATTTATCCAGGCTAGGTGAATGGGTAAACAGTAAATAAAGTGAGGTTCAACTAAATGAAGGGTAAAATGATGGGGCCTGGGATAATATAATGTCAACTTCAAAGACAGTTTGATGGAATCTGAAATTGTGGTGAAAAGAGATTTTGGGGTTCATAGTGGAAAGCTGAATGAAAATGTAACTCAGTGTACTGCACCTATGAAATATTGCAAATTTAATGCAAGGGATCATTAGAAAAAGGAATTGCAAATAAAACTGCCAGTTCCATAATGCCTATCTCTATGGTTGCAAGCACATTTGAAATACTGTGCAGTTCTGGCTGCCCTATATCAAAGACAACTAGAAAAGGTGCAGAAAAGGGCAACCCAAATAATTATGGCTGGAACATCTTCCCTACAAGGGAAGGCTAAGGTATTTTAGTCTGTTCAGCTTCTAGTTTAGAAAAAAGTGGTGATATCATAAATCTTAGGCATGGTTTGGAAAAAACTAGATAGATTCTGATATTATATATGAAGAAGGAAAACCTCTCTAAGGATCATTCAATGCAGTTGTTTTTTTAATAGCAGGGATTTAAAATGCACACTGCACCCAAATACAAAGCAGACCATTTTCTGGCTAACAACTGTAAATATCTTAACAGTAATTTCAAATACATTTTCACATTCGTTTTTGTAAAAGAACTATAGTGAAATTACTACGGTGAGGTCGTTGTCGTCGGCAACAGCACCACAAAGATCTAGTAGCAAAGAGAGACTTGCTCATTCAATGCAGTTGATCAGTTTTAGACAAAATAAAGTACTTCTTCATACAACATATAATTTGCTGCCCTGAAATATGGTGATGATCATTGGCTTTAATTACTTTAAACAGAGATTGGATACGTTCTTGGAGGATAAAGATAGCCAGCAGTTATTAGCCATGATGGCTCTATGGAACCACCAGATTCAGATGTAGAATGATATAGGATACCAACTGCTGGAGAACTTTGCCTTCAAGCCCTGACTGTGGGCATCCTGGCACATCATGTTGGCCACTGTAGGAAGCAAGATTACTGGACTATATTAATGTCTGGTCTGGTCTAGTAGGCGGTTTTTATAACCAAGTGTCTTTGTTTCAACAATAAACATGAGAAAGCCAGCTTGAAATGCACATCACTATTCAAGTCCAAATGTAAGGAATCTGTGTTGTAAATATAAAGGATGTGATGGATAGAAATTTGTGTGCACGCACAGATGCATAAAAGATCCATGGCTAGGTTCAGCTAAGTTGTTGTGCTAGCAGAAGCCAGCACAATGAGTCCCGCGAGTGCAATGGGACTGCCCACCTCTCCTCCCAAATCTGAGTGCCAGGAGAATTCCCCAAATCAGTGGGGGCGGGGGAGAGAGAGCTTGCACTGATGGGAGCAACTGCCGTAGTACAATGCTGAATTACACTCACATTTTTCTATAACTGACTCAGGCATATTTGTCCCAAACAGAACATACCAATTAATGTGCAAACTGAGTATCATACTTTGATGTTAGCCAAATTCAGAATGGCTCCTAACCAAAATATGAACTTAAGTACTTAAAATCTTACCCCAACATACAAAGAAAAACGTCCGATTCACCAAAGTTAGTCTTTTTGTCCATCTTTTAAGGCTAATGTGAAACAGAGACAAGTAAGCCACCAAGTGAATTAAGGTCATGGTGGTTGCCAAGGCAATAAGCTAAATGTAGCAGGAAAAGCAGAAATGGTCAGCAGAGGTTTTTAAGCAGAGGTTGGATGGCCACCTGTCATGTATAATTTAGTTGAGATTCCTAGATGACTCTTGGGGTCCCTTCCACCTCTACAATTCTACGATTCATAAAAATTTCTAGGATTTCAACTATAATCCTCTTCAGAGTTCTATATACAGAAAGCTGCACACACTTCAGAAAATTGACCTCAAACTTGTGTAGGGCAATCATGATGCCAATGTGGGAGAAGCTCGTGTGTTAAATTAACCCTAATATGGCATTCTTGAAAATGGCTTACATGCTAAGTATGGCAATTATAGTGTAAGTGAGAATACTGATATAGCCAGAATCCTATCTGAAGAGGGCTATAGTTGAAATCCTGGAAATGATATTAAAAGGTGAAAAAAAATCTATTCCTTCCCTTCATCTCAGTTATTTTTTTGTGGGATGATTCAAAACACTGTGCCCAAGCAAAGATTGGATTGAGAATTACGGCTGAAGTGTGTCTGGGGTAGAAAACAGATTTTGAAGAGTAACAGTGTGTTGGGTCCTGAGGTTTGTTACATATTTTCATTAGAGAATGGGTACATATCCTTTAAAATCTGAACATTGATCAACCTCAAAGCCAAATACTTGCATCAATGCAAATGCAATGTCTTTGTTTTAATTTTCAAGAAGCAATATATCACTGTAGGAAAACAATGATTTGCTGATCACTGGGCTTTTCTCCATGTTTTAGTATTTTAAATGTTAAGGTTGAAACTTAAAATTATCAATGGCTCTAAGCCGTAAGCTAAATAACATAAATTCATCCTCGCTTATTATTTCTATAGCACTTACCGTAGTTTACTAATATACTAAGTATACTAAAGTGTTTTCCAATACATAACTCACAATAGTCCTTCCCTACAAGCTTAAAATCCAATAAAGTAACATCAAAAGGCTTCATTTCAGAATTGTAAATGTCAGGGAACTGCCATCAGTGCCGGAGGGAGAGAGCAAAAGCCAGAGGGATTCCAGAGAGCGTCCAGAGATCGGGAGAAGCAGCCCATCTTCTGGGGAAGAGAATCAGCGTAGCACCAGTGGAGAAGGGGGGCAGATGGGGGAAGCGGCGAGGCGGTCCCATGACTCCTTGCCGGGGACCAGCGGGGAGAGTAGAGGTCCTCCGCTACCTACGCCCTCCTTGCGCAGAAGGCTTTCATGCAGAGAGAGTAGGAGGAGACTAGGCGTCAAAGAGCTTCTTTGCTGGAAGAAGTTTAAGAAACGCCCACTGATGGATTCTGCCAGCGATTGAGTCAGCCACGGGTGAGTGGCTGTCCGGACAGAAAAGGTTCACTCAGGCAACCCAGCCAGGTGTTTGCACCCAGCCGGGGAGATAGGCACCTGCTTACGCATGAGCAACCCCTAGAACCATTACAGTAAATTAATCTGTCATAATTTAGCTCAGTTTTATCAATTTAGTAAAAACCCCTAAGATTCCAAAACATACTAAGTGCTTCCCAGTTCCCTGAGCAACAAGGAATTCTAGTGGCAGTGCTTTTAGAACAAGAGAACACTGGAGACTTATTGTGTTTTCTTTAGAAATATACAAGCAGTGCAAACTACAACAAAATAAAAATCCTACAGCAGGAAGCAAGACTGCTAATCCCGTTTCAGGTTCACTGAGAGCCAGCTTGAATAAAATATGGGGGGTGGGGCAGGTAAGCACCACATAATCTTATCAAATCATGTGGCACACACACTATTTGAATGGGAATGCCCATCCATTTTAGAGAGCCTGGCCGGCCTCCTCAAATATTTTGTTTGGGGGGCCAAAGACCCCCTCAGCCCCTAGGAGTTGGCTCCTATGCTGAGAGCAACTTGTGCAGCCCCACCCCTTATTTCCAGACTGCACTGCAATTTCAGGTAACTCCAGCTAGAAATCTCCCTCAAATTCAAACTGTAAACTACTCTGAACTATTTATGTGTCAACCCATCTAGTTCCAAGGGATGTCATGTTCCGAAAACTGGATTGCAGGCATCAGAAAACACATTGCAGACATTATAAAGACTATTTGGGTTATTTTGCTGCAGTCCCTGGCTACTCATTCTCAGGGATCATGATGGCCAAATTCACAACATTACAAACTCTTCTCAGAGGAAAGGTTCTACAGCAATATGAACAAGCCTCCCCCCCCCCCGTGTGTCTGTCTGTCAACTTTTACATGAACAAGACACAATTTAAAGCTTTCCTAATTTTATATTTGGTCCATGACAAATTTAATCTTAAATTCCATATTTTATGTTAACATTTATATTTTTAGGTGGCATTTAAAAAAAAACAAACCTGTGGGCATAATCAATCCTCCCAGGAGATTCATCACATAGTGCTCAATTCGGCACTTTTTCATACATCTTCCTGACTGATCCTTGGCATGCATACACTGCAAGGTGCCACTGATTATTCATAATGAAGTGCTGGTGCACACCTTCTCCTCACTCCTTAGTGCCCAGCCTGAAGGCAAGAGTTCTACAGAGGTAAGGAATGCACAGAGGCATGCATCAACTTTCAGTTGTAAACAAGAGTCAGTATACTGCAATCTGGGTCAGGTGGGCGAGTGTGAAAAAAAGAGTTCCATTAAGCCCTATAAGCAATCTCTTTTCATGGGTGCAGAATTACTTCGGAGTTAGCATGTGCTGGATCATGCCTTAAAGCTGCTAATGAACTTGCAATGGCTGGACTATGAATGCAAGCTGATCTATTTCTTCCAATTTCCAAAACACTAAAAATATAGGATGCGTTTCATGTTTCCCTTTTTCCTTGTCATCTACATAAGTATAACGCAGGCATGTGCTGCAGATAGTTGCCCACTAATTCATGCCAACGACAGTGATGGGATGAGGAACAATGCTAGCATGCTTGTCCCTGCCCTCCCTGAAAGCGTAATATGTTTACTCATAAGTAAGGTGGATTCATGATATGGCTCTGTTAAAAAAAAATGAGGTTAGGTGGAGTTTAAAAATAAATCATGAGAACTGAAAAGCAACAAAATTAGTTCATTTATTTATGTATTTTAGATATAGATGTATCCTAGTTGGGTATATATGTGTGTGTATATGGACTGTTCCTGGGTGATGGGTATCCACAGATATGTTTCCCTCCAGGCCAGTTCAATATAAGTATATGCATATACCTTTGCCCCAGGGTCAAAGACTGAGAAATATGTTGACTCCTTTTGCCTGAAAGCTCACACCTGCATGCTGCTCCCTCATGCCAGGTTCCATTTACAGCCCTGGAAAATTGGGATAGAGGTGACCTCCCCCCTGAAAAAAGTAAGATTTTCCTGCATACTCTAGTGTTTCCCAACCTTGGGAATTGGACTACAATTTCCATCATCCCTGGCCGCTGGTCTTGCTAGCTAGGGATAATGGGAGTTGTAGTCCAAAAATAGCGGGAGACCCAGGGTTGGGAAACGCTGCTCCTAGAGTTCCCCTTCTAGCAAGAAGGGCCTACCCTGTATCTTTATGATCTCCTTTTTGAGCCTGATGTTTCTGTATAGCATGGTTGGGGTAAAGCTCAGTAATTATGTTAATCTGGAGTGTGAATGTTGCTATAATATACAATCCTCTTTGATCCTTCTATTTGCATTTTTAGGAAAGTGTGCTGGAATTATCACAAATGCAAGTTAATGAAGGTTTGGGGTGTGTGTGTGAGAGAGAGAATATGTGCCACGGGAAAAAGTAACAAGGGAAAAAAGTAGGCCTGTTAACAAATGAGAAGGGGAATTAAATTAACGAGAACTTTAAATGCCAGATTGTGAGGTTGCCTTTAAAAAAAGCCTTCAACAAGAAGAATAGAAACCTTGATTAATAAGAAAGCAAAATAATGTATAAGCGAGTAGGTATGGAGAAATATTAATGTGCACAGTATCTCTGCTTTGTTGTAACACAATGAACACAACTTAGGTAGCTGTGAATAGACAGAGGCAAAGGGGGAGATAAAAGGGGATACAAAAGGATACACGGCAGTGGCTCTCTAAGAGAGGGAAGAGAACATGGTCTCTTGGCAAGCAAAAGCTTTTAATTCAAACTTTTAATGCCACTGTTCCAATGTTAAGAGCGGTGGGGGTGGGGAAGCAATTCCAACCATGTCTACTCAGAAATAAGTACTATTTAATTTAATGGGACATGTCCAGTAGAGTCTGGATTGCAGCCTTAAATATGAGAGCTTAAACTAGTAAGTGAACTAAAACTGTTTCCACCATAGAATCATAATGAAGAAAACAAAGGAAATGCATAAGTGTTACACCAACATGTATAAAAGTCAGAAAGCATAAGCCATGCACATTCAAGTGGCCAGGGTGAACATGATGCAGTAATGCTGAATAAGCCTCCTGACCGATAGCAAATTCAACATGAGTTTGCAGCCAAGGGAATGGAAAAGGGGGAGCAGAACTGAAGTTTTGAGCTACCTTTAGGGACTTCATTCCACTGATTACACTTTTCTGGTCCACATTTTATGGAACGGTTTGCCTTCTGCCTCCCACCTGCCATTTGTGCTGAGTAAATGTGTAGTCCACAACGTTACAAAACCACAAGACAAACTTGCTACAGAAGAAAATGTCTGATCAAAACCAGGCTACCATTTTCTTAGGAAAAGGGCAAACTACATCCGTTGTGATACATAGCCAAAACAAGGCAGCATTCAGAGTAGATAAAAGAAATGGCAAATATTCCCTTGAGAGGAAGAATATGCTCACAGGGAACTCTCCCACAAACCCAAGCATCATAAGCCATTCTCACTTTTATTCTGGAAATGTATACCAGGTGTCTGGCACTTTTCTCACTTCCAATCCTTCTGTATTAGCCACCTGTTCTGAAAATATCTGTGGCTTTTTTCTAATTATCTTGAGGTTGATTTGTTGCTTTAAAGGCAGCACCTGCCCCTCCATCCTATTTTTATTGTGCTGCAAGCATATGTAATTTGCTTATGATAGTAAACAGAAGGAGAGCAAAGGAGCTTCACTAGCTCTAATTAAAGCAGGGTGCATCCTACGATTTTATCCATGTAGAACACAGTTCATTTGTTTGTTTAAATGTACGGGCTTAGTTTGCTACTGTCAAAGTACATGTGTCTGTAGATGACAACAATAAGCTGCTGAGGTGGGGGTTTTCTGCCAATCCTTTAAAGGCAGTTGTGATGCACAGCTCCAAAGATAGGTTCCTACAGATTCTAGACCAGTGGTTCCCAATTAGGGGTCTGGGGACCCCTAGGGATCCACAGCCTGCACCCATGGGGTCCACTTTTTTTTTGGCATGGCAATATTGTGATATTTTAAGGTCTGTTTTAGTTCTGTGCGATTTTTCAATATATTAGCCAAAATCGGTTCTGAAATCACACCGCTATAATGATTTTGACCCAGCAATATATTGCCCCTCATGTGAAGGAGAACAGAGCAGCCGATTTCAAGGTGCCACTGATATCGCATGATGATCTCACTACTGCTGCTTTCAGTGTTATAGATCCTGCTCTTGCAGTTGCTACTTTTTGCGTAGGGATGGCTCAGACTGGCATCTCTACCTTCTGCTAGTTAGCAGTCTGGTTCTATAAGTACCCCAGGCCACACAAGTGGTTTGCAAGTCTTGCTGCAGCAGACACTTGGCTAAGGTTATGACAGGTGTTTGGAGATCCACGTGCCAGTGTTGTCAACACCTTGGCACTTCCATCCCAACTGTTTTCTGACAGCTGGGGAGTGGCTGAGAAACAGAGCACCCAGAAAGTAATCAGTGGTGTGGTTCCTGACACCCTCCTTCATACCAGAGGTTTCCATAAAAAAGAGCCTAATCATCGCTTTGATAATGCTTCTTACATATAGTCTGAATTCCACAAAGCATAAAAGTCAGCCAGGCACCTAGCATAATCAATATTTTCCCCACCTATGCTCAATTGCTGTTTTGTATACAAACCTGTTTATCCAGGTCAGCTTTCAGTTATGTAAGGCTCATCTTAGTACAGTGGTACCTCGGGTTAAGTACTTAATTCGTTCCGGAGGTCTGTTCTTAACCTGAAACTGTTCTTAACCTGAAGCACCACTTTAGCTAATGGGGCCTCCTGCTGCTGCCGTGACACCAGAGCACAATTTCTGTTCTCATCCTGAAGCAAAGTTCTTAAGCCGAGGTACTATTTCTGGGTTAGCGGAGTCTGTAACCTGAAGCGTATGTAACCTGAAGCGTATGTAACCCGAGGTACCACTGTACAGTGGTACCTCTGGTTACGAACGCTCCTGGTTACAAACGCTTCTGGTTACCAACTCCGCTAACCCGGAAGTAGCTGCTCCTGGTTGCGAACTTTGCCCCAGGATGGGAATGGAAATCGTGTGCCGGAGGTGCACGCACTGCAGGAGACCCCATTAGCAAAAGCGTGCTTTAGGATAAGAACGGTTTCAGCTTAAGAACGGACCTCCGGAATGAATTAAGTTCGCAACCCGAGGTACCACTGTAGCAACTATTAATACAGCAATGACATAAATTTTTCCTTCCAATTTACACAACTCTGGGTAAGGAGCAATACACCCATATCTGTCACTGAATTAAAGTTGTGATAATGGAATGGGGAAAGTATTTTAATCCAATGGGTGGGTTTTTTTTGGACATACCCAACAGGAAACTCCAGCATTTCATTAATTTTTAAATTAATAGATACACACCGGGCTTTTTTTCCGGCCGGAGCTCAGGTGGGTGCCATTGTCCTTGTAAGAGAACAAGGGAGGAATTTATGGTGAGTTCCGGCACCTCTTTTTCTAGAAAAATAGCACTGGATACATGGATGTTAGTGGGTGGCGGGTAATTCTGGCTCAAGACATAGAATTCAGGTCCAAGGATTACTCAATGTAATAGGCTGCTCCTCCTATATGTTACTGGGAGGGGGAGGGAGAGCTGACTGCAATGTTTTTTTACATCAGCAGTGTCATAGCAAGCACATTAGGAGTTCAAGGACCCTGCTGCAACTGGTCAGGTGCATTCAGTGTTCTTTCCATCACAAGCCAATCCTATACCTGCTATTAAGGACTTTTTTATGTGTTTCAAGTAAATGGCTGTTCACAGCAGGTCACTAATCTTTAACTTTTTCCCAGCAGGGAGTCAAGTTCAGACTTCAGTGACCCTCCTTTATTGCCTTGAATACAGACACTGCTGTTGAAGACCTACACTTTGAGAGTTACTGAGCTCCCAGAAACGCAAGAGTGACACAAACACATTCTGCCTAAAAAAATCCTTTAAAACTCAGCAAGGGAGAGAGTTATGGAGAATCTTATAACTGCTGGTGATCTAGGAATTTATGAACTCCTTTATTCTTTATTGTAGTGTACAGCTGACCTTGTTCCGGGAGTCCTAGATCCAAATTTCCTTACAGCCATAAAAAACAGTGCACAACCTTGGACTAGGCACACCGCATGTATTCAAACGTAATGCTAAACCATGCTTTATTTAATAATATTTATAAACCACGATTGTAAAAAAAACAAAACAAAAATGCTCAAAGTGGTTAAAAACCTCAAAGCACTTCAAAAACTAGCTGCAGTTGTGCTGCCGCCATGAGATGAGAAGCTTTTGCTTCTGTTTTAGATGAACCACAGTTTAGCATGTTGCTTCAATCCTAGCCTATGGTTAAACTTAACGAAGGTCCAGACTGGAATGACACTGTGGGTAACTTGAAATATGAGCAAAAGCTTACGAATTCCTCCTTGCAGCTGCACCAGTGATGGGGGAGGGGGGAAGGGTACACCAAGGCAGCCCAACTTAACATCAATAGATTGTGCTCACATAAAATAGAATGACTCCATATATATACACTTCCCTTAACTCTCTGGAGGACAGGTAGGATACAAATGTTTAATCAATGGAACAAAAGTAATAAAATAAAAAGAGGTGGCCAAATTGTTCAAGGCAATTAAAAAAAGGATTGTAAGGAGCTCCTAAAGGATCTCTCCAAACTGAGTGATTGGGCATAAAATGTTAATGCAATTCAAGGTACGCAAAGTAAGTGATGCACATTGGAGCAAATTGTCTAACTTTGGATTTACACTAATGGGGTGTTAACTGGAGATGACTGACCAGAAACAAGAACTTGGGGTCGTAGTGGGTAGTTCAATGAAGTTTGTCAACCCAGCATGCAGCAGCAGTGAAAAATAAGAGTTATGTGTTAGGGATTATTAAGAAAGAGACTGAAAGGAAAACTGTCAATAGCATAATGGAATTGCGTATGGTGGTGCCACCCTGGAGTACTGTACAGTTATGGTTTCCTCACCCCAAAAAAGATATTGTAGAGTTGGTAAAGGTTCAGAGAAGGGCAACCAACATGATCAAGGGTTTGGAACAACTTCCCTATGATGAAAGGTTACAAAATTTGAGGTTTTTAGTTGAGAGGCCAGTAAGTGGGGGTATGATAGAGGTGTATGGCATTATGGTGTGGTGAAAATGGATTGAGAGAAGTTCCACTCCCCTTCTCAATCTCTTTCTCCCAAGAATCTGGTACATGTTGTAAGATATAGGACACACAACAGAAACACACAGAAACATACTGCTCCCAAATTCCACCGAAGTAGTGATGGCCACCAACTTGGATGGTTTTAAAAGAGAATGAGATGAATTCATGGACAATGAGGCCATAACTGGCGACTTGTCATGATGGCTATGTTTCCCTTCTACTGTCTATGCCTCTAAACATCAGCTTCTGGGAATCACAAATGGAGAGAGTGCTCTAAGCATTTGGCTCCTGCCTATTAGCTTCCCATAGGCATCTGACTGGCTCCTGTGAGAACAGGATTCTGGACTACATGGGCTATTGGCCTGATTCAGCATGGCTCTTCCTATTTTTATTTTTTAAACTCTGTAAAAAGGTAAAGGTAAAGGACCCCTGGACGGTTAAATCCAGTCAGAGGCAACTATGGGGTGCAGCACTCATATCACTTTTCAGGCTGAGAGAGCCGGTGTTTGTCCAGAGACAGCTTTCCGGGTCATGTGGCCAGCATGACTAAACCGCTTCTGGTGCAACGGAACACTGTGATGGAAACCAGAGCACACAGAAATGCCCTTTACTTTCCTGCCACAGCAGTACCTATTTATCTACTTGCACTGGTGTGCTTTCGAACTGTTGGTTGGCAGAAGCTGGGACAGAGCAAAGGGAGCTCACCCCATCGCATGGATTCGAACCGCCAACCTTCCGATTGGCAAGCCCAAGAGGCTCAGTGGTTTAGACCACACACCACCCATGTACCTTTATAAACAGCAGAGTACTTTAACCTTGCATGGTCCTTCTTGGGAGATTAAAAATAAAACACCCTATTCCCACAGATCCTTGAGTCCCAGCACAGAAGAAAGAAGCAGACAAAGACAAGAGCGAGGGTTACAATGAGCAGCAATATTATATAGCTATTTAATGGCAGGGGCGGGGCGGGGGGGGCTAGTGTACACGAGAAGGGTTAAAGCAAACACAAGAGCAGATTTATGAGAATCTGAAGGAGTAGGCAAGAAAATTAGTACATAGTAAAGCATCATTTGAGGCCCAGAGGGCAAAAAGAAGAAAAGAAATAAAGCATGTGCAAGAGCAAGCTAAGAAGACACATAGTGGTGAGTGTGAAGGTGAATTGGACACACTAGGGAGGACAAGGCAAAGGAAGAAGGGAGCCAAGTACAGCATTCCCTTAGAGACCAGATATTCTTAGCCATGTGCAAAGCACAGAATAATGGCATTATTAATAGCTCAGTTTCAGTTTATTAGTCAATCGAAAAAGGTTTTAAACATCCAGATCAGTGACTTTTAAAAAAGCAATGGAAAATGTACTCTAAAGCAACAATAAATCCTACATCAGCTTGACAATCAATCTCCTGAACGTCCAGAAAACCCTCCCCAAATTTCCAGGGCTGGATAGTAAATGCAATGAGCAAATTGTAGTAAGAAAGTAAACGTTAACAATTATAGCGACGTACAAATTATAGCAGACTATTGAGGTTTTATCATGGTTATTCAGGATGGTACAGTGGCTAATATCTATTTTTAAAAGTAACAAACACAAAGATTAATTAGAAACAATAAAACATGTAATATTTGGTTTCCAAGTCACATCTAATACAGAATAGCTAGTCAAACACAAGTAAGTTGTGAAGACGTTTCACCATAAATTGTACATAACTTAACAATTCAGAATCACCTCTTTTGCAAATATAGTCCTGACCCAGTTCTTGAGAGCAATAATCACACTTTATTTTAGGATCAAACTCTAATAGATAGAAGAATAGATTGTAACAGTTCAGACATAAATCTAGTTTAAATTCCAAACTCTAGCCTTGCAAACAAAATGTCTGGAAATTCAAGACAATTAATAGTAACCCTTATAATATTGATTGCAGTAATTGTTCTAAATATCATGAAACAAAAAAGAATACATGTGCAATATATAAAAATTTATGGTAGTAGTAGTAACAACAACAACAACAATGTATATTAAATTGGCTGCTTTTTGCATTAATTTCACAACTCTGACATATAACCAGGACATTTCTAAACAGTGATGGACACTCCTTAAAGAAAGAGGCTTGAGAAACTGGGACCCCACTCAAGCCTGAGTAAGCTACTGGGACTACTTCTGAGGAAGGAAATGATGAATAACAGTAATAAGCACTTATATGGTGCTTTAGAGTATTCAAGTCTTTTCACATAAAGCTTTGTTGTAAGGAAAACTGTAAGATTACACTATGTAGCCCAACATTGTAGGTGAAAGGCTAAGGAAGAAATAAGAGTGGTATGCCTAATAATGCCACTTAGTAAATTCATGGTAGAGGTCAGATTTGAATAGAGGGAACCTCCTAGTTCACAACTCAGCCATTACACTCTGCTTGAACAAATTAGGCACCAGAAAGCTCTTTTGTGCCGCTCTTCCCACCCCCCCAGCAAAGGATCACAATCAAGAAATTGTGATTCTTGACTGGGCCAGCTGATGCTCCTGAAGGACAACCTGCTATTTTGCCTGCAGGAAACAGGTATCAGAATTGCAAAATTAATTTAGTGAGTGAATACACAAACATGTATTGAGCTAATCTTAGATTCAAAATCTTCTCTTTATGAATAAAGAGCAGTCACAAGTACTAGAAATCCTTTGTACTAGAAATATTGATGGAAGAGGTATGATCTACAGAGGCATTAGAAATTATGTCAGGTCAGGAGTTTCCTTGTTTTATAGACACCAGGCTAACAGGTCAGTTGGAGGTCAAAAAGAAAGTAACAGTTTTCATCATTCTTGATTATCTTGGAGAGATTCTGAAGCAGATGGAAGCTGCTCAGCCATTCAGGCTCAATTCTATATTTCACTCTGACAAGGTTTTGGCACCCGGAATAGAGAAGGACTAGGACAGGCATATTTATTTCTACTTAAGCCCCCCTTACTATTACATTTGACAATGTGTTGTCAGTCAGCAAGAAAGCATGATTAATCACACACACACACCTGCCTCCCTCTGCAAAGTTTACAGAAATCTTCCTTTACTTTTCAAGAGAGAATTTCTGAGAAATGTTTCTTTCACTTCAAGAATTAAGACCATTGAATGTTTCTGTAGAGAACAATTCTCCTTCCATCACTCAGCCACATATATCCTAGTGTCCTAGATGTACTGCACCTTTTTACAGGTATTTGCCCCCAAATTAATTAACTGCAGATGTGACTCGTGACAACTTCCATTTCTCAAATCGAAAGAATCATCTGCCATCCTGCCTTATTTTGCAAAGTAGCCCAGCCCACCCCACAGCCCCAACACATTGTGTCACAACAGACCCTGAATCAACAAATGGCAGTATTCTATTCTGAATAGAATGGAGAAGACACCTAAGGATAATTCACCTAATTACCCTCAAGGTTTGGATAATTTTTATACATCCCCCCCTCCCCAAGTTAAAAACAGCATGCTGTCATTTGGTGTTTCTCTCATACCACAGGCGGCTGGCACATAGGAGAATAGGAAGACTTGGAGTGCAGCAAATGCAGGCAGCAAAACAGTAAGAAGGGGGTAAAATCACCTTAGCCTCTGCATTAGTGCTCTGTCAAGACAAATCCGCAAGCAAGCATCCAGGGTGTATTCTTAATGCTAAAAGAACTTCAGTTGCTGCTGAAATAGAATGCAGAAATTCCAGGAAAAGTTAATTTGGACAGCTAGTTATGGTATCGAATACTTAGCCTTTTCACTAACTGCAGACTGCAAGAGAACCTTTTAACAACACAAAACTGTTTGTGCTCGTTCAGGACCAGACTCAGCCCTACTGACATGACTGCACCTTTTTTTCCTGCAAGCTTCAGTACAGAGGCAAGGGGCATGGAGACGGGGAATGGAAATTCTTCAGGTCATTTCAAGCTGATATAAACAAAAGCCAACATGACCTGAGCAGCAATCATGCTGAATCCTGTTATAACCAGCTGGGTCTGCCTGCCTCCTGCTCTCCCCTCCCCCCCCCCCCCGCCACCCTCCCCATACTCTCTCTCTCTCTCTCTCTCTCTCTCTCTCTCTCACACACACACACACACACACACCCCCTCTATCTAACTGGTAGATGGGCTGCCTGGACTTATGCAGATTGTACCGCAGTGGAGTGCATAGAATATTAAGCTGCTGTAAGAGCAGCATTATTTATTTATTTAAAATAGGTGATATAAAAGGATAACAGGGGTTTGGTTTATTGTTATCTTTGTGCTGTATGACCTTCCTTGACCCTCCACTGGGTGTGCTCTGAAACAGGAAAAACAAATAAGATACCTGTCTCCACCTAACAGCTTCTTTGGCTATTCCCTTCTGGGCCTCAACAGTACTTACATATTCAGAGCACACACAATCCAATTACCTGCCCCCAGGAACGAAACTACAAAGGATTTCAGGCCCTTGAGGTGGCGGTGCATGGAATCAGAGTTTCACAAACACTGCTCTCAAATATGGGGAATTTGTTACAGGTTTTAAAGCACTCGTTCCCTGGATTTCACATTGAGGGACCCTCTCGTGCTCCTCTTCAGTTTGATCTCCTTAAGCCTGGAAGTTATGTCTTTATCTGCTGTGAAAATATTTTATCAGGGTAATCTGGTTACGAATATTTACACAATTTGCCCAAAATTCCCTCATTACAGCTGTCATTCTCAATTATTCACAGGTAGTGGTACATGCAGTTTCCGTGGAAACCAGCAGCTCGCAGCTAACAGATGCACAGTCAATTGCAAGCAATGGGCACTCAAGCAAAACTGGTGGACTTTATAATTATGTTGATGTTTGACCATCTCAAATCTACAGATAACAAAAAGCTGGTTTCCATTTCAACCTCTTATTTGCATATCTTTGAGAAAATGTCTTAACTGTAGCTGTGAGGAAACAATGTCCCAGATTTATTTCATTTGCTGGGTATCTCAGAAACATACAATAAATTTAATGAGGAGGCTGTAACGTTTATGACACATCACATTTTTCACATTTCACTACCATTTCCTGTATTTACAATTGCAAATAAAATGTCACATAACGTCAACTGTAAAGTCAGTCATAAGTGATTCATTCCACATTTTTCAAGTTTGACTGCAAATAACCAGTGAAAACATCCAGACCAATGGCTTCAATTACAATATAAGGAATGCATTCAGAGCCACTAAAAGATTCTTACCTTACCCCACAGGTACTCTAAGAAAAGACCTACACAATCAGAAAAAGCATACAGTTCAGCCCCCCTGCATATAGAAAAAAAACCAAATATTTGAACACTGCCCCTTGAAAATGAAAATCATGACTGGTGGAAAGCAAGCATATCCACCAAAAGGATTCACGTGTTTTCTTTGAAATGCTAACTTTCAGTATTAAGAGAGTTTGGGGGGCAGTTCAGACGCACAGGTCTCAGTCACATATGAATATTATGCAGGTGAAGGACTGCAGAAACAATGTGCTTTTCCGAGTATGTACCGTATTTTTCGCTCTATAGGACGCACTTTTCCCCCTCCAAAAATTAAGGGGAAGTGTGTGTGCGTCCTATGGAGCAAATGCAGGCTCCTGAGGCTTCGCGTTGCTTTCGCTGAAGCCTGGAGAGCGAGAGGGGTCAGTGCGCACCCACCCCTCTCGCTCTCCAGGCTTCAGGGATAGCCGCCTGAACCCTCCGGAGCGCAGCGGGAGGTCCCACTGCGCTCCAGAGGCTTCGGGTTCCTTTTGCTGAAGCCGGGAAAGCAAGACTCTCCTGGCTTCAGCAGAGAGGGAGAGCTGCGCAGCGCCCCTTCAGCGAAGTGGGAGGAGAAATGGAAGGGGCTCTGTTTCTCCTGCCGCTTCGCTGAAGGGGCACTGAGCAGAGAAGGGGAGAATTTTTTTTTCTTGTTCTCCCCCTCTAAAACAAGGTGCGTCCTATGGTCGGGTGCGTCCTATAGAGCGAAAAATACGGTACATCATCTCTAAACTGAGCAAGAAAGAGATGAGGTAGAAACACATGCTGTCTCCTCATTACGTTTTAATTCACTGCATTTTCCAGTGAGTAAAAAACTTGAGACACTTCTGGGCAAGCTAGTAAACTATCCTGGATGCAAGGCAGGTTTAGGTTCCTCTGTTTTCTAAAGAGAACTGCTTAGATGTGAAATGTAATTGGTAAAGGTAAAAGTATTGGTAAAGGTTACAGTCAAAGGTGACTATGGGGTTGCGGCACTCATCTCGCTGTCAAGCCGAGGGAGCCGGCATTTGTCCGCAGACAGCTTTCCGGGTCATGTGGACCTGGCCACCATGACTGAATTGATTCTGATGCAATGGAACACTATAACGGAAGCCAGAGTGCACGGAAATGCTGTCTACCTTCCTGCCGTGGCAGTACCTATTTATCTACTTGCACTGGTGTGCTTTCAAATTGCTAGGTTGGCAGGAGCTGGGACAGAGCAACAGGAGCTCACCCTGTTGCGAGGATTTGAACCACCAACTTTCTGATTGGCAAGCCCAAGAGGCTCAGTGGTTTAGACTACAGTGCCTTTCAAGCATCATCATGCATAAAACTCCAGGACAATCTCATTGTTTCGTCAGGGTATTATATTTGATATGAAATGCACCACTTCACTTTCAAGTGAAGACTGAACTATACATGTGAGGCAACTGGTGGCTGTGGGAGAAGTATATGAAAAGTGTGCATATACTGGCCCTTAGCCCATGACCAGCACCCAATCAAGGATTTGACTTCAGAACCAGTTAAGAAGTACTATAAAACAGCTCTTCCTGACTCAAGCAAAAGCCAAAATATGCCAATAGCAGCAAGGAACCACCACAGCAGGCTTTCCTGTCAGCAGTCATCCCTACTGCTTGTGCTAATAGCCCCCTTCTCTGTTCATACTGCCCCTATATTACTTCACCACAATCCTAAAACATGCAAGTACAGAAAAAATTAAGGGGTATTCTACTGAGTTTCCGCTGAAATTGAAACATCACAATTGTAAGGACACAAGCAGCATTAAGATGTTATCTAACAAACCTGCATTGCCTTCACAGAAAAAAACAAAACAAAACATTTCCAGTACTCAGGATAGATATGATAGATACATCTTTTTCTATGGAATAGACGGCAACAATGAGCACTTTGTAATTTCTTAAGAAATGTGAAGATATAAGATATTCACAAAGCTGCAGCTGGAAAATATATAAAAAAACTTTGCATAAGCAACAAAACAATTTTGAATAAGTAACTTCATTATAACAAAATGAATTCAGTGTGCTGTGGTACAGTATGGATCTCATGCAAACATGTGACATAAACATGTAATGGATAAAATAAAACGATGGCTCAAGTCAGACAGCAATTTTTTTGCCTATGCTTTGATTTGTGGCCCTACAGAAGAACAGGATAAAAGACATCAGCAAAAGAAGAAAGTTCCTGATTTTAAATACATCTAAAACTATATATTTCTTCATTTCAATTGTACCGAGTAGAAAACCAAGCCACAGTTGCTATCTGGAAGCAATGATTGCGACATCAGTCCTCATCAATAGGTAAAGGTAAAGGGACCCCTGACCATTAGGTCCAGTCGTGACCGACTCTGGGGTTGCAGTACTCATCTCGCTTTATTGGCAGAGGGAGCCGGCATACAGCTTCAGGGTCATGTGGCCAGCATGACTAAGCCGCTTCTGGCGAACCAGAGCAGCGCACGGAAACGCCGTTTACCTTCCCGCTGGAGCGGTACCTATTTATCTACTTGCACTTTGACGTGCGTTCGAACTGCTAGGATGGCAGGAGCAGGGACTGAGCAACGGGAGCTCACCCTGTCGCGGGGATTTGAACCGCCGACCTTCTGATCGGCAAGTCCTAGGCTCTGTGGTTTAACCCACAGTGCCTCATCAATACTGCTGATTAAAAACAAGTGCAAAAGTCCAAGCCCCTGAGTTCATTGTCCAGGTCAGCCACAACAGAGCTGAAGCATGCAGTTAACCACACAACCTCTCCCCAGAGACTAGCACCTTTCATACACATCTGTCATTCACGTCTTTCAAATAAAATGGTTTGCTGTAATAAATGTCACAACTGCCTTAAAATGTTGAAAGCTCCAGAGTTTCAGATACCATAACAGAGCCACCCCACACCTCTTCCTGTACTGTTAATGATGCTTGGGATAATTTCTCTTGGCAGGTGATAGGTTTAGCCCAAGGACCAGAAAACTAGTCTATTTTTATATGTTCTTGAGGTGTTTCTGAAATTGCTCCGAGGACCCCCAAATTAGCAAGTTTATATCATGATGCAATGACCCACTTTTTACTATCATAAATATGTTCAGTATAATCTGCCAGCTTCTGTTGATGGAATATTAAACTAATTTAGGCACAAAATTATTAAGAGTGTATGGTGAACAGAACAAAGATTATGGATAGCTAGGACTCTGAATGAGATCAATACTAAATCTATTATTGAAATGTAGTCATCATATGCCTTGATCTCTGTTTCAAGGTATTTGCCTCATGACAAGCTGGAAAAAATGAGCTCTTTCTGTCTCTATCTGACACACACACCTTTGGGGAAATCAGTGAACTCAGAGTTGCAGATCAAAATTGGCACAGCTGGAGTTAGCACTCAAAATAAACGTGAGAAAAGACTCCTGTCCATATTGCTGAACCAAGCCAAGAGCAATCCCAAACAATTTTGACTTTGTGACACAATAAGAACAATTTTGGTTGCTCCACTGCATGCAACAGACAGGTCTACATTTCATCACTTTGCCTTCTGGGGCCAATTTGCCTACAAATTTGCCTCAGCTTTGGGTAAACTTCATGATAAACTGCTAAAATGCATACAATCTAAAGAACTGCTAGAAGATGTTCAAATATTGAAAATTAATTTTTCAGAAGAAGCAAAGCAAAACTGAGTAGACCCAAATGTAAAGTAGTGCTGTATTTCAGAGCTAATGAAAGTTGGTGATGAAAGCATTTTGTTTTAAACCTATGCACTAAAGAAAAGGTTAAGAGAAGTATTTCACTTTTGTGCTCCAGTGAACATTACTGACACAGATGACAGGAAGGTGGAGAAGAGTTGCCAAGTTTTGTGGCTGAACGTATGCTCCAAACAGGCCTGTTAAATGATCTGCACAGTCCTTTTAATTCCAACCTTTCTATCTGGTACTTTTTCTCTCCTTTGAAAATAGCCAAAATGATAGCTCTGTGCACACAAGATGGACAAATGAATGTATGTTAATTAGAGATAGGCAAAAGAAATTGAACTGCAGCTTAGCTTCAGTTACTGTTTCAACCGCCTCCTATGTTATTACAATTAGCTTCTTTTCTCATCAACTCTGAAAACTAAACTCTGAGCTAGCATGTTCATCATTACAGGATTACGATACACAGCGCCAGAATGTCTGAATGCGGGCTAGGACAGAAACTCAAGGCAAACACATTTTTAATTTTATTCATCAATAATTCTCAGGGCAGTTCACAGCTTAAAATACAATATAAAAAGCATGAAATATATTATACAAATAAGAACAAAAACAAACTATTAATCCCCCTTCCCACAACACATTTTAAAAGGTATTGGATGTTAATCAGCCCAAGGCCTAGCGCCTAAAGATGTTTAATGAAGGCACCAGGTGAACCTCTCTGGGGAGGGCATTCTACAAATGGGGAGCCACTGCAGAAAAGGCCCATTTTCATGTCTCCACCTTCCAAAGGGACACAAAGAAGGGTCTCAGAGAATCATCTCAGGGTCTGGGTAGGTTCATATGGAGAGAGGCTGTCTGATGCCATTAATCCCCCTAATCATACCTAAATGGTATGATGCCATTTAGGATATTTGTTTTTATTTCTTTCCTTTTTAAGCAGTGACAGTTTTACAGGGTAAGTCTTTTAAAAGAGACCCTGTGGAACATGTGTGCCTCTTTTAAAGGACTCACCCTGTAGAAGCCACAATACCAATGAACTGAAAACCTGCACAATTACTTCCGGGATCTTAGAAAAGATTCACAGTGCATATTTTCTAGAAGCAATGTTTCAGAAAATATAACATGGAATTCTTCTGATTGTAAATTGTTTTTGATTTTAATACTATATTTTTTATGTTGCAATCTGCTCTGGGACTATATGGTGAAAGGCAAGTAATAAATACAAATAAATAAATTTGTGATAGCGTTTCCGCAAGTGGGCCATAGAGACTCCTGGGAACCCTCTAAGAACCCTCAGCTCTTAAAAATATTACAGAGGAGAGGAGCATTCTCAGAACTCTACTTGCCTCCTAAATAAACTAGACAAAACTCAAGTGTAGGGAATCCATCTATTTCAGTCTGTAGGCAACTTTTCTCTCTCTCAAAATACGTGAAACATCTTTATGCTAGAATTCTTAGCACTTGCAGTGAAAGAATGGCTAGTACCAAACCTAGGTGGGAGAATAGAATCATAAAAAGAAATATTTAACTTCACTGTGATTATGGTGGGATTATTAATGCCCATAATGCTCTAGGTATTAAAAGCCTTCTGGGCTTAGGCAAAAGAGTCTTTGCGCAGCAAAACCCCACCTCTTTCTGAACTACACTGCATTAATTGAAGAGATATTTAAAAACTGACCCGTCTGAGCAACATGAATTTAAAGGGCTGTATTTCTGCCACCCGCAGTCTATGAGCTGAGGCTCTAAAATGGCAATTGGCACTTGGAGTGCAGCACATGCCTGCTACCAAGAGCCCTTCCTAAATAATTAACACTTTGAGAGTGCTCAGACGTGTCCTTCCGATTCATCTGCACATTGTAATTTCTACACGAGTCACAACTTAATGAATCATCAATTGTGACAAGATCAATGAACCAAACCTAACAACAAACTAAAGTTAGTAAATTCATGCCTGGGGCAAAAGTGCTGCTTTAAAAAAGCTTCCATCACTTTTAGTGTCTAATTAGCAAAGACACTGCTCCTCCTGCTGCCTTCTCCTCTTGTCTCCTCCTGAATGGCACAGAGTGAAGGTAAAGGGGAGGGGGTTGTTCAGTTTTACTGCATGCAAATCATGACACTACTCCTTTGATCAGCGACAATGTCTGCAGCAGCATGACAAGCACATAAAGGATACAAACTGCATTATGGGAAGGAGATTCCATAGCAGCCCGATGAATTCCTCTCATCCATCAGATGCTGTAAATGGTTCAGCATATCTAATCGGAAAATGCTGCTCTTTCATATATAACTGGACTACTACTCAATAGGGAAGGAACGGGTCAAATAAAACATTTTCAGTCAACAGAATTCATGTCTGGAATAGTAAAGGAATTTGGGGGGGGGGAATAGTAAAGGAATTTGTGAGTGCGCATGCACCCCCCCCCATCCCAATTTGTTGGCATTTGAGAATTCAGGGAGATCACAGCCAGCTCAAGGACTTGACAGGAGCAAACACAAGACAGTGCCTTTCAGAAAGGCTATAAAGATAATTTTCACATGACATAAAATCAGCCAAATTAGCTACCCCCCTCACTAAACACAAAGGTGGTCTCAGCTGATTTAGTGGCATGCTTAACTGAGCAGTTTGGGGGCTGAGCTTCACAGTTACAGTTGCTATGGCCATCAGCAACCCCATAGTATATCCTCCACTCTAGCTATAAGGTGCACAAGTTCTTAAATGTGGAGGAGCCACATTTTAAGCCTCTCTCTCAATGGACCTCAGTACCATGGGGGAGTTGGCATACACAAACTCTTACCCCATGGCATGGCATGATTACATTGTAAGTCACCTTGAGAGACAATTTGAGTATAAGTCTCTGAGAAATGTAATAAACAAGGATTTCATGCATTATTGCTGGAGATTTTGCCACAGACATGTATCCCAGGGCAACCATAATACATTGCCTAGCCCTAGATAAAGGAAACTCACTGAAGGAGTGTTAGAAACTGAGATATGAAAGCTAGGAGCTAAATGGCACCTTAAACCTAGGTTATGGGCGCAACAACGGAATTTCTAGGCGTTCTTTTTTATAACAAGAATACGAAGCTGGAAATGAATGACCCGCAGCTAAAATGTTACGTTCATTTTTTGCATGGTCTAGTCCTCATCTGAAGACTGCGAAAAACAAAGCCATGCTTCCCTTGTCCCCCACCCCCCCCTAATATTCTTAAGAGGGTCTCTTCTCTGGTCTTCAGAGAGTGACTGGAAGTGGGGAGGCAGAAAAAGGTCCTCGTTTCCTTCCACTGTGCAGTTTTCATCTGAAATCTTAGGCGCAGTACTGCGCCCAGAGCTCAGAAACTGCTTGTGCTAATGAAATTCCCTGTCAAAAAACGTGCCTAGAACAATGGGAGTTTTGAATGCTGCACTGAAGTACCACAAGAATGCTCAGAAACTACAACTTTACAATGTAGTACACAAATTAATGTTGGTTCAGAGAACAACAATGATCACAGAAATCAAAATCTAACAAAAAGCACTGAAGGATAGCTCCGCTGGTAGAGCCTCACATTGGGCAAAAAGATAAATCATGAGGGGGTTGGACTAGAGGACCATTGTGGTCCCTTTCAGCTCTATGATTCTATAAATTTAGAGGGCCTATTTTGGAAAAAAAAGATGCAACAGATATTCATTGCCAGCAGCTCTGGTTGTTAGAGTCAAACAAATCCAGAGGACTACCGATTCCCCATCATTTCTACTATATAATATTTATAATTTATACAAAATACAAATACATAAAATGATAGGAACATAATGAGCTGGAAGGGACCCCAAGGGTCATCTTTCTGGTGCAACCCCCTGCAATGTAGGAAACTCAGCTAAAGCATCCATGACAGATGGCCGGCCAACCTCTACTTAGAAACTTCCAAGGAAGGAGAGTCCAGAACCTACCAAGGGAGATCCACCTTCCATGTATTATGAAAAGTAAACAACACTTATTTGACCCCAGTTATTTGACATAGAGTGAGAAACCTACAGATAACAGTCCAAAAGCATACCCTCCAACATTTCTCCCATGAAAATAGGGATGTCCAATTCCATAATAATAATTTTACCATTTATACCCCACCCTTCTGACTGGGTTGCTCCAGCCAACATATATAAAAACATAATAAAACATTAAACATTTAAAAATCTTCCCTGTACAGGGCTGCCTTCAGATGGTTGGGGGGGGGGGTCGGATAATTCCATACCCTTCAACATTTCTCATATGAAAATAGAGACATCCTACCATAACCTCCTACATTTCTCTGGTGAAAATAGGGACATTCTAAGGAAAAGCGGGACATTCTGGGATGAAATCAGAAACTGGGATGACTTCTGCAAATCTGTGACTGTCCCTGGAAAATAGAATTTATGTATATATGGGGAATATTTTTTTTAAAGCAAGTGGTCCTCACTGACCTGGTGCAAAAAGATCTTGCCATCCGGAGGAGCACTGGCTGCCTAGATAAAACACTATAGCCCCCCACACCTTTACCTGAGAGTAAGGCCCACTGAACTCAGTGCGGCTTTATTCTGAGTAGACACTTAGTTATTTACTAGATGCAAGTCAATACCACCAGACAACCCAGCTTGGCTAGGCGCTGGGGTGGATTTCGCCACATGCCTTGCAGAGACAGGCCGATGCTGCCAATGGGCCCTGCGTCCCTTGGCAATACCCAAAGGCCCCAATTTGCTAGATGCTGTGGTGGATTGCACCCCACGCCTTGCGGCATCAGGCCCAGGCTGCCACCTGGCCCAGCACTGGCAGCAGCTACAAGCAGTGGTCAAAATGGGAGCCTCGGCAATTGCTGGAAACAAACTAGGACTTCTCCAAGAAAAGGAACATGGCAAAAAAGCACGCTAGGCCACCCCCTTACCTGCTTGTGATTGGTCAAGCAGATAGGCAGCCAATCAGGATTTTTTAATAAAGGTTTTCTTTTCTTCTCACTTTCCTCTGTGGCCTCCTAGCTTCATGCTGTAGCCCCCAATTAATGTAATTTTCACCTGTGCCCACCTTGGAATATCCTGGGGCTCCCCAGAGGCCATATGGCCCCCGATAGGAAACACCTTCTTACATGATTTCCTTGTCTTTCAGAAGACATGCAAGACGTTTTCAAACTCTACATGTTTTTAGACATAATATTACAAGGAACACAACAGACTCCTATTACATGAAATCTGAACATCTTATATTCAAATACAGTGGTACTTCGGGTTAAGTACTTAATTCGTTCCAGAGGTCCGTACTTAACCTGAAACTGTTCTTAACCTGAAGCACCACTTTAGCTAATGGGGCCTCCTGCTGCTGCTGTGCCACCGAAGCACAATTTCTGTTCTCATCCTGAATCAAAGTTCTTAACCTGAAGCACTATTTCTGGGTTAGCGGAGTCTGTAACCTGAAGCATATGTAACCTGAAGCATATGTAACCTGAGGTACAGTTTACTGCTGTAATCCAGCTTTTGGTTTTATTTTCTAAAAGCTGCAAAACAATGACCTGGTTTGCACGTCAGCTTGTCGTATATAAGTTTAATAATAATCCAACAATAAATAAAAAATGGGTTCCCTATAAACCTGTGATTCTGTTTCACTAAAACTCATCAGAGTCTGGGTGTTCTGTCTTTTGTGCTAGGCTACAATGACTGCGATTGAGAAGTAAATTTTAATTGGTTGGATATGAATGGGGTTTCTTTATAAACAGATTTTATACCACTTACTTTTGAAGCTAATCTGCATTTTTCTGCAATCTCTCCCCATTTTCTTAATTTGGAGTCCCCAAAAACAGGGGGCGTCTTATGCATGGGGATGTGTTATACACGGAAAAATATGGTATTTGGTAATGTTGGTATGCATATGTATGCAGATATATGTCTTCTTTAATGGGGTGGGTGAGTGTTCAGAATATGAGTTTTACAAGATCCTGCTCTACAGTCCTTTGATTTAATACATGCTGTTTAATAAGTTCAGGGGAGTTGGCAAGCTTTGTCCTGGACGCCAATTATCAAGTTTTACATAAGAAAGGTTCTCTTTATTTCCTGCTGCACTGCCAGGAGACAGGGCCCTCAATGCATTGCTTGGAAAGCATAGAACACCATCTGGTATGTTTGTTCTTGCTGAGCTGGCTTGGGCACAGACAACTTTGGGGTTGCATTTCCAGTATGAAATTAGTTGTGAATCACCAATATATAATTTTTTCACTCAGTCACTCCATAACTGGCATATATTGCTTGTCTCCTGATCTCTTTTTTAGCCTACCTTTACCCTACTGAGGCTACAACCACAGACCTAGAATACAACTACCCTGTGCCTAATAATTTGATTTATTCTTTACATACCATCTTTGTTGTCTTTCTTCCTGCTTGCTTGTAACAGCTGCCTCTGAGGCCCAGCTTGCCTAAATGGCAGATCACACAGTAAAACTGTTCCTGGACTATGCTGTGTTTGATTGCAAGCAGGGAATCAGATGACTGCTCTTTAACAGCCATGTGAGGTTTGCCCTCAAAGGAAGGATGTCCGAGTGCTTTACTTGCACTTCCACCTAAAGTAAAGTACCTTCTTGCCCTTTCTAACCAAGACTGGTGACTGGGTACTAAGGACTCACACAATCTTTGACTTTTAGTGTTCCCAGTTCTTCTTTCTGTTTCTATATTCCCTTATAGTGTGCAGGTTAGATGCCTAGGTTTGGCAGAGCATGAATATGACAAGTTGGTGTGCCCAACATGAGGCGATCATTTTGATACCTTGAAATTTGAATTTGTGTGTGTGTGTGTGTGTGTGTGCGCGTGCGTGCGCACACGCGCATGGTATTAGAGGCTTCTAGCATGAGCAGAGCTCATCTCCTATCCTATGCTCCCCAGGGGAAAACCTCAAGTCTTCTATAATCTACATTTCTTGAAATGCATCATCTCCTGATAAATAAATAGTAAAGTAATTTAACAACTCCTGTCCACTCCCCAGGATATTGAATATCAGGGATAGACAACATGGTGCCTTCCAGGTGTTGTGGATGACCATTTACATCAGCCCCAGCCACATGCCAATGAGCAGGGACAATGGGATCTGTAGTCCAACAGCATGTGGAGGACCCCCCTGTTGTAGGGAATGCAAGTAGACCAACATTAATTGCAGATATCATACTGGTCCTTTGTCAGACTAGCTTATGTCCTCAGTCAGAGAGCTCAGAACTTTTATTTTCAACATGGAGACCTGACTTTTTCCAATTTGGTAAATCAACATGCTATATGTGTGCCCATCAGTGACTTAACATCTTTTCAGTATACAGTTTAGCTTCAAAAAGCTAGAATAATCATGTAGTTCCTATGCAATGACTATAATGCCATTTTTCTTTTTAAATTGCTATTTAAACATATTCTACCTTGAAATTCAAGAGATTATGCTCACCTCCTGATTTGTCTCTTCCCTCCACTACTGATTTCTAGCAATATAAAGAGTTCATGCTAAAAGAGAGCTCTGAATTGGGGCGAGGTGGGGGGGGGGGGACACATCCTACAAAGGTTTGTTCATAGGCACAGGTAAGCCTGCCTGTGCTCACCAGATCTCTAGACTTCTCCAGCATAAATAAACACTTAGTGAAAGCAATATGCTCTCATAACTTTATTTCTTTGTAGAATTCACAATAATAGTTCTTCTGCTGGGAACAAAGCGGTGTGAAAGTTATTCTGACCATGTGAAATATAATATGACATTTTGGCTTTGTAAAATAAAACAAGGACTATCTTTAACATGGAGGAAATTCCACCAGGACAGAAGTCACTTCAGTTAGTAATGTGTCAGCCATACTGCCAGTTATTAAATGTGTTATGCTTTCTGAAGTGTGAATGTAGCTCTACCACTCTGCAAACTGCATTGTTATGCTGATCCACAGAGTGGCAGCACTGCTAGAAATAGCTACTAGCAAGTGAGAATGCTGTTACTACTTGATATCAAAACTGGGGCTTCTCCACTGAGCTTGCTAAGCAAGAACTTGGAGAGATTTCAATCCAGCTGGGCCAATGTGATAAAGGGATTGAAGCCACAGAGGGAAGGATTAGCATGACAGATGAATACAGTACTGTGCAGTTTTCCATGGCAAAAGACTAACCCAGCTCATCAAGGAGCTGGAAGATGGGGGGTGGAGGGTGGGTGACACGGATCATATACTGCCATGGTAAGTTTCCTTAACACAGAGATCCTATTCCCTGGGACAAAGGGCGATTAAATACTTACTCTGGACTTCTAATACAAAAATAAAACTGAGCTGGCAAGAAGTGTCCATAAAAACTACCAAGCAGTCATTCACATAAATTTATCATGAGGCTGTGAATTTTGCTAAGCAACTATCTGCAGCTTACAATCTCTTTGGGAGAGTGGTTGCTGGGATAATTAAAGAATTCAGAAAGTAGAATGTGAGATTTTAATGTTCTTTTCATGAGGCATATACTTAATGTTTTTTTTTTAAAAAAAAGTTACCCCAGTTGAAGTCCACAGTCTGAGCCTTGCTAATACAAAATACCAAGTTATCCAAATTAAGTCACCCAACCCCTGAACATCCATTTAAATAACATCCCCATTCTTGACCTTCTGAAGTCTAATCAGGGAAAAAAAATATCTTTGTATACCTAGCTTGTTTAATTCATAAACTAGTCTATGTACTATGGGAAAGTCTATGGGAAATTAATCCCCCAATTTCCAGGGAAATTTTCAGCATATTTAGCATGAAATGCTAGAAAGATGTTCAAGAAGAGACTTTTCGAAATGGAAAAACCACCATCCATTTCTTTAGAACCAAAGTTCTTTAGAACTCTTATTTACAATTAAATTAAGGATAGTTGATTTCTGTTAATGTATGTCTAACTGAGGTTATAGTTTGCTGTCAGAATACCTCTGACAGTGGCAACTGACAATGGGTGATGGTGACTGAAAAGTTCATTTCTGGATTTTAATTCAAGTTGCCATTTTGGACCTTTAAAAACCTTCATGATTTGGGAACTTGCTACCTGAAGGATTGTCTCCTTCATGTGCCTTGAGATCATTGTCTGGGGCCCTTCTTCAAGTGCCCACCATGTGAAATATGGCAGTTTGCTATGAGTGAGGTTTCTTCATTTTTGTCTTCCCATTTGTGTAATGTGCACCCCAGGGAGGCCTTTTAAGATATGCTGTGGGTTTTTTGTTGTTTTTTTAAAAAATTATGGATTTTTCAAAATAACACGAAATAGCAATCCTTCCAACCAACATGACACACTTCCCACCCCCCACTCTGCAATTTCAGGTCCCTTGTGGGAAAACAATTGTTCCAAAGTATGAGGTGCGAGCCCAGTGGGTGCCATTGTGAGTGATAGTCTGTTGCATGTGTAATAAAAGTGTGCCATGTCACTATAAAGTTATCATCTCATCCTTTTGTGGCTAATGCCTAGGCCTCTTTAGTAAATTTTTCAGAGAGTGCCAATCTCCGTACTTTTTGTTTCAGCTGTGATAAAATTTTAGGGACTTCTGACTTTGAGCAATGAATTGTCTAGCGGTTAATAAAAGGAAGGTGTTTTATATATCAAATTAACATTATCATCTTTAAAAATTGTTAGCAGACCTAAGGTTGGGATGCAATTAATATTTTGGTTTGCAATCAAGCTTATTTCATCAACAACATTCTTCCAAAATGGTTGCAGTTTATTGCATGCCCACCATATATGAATAGCTGCTCTGATATCCTTATACCCTCTCCAACAAAGAGCAAAGATGGTTTTATTGAGGTAGCTGCACCTCAGAGGTGTTACTGCCACCTATGTAAGAGCTTGAGCTTAAGAGTGGATAGTGATTTCAGTGTTGTTTTTAGCCCACAGGCTCTGCCAATCTGCTTCTTCAATTACTGTTTCTAAGTCTGATTCTCAAGTATGTTTTATTAAATTTGTTTGGCCCAATTGTGTGTCACTTACCATTTTGTAAATTATTGATAACAGGTTTAGATTTTTGCATTATAAGCTGTGGTTCTTAATCTTGCTTTGGCTCTCTGGATTTTTTTTATTTTTATTTTCCTGCATCTGTTCAATCTTATGTGAAGCAAGACACTGCATGGGTGAGATGGCTTTGCTGCCAAAGACAGCTACTTTAGATTTTAGATAATTAGGAACAGTTACTCCAGGCAGCTAGTAGTCTGCATAGCCTAATTTGCATTGGGGAGAAACTGCCATATCATTAGACTAAAGCAGTTTAGATATTTTCTTTTAACAAAAGAGGCAGGGGGAATTTATCTATTTGATTCCCAGGGGGTCCACGGCCCATCCCTTGCCTCCCCCTCAACTAAATCTTTGTCATTTTTGCATGGTACTATCACAAATTTTATGGTCTGTTTTAGCGCTGTGAGATTTTAAAATATATTGGCTGAAATCAGTTTTGAAATCACACTGCAATAACGATTTAAACCTGGCAATATGCAGAAATATACGGCTCCTCACACAAGGGAGAGCAGAGCAGATCTCAGCCAATAACGCTGCTGATCTGAGCTGCCTTCCCTCAAGCTGAGGGAGACCAGGGCAGGCAGAGGATAACACTGCAGACTTCCCTCACGCTGAGGGAAAACAGGGCATCCGATTGCGATTGCGAGGCACTGCCTTCCCCTATCACTAACACTGACAGAGAACAGGGCAGCTGATCGCTCTCATTTCAAGGCATCTTGGCACTACGTTCCCCTGGCACTGAGGCAGGAAACTTATGAGAGATGCTAACATGGCACATAAGATCAGGTGGGTAGCTATTAACTACAAGTACCCCCTTTTTTACCTGGGAGTAAGTCTCACCAAATTCCATGGAATTTACTTCTGAGTAGACATGGTTAGGATTGTACTGTAACCTGCCTAATTAAAAACTGTGGTGTTCTTTACAAGTTAAAGCTGCAAAAATATACCGAGGATGGATTTTTATGCGGGGGCAGAGACACATGTTCAGTTGGATGCACTTGAACAGAATTAAGCTCATTCTGTCAAAGAACAAACTGGAACTAGTTCCCTTTGGGTCAGGATGAAGTACAGCTACTTAGTCATGTGTGTAGCCAGGATTTATGTTGAGGGATTGGACAGGACACCCACCTGTCATCATTCTCTGTCCGGCTCTGTCTAGCAGATTTGGAACGAAATGTCTCAACAACAGTTGTTTTAAATTACTTTCTTTTGACCTCAAGTGCTCAGAAAAATCTGTCAAAATCTTTCAACAATTTCTACTTTTATTTAAGTCTTTTTATTTACTTACTTGATTTAGGGGGAGGGCAGCTGCACCCATGTACTTAGTTCCTTTTTAACATGAACTTTCAAAGCGATGCCGCCCCCACAAAAATTAGGGAAGAGGTAAGAGCTTTCACAATTGCTACAAGTCGTATGTCTGAACAATACAATAATGTATTCCACAAATCAAGCCAGTAGCAAGAAGAATTAGGGCCAGAGACATGCAACAGGGTTCACTGTATTGAAACCAGCTGCTGGAGTATTGTAATCACTTCTGGTAAACATTGCAACAAGCCTTTTGCTTTGTACAGCCTGTGCCGCAGGCTGAAATCAAGAAGCGGTCAATCAATAATAATAGTGTGCTTTTGTTTTGGCTTGAAGGACGGAAGGAAATACCTGACTGAAATCCACCAGTACTGCAGGTAAAGTATGAGTGAGAAAGCCCTCTTTCACTTAGCAGCTGCATCTGCCTCTCTGCCAACTCTTAGGCTCTGTTGGGAGACCACAACCATTTGTGGGGGTGGCTCAGCCTGCTTTCTCCTTCAAAGCAAACCGTGGCAAGAAGGAAAACATCAGAGGGTGGCCCCCAACTTAAGCAACACAGAGAGGGAATAACCTACCTTGTGACTGCTATAAGACTGTTTCCAAAACTGAGCAATGTAGTTTAGAGAGGTGACCCTTCCTCCCCATTTTCTACCAAATAATTCAGGGCTGGATGTGCAGCAAACTTCGCAACCAGCTCCAAATTGGAATACAGAAAGGGGAGGGGTTACCCTTTCCTCCCTGTGCTGTCTGGAAGGGTTCTTTAAATATATTTTTAGCTCAGCCTCACCATATTAGCCTCCCAGAACGGATCACAATATAAGTAAAATGCAAACAATTCCAGTACAGTTAAGATCAGAGAAAATGGATCACTCAAAATGTCAGTCATAAAAGCATCTCCCAGGTCCCAGGAGTGAAGGTGGCAGCAGGTCCGGTGGGAAGCCCAGAGTTGAAAGAGGATTGCCTTTTGACTAACAATGCTCTATTGCCATAGATACTTAGAAAGGTCCAACTGTAAGCAATGACCGAGCAGAGAACTAGGTAGAAGATGATCTGGCAGTGATGTAAGTTTTTCAGTGTCCTTGGGAGTTAAGAGTTTCCTTTTGATGGCTCTAGTCTCCTTTTTCAGTGTCCTTGCTGAGTTAAGAGTTTCCTTTTGATGGCTCTAGTCTCCTTGCCCCTGCTCTAGAACTCCCGGCTCATATCCTCCTGGCTCGGCCCCAGCTCTGACTCTTACTCTGGCCTTCACACACTGTGCTGGTCACATACATCATCCCTAGATCTAAGAACCAGAACAGTCTGATATAGGCAGAGGCATTCCTTCAGATACCTGGGTCCAAGTCATTTCGGCAGGGATTCCAACACGATTTTCTGAGCCCAGTTGTCTAGTTGTTGATTTGGCCCCCCACTTCCCCTGCACATGCACACACACACACACACACACACACCAATCCATGAAACTTATTTCTGAGTATGCCTACAGAGGATTGCTCTGCATTTCCATCCATCACACGTACACACTCTCATACACACTTCCACTAGTCTGGCTGTAACTGCTTACTTGCAGAGAGTAGCAGCTGGAATCCTGCCTTCTTCTGATACCCATTTTTAATCAGGGTATTTAATTAGAGGGAATGGGGTGGCATGAGGGTGCTGCTACAATTAACTAGCACTACCTGAGCTGGTGGGTGAGTAGTAAGCACCACTAAATCCAATGAGACTTACTTCTGAGTAGACATTGCAACCTTAGGTAAAGGTACCCCTGCCCGTACGGGCCAGTCGTGTCCGACTCTAGGGTTGTGCGCCCATCTCACTTAAGAGGCCGGGGGCCAGCGCTGTCCGGAGACACTTCCGGGTCACGTGGCCAGCGTGACAAAGCTGCTCTGGCGAGCCAGCACCAGCGCAGCACATGGAAACGCCGTTTACCTTCCTGCTATAAAGCGGTACCTATTTATCTACTTGCACTTAAGGGTGCTTTCGAACTGCTAGGTGGGCAAGAGCTGGGACCGAAAGACGGGAGCTCACCCTGCCGCGGGGATTCGAACCGCCGACCATGCGATCGGCAAGCCCTAGGCACTGAGGTTTTACCCACAGCGCCATCCGCGTCCCAACCTTAGAGGCTACCTTTTCTCTGTCAGGGGATGTATTCCCTCAGGTGTCTTCAGTCAAGAGCTGATGAGGGGATGAGCCTTGAAACAAAACTGTTCAGGATGAACTAATCCAAAATAAAGATTAGAATTCTCAATCCTATGCAGGTCTACTCAGAGGTAAACACCATTGGGCTTGATAGGCTGAGGAGGGTTGTTACTGTTTTTAGTACATCACATCAATGAAGTTACTGTTTTGCAAAGCTAGTGAAACACACACATGGTTTCTGAGTTGCCCACCTGTGTTGGAGCTCCTTAAATTGTCATTCATTCATTCATTCATTCATGTTATTTAGAATAAAACACATGAAATACAAAATATCAGGCTCATTAGCAAGTGCCAATATATCAATTGAACCCAAAATATACCATATTTAAGGGCCACTTGAAGCATTACTTTTTCTGAGGGAATTTGTGTTCATGTTGAAAAGTGACTAGGTGAACCCTTATAATCTACAGAAATATAAAATGTGAAGCTTATAAAAATCTAGTAGGTGATACTCATTGGATTTCTAGGCTAAACCTGTAAATATTGTAATATACATTGTGGTGATGCTCACAAGTTTATGTTCAAATATACCCACAAGCCCCAAAAGTTGGTGACCTCTGTTATATGTGGATGAATTAACAGTCCAAGCCAAAGAATAAATCAACACTCTCTCTGGTATAGAATGTGGCGTTTCCCTCAATTTTAAAGTGACACATAATGCTAATTTGCTAGTTTTTACTTAGAGATCGTATTAAAATATAACCTCTCTTCCCTTAATTACTCTGATTTTATAACAAAGGCTCCTTTCTTGGCAGTAACGTATAAAAGAAAATGAGAGAAACATGAGCCAAACTGCCTTGTTCTTGCTGATTCTTTTGTAACTAACTAAGCGTAAATAAGGATTAAACACAGCTAACTTTTGTTTACCGTTGAAATAGTGAACCTAGTATTAGATGAGCATTTACAAGGACATATTGTCTCAGGCCTTTGGAGGTCTAGTTCTCTACAGAAATAATTTGTAACTGTCAAATGTTTATCATTTACTGCATTTCAAACTGGGTAACTCCAGGAACTGGGATGAAGCCAACAGATGGTGATAGAAATTAAACTCATGATATGGTTCAAGTAATCAGTGAGCTTTGGAAAGACAAAGGCGCTCTCTCTTTTCTTATCCCTAAACTATACCCTGGATAGATTCCATATACCACCCCCTTGAGAAACGGTGTACAACAACCTAAAAACATCTAAAAGCAATACAAAACACTCATTGTCCAACTAGGCAAAATATAATGGCAGTGCTAGCTAGAATCCAAGCCATTCCAAGTCAGGTTTCAAGATCATTATGACTCACACTTTAACAAAGGGACTGGCATTCATAAACCCATTTGAGCAAATTAATGGAGGAGCTATTGCTCTGCTGATACAGAATTATGGAGCCAAGGCTCAAGGCAGCTATGCAAATATGCAAATGCACAGATTTAAAAAATGAAATATTTTAACTCTCATTAAAATAGCTTGAGACAAGAAGTATGTTGCGTTTGACGTGACACAATGTGCTTGAGACTACTGTAAAGGCTACCCACATCAAATTCAAATTGCTGAAGTTTTTATTCATCAATACAAATACGCTTACAAGAAATCTAGATCATAAAAGAAATGTACAAATTCCAAAGCCTAGGGAAAAAGTCATTTTCTTGCCAGGGTTACTATTCATTCCCATCCCAGGATAAAACAAAAACAGAGAGAATGTGGATTATGCAGAAGGGCAGGGGGCACCAATCTGGCCTCTGTCATACCCAACAGAGCTGCTGTGTTTTGCTAAAAAGTAGGCTATAACAAGTTACTCGGTTTGGTGCAGTGTTGGAAATGCTGCAACATTATTCCCTCCTTACATTCTGCACAATCCTCCTATTTAAAAGGCTCTGTAATGCAAGGTGTAATCCTCCAGTCCTACAGCTCAATCACATATTTATTAATTTGTGACACCCAGTGCCCACTAACTCTCCCTGAAGCTTTCCTTGTGAGTGTGAGTGTGTGTGTCAGTTTATTGATTCTGGTCCCTTCCTGTTCACTTTGCTCAAACCCTTCTTTTGCTAGGCATGCAAGAGAAATTCTGCGCTGCTGCAGGTCATAATTGAAAAAGACAGAAATGCTCAATATGACTCATACATTATTCAGCTTATCAGCTGCCCAAGAGAAAAAGAGAGGGAGAGGTTGTTTGCATGCCTACCTCTTCCACTATCAACAGAAGAAATAATTTTCAATTACACTAAGTGTATGCAACTCTGTTCCCCAACAGGATCTGGAGTTAGAGAGATGGAAGTGGAGTATGAAGGACAGCGCAAAGAAGTAACTGCTACAAAATGCTTGCTTACGTTAGATTATTGGCTCCAGTTTGCTTCTTAATAATGTACCAAATGGAATATGCTAGGCAATCAGAAAGACCACCACAATTCATGACAAAAACCTAGATCAAGGCCAGCTGAAATTACACCACAGAAGCCAACTAAGCATTGATCGACTGGTTGTGAATATATAACTTTAATTATTTATGAGGGGTTTGGGGAATTTTTTTTGCCACATAAATTTATGGTAATGCGCCTGAAAAGACTTTAGCCAAAAGCTAGAGATTTCTTGAAAGAAAATAAAAATACTAGGATCATTTCTACTATCCAAATATTATTTCAAATCCCACTATCAGAAGTGGCAACCCTGGCATGGTAAGTGATGGTCCAACAATGAAGTGTTTTTTTTTAATCCTTGCCTAGAGTTTCCACAACCAAGATGCATTTTTTAAAACGGAAAAACTGTCATAAGCCCAATAGAATTGCCAGTTTTCTTATGATAATCTTCCAAGAGGCATTCCCAAATCAATTACGCTGCAGCTGGTAATATAGTCTTAAAAGACCATTCAGTTTCTTAAACATCACCCTACTTGTCCAAGCCCATATGCAAATTGCTTAAGCTTATAAGGGTTCTATAGGGATCCCTAGTAACAAGCCCTATATCTCTTCTAATTTCCTTCATACAAAGTATGCATCCCTCCTGGACATATTCACTTGGGAAGAACAGAATAAAAACAATGCTCGTCCAACCTTAACAGAGAAGACTTTAATAATATGTCCCATATAACTTGGCAATCACTTGTACAAAAATTTACTCCTGAAGAAAGTGAAGGCCACATAACATTCTGCCACGTAATCTCAGTGAAGTACAGACTGGAAGAAGATTTGCCTGGAAATAAAATCCTTGCTATGAAACCTATTGCTTTATACCAAGGGTAGGGAACCAGTGGCCTGCTAAACCTTTTAAACTGGTCTGCAAGTCTCCTACTGGTCTTTCAGCAGCATTGGTGGTGGTAAACAGAAACTCACTGTGCCTTTGAAGACTAGCAAGTTGCAGAAGCAGATTAAGTGAAGGAAAAGCCATTGGAGAGTAGACTGCTGCCAACTGTTATCTGTCTATGTTCCAATTTTTCAGTATCTTTTCAAACTAAAGTGAAGCCTTTCCAGTTCTTCAAAATATATTTAGTAGAATCTGAAAGGAGACCTGATACTCGAGTAACAAAGGATTTTTGTAAATTATTTGATTCCACGTGATCTATCCTTAAGCACCCAGTTATAAGGAGACTTCTATTGCACTGCTGTAAATAAATGAAATACTACAGTGCTATCACCAACACATATGTTTCAGCACAGCAACAAACTGGGGAAAGCAGCAGTGAAACGTTTTGCTTAATTCATCTAGCAACCTAAGCCTTCCTCACTGGAAGATATCATCAGTAAATAATTTATATACACCAATAAATCTGCTTAATCCTTTCGTTTGAAAACAGATTTTCCATTTTAGTCAATTAGGGCAAATTTAAATTGCATTTAGAGAATGCAGCACATTCAGGCATCCATGGCCCATCTATGAAGTTATTAGAAAGATACACACTAATAAATTGGGGGGGGGGGCAGTAGTTGTGTGTTGTTGGTGTTGTTGTTTTTAAAAAAGCATTTTAAAATGGAAGTAGGGAAATAGGACAGAGAAAAGAGAATTTTCCCTCATTTTCTTTCTTTCCTCTCCGCTCCCCAAACAATTCTTCCTTATCCAATATAAATAAGGAATTCTGGACATGGAAGTTTTCTTCAACGCATACAGTAGATAACTTGTTGGATCCAGAACCCTGGCCTGAAATTTGAATTCACAGCCAGATTGGCATTCCAGAACACATGGAGGGAGGGCTCCAGGACCCTGAAAGAGCTTCACATCTCCTTCCCAAAGCCCAGTGCCTCATTTACCCAGCTTTGGGAAGGCAGCACAAGGTTGGGGGGGGCAATTAAATTTTAGCCTTGTTCCCCGCCCCTTGCACAACAAGGCAGTTTGTGACCTACGGGTTCCATTTCAAAATATTCTTCCAACCCACTTGATATGAAAATTTGGATCACGCAGGTTCAAAGGATCCTATAGATGATAGAGCCGGTCTCTCTGGGAATACCTTCTCCAAGCACAATTCTACCCACCCCACCCCCTGCCAACCAATGGCTTCAATTCAAAAAGGGACTTGTCCATTGCAATTTAACTCAGAAGACGACAGCTTTCTGCTTGTTACTCTGTAGTCTAGGAGTGCTGAACAAATTCTAGGATGATTATTAGCCAATCCCACTGTATTCTGTGACAATAAAGGGTGGTAGAGAGAAAATTATAACCCTGTTGACCAAAACCTAATCCTGCTCCCTGATTCTATAAAGGAGAACCTCTCCCTCACAGTTTAAAAGATCAGGGTGAAGGAGAGAAAGTAGGCATGTTATTGAAGTTAGTTTTCCCTTCTATTCATCTGGAGGTGAAGGATAATGCCTGTTTTCTGCTGGAAATGTTTGCTGGCAACTTTGAAGGTAGGGTAGCTGTGCAAGTTCTTTGTCTGAAGCAGGTCTGTGTCCAGAGGTGTTGCTGGGTGTTTCAGTTAATAACTCCTTGCTTTATCCCTCGAGAACCTCAGTGAATGTTCATCGCAATAAACATATTTAGAAATAATAATAATGAAAACAATAAATTATATGGGAATTGTACACAGTGATCTATCTGTTTACCCTTTTAATAATATATAGATCGATAGATAGATGCAGAAAAAGCAAGCATAACCAACAGCATAGGCTTTCCAATGTGAACAAACAGTTCATCTTATATGTAACAGGCTGTGGTATATACAGCTCAGTTGTAACAGAGCTTCCACTTACCTTCTAACACTGTCAGTTTGGCACTGGTATTTATCTCCCCAACACTGTTGGTAGCCATGCACTCATATATTGCTTCATCCCGAAGGACACGCAGCGGTTGAATACGTAGAACTGATCCAGACCCATCATCAAATTCAATAACCTTTTTTCAAAAGAGGGGAAATTGTATTACCCATTTTATTACTGGTGGACACACAACATACCATTTCCTTTTAAACCATGACTGAGAAATCAGGAAAGGGACAGGGACCAGCCCCTCCACTCTCTGGGGCAAATTCCTGCAACCTTGTTTACCATGGTGAATGATTCCATCTGTACAGTCCTTCCTTAACGAAGATTTAAACCAACAAGATGTTGTTGTAAATTATGGTTTGGAAACCATACCGCATACCTTAGTTGTCCACCTTTATTAATAATGAACCCTATTTAGCATTAAGCATGATTTACATTCTGAAACTAAAAGAAACTCTGTCTTTTTGCCATGATACAGAGTTTGGCCATTAACACCATGACTCAAGTTTCTGTGCTGCCCATTTCCCCTTTTTCCTCTGCTCATGTGCTCCTCTCATCATTCCATTCCTTAAAGTATTCAAACTGGAAGTACAAAGTAAATAATGGTTGAAGATTCTTGTTTGTAGGCAACCACAGTTTGCTGAATTTGAATATCACAGCAAACTACTTTTTGCTCAAACTAGGAAGTGACTAAGTGAACTGGAAGAGAGAGAAAGAGGGACTGGGAGAGCATGAGGCATAGTACAAATAGGCAAACCATGGTTTGGCTATGACGCATGAACTGGGTCATTAACCATTCATGAAATCAAAGAAATTTCTTTAACCCTCTCATAGAGAAATGTGTTTATCATATAACCCATAAATTGTCCCTCAATGGCAAGGACTGCAAATGAATAGACACTGAACTTAATTAACTTCATACTCATCTAATTCCAATTTACAAACAAAGCAAAATGAGATGAAATAATATCACCAAGAAAATATAGTGATTACAGAAGGAAGCTATACTAGGAGAATCTTATTATTTTACCTCTCAGAAGAGAGTTAACCAATACTTATCCACGTGGAATGAATAATTCCCTCAGTAGTCCAAGTCTGGAAATTTGGAGAATCAGAAATGCCATATTCCAGGTAATGTATATCAAAGAGGAAATATTTATTTCCAGTTCACATATTTGTTATATTTTAATGCCACCCAACATATGGAAACGCCCACAAAATTACTAGGAAAAAAATATATTCTGTGCATACCTCAAATCGTTGGGAGCTAACTTTCTTTCCTTTCTTCATCCATGTGATACGTGGCTTTGGCTCTCCTACTGCTTGGCATACAAAGGAGGCCACACCTCCAGATATCCCAATCTGATCCTCAGGAGTTTTCATGAAGTTTGGCTTACCTGCAAGACAAATATCCTGAATGGTGAAATGTGCCTGGGGTCTGAATTAAAGATAATGAATATTACAGCAATCTGACTATGTCTATCTTGTGCGCCCAACTCAAGACTAATGAAATGACACCACACCTAGAAACAATGGATACACTGGTGAACAAAATAATACAACCAATTTTAAAAACATTATAAAGACTGTTTAGGAATAACTGTTTAGCTGCTAATTCTTCACACTCCGGTAATAAGCGAATTTCCAGTTTAAAATAGCCCATGTGGGCAGGCACTGGCAAACGCTGTTTAAACAACAACAAAAATTAAGTACAGGATTTCATTATGATCGGGCTGGAAAAATGTGAGAGTATCAGAACCACCATGTCCAAATTTAATTATCACTGAAAGCATCCTGAGTTCTGGGAGTATATAATCCACCTGCAGATGGAGTTAATCAGCTATTGGATAGAACAAAAACATTGTTTTATAATATAAAACAATGGTTGAAACAGCTTGGGTGGCCTTACAATCTCTCTCACAATGGAGCACAAAGGGATTTCTGGAAGGCTTACTCTGCTTTGCTTGCTCCGTTATGACAGAGCTCAATGCACACCTGCTGTTACTGGTTTTTCATTTCGTTTCGTTTTTGTTTTTTAATGCACACTGAGATGTTAAAAAACAAACTCCTGGCAATGCCAATACCCAATAATTACATGCTGTTAAAATCGCGGAGTGGGATTGCCTTTTTCAGTCAAGTGTTAAGGTGAAAGGTGGGCATTATCTGAGTTGCAGACCCTGCAGTCTCCTCTGGAACTGGAGAAGAAATGAAATGTCTGATCAACTGGTGTTTCCATCAATGCTAAACAAAAGTTTCAAGAAATGTATTCAGAAGCCGCTGAAAGCTATGAGATCTAACCCCCATTCTGAGCTTAGCAATTATTAATATTTTCTAAAAGATCAGAAAAACAACATTTACTTTAATGCAACAATAATAGCAATCCTGGTCACTATTTGCCCAAAGGATATTATTATGAAAATTACATAAAGCGCTACTAGACAATCAGAAGAACTGAGACCATCATGCTGTAAGTTTTTCGAAGAAAGCTATAAATACCTTATTTATTCTCCTTCTATGTACCATAGAGCAAAGAGGAGAACGTTCCTGAGTAGTGTAATTAGGTCATTTAAATTTACACCAGTGAACAACACTCTCAATTTGTGAAGGTATTGATGAACACAATTACTTCTATGAAAATGATTAAATGTATTTGGAATGATGAAGAAATATTTTGGGGGGCCTAATAGGAGGAGGTACAAGGTAAGCACAGAGAAACTATTTCTGAGATGCAGAAAATTGATAGCTCACAACATACAGCTTCAGTGTCACAAGCAATAGCCTGAGATTAAAATCAATCATTAGCCATGATTGCTTAACTTACATCGATTTCACATATTTACTTACCAAAATTCACATCAATTTCTGCTCAGTTTTATTTACAAATATCTGTATTTCTTCCCCTCTATAATCTCCCTCAGCAAAAGGCTAATAAGGTTCATGCTAATTTTGATTGCAGTGTAACTGACCATTTTGCAGTGCAATCTGCTCAGCTGTTTTGTTAGGTATTGGACTTCTGCATATGACTTGCTATTTTATGTTATTTATTTTGTGATGCTGAGGAACTAGCATAAATTTGGATCAGACATCATGCCTTTTCTCTTAAAAGGGATGAGTGTATTGTTGGACATGTTAGCTCATTGTGAACAATGAGTCCTGAAAAGTGGTTTATAAATCTCTTCATAAATAAAGTGAAATATCGAAAGCACAAATGCAGACAATTCCACCAAGAAAGAAAAGTGAAAGGCATCTAAATAAACCTGTATACTTGCATAGGGAGCTTACAGATGAGCTGATATTTAAGAAGGGCATGTACAGTATAAGAAATGGAAAATCATGAAAGAAGAGTACAAACAAGTAGCAGACAGTTGCAGGGAGAAGGTTAGAATGAGCTGAGGAAGATGGAGAAATGCTACAGGCAGACAGAGAGAAGGCGGAACTGCTTAACACAGGCATCTCTAAACTTGGCCCTCCAGATATTTTGGGACTACAACTCCCATCATCCCTAGCTAACAGGACCAGTGGTCAGGGATGATGGGAATTGTAGTCCCAAAACATCTGGAGGGCCGAGTTTGGGGATGCCTGGCTTAACACCTACTTTGCCTCTGTCTGCACCCAAAAGGAAAGCAGGGCCCAATATGGTGATAACAGAATAAATAATGCAAGGAGGGAGCTCTAGCCCAAGACAGGAAAAGAGGTGATAATGGAACACCTAGCTTATTTAAACAAATTCAAATCTCCAGGGCCTGATGAGCTACACCCAAGCATACTAACGGAGCTAGTGGATGTGATCTCAGAGCCTCTGTCTATAATCTTTGAGAATTCTTAGAGCATAGGTGAGGTCCTTGCAAACTGGAGTCAGTCTGTGAGCACTTAGAAAAGGAAGCTGCGATTACTAAAACCCAGCATGGGTTTTTTCCAAAAAAAAAAAATCATGCCCGACAAATCTCATTTCTAGATCCATTTCAATTGGAGTTTCAATCTGGCTTTTGTACAGAAATGGCCCTGGTTGCCTTATATGATGACCTCTGTTGAGGGAGAGACAGGGGCAATACGTCCCTGTTAATCTTCCTTCCTTGACTTCTTTGCAGCTTTCGATACCATCAACCACTGTATCCTCCTGGAGATGTTATCTGATGTGGCGGTGGGCAGCACAGCTTTGTAGTGGTTCCAGTTCTACTTGGATCATGGTCTTCAGCAGGTGATGCTCGGGGAGTATTTTTCAGCACCAAGGAGCCTTCAATGTGGAATCCCTCAGGGCTCAGTTCTATCCCCTATCTACAGTGGTACCTCGGGTTACAAACACCTCGGGTTACAAACACTTCGGGTTACAGACTCTGCTAACCCGGAAGTAGTACCTCGGGTTAAGAACTTTACCTCAGGATGAAAACAGAAATCGTGTGGCGGCAGCGCAGCGGCAGTGGGAAGCCCCATTAGCTATAGTGGCACCTCAGGTTAAGAACAGGCCTCCAGAACAAATTAAGTTCGTAACCAGAGGTACCACTGTATATGAAGCTGCTGAGTGGAGTCATCTGGAGTTTTGGAGTGTGTTGTGAGTAGTATGCTCATGACACACAACTCTGTTTCTCCTTTACATCTACAGGCTTGGCAGTGGATGTGCTAGACTGATGTCTTGCCTCAGTAATGGACTGGATGAGAGCCAATAAACTGAAGCTCAATCCAGGTAAGACAGAGACACTGCACCTTCTCATCTTTGGCTGGTGGTTCAGCTATGCCCCTATCTGAGCAGGGATAGCCTAACATATGTGACCTATGCTCTGGTAACCTCTAGGCTGGATTACTGCAATGCATTATACATAGGGCCACTTCTGAAGACAGTTCCAAAACTTCAGCTGGTGCAAAATTCAATGGCCAGACTGCTCACCAGAACAAGACAGTTTGAGTATATAACATCAATCCTGACCAGACTACACTGGCTGCCAATTAGTTTCCAGGCCCAAATCGAAGTGCTTGTGTTGACCTATAAAGCCTCACATGCCTCAGAACCTGAATACCTTAAGCTTCCTTTAATTCCTAGGGTACATGTAGCTCAGTTGGTAGAGCATGAGACTCTTAATCTCAGGGTTTTGTGTTCAAGCTTCAAGTTGGGAAAGTGATTTCTGCAATGCAGGGGGTTGAACTAGATGACTGTTATGGTTCCTTCCAACTCTATAATTCTCTGTTTCTAGAAGTTTATATGCAATGTAACTTACATTTAGTGAATTTATGAATTCCATATGCTCTAAATGTTCAAACATGTTCAGGAAAATCTTTATCATAAAATTTCTAGCTTCTTTCTGTTCAAAGAAACTCATTTTACACTAAATAAATATAGGGAATACAAAAGTAAAGAAGTCAAGTCTACCTGTTCCCAGCGGCAGATGGTGCCTGGATAGGTAAAATGCTAAACTAAGGTGCTCACGACAACAGTTAAGAGTCTCTGCTTTGTCATGGGGTGTGGAATAATGCTGATTACACAGAATATATAATGTTACAAGGTACGGTTACTGCCTGAGGCCAACAACCTTCTGCAATCTGACTCATCCCAAATGATGCTGTTGCTAAATCTTGCCCTTTTTTCATCCACAGCAACTCTGCCAATCAAGCTAATTGAATGTACCAGAGGGCTACCTTCCTAAGCTCCAGGCTTCCTACAACACAGAAAACTCCCTAGGCATTATTTTAAAATAAGGATTCAGTTCTTAAATTATATGTATTGTAGCTATTATATACACCAATGATTTCTGGCATGCAAAATATATCCTTGAGTGGTGACGTAAGAGATTCCTTAGTTTGAGGTCTCCAAGATCAACTGCCAAAAATAGTTTTGTTTGGTTTACGCTTTTGTATACAATTTGGGCAACCAGAGGGTGGAATAGCAGAGAGGAATGATTTAAATACAACAGTAGGAAATCACAAAGCAGACACCAAGGATATAAAAGACCCTGAAATTGTCTTTCCCATATGCAGCTTTTTTCACATAAGCATTTTACAGAACTAAAGGTAAGCTTAAAATTGGACACTGTTATCTAAAATTCATTGTAGGAAGCAAACCAATGGTTCATCTGAACATTTAATATTTATATTTTACTTGTCAATAGTATGCATGCCATGCTGTATACATTAAGCAATAAGGACACACTTCCCTGGGTAAGGAAATGTTTTCCATTTCAGTGAGTGGGTCATGGCCTACAAAACAAAGTGGAAACACCAGCCACTTGCCACACATCTTAACTCTTGACACTGCAAGCAACACAATTGCTAAGAAGACTTACATTAAACCACTCCAATTTAATTTATCTCAGCCAATCATTGCACATGAGACACTATATGCCATAAGAACTTAAGCAGAGTACTGCCAAAAGCCCATCTAGTTTAGCATTCTGTTCTCACAGTGAGCAGCAAGATGCTCATGGGATGCCAGGAAACAGAACCTAAGTTCAATGGTGCTCTACCCACCTGCAATTCCCAGCAACTGGTATCTAGAGGCACACTGACTCCGATGGTGGAGGCAGAGCATAGTCATTATGGCTACTGATAACGTTTTCCTCCATACGTTTGTCTAATTCTTTTTCAAAACCATCCAAGTTAGTGGCCAGCACAACATGTTGTCTAGTTTAACTATGCACAGTGCAAATAAGTAATTTATTTCATCTGTCCTGAATCTTCCAACCTTCAGCTTCGTTTGATGTCCACTGGTTCTAAAACTTCTCTCTATCCACTTTTTCCATGCCATGCACCATCACGTCTACTCATACTCACATTTTCTCTGGACTAAAAAGCCCCAACTCATAGAAGAGTTGCTCCAACTCCTTGATCATTCTGGGTGCCCTTTCTGAACCTTGTCCAGCTCTAAAATATCCTTTCTGAGGAGATGTGACCAGAACCATACACAGTATTCCAAGTGTGGTTGCACCATAGATTTGTATAATAGCATTTTGATATTGGCAGTTTTTATTTCCAATCCCTTTCCTAATGATCCCTAGCATGGAATTTGCCTTTTTCACAGCTGACATACACTGGGTCAACATCTTCACTGAGCTACCCACCAGAACCCCAAGGTCTTGTTCCTAGCCAGTCATCAATTCAGACACCATAAACATATATGTGAGAGATAAGAATGACTGCATAAACATGAGAAGGCTGACAGAAAAAACAAAGCACCAGGCAGACCACATGTAGACAGAATGTAGTAATGAATCTCCTTGAATAAGAAAAGGAATGACAGATTATAAATGGCACTGCAGCTTTTGCAAGTGAAAAAGGTGTTTATTACACCAGGGACTGCCAACTCAACGCCAGGTGGTGGCCAGTCATTTCTATTGGGGTGGGTGTGTGGCAGACGTTTCCTTGGCCCATGGAAGGGTGACCAAGTATACTCTGTGTGCATTTTGATGAGAGAGATACACTTAGCAGAGCGAGATGGAGAGGTACACGTATAGTCTCTGTGCATGTAAAGTGTGTGTGTGTGTGTGTGTGTGTGTGTGTGTTAAAAAGAGAGAGAGAGAGAGAGAGAAAGAAAGAGAGAGGAAGAGTGTGGTGCAGTGTGGCCACCTTGCATATTGCTCTTGGTACTGGGGAATGATTCCTGTTGTTATTCGACATTTTTAATTAGAAATAGCCTGCATAGCATGCAAATGGCCACCCAGAATAGTGAAGGTACAATATGGCAACCTTAATGAAACACAAGCAGCACTGAAAAGTTCGAATGCAGCTTTAGCTAAAACTGTTCAATTTGTTTCTTTAAAGTTACAACAACATAAACTATGACATTCCCCTAAATATTGTTTTCCTTTGGATTTTTCATCCCCTTTTCTGTAATCGCCAGACAGCTGGGGGCAGGGGTAGCCTTTGCTTTCTATAGTCTGAAATTAGTTAGCTCCCCTCAAAAAATGTTTTAAATTGAATGGATGTATCTGTAGGTGGGCGTAAAATGTTTTGTAGGCTAGTAACTTTGGTGAACTTATTTGCAAAGCTGGGTTATTACTGAACTGCCTTAGGCAGCTTTCCCAGCAGTGTCTGACCCTGTTCTAACAGATGGTTGCAGGGGGCTTACACTGAAACCCACAGTTCCTAATTTACAACTTTCCTGAAAATGTCAAAATTATTAAATTGCACTGCAAAGTGCAAAAAGTCCAGAGCATGCACAGCCAGGAATAGAGGCAGAACTAAATTTATCCTGCCTGAGAAGAGATGGATATGAATGCTCCTGCCTGAAAAAAGAAACATGAAAATTAATTTTGCTAGCATGCTTACCACATTAAACACCATATTATTTTGCACAAAAGGATTAAAAGGTTTTAATCCTCCTTTGCAAGCAGCTGGTTCTTGGTGCAGCAAGTTCAAAGGACTCACCAATCTAATTTCCCTCCTCTAGTTTTAAGAATTTAAAGTGAGCTCAGACTCCTTTTACAGATAAACACAAGATGCACTATTACTTAGCCTCCCAACCCCAACAAGCTCCACTGTAAACAATCTCATTAGGATACCTGTTAGGATAATAAACAGCCTTCTTGGCTACTAGAAATGGTGAGGTAGATAAAAAATACATTTCATTTTAATAGTAGTGTATATTGTTCTCTGAACTGAATCTTGGACTCATCCACCTGGTGAAGAAGAGAGAATCCTGACTAACGATAATGAGTGCACTCTGACATTCCCATTACATAAGCCATTTTTCCTTATTTGTATAAACTACTTTTGCATGCATAGAGTTCAGAACAGAGCATCTGCAAACAAACAAAAGATCATTTACATGCTACCAAGATGCCAAGTTTCTGTTCCTGGCATGGATTGTAAGAAACACTCTACCACATGCTATTGATATTAAGTCAGTTGCTTATTTGAATATCTCTAGCAAAAGGATTTTTTTTAGCTTTGCTCAATGTATAATTATTTCCGCTCACTTTTTAAGAGGATGGTAGAAAGAGGAAGACTGCTTATGATCCTTCAATATACAAAATACAGCCCTTTTCGCAAACTTTAATTTTTACAGATTGAGAGTCATTGTGCCTTTTTGATTTCTTATTTAACACGAGTCACACAGAGCACCACTGAATTCCCACAGCACCTTTGCAGTTTAATTACTTCACCTCTTTCAGAAAGCCTATAGTTTGCACTTTAATCACATTTTGTTAAAGCCATTGAGAAAACTAATTACCTTTACTTTTCAAGCTTGCACAATGTACTTCCAATTGGTATTTTTCAAGCAAACACTTGACATCAAGTGAGTTCTGTCAGCAACTCTGACTTTAATTCGGGACCAATTTCTTTTTTCCAGTAGTGCTATCACCTAGTGGTGGTAGTGCAGAAGGCAATGTATGTCCAATGTATGTGTAGGAAATTTGGAGAAGAGAGATTTGTGATGAGATAATATATGCCTTTCCAGTCACCGCTAGCCAGATACTTCCATTCGTCTTCCATTCTCCCCAGGCATGAAATTCTAATTCAAGATGAAGGTCGGGCCCACAGATGATATGAGGCACCCAACACATAATGTCAGTGTGTTATTACGCAATGTTATTCGCAGACCATCATTTAATCTTAAACACCCAGCCGCGAAGCGAGTCACATTTTAAAACCAAATTTGAGGTGCTCCGAAGCCTGCTTCAACTGCAATTCCCCGGGAAAGTAACAAGTAGGACCTCTCTTTTAAAAAACTAGGTAATTATTTTACCTAGGCCTCCTCTGAAATCTACCAAACAAGCTATGGACTATCAGGCTCGTGCAGAGCATTTTAAATGAACCAAGTGGAGCAGATCTCCAGGTTTGTTTTGTTTATGATCGGGGGGGGGGGGAATAGAACTTAAAGCTAGTGCCCACCCCCAAAATATTCTGTTGATTGATGCCTCCCCATCATGTGAGGGAATAGCTTGTTCAATCAACTTCTAGAATGCAGAAATAGTTCCCACCTCCATCAAGGGATTGTCATTATTTTCTGATGGATGTACGTGAGAAAAGGCCAAATGACAGAAGAATCGGTTCCTGTTGGCAGTGGAACTGTGAAAGTAACTTTGGAAGGAACAATGGGTTGGTTCACAGAATTACTCTACCCCTGTGGAGAAACCCGATGATGTCTCATGACTGACAGAGCATTGTCTCTGAAATGCATCTGGTAGAGGTAATGGCTACCAGGAACAGAACTCTAAAGGATAGTAAGCACAGTGGAACCTACTTGAATGGCTCATAATAAGGACACTTATAGAGTTCATAGGACAGTATGTAGGTGCAAGTGGTTGCACTAGTGGGCAAGAGGTGTTCTCCTTGAAGGAAAATGAGGCAGGAACTGGTGAGCTGACATAGGTTGATCCAGGTCTTTGGAGATGACAGATGAAAGTGTTGAAGCCTGACAACACACAGTATTGGTTTTGAGACCTAGAGACAAGCCTTCCTGGAGAAAGAGAAGGAAGCCTGAAGACTGTTGCTCGTCTGGGAAAATTCCATTTGACGCGACGTCAGGTCCTATGGTGTCTATAGTGTTGGAAGACTAGCTTTTGAGTCATTTCTTCCCTTCAACTTCCATAAGTGTAGACAGAGCCAAGGGAGGTCCTTGAGAGAGAAGGTCTTACCTGACGGTTAGAAGATAGCGCCATGAAAAGGTAAGGTTGGTTAGGGTCATGAAATGGCAAGGTCATATTGGCCCGTTTTTCTTGAATCTTCCTCAGGCTCTTGCTATCAGGGATAACTGAGGGGGACATACTGTAGCCCCTATGGCCATGGTGCTGTGAGGGCATCCATTGCTTCCATTGACCATAAGTAGAATTGGAAGAATTTCTTGACTTGTCAGCTGTCTAGAGTGCTGAAGAGATCGACTTCGACTTCCTAAAGTGACTGGTTATGAAATAGAAGATCTCTGAATAGAGTTTCCATTCCCCATTATTGAGACATTCTCTCCTCAGTCAATCTGCCTCTGAGGTTTCTGCTCTGGTCGAAAACCTACCCAGAGGAGGAGTCTGGATGCCTCCTGTTGTAGAGTAAGCATTTTCATAGCTCCATGTCTGTTTATGTGTGTGCCTTTAGGATGAAAACTGGTTATGTGAATCAGGATTGCCTGAATGTACATGTGAGCTGTAGTGTTGTCTTCAGGGGAAAACAAGAGTGCCTGGGTTGGGACTGAGAACCCCTGTGTGAAGGACACACTTCAGATTGCCTCCTGGAGGTGCAGGGAGTAGTAATAGATACATATTGTTGATGGAGAACATTTGGAGACTGATATGGGGCTGAAGGGAAATGTACTTCCTTGGCTAGGTCTCCTTGGGACAGTGCAGTGGATCTTGGCTCTGAGAGGGGTTTCCATAGGATAAGGATTTCCCCAAAGTTCAGCTGAGGGAGAGCTTCCCTGTGGTTGAACTGTTTGCTCTCCTTCTCCAGAGGAAGATGCTGTTGCCATCCTCTCTCTGTGCAGTGAGCACTACTCAGCCAAGGCAGGGACAGGGCCTCCTGCTGAGCTTTCCATTTCACACCCCTCCCCCAGTTAGAAAAATGCCAGATAAAGGGGGATTTATGGGCACACCTGATCTAGCTCTGAAATGCTCTGTATAGAAATCCCCTAAAGAGGGGGAAGCAGAGGCTGGTAAACTGGGAAGATTTGCCATAACTGGGTTGAAAGTAGCAGCAGCTACTGCTAAACATGAGGGAAGGGCTGGAGCTAAAGTTTGAGTAGAAGCAGAGCTCCCTGAATCACATCTATTGCCTTTAGAGGCTGTAGTTTGCAGCTTTAGTTCTCTCCTAGCAAGAGGAGAGTGTGAATTTCTTCTGTGCCTTTACTATTTAAATTCAGGCAAAGAAGCAGACTGAACAATAGCCATTCCTTTGCAGAAGAAATATCAGTTTTGGTTTCCATAGCCTTATCTGCCATGAGCATTAAGGCCAGAGAGGGAGAAATACAGAGGCTACTGATTCTTAAAGGTTGTGAAAATAAGCAACATACAAAGCCACAAGGTAAAGGAACTAGAGCCACAAAGAAATTCAACAAGAGGTAGAAGAAACAAGGAATTAACCAGCCTGAAAGAAGGTGAGCAACAGGAGTCTCAGGAAGAAACAACCAGTTTCTGCGAGGCAAAATTAAAAACTGAAGAAGGGGAGAGCGGGGAGGAGCCAAGATGGCAGTTTCCTGTTTGAATTGTTTATTTATTTTTGCTAGCTTGCAATGTTGCGTATTGATTGCCAGGCCGCCCTGAACGTAAGCCCAATCTGGCAGCAGCTTTTACGGGGTCTCCAGAAATGACATGAAGGCTGGCAACAGTAACCCTGCCGTAAGATGGTGGGTTCTGCAACAGCAACAGCATTTGTAACTGGAGTCAGTAATGTAGGGAGCAGGTCTTCCAGGTGAAGTGAAAGCGACTGAAGACACCACTACAGGCCCAGATCATGGCGTTGTAAGCGTTGGAGTCATTGGAGACAGTGAAAGTGGCATTGAGGTTGCTGGTGAAATCAACAAAATATGGGCTTGCAAGAGCTGCTCTTAATGGCAGTCCTATCACTTCTCATGGGTCACTGGAAACCTCCGTTGGCTCAAAATCGACACCAAGGATATAGAAAATGCTGGAGGATCCAGAGGAAGATGAAAAATTATAGCCAAGGGAGAATGCTTAATAAACACTTGACGTGACTGGCAACTCAGCCTTGTGAGACTTCCAAACAGAACAAACAGCAATCATGACTGTTCTGTTCTCTCCCACAAAGTCATGTTCTTCCCCACACCAAAGAATGGCACTAAGTGAAGGATGACTAATGTATCACAAACACATGAGCACTGAATGAATGTACCAACTCCTAACTCATTGAAAAACTAAGCAAACCAATGATTTATGGTCCAAAGGAGACAGAAAAGCTGACCAAAAAACAGTTAGAAGCAGTTAGAGCAGAGCTGGCTCAGCCATTAGGCAGGGTGAGGCCACTACCTCAAGTGGCAGAAGTCCCCCAGGTGGCAAGCCCACGGCTGCAATGCCTACCACACCACCTCCACCAATGGCAGAGAAGTGCCACTGCCATTGGTACCCATTTTGGGTGAGATCATGTCTATTTTTGGCAAGATCTCATCGAAAATGTGTGATCTTGCCCAAAATTGGCCCCAATAGAAAATACTTCTCTGCCAGCAGCAGGAACAGTGGTAATGGCACGACAGAGCAAACCATGTTAGAGCAAACCTCACAGGAAGGTGTTTATTCCATCCCTTTAGCATTCTGGGGGAAGAAGGGGAGAGTGCCAGTTTCTTAGCCAAAGCTCTAGAATTCCACCAAATTGCTTTGTGTATGCACATTTCCTATCAGTGTCACAGCACGGAGAATACAAAGAAGAGTAAGTGAGTGTATAGCTCTAGAATAGTCTTCACATAACCATGTAACGTATATAAAGAATATAGCACTACTGACATTAGTCAGGAGTAATTGTGACATCTGAAAGATCAAAATGAGGGGAAGGAAAACTATCACCTATTGTAGTATAGCTAAAATTTAGCCCTATTTAGACATGACAGTTTCCTCAAGCGCTGTCTGTGCTACTGATGTGCCACACCTCCTGTCTACATAAGACCAAAGTGAGTCCTTATGGAGACAGAAAGGCAATTTAATATAAAGGCAGCTATGAAGTAAAAATTGGGTTATTAAAGATGAAATTCTTATATCTAAAAATTGTGCTTTTCCTTCACAGTATGCTGGAAGTCATCTCTATGTATTTTATTAAATTACCCAGGAAAAGCTGTCTCCTAATCTTTTAAATGAAATAAAGACTCTTATGTGAAATCAACATTTCTAGACTTATAATATTCTGGGTTTGTCAATAACACATTTCTCAACATTTTATTCACAATGTGAATTTAGATGCTTTCACCAAGTACATATGCAGAAACCCACCCAACCCGCAAAAAAGCAAACAAACTGACTCAGCACTTCCCAAATTCCAGATTGGTTTAGGCTCCAGTTGAAAATGAGCCAACAGTGATAGTATTGGACAGGAGATCAAATTCTGTGGCTAGGATTGCAGTCTGGAAGTTAAGTAGCAATCAGAGCATTATATCGTTTGGCTATGGGGAGAAAAGTTTTCAAAACTGGAGCATCATGCTCTAACACTACACAGCGCTACATGTGTGGAAAACAGCCACAGACATGGCTTTTTATTGGATTATATGAGATTTCAGAAAAGTATAATGAAACTGACAGCAGTTCTTAAGCAAACCAAAGGCAATAATGTACATACACAGTATTTTTAAGGTCTGTAAAAGCAACACTGATTTTACAGTTTTTCAACAAGTTTCAAGCCTGCATGGGAGTAGTAGCACTGCCCATTTCAACTAATACTGAGATGAAAGTCTACATATTATACTTTGCTCCTTGGAAGAACAGTATGAGGGAATCTAAACAGTACACTTATATATGATAGAATTATAAAATTATGATGGGTGCAGCATACTCTAATCTGATTTAGTCAGTTCAGTAAAGATGGCTCTGGTGGTAGTGAAATCAGCTTGAGGTAGCCATTTAATCTCAATTAACATCCCTTCTTTATCTGAATTTGTAAAATATAAAGGTATCCACCTAAATCATACTCAGGGTACCACTCCCTGAAATAGATGGAATTCAATTCGTCATAGCTAATTTCAAATCCACTAGGTGATATTCAACTAAGTTTTGCTCAAGAGGAAACCACTAAAATTAATGAACATGAAAAAAATAGGTGCATCAAGTTTGGTGACTCTAAGTAAAACATACTTAAATGACACCCAGAGTTTACATTGGGTCTACTCTAAGGAATATGATTTAGCCAAATACCACCCATATCAATCAATACTTCGAACACTCTCAATTACAATTGAATTAAGTGATGTACCTCTATCTGTGTTAACCAAGCTTCCTGGCAGGAAAGACATGGGTTCATTTTAGATATAATATTCCATTAAAGGATTAGGAATTAGGATTTTTTAAAGTATTTCACAACATGTAGCCTGTGGAAGAGTTCCATGAAACATGAAAGCTCATATACCACTGTGAAAATTAGTTGGGCCAAATAGATATGTTATGTTATTGACCATGTAAATTGTATATGCTAAGGATCTAAGTTAGCCTAGTTTTGATTAGAGACAGCTGTCATCCAGTTAAAATAAACTGCAGCCAGTCATCAAATACACTTTGATTGATTAATTAAACAATCAAATCTACATAAATTATATTCTTGGGAATATAATATAGAATCATAGAATTGTAGAGCTGGAAGGATCCCTGAAGGTCTGTAATGCAGGAATCCTGCCCATATCTGTCCCTGGCTGGGCTTGAACCATCAACCTTCTAGTTAACAGCAAAACACACTGACCCAGTTTTAAAATAAAATTAAACATCTGAATATTTGCCAAAACTACTGCAAGTCACACTACAAGGTGGTTGTACAGTACTTGATTGTTGTATAAAAGGAAGTTGGAATGGTCTCCCGGGGAGAAAAGAATTTTGCCAGTTTTATGAATTCTGTAGCAAACACACAACAGTGTTAGAACAAACCATTCCAGGCAGCATCTGAAAAGCAGAAGGATCCTGATAAAGAGACTTTTGAGACACAAAAAGGCAGAGTTTGTACAGCTTAAGCCTTCATGAAGTCCCTGCCTTCATTTTTCCTGTGACCACAGTGTTTGCTTATTTATCTCAGAGAGGTCTCAAAGCAGAAATACACTTTGTCACCGTGTTAGAAAGATATACAGTTAATGTACGAGCAAGCACTTTAGCTGGCCCTACAGCATGTGTTTTTCCTCTGTCTTTAAATGACTGGAAGAAAAACACAAATTTAAAGATGAAACTGTGAAAACAAACCTCACTGCTAGTAAAGCAGCTGCTTCCTTGACTTCCATTACACACAAATGAAAGTGATGGTCCCTTAAGTGATTTGTGGTGTTCCAGCATTTGCCCACTGAACCATTCACTGTTCTAGACCTTGATTTACCTCAGAACTTTGCCAGCTGAACATTCTCACAATATTTATTGTTGATGTGGAAGACAAACTCCATGTCTTGGAGGTTACAGAAAAAGACACCAACATTAATCCCATTCTACTTCAAGCTTTAAAGCATTTGTGTTTGTTGCTAGGTTATGCGTTTGATTTGGAAACCAGATTTGCAGTACTAGCAAACTGAAAGGTGGCCGGCTGTCCTTTACTACAGGCACGCAGGCAGGCTTTCCCAAATTGCAGGGTTTTGAAACCTATTTGTACTTGCACATAGAGGCCCTGAATGGCTTTCAGGAGACACTAACGTTCCCACTGTGTAAGCTGCCCCAATCCAATATACTCTGAATTCAATAGCAATACATCACCGGAGCCAGGGATTTATCTTGCAGATTTCTGCAATCATTATTAACAGCATTACAACCCACTTTTGTTTTGCTAATTTGGTGCTTCACCCATGAATAAGTGAACTTCATAGAGTAAATTACATACACAATATAAGTGCTGTTCTTATTATATTAACAGGGACCCATATATGTAATTCATCCAGTGTGGTTTCTGAGTATATCCACATTGCCCTTAACTCCATTAGGCAACGATGGGCTGGCATTCAACCAAACACACTTAACAAACTCCTTTGGGAAGCCAGGTGAACTGAATTCACCAAGATAGAAAGGATGAAAATGACAATTAAAAAGAAGAAGAAGATAACAGCTTTTAATTAAGAAACAAAGCAATGCACATTTATGGAAAACATAATGGGAATGGATCCTTAACAGAACTATTTAATTGTTAAAATATTAAAGTCACTTCTGTCAACTCACCCGTGGTCTAAATTCACGAGTCTTCATTCTTAAATTGTTTCTGACATCAACTAAGGACAAGTTGAGAATTTAACTATTTTTAATAGAAACCTCTTCAATATGAAACCTGAATTTAATACAAAAGAGAAGCTAAAATAGACCCTTATCATTTTTTAAATACTGTACCATATGTGATGGACACATACTACAGTTTTTTATTTAACAGGAGTTAAATCTCAAAGTAACTCCACTAGAGGACTGAAGCTGAACCCGTTCTTATCCCCCCCCCCCCGCCCGAGAACACAGAGTAAGGAACTGGCTTCTCATGGCAGCATGAGATACTATATGCAAAATATTGGAAATCTGGTATTACCTCAAGACTGAAAGAATGGGAACAAAGGTTGTTTGAATATTCTAATAAATAGAATGGTGGAGAAATGATAATATTTCTCCCTACTGAATTTAAGGAGTTGGTGAGTTCATTGATTTTGACAGACATATAATCTTAACTCTTAGGGACGTGTGTGAGAGAGTTTTCACCTGCAGTTCTCCAGCCTGCATATATTCTGTTCAAGACTTCACTGTGAAATTGAGTTGGGGGGGGGGGGCTCTGTTTGCTTGGTTGGTAATTAGATTACCAACCCAGCACCACTATCTTTTGGATGAATATGAAAAGGACAGCACCCAAGAGAATCAGCAACCTTACTCCAACCCCCTCAAGGAAGCCCCTGTGTACTTTGACGTCAAAAGAGACAGAGTAGGTGGATGGGGAAATGGTATTGCGTATTTTAAAAGCATGATTATCTAGAGGAAGCTGAAGCAATGTAGTAATAGTGACATTTTCTACCGAGAATCTACTTACTCCCTCCTTGTATTAAGGGTAAATACAAACCCCAATAAATGGTGCCATTTAACTTCTCAGCTAGTGATACTCCATGTAAAGACTTTGCTTTTCTGGCAGTAAAGTAATGAAGAAACTGGTGAATTGGTGCTACATGGTCTTTTATTCTTTGAGTCTGCTCAAGGAAGTGAAAAGAAAACTGATTTGTTATCAACTCATAGTGCCTCAAAAGACCCACATTAATGGCTAAAACATCTGTGGAAGATACCTGCTCCCTGAAAACTTGAGTCTGCAGAAATTATGAACATGATGAATCACAAGGACAATTACAGGCCATCTTGGGATGTTAAAAGTGAATGTCCTGTGAAATGGTCAGTTCTCTTCCTTGTACATTTAGGGGGGAATCATTTAATTCTCCAACCAAGAGCTAGCCCTTTGGTGGTATCTCTTTTACCCCCTTTCCTGGGCATGAGGAGAGTATCGGTAACCTACTTCTGACCCTCTTTGGAAGCTCTCAATAAAAGTTTTAAGTTTGCCTGCCTTGAAACATGTTTTAGGAAGCAACATTTTAATGTTATTTTTAATTCTAAAGCAAAATGCCTCTCACTTTGTTGGCTAATTTGTGGATGAACATAGGAAACTGTCTTTGACTGAGTCAGATCACCTGGAGATGTCATGGATGAAGGAAAGCATTTAATGTTCTGTAGGCTTTACCTTTTGAACGATATTTTAAATTCCACTGTATATAGTCTTCAATTCTGGATTTATCTGAGCGTCCAGTAATTCATAGGCTTAATGTACTGACTGGTTACTAGTAGATATGTTGTTAAAGAATATCTGGACAGAGAAGCAGTTTTTTTAATTTTCTCATATACTGTGCATGTTATGCTTGGTTCTTGAAGTTAGGAGAATTTCCATTGTCTGAGGCAAAAAACGTTCAGGCAGTCCTATACAAACGCAGAACTAATCAAAGATTCAGGAGAAAATTCAATTGGACTTTTCAAACAGATTCAACTATCAAGTGGCTTGATCATGGCATTAAAGACTAGATGAATGCAAGCATACAACAGAGCAAATTCAGTTTCCACAGAGAACCAGATATGCAACATTTCTCCACAGGTGGGCCCCTTTTGTTACTGAAATACTTCTCTCTCTCTCTCTCTCTCTCTCTCTCTCTCTCTCTCTCTTTCCCCTCTCTCTCACACACATATATAAAGAAGTTAAATTCATTTCCATAAGGAGCTTAGATGTTCCATGTGTGAATACTCAGCCTCATGGGAAGACCTGATAGAATGGTTCTAAAACTGAATAGTACTAAATAAAAGATCTCTTATGTTACAAAGCAATTTTTTCAACAACATGCATACACTATCTGTTCTGAAGGATAATGAAAAACAACACAACCTAGCCAAGGGCCTAACTGTACACACACATGGAACATAGCCTGCGCAAGGGGAAACCTTATCAGTGGGAAAGCACGGTGTGTTGCCAATTACTTCTATGTTCAACTGCATGATGTAGCCTTGCTTTACAGGACTCAGAGACTGTGTCTCCACCCCCACCCCACCCCGTCTACTAAGATTTACTAGTAATAAAGGTTGTAAGAAGATCAGTAGGATAGTGCAGTGCCTTTAGCATGGTGGCCTAGTGAGGATGCTGAACAGGTTTCCAATAGAGGTTCAAAAATACGGCTTGCTACTAACTTTTCTAATAAATTTAAAGCTTTATCTGCACCATATGGCGAATTAGGCTACTTTAGCCATTTATCTTTAATGCCACTTTATCTGTTTTTAGTAGTTTTTAAGATGCCTTTGCTTATATATACATTTTAAACCTGAAATTTTATTGTAGAATTTTTTTCAATTGTTACTTTGAGAGGTACTGCAAGTGCCATGAAGGAGGCAGGGTATAACTTTTTAAAATAAATAAGACAAGGAACAGCAGTAAATAACCAAATTATCCCAAGCGAAAGAGTTGTATATATTAGTCAGTACTCCTAAGGAGTTCAGATTTATAGTAATATTAGGGATGCAGACTGCATAAATCTGTAAAGTGTGCATTTTTTAAAACTCCAATAGAAGCTATTCTTCCTGAAGTGAACAAAATTAATCTTTATTACAGAAAGCTACATGTTAGCTGCTTGGTAGTTACAATAAAGTGTCAAACAGGAACGCCTAATTTAGTGTTTTCCCAATATCTAACTTCTAAAGCATTTCCTTCACTTTTAATTCTAAATTAATTTAACCCCTTTATACCAGGCATGTGGATATACACCAATACATTGCTCCTTAAATCATAACTACATAGTATATGTGGTGCACCCAGTTTTAGTTATTCCTCTTTAGAGAGACACAAAATATTTGGAATATCTACATTTCAATTCATTTGATAAGGAATGTGCTGGGTATACCACTACCCTTTAGTAAAAAGACCTCAGTGGCCCACTTACAAACACCAAACAATGGGTGGCAGCAAACAAACTACAGTGACCCTTAGTTTATACAGTCACCCCATTTTCTTTTCTATGCAAAACAGATGAATGTAAGCCTCTGGTTCCACTTTAGAACAAAACACAGTTCCATATTATGCACAATCTTGGACAGAATATCAAACTATATTGGGTTATTTAAACTAACTTAAGTTTGAGCAAACCACAGTTCCCCGAGTTCATATGTAATGAAGAGTTGTGGCTTGTTTGAAAGTGAAAACTTCCACAAGTGGAGAAGAGAGAAGAGTGAGTACACATTAAAGAAAGACCATAAACCATGCTGAAACAGGAACGGATATGCCTCTCCCAGATGAGATAACCCCTCCTTTATGGAGCTGCATCTCTGCTTCCTATTCTTTCTGTACTCCATGTCACATGCTTCTTCCTTTACTAAAATATTAACTTAAAAATATATGAAACCCAATAAGTAAATATGATATGAGCTAATCACAGCAGAATTAGAATCTGCACTGAATTTCAGTTTTAACAGAAGAATTTCAAGCAAAACCACACACAAAAATTGCTTGCGCTGGGTAACAGGGGGCAGCTCTGTCATAATCTATGTGAGCTTCCCTGTGGATCTGGCTAGCTACCACTGGAAACAAAAATGCAGCATTTGATGGACCCTGAATGTGGCATATTTTATAATTAAGAGAAGGATTATTCTAAGTCAAACGTTCATTTTTTAGTATTCTGGCCTTTTAAATATACATACCTAAGGGACACATCCAGTACAGTGGTACCTTGTGTTACAGAGGGGATCCATTCCAGAGACCCATCCATAATGTGAAAAGCCCGCAACTTGAAGCACCGCATCTGCGCATGCGCGGCACGATTTACCGCTTCTGTGCATGCGCATGCGGCAAAACCCGGAAGTAACCCATTCCAGTACTTCTGGGTTGCCGCGGGATGCAAGATGAAAACTATATGCTCTTATCCATGTATAAGACGCCCCCTAATTGTTGACATTATTGTTTAGGGGAAAAAACCTAGTCTTATACATGGAAAAATACAGTATATTCATTTGGCTGTTTTCAATTAAACATGAAGGAAAGTTTAGCTCAAAAGCAGGCCTTTAGTGGAACATATATTTGAGATGGCGAACCCCATGCATAATTTCCCTTTAGTGAAGGGACATCATTGTAGCAACAGCCATTACTAAGATATCTATGATGATTTAGGTTTGCAAGCACAGTTGGTTTTCACAATAATTCTTCACAAGATTAGTTCATGCTGTAATTAGAATGCCTACACATATTCCCAAACCATAACACAACAAAAATGTGTTGTCTCTGCCCAGCTTACTTTACACACACACACACACACACACACACACACACACACCTCTAACACATTAATAAAGGTTTAGATCCCCACACCACCTAAAAGCTCTTGCACTAACCGTCATGGGTTGCACTCCTTCATTTTCACAGTCACACCTAAGCCTGCCTGTATAGGCTAAATTCAGTAGATCCTTGTACAGCAGTGAATTCCTACAAATGAGTTTCCTTTTTCAGGAGCAGAGCAAGAAACATCTGCTTTCCCGCTACTAGGTAGCTTAGATTAAGACCAAGGCTCTTCAGAGAAGACCTGGCTATCTAAACAACTTACTTTTCATTTAAATTAATTCAATTACAGTCAAGAAAACTATTCAACACTTCCTTCTCCTGAGCTCAGCTGAAGAAGAGTCATACTGAAGGAACATATATACAATGACCTCTTTATCTGATGATTTGTGGAAAGTCTTGGCTTTACACCTTTAGGGTCTTGAACAGAGCAGAAGCCTACACAGCGTGTAAATATCTCCAGGGAAATCCAGCACTTCTGAGACATATTAATCAAGAGCAAAGATAGTAACATTTCCATATGTCATGTTGCACTGAGGCATTGCATCTCAATTTTTGTCCTTGGGTATTAGTAGCAAAGAGACTGACAGGTAAATGTCAAAAGGAAAATGGCAGTGTGCATTAAATGTTAGCCTCCATCTGCCATCTATTCTGTGGGTATAGGTACCCAGCTCCTAGACTCACAGAAAGACTGATACCAAACTGAAGATGTCAGCAATCTAAGCAAATCAACCCTTTAAGGGTCAGTTGAACTAAAACTGCACCATTATGAATCAAAACAATCCCTTTAGGAATGTACAACCAGTTGCATGCATACATTCAAATTTCTCCCTCTTTCTACCTCCAACCCCAACAGTTCCTCATGTTGGATCAAGAACTACAGTGGCATGATGTTAAGTTTGAAGGACAATACTGGGCAGTGCAGAGTTCTGCGATTTGGGGAAAGTGTAAATCTGAGATGCCTGCTATGTGCATAACCTTCTACACTGAGATCCATCACCAGCATTTCTCCCATGCAAACACTACAGGCAAAAATTAAGGGGATTAAAAAGGGAAAAAAATATAGTAGTAAATTTATCCAGGAAAGATCAACTGTCTTCCCTTGGCATCTATTACTTGACAATTGTTAAGGACTTCTATGAAGGGGTAGGGTAAGGAAATTATTTTAGAATGAACTCTCCCCATTTTAAACCTCCCTAATAGTTTTGCCATTTCTTTAATAAGTTTATGAAGCAGGGATGCCAAATAAAGTTGATGCACATGTAAGAAAGTGATAAAGCAAAAGAGACTGCAAAGTCCAGAACATCTGAAAGAACTGCTGCTGCTAGTTTGCAGAACCTCACCTTGACCTATATACCATGCAATAAATGCACAAATGTCAATAAATTGGAAGCAGGAGTATCTGGAAGGTAGGGTTCTAGCAGGAGCCGAAAAGGAAACCCATGAGAAAATCAAAGTGAAAGGAGAAACCTATGTACCAAATGAAATAATACAGTGTGATTTTAGCTATAGTTTTCATAATAAGAAGGGTGAGCAGGGGAGGGAGGTAGAGAGAGACTCTATTCCTGCATCTATGAAAGAGGCCTTGCAAATACTTTCAGCTGAGCTTTTTTATGAACTGTGTATCAAAGCAACCGTGGGGAATGGAAGCAAATCGGTTCAGAAATCACCACAAGACCCAGGGGGAAGTCGGAACAGTGAAAGGTATCTTGTCCTGTTGGGTCTGAATCAGAAAATTCTTGTTTCTTATCTTGCCTTGTTTATATTGCTTCATATATTTTCAACTCCTGTAATGAAAAACATGAGAACACAGCTTGTGGGCAATCCTCCACCCTTGCCTGACTTCTCCTCACTTGTGCTGATATTGCAGGAAAAGGTGTCCTTTTGGCACAGGGAGTCTGGGAGCGGCTCTCATGCCAGCACTGCTCCCCAGAATGCCAGCACAATGCACTCAAAAGGGCTGAGAATGCTACTTCAGCACACACACTCAGCTTGGAAAGCTTCCTGCATGAGTCAGGGGGCTCGCTCGACTTGGATCTTACTGAGCATATTGCATGAACTCATTGACATTATTTTTTAAAATCTCCCAACTCATTGTAGTTAACCTACTTTTCCCCCCTAGGTGCTGAATCACCAACAAAATTGGCAAAGAAAATGTCATTGGGATTGAATATTTCTCAGTGAAGATAAGGTTTCAAAGTCGCGGTAGCAGAATGAAATTAAGATTCTTGACCCCATTCCACAATAGTGAACAGAAGTATAAAACAGGTACTTGCAAGTGCCATTATCAAATAAGGGTTACTGGGAATCAGCATCCTAAACAGAAGCAAGTCAATGTATATACAGATATGTAACCTGGTTTTTTCCATAGGAAGATATACTACTCAGGGGGGGAAAACACATGAGAAAGTCTCTGTCCTTTTTTCTTTTCTTTTTTTTAAACCAAGCATTCCTAGCTAGCATGCAGCAACATTCAGTGTTCTAGTCTACACTGGTTTTCTATGGTCCTCCAAGCACAAACGAAATAGCTGGTTTTGACCTATAAGGTCCTTGACTTTTTGGGTCCTTCATAACTCAGGAGATAACCAGACATGTTGTCTTGATTATACTATCTATGTGCCAAGCTCAAAACAGGAATTTAGCACAGATATGTAGAGAAAGATGTGATGGCTGTCCCACAATTGCAAAACTCCCTTTCCCTAGAGAGAGATCCAAGTCCAGACTTGAGTACTCTTTGGAACAGGTATGAAGCCTTCATTGAACTGCCATTTTAACAGCAAGCTAAGCAGGCACTGGGTAACTGGATATTTGTTTTTGCTGCATGTACCAATTTTAATTTAAAACTAGAATAATGTGCCCTGAGGCATGATAAGGTGTAGGCCAGAAATTGAACTAATCTGAACTTACTAAATAAAAAAAATGTGTTTATGTGGTAGATTATACCGTATTTTTCGCTCCATAAGATTCACTTTTTCCTCCTAAAAAGTAAGGGGAAATGTCTGTGTGTCTTATGGAGCAAATGCATGGTCCCTGGAGCTGAATTGCTCAGGGGCGAAAAGCAGATTGTGCTCTTTTTTTTTTTTTTTTTTTTTTGTAAGAAAGAGGGAAGGGGTGTTGAAACGAAGCCGCTGATTGGCAAACGATCGTGAGAGAGATAAGGCTGCAGGTAAAGGAGGCTGCCGGGGGAGGGGGGGGAGGTAAAGACAGCAAACTTGCAAGGAGAGGAGACAGGAATACTAAAACAAGCAATGAGGATAGAAATTAGAAGAAAAGGAGGAGCAAAAAACTGCTCCAGCTAAGGAAAAGACGCTAAGGCAAACAAGAGGGAAAGGGGTGTCGAAAGGAAGCCGCTGAGCTGCTGATCGGCAAGCGATCAGGAGGGAGATAAGGGACACTAGCGATAAAGGAGGCTGCCTGGGAGGGAGGAGGTAAAAGCACATGGATCCTCAGGATTTTTGCATTGGGTCACCCCAAATTCACCATCAGATCACATAGCATGTCCATGGCTATAGCCTGCACCAAAAAAACACACATCCACTGTTTTGTGGGGCCACAATGGCGCAAAAACGTGGTTACAAAGCACGGATCCACATGGATTCTCAGTATTTTTGCATTGGGCTACCCCAAACTCACCATCAAATCACATATCATGTCTGTGGCCACAACATGAACCACAAAAATCATACATCCACTGTTTCTTTCAGAATATTTTTTTCTTGTTTTTCTCCTCTAAAAACTAGGTCCGTCTTATGGTCAGGTGCGTCTTACAGAGAGAGAAATACGGTACTTAAGAATTGCAGTCATCAGTCCTCTCAAGTCATTTGAGGGAAGCAAGAAAACCATGGTCCAGTTCATATGTACACCAAACTATGGCTAAGTTTGATATGCACGAACGTGTGTGTTCACGTTTTGTTTCCCCCAGACAAACCATGAGTGATAAGCTAGGATCAACTGTGGCTATGGCTTAGGGTTTGTCAGGACTGAGATAAATCATGGGCCCTCGTGGTCCCTTCCAACTCTACAATTCTATGATTATATGAGCCATTTGAATGCCCATTCACCCTTGCGGGCCCTGATGAGTTTCCCCACCCCTGTATTGTGCATTAGCATGATTGCTAAACTTACTCAGGAGTCTTTAGTGAAAACAAGGCTGACAATCTTGAGCAACAGGTAAGAGTCAACCATCCACATGAATTTCATTCATGTTAAGGGACCCTGTATGCCCTTACCTATGAATCCTTGCCAACTTCCTGACAGCAATTACTAGAGGAAAGAAAAGAAAGAAATACACCCCAAAGTGCAGGCTAACCTCTCTTTTCTAAGCATAGCACAGGGGTTGAGCTGATGCTGAGGCAGCTGCTATTCCTTACTGCTCTCACTAATATCCCAAAGCAGACTCACACCCCTTTAACAACTATAAAGTCCTGTAAAGACCACACCTCTTGGACTCAGGGGAAATTGGATCTTTAGCAAGATAATGCTATCACTTAATCTGATTAGCCCAGGAGATAGCAGATAAACATAACAAAGAACAGCCGGACACCAGCTGTAAACCCAATCCAGTCAAGTAAATCAGACAGCTGCCCTGAGAAGCTCAGCATCTGGGGCCTGTCACATGCAATGCTTTTAGGGAAATGACAGACTCTCAGTTCTCACGTTAGACATGGGAAAATGTGTTAATCTGTTTACCTTAAATGGATTTCCCTCAGTCTGAGTTCAAAGGGATTGATGTTGGGAAACACTGCCAAGGCAGAAGCTGAGCTGAGCATGAAGTCCAATGCGCTTATCATAGAGGGTCTATTGCGCGAAAAAGCATGACACAGGTCAAGCAGGAAACATGACTTGTAGCACAATGTAATTCAACAGTTAATTAAAACCTTAAGTGTGAGGCTAAAGACTTGTTGCCCGGATGGCTCCTATATCTTCTACTGACTATGAACTACAACCTATGGTTGGTTTCTCATGCTCCCATCATGCATGACTTAGACAAAATGAGTGCAAACTCATTCTAAGCAAAAATGATGTTGCACGAATCCCATGCTGACATTTCTGCTACTGTGGCACTATGATTATTCCAATCTATTATACAGACCATATTTCACAGGCTGGATGCAGATCGGATAAAGCATATGACAAGCATCTGACAAATATCGAAAATTGTACATCTACACAGAATTCCACATTTTCTGAGTAGCCAAAACCAGTGTGGGTAAGTCACAAGTTGTGGTGGATAGATGAAAGCGACTACTCAATCCTTTTCCCTGGGGGCCCCTTTTCACCCATGGGGGGAAAGATAAAGGGGCTATCAAATCATTTTGTTTTGCAGGTGACAAAAAACAACTAGAGGACAGTGATTTTTGAGTTGGAAAACAACCAAGAGGAATGGGTTAACCATGCTCCATCCATTCATCTTTCTTCTGCCCTAAGGTGACCTATCCAAGTGCATTTTGGCTTTTAAATGGAATGGGGAGAGTAATTTCTGATAAGGTATAATTTGAGCTTGAGAACTTTTGTTGAACTATAACCCAGGAGCACATATTCTGCCACCTCTTGTCTGAAAGGAAAAAAGAGCAGGGATCAACATTAAGATGATGTGTTCAAATCTTATTTTAAAATTATTTTGGCAGCCATTTCTACAAACCAATACACATTTAAGCACGTCTGCGAAGCCAACTGGGCTTAGCATTAAGAAGCAAAAACATGTACTTTTCTTAGAAGCACATCTTATTTCCTGTCAGCAAAGCCATATTCCACTTGAAACACTGAATCAGAAAAATTTAATTTCTCACACTGTCACATTTCTGGTAAACGTAAAAACTCACAAACATTTATTTCAATACTTGCCATTCCTCACACTATTAACAATTCCTTTGCTGCAGCTACTGCACTTATGACCATTTTAATTTCATTTTGGAAACACAACTACATCATCTGCAATCCTTATATCGATCCACACCATTTCTAAAAAATAACCTGGATTAGCATTTATCCTATTTTCTTTGGCAATAACATGCTTTTCTTTTATCTTATTTTGATTATATGCACTATAAAATACAGCTATAAAAATAATGCTAGACTTGAGCGAACTGTTCTATGATTAATTTAATTACTGTATTAATGTTCACTCTTGCATTTCATTCTAAAGACCCCCAAATCAGCTAGCAACACTAATAAACACATATTTTTGGTGTGTTCATTCTCGTGTTGAGTGGATATTTTATGCTGTCAGGGCTTTTTTCAGCCAAAACTCACTGGAACTCTGTTCCAGCCCCTCTCTGGTGGGCGCCATTATAAGAGAACAAAAGGGAGGTGCTCATGATGAGTTCCAGCATCTCTTTTTCTTGAGAAATAGCACTGAGGGTGTGGGTGTGTTTAATCAACATTTACATCTGTATTGTTTTAACTGATCTTTAAAAAACATTTTTGCATTTTATTGTCTTTATAGATTGCTTTGAGACTCCTGATTGGATGAAGCAAGATGTAAATTTTTTAAAAAGCAAAACAACTAAACTATTGATAACTTTGAAGGAAATTAAAACTAACACTGACCTATAGCGATACACACTAAAATATTTAGATGTCACTAATCAGCACTTAAATTACAGTACAATTGTATAAAGTGCCTATGTTTAATGGGGCCTACTCCAAGGTAAATGAAAGTGGGTACAGGAATGTCGTAATCAAGACAGATTAAGATTTGTGGAAATCTTGGTTGAATAAATGTCCCATGTCCTGATTGATCACATTGTCAGAAGATGACTGATTCCAGATGCAGGAACTGGTGTATAGCTTGGATGCACTCCTTGAGCCACCTCTGCTGCTTGAATAGTCACTGCTAGGAGTGACTACTGCCAGCTCTGGCTGGTTTTCCAGGTACAGATGTTTCTGGGCAAAGTTGCTTGGTCATAGTCTAATAACTTCCAAACTGAATTATTGCAGTATCCACATATTAACAATATTTGGGAACTGAAACAAGTGTAGAATGTAGCAGCAAGGCTGTTAGTCGGCATCTTTGGCCAAACACACATTACACTGGTCTTAATTGGCACTGGTTGCCAATTCACCACTGAACCCAATTTAAGGTGTTAATACTGACAGATAAAACCTGAAATAACTTGGGCTCCAAATATCTGAAGAAGTGCCTCCTCCCACATCAACCCACTCATTTGTTAAGATCAGCAGGGGAGACTCTATTTGCAGTGCCAAAAACTCTCTGTGGTTTAAAAGGTTGTGGCACATGAGACAGCCTTTTCTGTGGTGGCCTCCAGGTTGTGGGACAACCTCCCCTCTTTATATTGTCATTGTATCCTCTTTGGTGATTGAGCAAGGCACACCTCTTTATTCAGGCCTTTAGTTGAGTGGTTATCTTCTATTCTTCTGCACTGCTGTACTGTGCTGCTTTTTTGTTGTTGACAGTCTTAGTTTCAAATTAATGTAAATAGCATTTATTCTAATTATGATATCTCTGTAGCCTGTCCTGATATCTCTGTAGCCTGTCCTGAGATCATTTGGTGAAGAGTGAGCTATAAGTACAAATTGTTGTTGGCATCTGCCTGTTTCGAGGAACAATGGAGTGTGCCTCCGGGGGTAAAGACAAACCAACAAGTTATCAGCACCAAAGTGACCTCCCCACAACACAAGCCTGAGCAGTGTGTATGGAGGTACTGGGCTACCCAGATGCCAAGTTCTCACTCATGGCCTTACTGATGTAGTTCAAAGGAAAGCAGAGCAATACATTTGGCACCACCTTGGGTACAGGAGTTGCTGGAAGGAGGCATACATGGTGCCATCCAACCATCTTAAGGGACCTCTCCAGATTTGTGTAGGGTTTATTCCTTAACTTTTTTCTCCCAAAGATATCCTGCAAGGCAGAGGAGGTTTGGGGTCAACCTCCTGGATAGGCTACTTTCCCAGGTTGACAAGCCCCATCTGTCCCTCACTTCCCTCTACAACAGGTGCAGAAACTGCCTTCTTGACCTTTGGACCCACTATTGGTCTCGCCTGCGCCATCTGCTGGAGTCTGTCTCCGCATGCAGGGGAAGACCCTAATTCACGGAGGATTTGAGGCCCATTGGCTACTCTCACCTGCTTTAGCTAGCCAGTCAAAGCTGTTCCCAGGGTATGGCCACTGTCACATGCTTCTAGGAGCTTCTAGGAACCACAGGCGAGGGCTGATTGCAGAGTGAGGATCAAAGGTGGACAAAACTACCCCAGAAGGAGCACAATGTACCCCCCACAAGAGATACTACCCCTAACAGCCCATAAGCCCCAAGTACAAATAATTAAATGTTAATATTATACACGGAATAGGCTAAAGATGTTATTGTTTGAAAGCCCCTAGACTAAACTACATAGCAGAGAAGGTGAGGTCTGGAAAGTTGTGTGGGAAGAAAGATCAGAAGCAGGGATCTGAGAGAATGATTACTGAAGTATATGTAGAGGTGGGAAAAAAGATCAGAAGATCAGAAGAAAAATCGGAGCTGTGATATCATTATAAAATGGAATGGACAAGCAAGAGATTTTTGGAAGCTGAGCAAAAGTGGGACAGGAAAACAATAAGGCAATGTGTCTAAATGTGAATGTCAAATATTGATTTGAACCACCCAACCAAATCTGGGGCTGCTTTAGTAATTATTAATGGTCTTCCAAATACCATTTTCCTGCTTAGTTTAACAATAAAACACTCGGATATATATAAAGCAGTCCTAAGATCTAGTGCTTAAGCACAGACAGTGCTTAAAACAGTTGGGTTGAAAAAATCTGAAAAAACTATTAGATAGAAGGGTGGCACAAAGTACTATTATGTTCCAATATTTTCTATGTCCCGTCAATAAGCAATATCAAAATTACCCCAATATCTTTTAGACTGAGGATGCATGGCATGTACAAAATTACTGCCTAAATTTCCCATTGTGTGATCTTCTCTCCGAAAGGTAAGTGGACAAAGTGGTTTTCTAGAAACAGGAGAATGTGCAACAACGAGCTGGTGCCTAAAGATCTAATAGTTTAAATACACCTTCACACAGAAAAAGAGAAAGAACCAGAAATACCATACTTCTAGGACTTGTAAGAAATCATCTGAAGGACAGATTTTCTTTTCTTTTTCTCTTGCAGATGTCTACACATGCAAGTTGTTTTATTTCTGCAAGGGTGCTCTTTGGGGACTGAGAAAACATCTGTGGCATTAGATTTAAAACATCAATATATTTAAACAGAAGTTTTCCCAGGGAAGTACTTTGATCTCTGCTCGTTTGTGAGGTTTAAGCCAGAGCATCTCCAGTCAAACTGAAACGACGAGGATTTTGAAGTTCTATGTGGAGGTCATACTGACACACACGGAATCTGGCGTCACTGCGTTTGATGTGGGGCAGCTCACAGAAATATTTTGAGGATTTCTCTAAGATGCATTTCAGCAGAAGTCTGTCTTCCTTATGCATCATTAAATAAGCTCTGATTGTTCTAATCTTTTTAAAAAGATTAGTTTCCCTCAGAGTCAGCACTTTAAACTGACATGTACTAGACAAAAATAAGGTGCCCCGACAAACAAGACTGAGGTTTCTCTTCGACCAAATTCCAATCTTTATCCATATTTAAGTATGAGAGATGGAAAGAAGGGCAAAGAGGGTGGGATGGTTAGCTTCAGTCCCATCCGGAGCAAGCCACAGCTGTTGTAATGCAGGAACACTGAACTAAGAAAGCCTTACGCAGACATTTTTTGATACTTAACTGCCTGCATGCCAACTTATAATGAAAGAAACAGGAGAAAAGAACATCCCACAGAGATGAAATGGCACTTCAGAGTTGTTTCTACCCCAGAAATAGCACAGCAACACTATCACAGTTGACTATATTGCTTGCCAAGACTATTAAGGCTTAACGATCAGAAAAGCAGTATCTGCAGCTAATCACAAATTCCAGAGAATTAGTCATGTTAGCCTTTTGCAGCTACAACAATAAAGGCAAATAAATATTTTGTGAAATAAGTCTTCATGGGCTAGAGCACACTTCATCAATGCATGAAGTGAGTTCTAATTCATAAAAGCTCTATGGTGTTATGAGGCTCTGTACTGCTGTTACTACAATGTGATACTATGGCCCACTTTCAGTCAACCCAGAGGCCGACCAACTGTTGTGTTCCAAGGCTGTAAAATTGGCATCAAAAATCTGTAGATTGAAGCCACTTTCCTATATTATATTTTCTCCCGATGTGATGCTTTCCTCAATAAGAAGAAATCCTAAGTGTATACACAGTCTCCTGAGAACATGAAATGCAACTATAAGCATGTATTCAAGCAAATATTCCATACAGATACACTTGTGAGAAAGCTGGTATTGACTACAGCTTCTTAACAAATATGCACTCACTGGTAAACCAAGGTTTGATGTTATATATGGAAAATGGCTCTCAATATGCATAAATTAACTTATACCAAATGAGTCACAGTGCCTCACCTTTCCCTTCTGCGTAAGAGAGAAATGAGATCCACATTGGTATGATTTGCACATCATACATATGAGGTCCCGGAAAGGAGCCTGAAGCTGCTTTACTCCTCCCCAGTCTATCTGTAGAACTAAGTCAAGTCTGGAAACCAAGCTTTACAAGGAGCGCTTGAAGGAGTTGGGTATGTTTAGCCTGGAAAAGAGGAGACTGAGAGGAGATCTCATAGCCATCTTCAAAAAGCTTAAGGGCTGTCACATGGAAGATGAAACAAGCTTGTTCTCCCCTGCTCTGGAAGGTTAGGACTCAAACCAATGGCTTCAAGTTACAAGAAAGGAGATTCCGATGAAACATATGGAAAAACTTTCTGACAGTAAGAGCTGTGCTTTCGTGGAGATTCCTTTATTGCAGGGGGTTGGACTAAATGACCCTTGGGTCCCTTCCAACTCTACAATTCTATGATGCTAAGGCAGATGTCGGTAGGAAAAATAAAAGGCCACCCACCCCAGTTTTAAATTCTCCCCCATGTAAGAACATAGAATCACAGAATTGGATTCTATTATTCTATTCCTTACTAGATTAGTTCAGATCAACATTCAAGTTCCAATATTTTATAAATGGGGTCAATTTTTCAGCTATTCAAATAGCTTGTTTGTTGAAGTGTACAGAGTTCCATGTCTTTTCTTGTGAAATTGTTTGAGCAGATCAGCATGCAGCCAATGACCAGAGATGTGCAAGAAGGAGATGCTATTACACCACCACCAAATAGCATCCTTTACCAGCAGCCTCCTCATTAGCTTGAAGGCCAGGCTGGATAGATTGCTCTTTTCCTTGTTAGTCTGCAATGTTCCCTGAACTTGTACAGATATGGTACCAGAGTTGACCCACAGTATATCTTTTGGATTGGATAAATTTGCTTATCGTATATATTTTTAATCCATCACACAGTCAGCACAGTCAGTTTGTTACTTCTTCCAGACAGTCTGTCACTGCTGGATCTCCTGGGAATTGGAAAAACAAGTTTTGCCTGAATTATAAAAACTTTTATTAATCATCTCAACCTCAAGTCACAATTGCAGCATTTGTTTTGCAAAAGGAGCCTTGTTGTTATTGCTCCCTTTAAAGCCATCTGTCAGACTTTAGTCACTGAAGCAGCTTCTGCAGAAAACATCAGGACGACGTCAGAACAGTGTAAGCTTCAGCAAAGAGGCAGTCTTATAAAGTCTGTTTTGCTTGCATAATTTTAGATAGGGAGTACTTTTTTGCTTTAAAAGCTCCATGCCATTCTGGGTAAATAAAGACACAAAATGGATTTATTGCTTCTGCTAATATTTTTATGTTCTTCTCCTGCTCCTAATCACTTACCACACCCTTCCAATGTAAAGTTAGGTTCAGACAAGAATTTAACCTGTGGGTTAGGTAAACAACCATGACTCTTAAATAGTTCTGTATAAGTCATGCCTTGCTTTGTACATAATTCTGAAAGATAAATTCATTAAATGCTATCATTAAATAAACAAATATTCTGTGACCAAAGGATTTCTGTTTTAACCCAAAACTTCATTTGGGAAACTTTATTTTTATTATTTTTCAATGAAGAAAATAAAAACCTAGATGCCATTAAATGCACAATTAAGACAAAGTTAAGAAAAATTAAGAGCTGCTCCCCCATCCAACGCACCCCAAAACCCAATTATCATTTTGGAACTTGGTTTACCCTTGGTAGCCTACAACTCTGGTATGCAACATTTTATTTATTTACACTCTCATTAATTTTTCCTACTACAACTGGGAAATTGCCTTAAAGACATAAGAAGAGCCAATAGTCCATTTAGTCAAGTAGTTTGTTTTCACAGTGGCCAATCAGAAGCCTATGGGAAGCTCGTAAACAGTGAAGAAGCCCTCTCCCCTCCTGCAATTTCCTACAACTTGTATTCAGAAGCATACTGCCTCTGACCATGGAGGCAGAGTACAGCTATCATGGCTAGTAGCCACTGACAGACTTCTAAATAGTTGCCATTTGTAGGTAACATCTCTCCTCACAAGTAATCATTTAATGAGTTAAGAGTTCAGGTCTCAGAACTGCTCTACATTCAGAAAATATCCATGCAGGGTACAGAAATAGAATATAAAATATAATACAAATTACAAACAAGAAGAATTAAAAACTGCAGTACAAACTTGGAAAAAAATACACCTCAAACAATGATTTTATACTGGGGGGGGGGGGTTTAGACATTAAACTGGTACCATGCTCTAGAGAAAAGCACTAACCCCGGCCAACACTTCTAGTCAAAATGGGGTCATGGAGAAACAAGAGTGAGATGTCTGACTGTTCAGGGTGAGCCCCAAGGTCTGCAGACGTAAAACAAAACATCATTTATAAACAAAACAAACTACAGTTACAGAAGAACTCCACTAAATAGCCCAGTAAGATTGAGCATGTTCAGTAGCCACAGAATGTGGAATTTGAATGTGGAAAAGACCAGAGATGTTCCTACAGATGATCTCAGTGATCGTGCTGGGATATAAGGGTTCTCATTGCCCTCCTCTGGCTTAACTATTCCTGTATATTTGTTAATATTATTCCTAACTATTCATGAAAATTACTTACAGCTTAAAAAACTATGCCATCAAGACAGAGTAAAGATTGGTAGGTGTCTGTGTCATGGTTCGGTTCACGGGTGATCGAAGTCCCGGCTGGGGGCGTCGGGACTGGGGGCAAGATGGTGGGGTGGGAGCAGGAACAGGAGTCCAGAAGCCAGGAGTCTGAGGGTCAGAGAGCCGGGAGTCAAGAAGCCAAGGGTCAGGAGTCAAACACAGTAAGGCAGGGAATGTGTTGCTGTGGCAAAGAGCTGAAGGGAAATGCTGCCCTTATATCCCTTCCCAACTCTTGCCACCAGGTGCTGTGAGTTACCAATCAGCCTCACCTGTGAGGCCGTGCCTTGCCTTGCATTGCCTCTTCAGAACAAACGTAGGAAGGCCCCAGTCCTGCACAGTCCTATTGGTCACAGGGCCTGGCTCCTGCACACACACCTGACAGTCTGGTGTTATAATGCCTCCCATCCTTTCTCCTTTTGTTTTTTTTTTAAATAATATTTATTAAAATTTCCAATAATAACAGAATAAAGAAGATAGAAAAGATAAAGAAAAAAAAGAAAGAAAAGAGACCAATTTTAAACCCTTATTTTCATAACCTTCTTTCTGGGACTCCCTCCTTCCCCTCCCGACTGTATTCCCCTTTCCCTACGTTGGTTCCACAAGTTCTCATTCCCAATTTAACCTAATATGTTATGCCTAATAGCCAATTTAAATTACAATCTTAACATCACTCCTCACCTTTAACAAAATAGAACAAAGATTTTTTTCCCCAAAATCTACCCCGTTTCCTTCCACGAATTCCCCCTTTTCTTTTTTTTCCCCAAAACTTGTTAAATCAAAATACCAAAGTTATATATAAAAAAAAAATTTAAAAGATAGAAAATAGAAGAAGGTTCCAGAAGTTGATTACATAGCCTTTGGATTCTAGAATTCCCCCTCCCTTCCCCGGTTTAGATTCCCTATGTCCATCAGTCTGTATGTTGTCGGCCTGGAGGTCTCAAGTCCACAGCCAAACTTTCTCAATTCATCTTGCCGGTTTTCTTTAAATTTACTTGTTTTGATAATGTTTAATTTCAAAAGTCCAGTCTAATCGAGGCCTTTAATTTCCCTTGATCATTGTTACTCCTCCCATTGTTCTTGCCGTGGCGTAGTTGGTCCTTTACTCTTTTGTTTCTTACTTTCTCAGGTTTCTGTCTTGTTCAGCTGCAAAACCATTCTTATTCTGAAATCTAGTATCTCTACAGAGGTTTGTTATTCAGGAGCTTACTTAAATAGAAAGATTCTATTGTGTTGTCACCTCTGTAGACAAAACAAATATTTCAGTTTTGCTACTTTCCCAGGAGCTAAGACCAGTAGTACACATCCCAGAGTAGTTTTCCATATACGCCGCTTGTAATGTCCCAAAGCCCCTCTAGAGGGATTGCAATAACTTTGTGTCCTCTCATCCAAAAGTCAAATTGTTGTTTCTTTTTCCACCCGACATTTTATATCCATATTTATATCCAATTGTATCAAAATTAACCAGCAAAATACTTGTAGCAAAGTCCTCTTTATATTCTCAAGATTTGACAGCTACTTTGACAGCTGTCAAACTCTCCATCTCTCTCCGCCAGGTTCTCTGAATCGCCCCGGTTCCCGGGGGGGGGGGTTGCCTTTTCCCTCTCACCCTCGACTCTCCTCCAGCACAATTCTTGTAGTAATTCCATCGTGGAATTTGGTATTTTTAGTCAGCAATAAACTTCTGAATTGATCTTGGTTTCTCAGTCCTTGTTTTAGCATGTTTACAATCAGGGAGGGGACTGACTTCCTTTTTAGATCCCCCCCGCTCGTGCCGAATCCGAAAAAAAAAAATTCCTTTTTTTCCCCCTCCTTTTGTACCCGGTTACCCAATTACTCACGGGTTTTTGTTAAATGTCCGAATTTCAAATGGAAGAAGCCAGCGCTCTCCGACGAATGGCATGCGGCTGCACTCGGCAGGGGAAGCGATAGACTCAAAGTACCACGCCACTCCCAGGCACCCGATCCGTAGCCTTTAAAAAGGCTCCTTCACGAGTCGGGAGGGCGCTGACGGTACCAGCCGAGTCCCCATGTCCACGGGCCCCGTGCCCGTGGTTTTTAAGGGTCCCCGCGTCGCCGGCGCGGTAGGACCCAGCCCCTGCCGAGCCGACTCCCTCCGGAGCTCGGAGGGAGTCCGCCATTCGGCGATGGCGCCAACCCGGAAGTCCCATCCTTTCTCCTTTTGATGCTGCGGGAATACTGTTTTGCTCCATGTCCCATGGGATGCCTCAGCAGTCCACCGTGCCCCCCATTTATTTTAATATCTATCTATACAAAGCCACTTGAGGAAGTTATCTCCTGGTTTGAGCTAAAATGTCATCAATAGGCATGTGAAATTCAAGTCTACTTCTTGTTTCCACACATTGTTCCAGTGAGGCTGTGGATATTCTGTGTCTGCAGGCAATTTTGATATGGAAGAGGGCAAACAGGCTGAAGCTTAATCCAGGTAAGGTGGAGGTAATGAGGGTGGGAATCTGCAGACTTGGAAGTACTGCATGGGGCCACACTTCTCCAAATGGCCATGCCCACAGCCTGGGGGTCTTCTTGGATCCAATACTACTGGTGGCAGTCGTTACCAGGAGTACTTTTTATCAGCTTTGACAGATTTGCCAGCCAAAACCCTACCTAAATAAAGCAGACCTTTGCCTTAGTTCAGGGACTGCCAATGATACTCAGAGACTTTCTCTGCCACCCACCCTCCACTGAAACTGGGCTTGAAAGACATATTCTCCTATAGCTAATAGAACAGGTTGTGGTATATGTGCAGTGCTCATAACAGAAAGTGCTGTCATTTTGCAAGTGTGCCCACAGGCCCCAAAAGATTGCCAAACCTTGTTTCTATTATTCCCGTCTGGTTTGCTGGTCTGGATTGCGATGTTTGTAGCGCTGATTTAAGTTTAACACGTTTCATATGTGTTTTGTATTTTAAAATGTTTTTATAATGGTTGTCTTTAAAACTATGTATGCTAATTCGGTTATACTGTAAATCACTTTGTGGAGGCTAATTGCCTGAGTAAGCAGGGTAGATTTTAATAAATAGATGAATTTTATTGCAGCTTCCCACATACGTATTTTAGATCCAAATGTTATTGAGACATGTCAAATCATTTACTGGTTCAAGTTTCACAGTCTTCAAGGCACATACGCAGGCTCATACTTGGTCTATTTTTAAACACAGAGAATATTTTTAAGTGGTGTTTAAAAAAAAAGATAAAACAGCCTTCAATGAAGTACTGTCTTCTTAGCCTAGCAGATTGTTTATTTATGGTTATGATAAACACAAATCCCAAATAATTCAAATTCTGCTGAAGCAACATTGCCATGCTACTAGGGGGCAGGAAGAGAAGAGGGGGGCAGAAATGAAAGGACCTGAACAACATGCCTCCAAAACAGCCTTACAATTTTCCAATTGTGTTAGTATATATCGGAAAGTATTATAGAATACATATTTGATGTTCTTCATAATAGAAGCATTTTTATTCTGACCTGATGCTAAGGATTAAAGGTTCAGCTGAAATGTTTGAGTTTTTACTAAGGGACTAAGAGAACTAGGTTTGTGATACAAACCTAGATCATATATTGATGTTTTGTGGGATACCTCAGGAGTCCATCGCAAACTATAAGGAACACCATCAAGTTTGGAGCAGGGATTCATGGAAACCTAGGAAGGGCTAAGATTTTTGCTAATGTTCCATGTACGCCTCTTTGGCTCTCCCTGTGACAAACTTTGTCTTTAAACAATTTGTCCCTAGAGATGTCTGGAGAATTCTGTTTCAGACTCAAGTTTTATTAAATGACAGAAACGAAGAGATTCACATAGTAACTAGTAATGTGGCACCCAATCCATTTCAACTGAAGGCAAGTCCCACTTGAATGAAACCACACTAGCAAACCAGGGTGGCTTTTCTACCTATTTTGAGGAAGAAACCAAACATCTCCTGTACTGGGATTCTTCATTTGAGCTATCTTTACTGAGAAATGCTAGTGCAACTTTTGCAAAAAGTAGGAAATTGTATCTATAGAATGTCACAAAACATTGATAAACTAGGTTTGAGATTATTACACCTAACCATTCTTTCTTTCAGTAACATCATAATTCTTACCAAGTCATTATTAACTTCACTCACTATTTCCCATACCAGCCTCCCACACTCTTGACCCAACATCCCTTCACTCACACTTGCTGAAATTTGACATCTCTTATCTGAAGAAAGGCCTCAATTGCCACATATATGTGTCAAACAAGGCCTCTTTCCCTGTCCCTAAGGGAGGCATGTCTACAGTTATTTTAGGAACCTCTTTGGGCTGTCATCAGATACTGTATTATTCAGTGATCCATGCGACGGTCACCTCCAGGCACGGTTACCTCCGTGTAACTCGCTCTACACGGGGCTGCCCTTGAAGTTGACCCAGAAACTCCAGTGGGTGCAGAATGCCGTGGAGAGGCTCCTTATGGGGTCCTTGACACAGGATCACATTCATCCAGTGCTTTACCAGCTGCACTGGCTCCCGGTGGAGTACAGGGTCAGGTTTAAGGTGCTGGTTTTGACCTTTAAACCCCTATGTGGCCTAGGACCCTCGTACCTACAGGACCGCCTCTCCTGGTATGCCCCACGGAGGACCTTAATGTCCACAAATAACAACACTTTGGAGGTCCCAAGTCGCAAGGTGGTTAGATTGGTCTCAACTAGGACCAGGGCCTTTTCAGTACTGGCCCCGACTTGGTGGAACACTCTGTCACAAGAGACATGGGCCCTTGACATCTTTCCACAGGGCCTGCAAGACAGAGCTGTTCCGCCTGGCCTTTGGTTTGGACTCAGTCAGACCCTTATGGTTTTGATTTATGGGCTACTATTAAAATGAGGCTGCATTTTAAATTGTATTTTAACCCGTATTTTAATAAACTGGTGTGGTTTTTTTGTACCCCCGCCCATTATGTTTTAGTGTAATTTTATTGGTGTTAGCCGCCCTGAGCCAGGCTCTGGCTGGGGTATAAATAAAATTTTATTATTATTATTATTATTCCTACCTTGTTTCATTTATCTTCTGCAATGAAGTGCCATAGCTTGATGAGTAGCTATCTGATAAGTAGACCAATATAGCCAGCCCCTTCCCACTCTCCAAATTTGGTGTCCAATATTATAATCTCTGGTTCATTCACAGAGCTGTCTATGTGACGGTGTTATCAGAGTGGAGGTGATGCAATTCTTAGTGTCAGAACATAAGAGCAGCCAAGAATTACTCTACAAGCACCCCTTTTTTATATATATATAATTGTTTCTTTTCCAGCAGTAGCAAGCCAGATACCGTATTTTTCACCCGGCCCATAGGACGCACCTAGTTTTTTTGGGGGGAAATAAAGAAAAAAAAATTATTTCCCCCCCCCCCCAGGTGCGGGGCTGGGGCGGGGGAAGCCTGCGCTTCCCCCGACCCCAGCCCCCAGAACAGGCTACTATCCGCTAGCCGTGGGAGAGCCGCTAGCGGAGCGCTGCGCAAAGCCCGAAGCTGCGTCTCCCACGGCTAGCGGATAGCTTCCTGAGACCTGGAGAGCGAGAGGGGTCGGTGCGCACCGACCCCCCCCCTCGCTCTCCAGGCTTCAGCGAAAGCCTGCATTCGCCCCATAGGACACACACACATTCCCCCTTCATTTTTGGAGGGGAAAAAGTGCGTCCTATAGGGCGAAAAATACGGTAATTCCAGGAAGGTTCTGTGAAACTACCAGGGATGAACTATTTCCCTTCCTCTAAAAGTTGGAGCTTTTAACTCAGGGATGGCAAGCCTCCAGCATTCCAGATGTTGTTGGTTTACAGCTCCTGACCATTGGTCATTTTGGCTGGAGCTGATGCGGTTCAAGAGCACGTGGGGGGCTGGAGGGCTCGTCAGTGCACATCTTGAAAGGGAAGGCACAATAATGTAGTGCTGTGGAAAATAGTGAAGTACTAAGGATAAACCCCCTTGGCATTTTTAAATTTTATTTTGCAATACCTTCCTAAGATAGATTCTGCACAAGTTTTTCACAGTAATCAAGGATGTTAATACCTAGAAAATGAGAATTTGTTTATACACATTTCGGTGCTGAAAGTGACAATAGCAGGGTGGGGGTGGGGTTCTCACATTTGTAAATGTGATAATTCAAATGACACATTAAACAAATTAAATCTAACTTGCGAGCTAATATAACACTATTAATTAAGTGTGACGAGTGAGATGCTTAAGGAGTTGGGAAGTTTAACCAATTATTTTCAGAAGGTGCGAAACATCTATTCTTGAGGGCCAGCCCCTGATGCTTCAGGAGTATCACCCAACAGCTCTTTCCACTTTTAGCTTTGTTTATCGCTTTCTTCGGTAACAGCTTTTACTTGTTTCTTGATGTCTTAATTTTCTGCAATAATACATCTGCCATGAATAATTAAGCAATGCATTTACTGCTTGCTGAAAGCCAAGCAAATGCTATAAATCAGATTTGTGATCTACTGCCAAATATGGAGACACAATCAGCAACTATTCAGTTCTATTCAGACTTTTTACTGCAGACTGGAAAATGGGAATCAGCAAGTAAATTTCCCAGCATGCCTCAACAGCACCTTGCACCCTATACCCCAATTCTGACACTTCAAGTTACCTTCTCAACAGATTATCAATGCCCAAATACAGTGTTCTAGAGGTTTATTTTTCTTTTGAAAAAAATATCTTAAGGAAGTGAGCAAACTTACCCATTGTATAGTTTTGACAATTATTTTTCCCAATTTTTCTTTTTTCAGCTCATTATAAGAAGAGCCTGCTTGATTCATCCTGCTTAGCCCATCAAGTCCAGCATCCTGTTCTCACAGTGACCAGATGCCTATGGGAAGTCCAAAAGCTTCCCACTATGACATACTTACTAAAATTTGAACTGGATATCCTAATTGGAAGATGCATTAATAGAGCCAAAAGGAGGCAATTAGTTTGCATGGGGAAAATAATTACTCATTATATCAGCTTGGAATTGGGCATTAACCTGCGTACTTGGTTGCCACAACTGGCCAGAATCATCTCATATCACTTTGGTCTTAAACTAAAACAGTAGCCCTATCATCTTTGGAAACAGAAAACCTTTCCTTCTCACAATGTTTAATGCAGGGGGTGTCTTTGTGATCAATGTTCTCTGTCACCCAGTTAGCTAGGCACATGAGAGTTTTCCTACATTTTTGAAGATAAATACCTGATGTATAAAATAAAGAGCTACAAAAATACAAGCTATATCACTTTCCTAAAACCTTACTGCTTTCATGCATACCAAGGGACAGGAACAATAAAACAACTTTCCATTACTTGAACAGCATCACCTTTTAATTGGAAAGAGGTTTGCAGTGCAATCACTTTACAGAAAACTAAACTACCCCGAACACTGGTGTCTCAGGCTTGGCAGAGCAAGCACATTAGAAAACTAATCAAGTTCAGGTACTCAGCCAGCCAGGTCTAGCAAAATGTCAGAGTAGCCATTAAGATTCTGCATGTCTTAATTTGAGAATCTCACCAATTCACTGGAAGATGCAAAAGCCCAGAATATTTATGAAAGGTCAAAATGCAGAACAGTTTGTCATTAAATTCCCCCACAAAATACTCTCATGCAGAAATAAGCCATGTAATGTTGCCATTCTTAACTCTGTTGACAAAGGATTCTACATATTTTAAAATCCTAACTCTTAACAGCTGTGCTGTCAAGGCTGTGGAATTGTTGTATGCAGTAGTAATATTACCATATTCTATTATTTATAATAGGCTGCTGTATTTCTTTCTTATTCATATAGAAATTCATTGGTGATTTAAATCCACATGCCACAGGAGACCATCCTGACCACAGCAGTCAACGCTTCCTTGCTAACACCTAAACATTACATTTTAATCTATCTCTAAGTGGAATTACTTAATTCCCTACAGCCCAGTTGCAGGAAGTAGATGCTGTGACAAAGGCTTCCCACCATTTCCTGTAAACCAAGTTGTCATGTATCTCAGGTATCTCCGCCAAGTATTCAAAACTCTTGAATGAATGCCTTGAGGTGCAGGTTGGAAACGTGACACACCTGGCAAACTGACTGTCGCTCTCTTTGGTTAGAAAGAGCCGGGGCCACTCCCTTCAAGGAGAGAGAGTCTTTAAAAGTTGGAACGGCCCTTGCAGCTTTGTCCCCTCCCTTTATCACACAGTGCCCATTTCACATCTTCCATACTACCAGGAAACTGATTATCCTTACTGCCTACGCTTAAGTGGACTGAGATCATTGTGTTGTTAGTAATTAGGATAGAAGTGGTCTGGTATTGGAGTCATTGGGTTCTTTTTTTGCTTTTAAAATTTCTGTTGGACCTTATTGCTCTCTTGCCAATATTCTTAATAAAGTTTCACAACTGGACTAGTGGAGTCTATGTGCAATTGCCAATCTCAGGATTTGGGAATCCTCATGTGCCTTCCTCACTTTGGGTTTCATCCTATTAGCAGTCTAAGACTAGAGCTGGTAAAGTCAGATATTTGCTCTATTCATGGGGAGAGGCAGAAGGCTGGAGAGCTGGCTTTATGTTTTGCATAAATTAAGAGAGATTGGCTGGAGGCTCAAAGGACACTGGTCAAGGATTCCCAAGTTGAATCATTAATTGGACAGCCCCAGTTTTCTGCTTTTCTGGGGCTGCAAGTGAGCGACAAAAGAGAGTAGTGGCAGAAACTACTGGAAAATAAAGCAATTGTGCAGCAGTAGGGCAAGGAAGGGGCCACAAGAGACTCTCCTGAGCACCCCACTTTCTCTACAGATGTTTTCTTTCGACAAAGCTCTACAAAATATTTCAGGCCAATACCAGCATGGCTGCAACAGTTATATCACTATGATTTCCAGTTGCAACACCTGACAAAAGTGATGTGTTTGGTGCTACTCAAATGACAAGTAAGTTTAGTTCATTGCATTAATACAATTTTATACCATTGTGGCACCAACGATTTCCCTCTTGTTAAATTAGCACCGTACTGGTGTCAGCCTTAGACTTTATCACACATGAAAGAGATCATCAAAATGTACCTTGATTTGAACTAGAGCTCTTGAAAAAAAACCCCAACCCCTAAGCAGGGAGATGGTGTGTGGCACCAGCAATTTCCCTCTTGTCTCTCTCTCACACACCCACACACCCACACCACTGTGTACTCCCCACATCGAGGAATCTGCTGACTAAAGCAACTGTAAAGGGACATAAGACAGGAAACGGTCATAAATCAGAATTCACTCTTCCCTCCCGGCATGTGAATTATAATAGAATCATTCAAACTGTATCCATATATGTCTTTGTCTCTTGTATCTGCCTCTCTCTCCTGTGGCCACAGAAACCTAAGAAATGTGTTCTTTGGCACTCAGTAAAAATCACTGTAGCGTGCCTATGCTCTCTATAATACAGAATGCTAACTAAATGAAGGATGGAGAACCTGTGGCACTCCAGATATCATTGGACTACAATTCCCATCATCCCTGAACATTGGGATGACCATGCTGGCTGAGGCTGAGGCTGATGTGGGTTATCAGTTCAGCAAACCTCTGGAGGGCCACAGGGTCCTTATTCCTGTAGAGGTGGAAGTGATCCTGAGGGTCATCTAGTCTAACCCCCTGAAATGAAGGAATCTCAACATGTGGTCCCCCATCCAATTTGAACCCATACCAGCACCTGCTTAGCTTTGCAAATATGCTATTAATTTTATTGCTGCGCCACTAGAATAGTAAGCTGCAGTGCAGTTTGTACTACATTTCAGCAGCATAATCCTATACAACATATTTGCAGTTTTTACCTTGTAAATAGATTTGTGTCATTCAAAACATAGTAATACAAACCACTTCATTATAACTGCCAAGTTAGCTAGCTGTACAGTGCGGTACAGTTCCCCTTCAATCTTCATTATAAGAGTTTAGCAAGAAAATCCAGCATATTCTGAATATGCAGTGTGTTACAAGCCATACCTCTGAAATCTAACTAATCTTCATTAGACAGAAAAAATATTCTGTGTTTAAGACAGCACAGTAACACAACAACATTCTTTTAAAATACCTGCCCAGGTCAATTCAGCATGTGTATTGCTGAAGCTGTGGCAACAAATTTTCTAAAGGGTTGCGAAACTTTTTTATAGCTATACCACTTCTACTCTTGCCTCCTTTTCTTCCCCATCTCCACATGGTGCATTGCCATCATTACCCTTCCCTTACCCAGGACTGGCAAGGAGAAAACAATTCTGAAGCCTTGGTTCCTTTTTATTATCAAATAAGCTTTGCCAGCTGAGGAAATCAATGATACGCTTGTTTCTGCTCTGGACCTTGGTTCAACCAGACGCCCCCACCAGCACTTTGGCCACTGCATTTTGCACCAGCTGGAGCTTGTGAACCAAACACAAGGGCAACCCTATGTAGAGCGCATTACAGTAATCCAGCCTCAAGGTTACCAGTGCATGGACTATAGTGGTCAGCCTATCCAAGTCCAGGAACAGTCACAGCTGTCAAACCAGAAAACGCTGGTAAAGGGCACTTCTGAGTCACAGAGGACATTTGGGCCTAGGGAGAAAGATTTATCCCAAGCATGCCCAGCACAAGTGTTTGGAACTTTATTTCTTTACTGGAAAAGCACTTGGTCACATCATCTCCTAGGGCACAAGGGTACAACACTGTGGAACAGCTCTTACTATCAGAAAGTTCTTTCTAATGTTTAGTCGGAGTCTCCTTTCTTGTACCTTGAATCCTTTGGTTTGGGTCCTAGCCTCCAGAGCAGGGGAAAACAACCTTCCTCTATCCTCCATGTGACAACTCTTGAGCTATTTGAAGATGGCTATGTATTTGTGTGAGCAAATTCCTAGACTACAGGTCTGCCTACACAGTAAACTGCAATGAGATACAGTCACACATCTTGGGCTGGGCTTACTCCACAAATGTGGGTGGGATGCAGCCACTTGACAGCCTTGTACTCATTTCTGGTACTACTTTTGTCTTGATAATTGCAACTGGAGGGCTACAGGTTACGCAGCAAATCATAATGACTGACAGAACAGGACTAGACACAGTTCCATGTTAGATATCATAATACAGCAGTGAACTAATTAACATAAAACATTCATTGGATGCTTTGGAATCAGTGTTTCAGCTCTGCAAGACTACTTGCAGCATTACTGAAAGTCAACAGTGGGGAAAAATCTGCAGGTATTTAACTTATTTTCCTCACAAGATAAAGGATGGTACAAGACAAGCACATTTTGTTTCGTGGATATACCGTATTTTTCGCACCATTGGACGCACTTTTTTACTCTTAAAAAGTAAGGGGAAATGTCTGTGCTTCCTATGGAGCGAATGTGTGGTCCCTGGAGGCAGATTGCCGGAGTGAGGCACACTCTTGGACTGGTCTTTGGTAGTGGTGGTGGAGCCGCGCTCCCCTGCCGGCAGCCTCGGGTTCCCCCTGCAGCCCCAGGAAGCTTTGGAGCAAGGGGAGGGCTGTGCGCCCATCCCCCGCACTCCTGGGCTGCTGAATGGGGGCGGGGGGGGAGAGCCGCGCTCCCCTGCCGGCAGCCTCGGCTTCCCTCTGCAGCCCCGGGAAGCTTTGGAGCAACGGGAAGGCTGTGCGCCCATGCCCCACGCTCCTGGGCTGCTGAATGGGGTTGGGGGGGTGCTGCTCTGCCAGCAGCCTGCCCTTCCCCTCAAGGTCTGGAGCAGTGGGCAGGCTGTGCGCCCATGCCCCACGCTCCTGGGCTGCTGAATGGGGGCGGGGGGGGGGAGAACCGCACTCATCCGCCGGCAGCCTCGGCTTCCCCCTGCAGCCCCGGGAAGCTTTGGAGCAACGGGAGGGCTGTGCGCTCATCCGCCGCGCTTCTGGGCTGTTGAATGGGGGAGGTGGGGAGAGCCTCGCTTGTCTGCCGGCAGCCTCGGCTTCCCTCTGCAGCCCCGGGAAGCTTTGGAGCAACGGGAAGGCTGTGCGCCCATGCCCCACGCTCCTGGGCTGCTGAATGGGGTTGGGGGGGTGCTGCTCTGCCAGCAGCCTGCCCTTCCCCTCAAGGTCTGGAGCAGTGGGCAGGCTGTGCGCCCATGCCCCACGCTCCTGGGCTGCTGAATGGGGTTGGGGGGGTGCTGCTCTGCCAGCAGCCTGCCCTTCCCCTCAAGGTCTGGAGCAGTGGGCAGGCTGTGCGCCCATGCCCCACGCTCCTGGGCTGCTGAATGGGGTTGGGGGGGTGCTGCTCTGCCAGCAGCCTGCCCTTCCCCTCAAGGTCTGGAGCAGTGGGCAGGCTGTGCGCCCATGCCCCACGCTCCTGGGCTGCTGAATGGGGTTGGGGGGTGCTGCTCTGCCAGCAGCCTGCCCTTCCCCTCAAGGTCTGGAGCAGCGGGCAGGCTGTGCGCCCATGCCCCACACTCCTGGGCTGCTGAATGGGGTTGGGGGGGTGCTGCTCTGCCAGCAGCCTGCCCTTCCCCTCAAGGTCTGGAGCAGTGGGCAGGCTGTGCGCCCATGCCCCACGCTCCTGGGCTGCTGAATGGGGTTGGGGGGGTGCTGCTCTGCCAGCAGCCTGCCCTTCCCCTCAAGGTCTGGAGCAGTGGGCAGGCTGTGCGCCCATGCCCCACGCTCCTGGGCTGCTGAATGGGGTTGGGGGGGTGCTGCTCTGCCAGCAGCCTGCCCTTCCCCTCAAGGTCTGGAGCAGCTGGCAGGCTGTACGCCCATGCCCCACACTCCTGGGCTGCTGAATGGGGTTGGGGGGGTGCTGCTCTGCCAGCAGCCTGCCCTTCCCCTCAAGGTCTGGAGCAGTGGGCAGGCTGTGCGCCCATGCCCCACACTCCTGGGCTGCTGAATGGGGTTGGGGGGGTGCTGCTCTGCCAGCAGCCTGCCCTTCCCCTCAAGGTCTGGAGCAGTGGGCAGGCTGTGCGCCCATGCCCCACGCTCCTGGGCTGCTGAATGGGGTTGGGGGGGTGCTGCTCTGCCAGCAGCCTGCCCTTCCCCTCAAGGTCTGGAGCAGTGGGCAGGCTGTGCGCCCATGCCCCACACTCCTGGGCTGCTGAATGGGGTTGGGGGGGTGCTGCTCTGCCAGCAGCCTGCCCTTCCCCTCAAGGTCTGGAGCAGCGGGCAGGCTGTGCGCCCATGCCCCACACTCCTGGGCTGCTGAATGGGGTTGGGGGGGTGCTGCTCTGCCAGCAGCCTGCCCTTCCCCTCAAGGTCTGGAGCAGCTGGCAGGCTGTTCACTGAGAGAGGGGAGGAAGAGGACGGAGAGGAGGGGGACCAAGAAGCTGGGTGAAGGGAGATGAGGTACCATAGGTTGCCGTGAGTGGAGAGTCATGGTAGAGGGCAAAGGAGAGGGAGCAGTGAAGGGGAGAAATTGTAGACATCACCTGAGGAGTTTGGGTGAAAGGGATGGAGAGGAGGAGGCTGGAAAAGGGGACTGTTCTGCTTGGGGGGGTGGAGAAAAAAGTGGGGAAAAGGAAAGCCTCCCAAGCCTGCCGCTGAGAAGCTCTGCTTGGCTGTTTCTTGACTGTAATTCAAGTAAAGGGAATGTTTGTGAGCAGCTGGCAGGCTGTTCGCTGAGAGAGGGGAGGAAGAGGATTGAGAGGGGGAAATGTGGCATTAGCAATGCTTTGGATGGATATGAAGATGGTATTTTACATGAAGATAGCGAAGAAAGTGATGTCAGTGACTGTGAGCAACTGAGCTTCATAAATTCTGACTTTAGCAGTGATGAGTTCTTGGGGTTCCCAGAAGACTAGAAGAGTACTCAAACCTTAAAGTCTCTCTTCATTTGTTAATGACAGTGATGATGGTTCTTAATGCCATTGTTGACTGCTGTTCACTTTACATGGCTGTAATGTGATTCTGATATACCGGTTGTTTATTAAATACAGTAGTTTATACAACATTTGATTCAGAATATTTTTTCCTTGTTTTCCTCCTCTAAAAACTAGATGCGCCCTATGGTCGGGTGCGTCCAATGGAGCGAAAAATACGGTACATATGGAAAATCCAGAGACAGCAAACATTCTCGAGTCAAGAACCAGAAAGCCAATGATTCTTTCACAGAACAAAACTGATATATCTATGTAAAGCTGCTTAAAGTCAGATTCCAAGCTGACTAATGAAGGGATCTGAATGTGGCAGCAGCTGCAACTAAAAATCATTAATCCCTTTTGAGATTTCTCCAGCATTGCTATTGGTGACCAACCATGCCTTTGCCAAAAGCTCAATGTGTATTATGGAGAAGGCCAACAGCTAATGAATGGCTTGTAGGAGCTAAATGTCTACATGCAGTGCAGATTGTCACTTGATTGTCACAAATGCCCTAACTTACACCAAGGTCAGTAAGTTTGGCTGCAGAAATTCACACTATGCAAGATGCTCGAAATAATTCAATTACCATCCCAATGTGATAGAAAATCCACCTTGGTGATACAGTGGCCAGACATCTCAACCATCAGAGTTAATCACAGGGTCACTAATTGAAGGGTTTTATTCAGGTTTAAGGATTCTGAATTATTTTCAGGTCCAATAATAATAATAATAATAATAATAACAATAATAATAAATTGAATATATATGTTGCCCTATACCTGGAGGTCTCAGGGTGGTTCACAGAATAAAATCAAAATATAAAACCACAAAATACATAATCAAAATAAAAACAACGACCCAATAACTCCCCCCAAACCCCCCCACATTTTAAAAAAGGCATAGGATCTGCCAACAACTGTTTTTATCTTCCCCAAACTGTACTTCCTCAGGTAAAAAACCCTCACTATTATGGCTCCCCCCCCAAACATTTTTCTATGGGGTTGTTTTTTTCCTTAGACGAATGTTTTCAAAGATGTCCACGTCCTTTTTGACACTCAGACCAAATGACAATTGTGAAAAGATGTTTTCACTCTATTTCCTTAAAATGCTGTTTAAACTGAAAGCATCTGAAATATTCCTTGACAGTTGAAACGGTTTGCATGTTCTGAGAACTTCTACTGCCAAGGAAGCTGACTGTTCACTTGATTTTATTTTTCATGAACATATATTTCTGATGTACTTCCTTCAGAGTAGGGTCCGGAGGGATTTCAGAGCAAAACCCAAAGCTCTATGCAGAACATTCTCAGAAATGGATGGGAACACCATCGAAACCTGAAGAATGCCATCATAATACTCATTTGTATGCTAAAAAGAGTGCTAAAGTGAAATTTTTACCCCTACTCTCAACGGTGAGGTATGTAGAAAGCGTACTATTCTATTGCAAGCTTCGTTGTTCTAAAGGCAACTGCTAGAATGTTAGAATAAAAATGCTATATGAACAAAGCAGATGTACCTTAGTAGTGGTTTTCTCAAGGACGGCAATCAGTGCACACCATTTATGATACTGCTAGGCTATTATACTACCAGTTAGTAAACTTAATACAAAAAACAAAATTTCATCCATACATGCTAGTGGTGGTGCAGGTTCTATAGTAATCTCTCCTTCCTGCACATATTGCAGTCATCTGCAATGAACATTAGTCAATAATTTAACAAGAGACAATATATTCATCCATGCCAAATATGTAACTCAGAATTTGCAAGTTCCAACCAACAGAAGGAATAAAAGTTTGCCGTTTCCAGTAAAAAGGAAATAGCTTCTAAGTATCTCATCATTCCGTTACTCTCTACAGATGAAGAATCAAAGAAGCAAGCCAATTTGTGAATATGGCAGGAAAACGCATTGTAACGAAATAGTAATAGTGAGAGAAAACACTGTCAATAGTTTATCAGAGAGAGATAAGGACATTATTAAGAGTTTGAGAATGGACAAAAGACAAGCTTGACAGTGAATGGATGGTTCTAGCAAAATTAAAACCAATGATTTATTGGATTTATTATGTAAGAGATATCAGAGTGAGCTTTGTGAAAAATTATTCTTGCTAGCACACATCTTGTCGTGATTCAAAGCAATGTCTTCTTTGGAACCTGCAATCTTGGAGATGTCAAGCGGGATCGCAATGCAATCATATACACGTGTATGTTTACTCAGAAAGAAGTCTAGTGTATAGGGCTGGAACTAGAGTGGGGGAAACAGAGTTCTTGCCCTGGGTGCCTGATTCAAGGGGGCACCTAAATCATGATTAATGGTGTATGTGTGTGCGTGTGTATAAACATGTACAAAGTGCACAGGATTCAACTAATGAGTGGCAAGGATTCTCACATGTGACAGACAGGGTTGGCTCACCCATGAGGCAACCAGCACGGGCACTAGGATTCACGGGGCAGCAGATACCAATGTACATATTTATTCTCCCCTTCTTTCTGACACAGATCTTCACTCAATGCTTCTCTCCTAGTGGGGATAGGGGTGCCTCTTTGGGAGTTTTCCTCAGGTGCCAAAATATATTGGGCCAGGCCTGGTAACAGAACTTTATCCTGTCTGCTTCCCCACAATTGGCTCGGTTGGGGCAGCAGAAGAGAACGAAATTATCCATGCCTAGCATGCCAAAACACAACCTTGAGTTACGTAGTTGCATACCAGCCAGTGTTATTCAATATCCTACATTATATTTACAATTTGTCTACTGATGTGATAAACATTACTCTATCTATATCTATACCATCTATATCTATCTATCTATCTATCTATCTATCTATCTATCTATCTATCTATCTCTATCATCTATCATTTCTGATCAAATTGCTATTGTAGTTTTACCAAAACTGGAAAAAATAGGTAAATGATATGTACTTGTTGCTTTACCAATTTATTACAACTGTTGATAATTTTTAAACAATAAAATATGGTGTTGGCTTATGAGTGCATTTCAGGTTGTTTGCCTTGGGTACCAAAATACCAGGCTCCAGTTCTACTTGTAGGTTTATTTTTTGTCACAAGTGTGCTTAGAACTGCAGCCTCAGACTCAGGTTTGCATGGGATTTTCTGCATCTTACTTCAGGTTGCCTTACACCCTAGATCAGTGGTTCTCAAACTCCTAGCAGTGCTTGATTTTGAAAATATATCTATCCATATTCTACAATTAATTTTAATACTAGAATATAATATATTACACTGAAACGATTAAATGTTTTTTTGATTGTCCTTGAAATTTCTCACCACACTTGCTATCCTCTCTTACCACACCCTTTGAGAACCGCTGCTCTAGCTCTCGCTTTCTCTCATAATCCCTGCTGTAATCAAATTCAGATGGAGTGAGAATGTCCGCACCCTCCTAATTAGACAGACTTACTGAGAATAGAAAACACAAATTCTGACATACCACCTGGAACCGAAAAACCATCTTTAAATATTTTTTTTTTTTGGGGGGGGGAGACAGGGTAAAGTATAATAATGCTGACTATAGATTATTGGTAAATGAAAAGGAAGGTGTGACAATGTTTAAGGCTTTTCAAGGATCAAATTGCAAGAACACTAGACTCTCTGGTGCTATGTATGATAGTATGTCAGCAGTGCTTTCTATACACAAATTCTTCACCAGCAGCATTTTCTCCTTTTGCTGCAAGATATCATCATCATTGTCATTTTAAATTTTAACTTGTTTTTGCATATTTCCAGGGCATGAAAAGCTATGGAATATAATTTAAATACCATACTGCCTGCTTCCCCAGTGATGTTATTCATTTAAAATCCTAATATTTGCTCTTATTACACAGATTGCAGTCATTCTAAATTTGTTCAAAAGCCTTGCACTGTAGTTTCCCCAAGTGGGTTCAAGAGGAGACGTTTATGTTTCCATCAGCAAGAGCTATGAACTGAGCAGGGCATTAGCAATGTCAATATTCTATTAACTTAACTCACAGCCAGGCCCATCACACTGCAACTACTTGCTACCTCAGTTGGCTAAACAAAAAACAAAAAAACCTAAGTAGTAAGATTATTTGGAAACAAGGTAGTCTTAACACTACACCTCTGATTCCAAGAAATTCCACTATGTGCTTTTCACCAGCTTAAAATTTGCTTACAACAGATTCATATGATTGGCTACTGTACGGTTAACCCCTTTAGCTTATGGCCCTGATCCTTAGTTCTTTATACTTCTGAGTAGCAACAGGATTGGATTCACTGATTTTATTTGGGTAATCTTTACTATATGGGGGGAAATAGAGACAAGCAAGAAAATTTATCTTGCTATCTAGATCAAACTGCAACAGTCTGGTTGATCTGATTCTAAGGAATGTGATTATCCAAATTCTGCTTTTAAAAAATACATTTTTTCTCTCTAAGATAAATAGACTAGAATAGCAGTCTGAAATACTAATAAATAAATAGGAATCTAACCACAAAGCAGAAAGCAAAATGAGCAAAATAGATCTAGTGGAGACATTCCTCAATCCCCACATCCAATCCTTTATGAATTTACATCTGGTAAATCTAAGCTTATAGAAGATTGGCTTCTCTTTGATCTCCCTGTCCATACTGATAGACCAAGAATATCTGAGCAAATATTAATTACAATAGGAAGGATTTTCATGTGATGCACAAGCACATCAGTAATTAACACATGCAAATCCCCAAAACAAGCTTACCCAGGAAAACAGACAGTAGTTTTGCAATGTAAACACCAACATAATATATTAAAAACAATGCAAGCAACAATGTTTTTCACAATCACATAATAAATAAATTCTGGGTATTATGTGACTCTAGCCAATGCAATCATTGAGATGCACAAAACATATATCCTTCGTGTCACTAAACAGTATGAACAAGGATTCTTGTAGTACTTTTAAAACAAACAAACTTATTTTTAGGCTTTTGTGGGTTACAGTCCACTTCACCAGTTGGATGAATTGATACCCTGAGAAGCAGGTACGTATGCATAGTGTTTGTGGGAAGGGGATTGTAAACAATGAAGTGAGGGGGAAATGTAATACAGGGGGAAATATACAGAGCGATAATTTTATAATTAACCGTAGTCATTCACAAACCAGTTGCTGTTAAATATCCTGGTGTTGGGAAGCAAATCAACACACATTATGTGCCCAAAATACTTTCACTCAGTTCAGTCCTCAAGCAATAGCACTGAACCTCTTCTTGTAACGTAATTCAGAGTTTTCACATTGCAGACTGTGGTGCACAAAGTTTACATTTTGCTGCAACAGAAAAACACAGTTACCACTCTGGAAGGTACTAAATACAGTGGTACCTCAGGTTACATACGCTTCAGGTTACATACGCTTCAGGTTACAGACTCCGCTAACCCAGAAATAGTATCTCAGGTTAAGAGCTTTGCTTCAGGATGAGAACAGAAATCATGCTCTGGCGGCACGGCGGCAGTGGGAGGCCGCATTAGCTAAAGTGATGCTTCAGGTTAAGAACAATTTCAGGTTAAGAACGGACCTCCGGAACAAATTAAGTACTTAACCCGAGGTACCACTGTAATAAGGCCTGCTGAAATGGGGCTTCCTTCTATAACAGGATAGGAATAATTATTTAGGGACAATAGTCTATATGTGTTATGAGTGCCGGCGTGGTTGCTCGAGAGAGAACAGGCAAGACTTCCCGTTGGTCTTTTCAAGGCTTTATTATCTGTCCAAAATGTTCACAATGCAGATCAACTCAATTCCATGTCTACTCAGTCACTAGCAGAATCTGGGAGTGGGCGGTCCTTAAACTTTCCCCAGAAGAGTAGTCTTTTGACCCCCATCCTACACCTCCCCTCTCTGCGCGTGAACCGACTGTGCAAAGAGGGTGTGGGCAGAGGGGGACCTGCCTCCCCCCCCCGCTTTGTTAGGTGCTGTGGCTCCCTCTTGCATCCTCTGAGCCCTGCACCCCTTCCCCACTGGAGCCGTGGCTTTCCTCGTCGGCTGAGGAAGTGCTGCTTCTCACAATCTTTGGAGGCTCCCTGTAACCCAGGTGCCCTTCCACCTCTCGCCTCTGGGCTGATGGCAGTTCCCTGACAATATGCATATGTTGTAGGATGACATCTCTTTGTTCCAGGTTCATTATATTAACATATCATGAGTAAATGCTGCTCACAATCTGAAGCTACACCAAGAGCGGGGATTACAATACCCCAGGTTGCAATCTTCACAGAAACAGTTGTAAGAATGTTTTTATTTTTTTTTTAAAGGAATAAAAATGCACATTAAACCCAAAGTAACTGCATCTGCTTGATGTCAGCCCTCATTAGCTCTGTGCCTCTCTTTACCGCCCTCCACCACTAAGTTCAAATGTTAAGATCCAGAGGTCAGGACCCAGTCTTTTGTTTCTGTTATTATGTGAGGTGTCATGTATCCTGATAATGCCACGTATAAATAATAACGGAAGATAACAAAAAACTATCAGTCAAGTTTGATGCATCTTAATACTCAAGGTCTCATTAAACCTTGAGCAACTAGTGCATATGACAGAACCAAGAACACCCACATTTTTCCTTTGGGGAAAGGTTAGCAAGTTAAATGACCCCAGTAAGACTGTTGTGCTCATCTGTGCATAAAGGGATTTGGATACTATGACTTCTGACCCCATTAGAGTTAGATTCATTCTTGGTAGATACCAAATGTATTTTGGCATCCTCTAGTATCTGGCTCTACTTGTGTTAAGACACACACACACACACACACACAGAGAGAGAGAGAGAGAGAGAGAGAGAGAGAGTCCTCTTTCAGCTTGCTCTATGATGTATTTTTTATTATTATATTTATATCTATATATTGCAATGGTACCTATTGATCTGCTCATACTGGTATGCTTTTGAACTGCTGGGTAGGCAGTAAGAAGAACGGTAGACTATAACTGGAAGGCCATTCTAAGGCCTGCCACTTGGCACCCTGTGTTCCTTTGGAAGAAGAGCAGAATATAAATGTAACAAAACAAAACAAAAATAAAATAATATTAGAAAGGGATGGCATGCCTTGCCCATATGTCAGTGTAAGACCCCTAAAACTATTAAACTTACTAAGTCCCCATGGAGGGATGCCAGGCACCTATGATGCAAGTCTACTCTCCTTAAACAGGTGCCACGTAAGCTCCAGCAACTGTAAGAGAGAGAGCCATGTCCCACTAATAAGAGAGACTATTCCTCCAACCCACATCCCCAAAATGTTGCCATTTGTTATGGGTTTTCAATTTTTTGAAATTAAAGAAGTGCACATGTGCTGTATGTTCTGCAAACCATTATTAACAAGATCAGAAGAAAACATACAATTGACATTCATATAAGCCCCAGATTCTGCAGTGACGGAACTGCTCTCTTTCCTGAGGCCCCATCCATGCTCTTTCTCCAAAGAAATGCAGTTCCTCCCAAATGTCAAGAAGTCAAGTGCAGGTAATTGAGCATATCCTATGTTGGTTCACACCTCCATTTATATAAGCTTCACTTTTGTTCCTCCATCACGCCAGGTCATTTCTGATGTGGCTTTTTTTTCTTCTTCAAAGGATTTGAAACTCTGTTTGAGATTATCTGAAACTCTGGTGGGTCACCCAGACCTGCCCCCAGCTAATGGAAGCCTTGCCCAGAACCTCAGACACAAAGCCTAATAAAGAGGAGGGAAACGCACAACAGCCTCAATGGCCTCTGCTGAAAGAATTGATTTTCATTTCCTGGTTTTCAGAAAAAGATTTGCAGTGTTTGGGGTTTTAGTAAGCAATATATTCCAAAAGCCTGGAAAGAGCATCTTTTCCTTGACAATTGAAATGAACATTAAATGAAATCTGCAAAGCTATTTTCCCTTGCACAGTCAAGAGCTGACAGAAGGGGAAGCAGAGAGGGCACATAAAAGACAAACACGAAGAAGCTGAGGGAGAAAGTATAGAACAATCATCCTGAATTGCTTCCAAAATGCTGTAATGGAATTAGGGTCACCCTGACAGAAACAGTCAGATCAGAGGAAATTTGATTTAAAAAAAATAAAAAATAAAAAAAATTCTATACTCTGCAAAGGAAAATTTGGAAGTGTTCCATCAAATTAGCTTGTGTATATATATTTTAAACACATATCAGACATATACCACTAAAGGCGTCACCCTCTATTTTGACGAGCAATGTTTATGCCATCTCAACAAATATATCTGGCTAATCCTAGTGGTTGTTGTTGTTGTTGTTGTTACAGAAGGGTAATCCCTCCATTTTGAAATATCTGAGTCACATACATATATTTCAAGACTATCCTGAAAACTTAATTCTCAGAGAGTCCATATTTATTCCTTATGCCAGTCCCACTAAATGACACTCTAACAATCTGTTTTATTTCACCCTGAAATGTCTTACTATGTGCACAGCTGCCTAATTATCAAGAAGCTAGAGCAGCAGCAGTAAAATCTGCTGCAGTAACAACAAAGCAGATTTTGAGAGTGGGAGACCCTAGGTTATGGGCTTTCGCGGAACTCTGCTTTCAGATACACACAGCACAAGTGATCCATGCACACCCTGCTGCATTATCAATTATGCTCCATTTCTAGGCATAATTCTCTCACAAAGCCCAGGGACTTAGGTCATTTATAGCTGCATTCTGTACTATCACCTTACAACTGAGGCATTCAAAACACTTGGCAGATATTAATTGGCCTTGACACTCCTATAGTACTTCTCAGTGATTTCAGAGAAGCAGAGGGGAATGCCTGTGCGCAAATTAGGTAGGCTGGGCCATGCGTATGCAAATTTTATCTTCACGTAAACAAGGCGAATGCCTGCCTCCAAATTAAATAAATAAATAAAATGAGTTGCCAATCAGTCCTTTTCTAGGCTTCCTTTTTCCCCCTGAATAACCGTTTTGTATTGTTATTCACCAACATATTCTGTTTTTGCAGAAAACAGACAGCCACAACTGCATGGTGTTTTAGAGGATTTGTCTTTTCTGTAAAACACGCAATTTCCATCTCCAGGTAGCGTCAGCACTTAACTGGGCATTTGATTGCTCTGATTCCTGCCTGTCACACAGACAGCAAGGAAAAATGAAATTGCCAATGTTCAGCAGTGCTGCCAATTGCAGCTGATGCACTTCCATTCTGTCCCCCTAATGCAGTGATTCAGACCAATTTGCTCTGAACAGTATCGCCTTGTTATCAAGAGCGCCAGAGAGGACGGATAAGGGAAAAATTGGAATTTAGAGTCACACATCAAGACCAAGCCACCTATCACATGCAACAAAGCCTATGTTAATCTGTGTGCCTCAAGGTCATCCAGGCTGCAGTGACACAAAAACTGCCTTCCCACTCAGGAAGTAATTCTGTGCAAGGAAGAGAGAAGAGGCCTTAGATTTCTGTTTTCTCAACACGCCTCAGGGCTGCTTAACACGTGATCTTTTCCCTACATGGAAATAATTGTTGTACAATAAAAACCATGTACATTATTGCACAGAAAACAGAGCATGAGAGCGTGCTGTGGTGCTTATCTGTGTTTTTTGAAGTAAAATTAACTGCTGTATTTCAAGTAATACCAAAAAATGTTTCCCCCCCCCCCATGCAGAGATATATCACTGCCAAGCAAATCTGTTACCAGTGAAGCAGCCCTTCATAAGATATAAGGAAGGAGGACATGTTACACCATTGTGAGGCTTTGTGAGGAAGTATTGGTCTCCAAAGGTTTCCTCATGTGATCCTCAATTAATCCACACTACAAACCTTTTGGAGTACTAGTACTACTACTGCTTCAGAGAACAGAAAGTTGATATAATCACATACTGTGGCCGCTACACAGAAATGGATGAAGCATGGATCATTCATTGCCTCATTTCTGGTTCTGCTTAACAGAATGGTATAAAATTAGCTAAGCAAGTTATTCCAGCTCAAGGAGAATTTAAGAACTGGAAGAAATACCGTAAATAAAATAAAATGCCTGTACCTGTAACTCTGTGAGAAAGAATATGAATCCATCAATTTGCAGCAGTGCTAATTACTGGCAAAAAGTTAAACCATGCAGAAAACAACAGGAGTGGCAACTGGCCTTTGGAGGTGGGGAGGGGAGGAGCCCCCTCTCTCCCACCCATCTGTCTTTTCCCACACTCCCCTTCAGGTCCGCAGCATGTACTTAAAGTCTCCTAGGAGGGAATGAGAAAAATCACAAGGGATTTCTCTCTCTAGAAGGAAGAGACCACATGATTTAATGCTGGGGGAGCGGGAGGGGGAAGCAAGTGCTATTCTGATTGCTTTAGCATGATGTTTTGTGTAACAAGCTTTGTGTGCAGATGAGGCAGTGTATAAGCATATAAATGAACATTTACTAATTCCCATCTTTGAGGCACTATACTGTACTATAGTGTACAGTATACTGTACTATACTGTACCCACACCTCCTATCCTCATTAAACATATTTTCCGATTGGAAGTGCACCACCACCTTCACAAACAAACAAAAAATATGCTTATGTTTTTGCACCTGCTTTGCTGTCCTCAGTAGCTGCTTCTGCACTTGTTTCATCTTAAGGACAACTGGATGAGGTAGATGGCATCACAATGACACACAGCCAATTCAGAATGAGGCCAGTACAATGAATAATGACTATTACTTCCTGTTCTCACTCTGAATGCACTGAACGGAGCACCTTCACCAAGGGGAGCACTTTTCAATGGAAAAAAGATTGCATAAAAAGCACTCTCCCTTTTTTACTCCAGTTCTACTATTTACAATTCTGTGGCAATAACAACAGATTGCAGCAGAGATGGATAGCCCTTAACAACAGGTGCTACCTCAGCATATATTTCCCAGCAGCTACAATGACTTTACTTATATATTGTGTGTTCTGAATTAGCTTGTGACCCATTCACTGAACACATTTGTGTAGTATATAATTGTCATCCAAAAGGCGGGGGACACACAAGATTTTGAAGATTAAATAGGAAAACAGCAGGAAATAAAACAAGTTATGAAAATGCCCTCATAGAAATTCATTGTAGTAAACCTACTTTCAACAATAAGCATTTAGCTCTTCCCCATTAACTTAAATTGATGGGTCTTAAGTGTATACAACACAGAGATGTAGAAAGGGACAAGAAAACTCTCCATGTAAGTAGGGACCAAAATGACTCATTAGCTTGTGAATAAGATAGCTAAAAAGAATATGTCAGAACTATGTAACATCACAGATAACACATGGAAGACTTCTTTAATGTTCAAGTCAATACCACAGGGCATAAGACAAAGAAAAAGAAAAAAAGAATGATTAAAAATATGGTAGATGTGTGCTTTCAAACAAAAATAGGTCTTGTAAGAAAATCAACTATTGCCTCTCTTTTTCATCCGAAATGACCTAAAATTTGATAATGGAAAGCAATGAACGGATTCAATATACTGCAGTCATTTTGTGACTTGTTTGCAAGCATCACACATTTTTGGAAACAAATTGACACTGAATGACCCACAGCCCTTCCCTTTCACTGTCACAAATAAATGTGCTTCAGTCAGTTCTGGTTCAACTTTTGATAGATAAAATCTGCTGAAAATTTACTCAGCCATAAAATATTCCCATCTGAGTGCTACTTACTATCCGCCTCCGTTGATGACATCAAGCAGCACAGAACTACTGCTGGCACAAAAAATCCAGGGATGCTGAAGTTAGGCACCATATTCCAAAGTGGAGAAAGTCACCTTTACTCCAAGGCAAGCAGTCAATACATTCAGCGTCAATGATGCAGACTTATTCCTGCAAACCAAAGAAAGATAAAAGGAGTCAGACCCTAAGCAAATCTAAACATATTTTAAAAGCACTTTTCCTACCCAAATGAGAATGTACCTTGTTCTGTATCACTGCATTTATGATGTCAGAAAACTAATAATGGATTACTTATTTACTGGATCTGCATTACTCATACTAAGGAAATCACATACTCCTTGCTGCATACAAGGAAAGACTATCCACATGCAATATCTGAAATTTTTTTAATGGGAAGGTTTAAAGTTTTATCTTTCTGAGTAATTGTCATTCTATTTTGAAACTGGATACATTTTTTTAAAAAATGCTGTTTATGTAGCTGAGATCTTCCATTTTCAGAAGAAAATACTTTCCCCTGTCCAATACTGAAGGCAGGACCCAACATGATGCTGGGAGAAGTTTCCCACTGCACAATTTTCACAATCAGCATACCCATGATTTAAAAGATGAGGGAGGAAATGTAAAAATGCTGTACATGAACCAGAATATTATGAATATATAGGGTTTGCTCCCCTACCAGAGGGGCCATTACCAGAACCCTGTCTTTCCATCCTCCCCTTTACTGAATGTCTCTTCAATGAGCAAAAGAGATAGGCTGGACGAGAATATGGGTTGCTTCCAGGCTGCTCTCAAAAGAAGTACTGAAGCCACATAAACTGTGAGTGAAGAGCTGGAGGATCTCTCTCACCTTTGATTTTATAGTTATGTGGTTGGTATATCTCAGAAACCCAATGGCTATCATAATTTTTTCCCAAACTCTTTAACATTTTAGGAGACCAGTGGGATGTGTCAGAAAATTCTGACACTTACCAGTAAATCTAACATAATATAAAGATAGCATTTGAATAATTTCTCTTCCTTCACAGCCAACCTTCACAGCTACAATTGCAAGTACGTGAGAATAGGAATCCTTCTAGTAAATATGAAGTTGTTTTTACAGTGGTACCTCAGGTTAAGAACTTAATTCATTCTGGAGGTCTGTTCTTAAGCTGAAACTGTTCTTAACCTGAGGTACCACTATAGCTAATGGAGCCTCCCACTGCCACCGCTGTGCAATTTCTGTTCTCATCCTGAAGCAAAGTTCTTAACCTGAGGTACTATTTCTGGGTTAGCAGAGTCTGTAACCTGAAGCGTCTGTAACCCGAGGTACCAATGTACTTGCATTGTGCCCTTGGGATAGGACGGGGGGAAATAAAAATAAAATAAAATCAACAGAAAATGTTGCCAACCATGTGTGAATCCTGCACATTTAGATGCAACATCAATATCCTTATTACTTAAATTGGCTTCCTACCCCATATGCCAAATTATCTTCCTGTTTCAACCTCTGCATCCTCTTACTCTCTGGGGCATCATCTGACTTCTGGATCTGCAAGTCAATTCATACCTTATACTTTGAGCTTTGGAATAAAAAGCACCGAAGCTTAGAAGACAAAGCATGCATCTAGCACCACCAATAGTGCGTTCTACAGTCATAGTTAAAAGACAGGTTTCCCAGCAAGGAAGAAAAGATTAAGCCGCCCACTTGTCCATTTAAATGTGTATGCAGTAGTCAGCTATATCATATTTGTATCTTGCCACTTAACTTGAGTATTTCTTGTACCTGATTTTTTTTTTCAGAAGTAGTAGTAAAGTATGGATTGGTTTTAAGTGGGTTATGTTCCAAAAACATTTGAAATGTCAAGCAGGAGCCATTCTGCTTCTGACTTTCAGGATTACAGAAAATGCAAAATCCTAAACACTAAAATTCTTTCATCTGTCATGGCTAACTCTTCTGAATAGCTGCATTTAGGACTTAATTTCTGATAAATGACAGGGTCCTGGATTCTATTTACCATGAAACTACAAATTAAAATGAATAAACGAATGTGCACAAATTTGTTTGAAATTCTGGCTTCTTTTTGATAAAATGGCACATTATTCTAAGGCTGGATTGGAGAAGTATCAAGCACCTCCTCCGCAAACTCAGAAACAATAAATAATCTCACCAAAAATGGAAGTGAAAGAAGAGATATGCTGTGAAAGAGAAATGCAGAGTTTGGGAATTCAGGCAGAAAATAAGAAATCTCCTCGCAGGACAGCAGTTATTCCTCAAGTGCATCTCTAAACTGAAGACCAAAATATATCCTCAAACAACCACGTAAGAGAGTCACTACACTTGAGTAGCTGATAGAAGAGCTAAATGAGAAGTTGAATAGGGTTATTTGCACAAAAGGAAAGGTCACATGTATTAACTTGCCCCAGTCTGGGGGGAAAAATGAAGCCTGTGGTGTGGCTCTGTCCTACCCACGTCTGTCACTACAGAACTGCCCAGTACCTCTAGTCCTCAGTCATGTCCAAGTATACACAGGCCTGTCATCTCACAAGGGGCAAATCAGGAAGTAATTGGCATGTGGACATCCTCCACCTCCCAGCCATGGCCAGCCTGCTCACTTCATTCTTTAGCTCCTCATCATTTTCCTGGTTATCAGGTTTTGCTCATCTGAATGGCTCGACAGAGCCTCCTGCCAATCAAAACCCTGGATGAAGAGCCATTAAAACAGGACTGTGGCCAACATTGTTTTGACCCCTTTGTCCCCTCATCATGCCAGAAACTACCAACACCATATGACCATGGAGAACAAGATTTACTGTTAGTTTCCCCTAGTGCAGGACCAGTCCTAATATTCCTTTTGAATGAACCACTTAGTTGGATTTCTCAGCTACACTAGTTTCTGGGCACACTCAAGGACTGGTGGTCCCTTACACTGCATAGACCTTTTGGGCTATGCTACTCAGAGTCCCATGGACTGCAAGAAGATCAAACCTATCCATTCTGAAGGAAATCAGCCCTGAGTGCTCACTGGAAGGACAGATCCTGAAGCTGAGGCTCCAATATTTTGGCCACATCATGAGAAGAGAAGACTCCCTGGAAAATACCCTGATGTTGGGAAAGATGGAGGGCACAAGGAGAAGGGGACAACAGAGGACGAGATGGCTGGACAGTGTTCTCAAAGCTACCAGCATGAGTTTGACCAAACTGTGGGAGGCAGTGGAAGACAGGAGTGCCTGGCGTGCTCTGGTCAGTGGGGTCACAAAGAGTCGGACACAACTCAACAACTAAACAACAACAAAAACTGAGTATTATTCCCTGCTTGGGAGAGCAGGAGGGGAAACAGGCTGAAGTTTTCAAGCAAGCAACTTGGAAGTTCAACTCACTGTTTCCCAATTCCTGAGGAGACTATGTCAAGGCAGAAAGAGGAGACAAAATTCACCATGTCTGGGGCCATGCCACATAGCTCCTTGCCCTGGCATCCTTGCATACAGCCCACACAACTGAAGGGAATGAGCCATTTTGTGTACTAGCTTCACCATGACTTGGAATCCAACCCCTCGGGGTTCCAGATTGCAGAGAAACATGTACCTAGGAAGGCTCCCTCCCTTCAGACATTTGCATTGTGCACATGGGTGCCAGGGAGAGGAGGTACTTGACCCAGTCCCACTCATGTGTATTCCTTAACTGTAAGTATAATGCCCGGAGAGAGATAGAGGCTAACAATGAAGTCCAACACACTATGTGAGAAACCTGGTGTTGAAGGAAGAAATCAGCTTTATACTTTCCCTTTTATATCCTACTGAGAGGGCAAGTGGCATTGTCTAATGATCCTGAGGAATATGTTGAAATAGCTATTCTTAATTATTAATCATTAAACTTTGACCATGTCAGGAACGTACACATGGTGGGCCATGTGAGAAATTGTGTGAAAGGGAACAATAAGATCAGCATATACTGTCCAAAGTAGATACCAATCAGCCTGTGTATTACACAAGTAGAGGAAATGAGAATATAGCCATTTAATTAATGAGCTTACACCCACTGCACAGTGCAGAGGCACTATAACGGGAACACAGTTTGGCAATACTAGGGGGAAGAGACAGAAAAGGTTGCTCATCAAGATATAATTAGAGAACAATGCCAACAGAGTTACTGCAGTGCTGGCAATATATATATATATATATCCTGCTCTGTATATTAACTTGTCAACAATAATGTAACCATATCATCTATTCCAAGATCGTATTTGACTGGAAAACTGCCAAAGCCATAGATTCAGCATCTCAAAATTGGTCATTTCTCCCTTCCCTTATGTATATTGTATAGATTAGATACCATTTCCATTCAACTCTGCTGTTAGCAGACAGCCACTCCCAACACTGCCCACTAAGTATTAGTCACACATGCTGTCAGTCAGCAACCTTCCATACTCTTGTTTTAAAATGGATAAATGAAGAAGTGCGAAATAAAAAGTAACAGTAGTGAAGGCTGAAAAAGCTCAGGTACTACTCCAGCAAATTGGGTGCAAGTCTCTCAAGGAAACCACCTACACACACACACACTTTTATATTTATATAAATAAAAATATACATACACACACATAATTAAATACAACCCTATTAAAAATTCTTCTCCTAGTCCCTTGGCTAATTAAACAATATATGACCTTTTAAACTTCGGGAGTTACTTGTTTGCTTGTTACTATGCTTTGTATTTTGTGTTTTTATATTGTAAACTGCCATGTGATCCGCAGATGAAAGGTGATTTTGGGGGAGGGGGGACAACACCACCACTGAAAACACTTACATCCATTTAAAAGCACACAAATGCACACACTGTACAATGTCCACCCCAGAAGATCCTGCCACAACAGACAGCTAGTGAACAAAGGCTTGTCGGAACAAAAAACCATTTGTTTGTCTGTGAAAAGAAAACAGAGAGGAAGCTAGCATACCCTCCTGTGGAAGAGAGTTCCACAATCTAGGAGCAGCCACCACGAAGGCCCTCTTTTGTGCCCTCACCAAATGTGCCTATGAGGGTGACAGCACTGAAAGAAAGGCCTCCCCAGAAGATCTGAAGCCTGGCCAAGCTCATATACGATCCTTCACATAGCCTGGACCCAAGCCGTTATAGGGCTTGGGAAGTCATAACCAGCACTTTGAACTGTGCTCAGAAATGGGCCGGGAGCCAGTGGAGCTGTTGTAACAAAGAATTTCTGTTTTCCCTGTAACCAACTCGGGGAAGGCAATAATATATAAGCAAGCAGTATGGCACAGTGTTAATAGAGACCAGAAATACTGGAACGAACATTTAAAACACAAACTTTTTAATATAAAAAATAAACACCTAAAACTTGCTCCTCCAAAAAAGAAAAAGAAAAAAGAAAACCCCTAAAAAACACACCTTGTCCAGTTCCACCTGCTCTGTTCAATAGCTTAGGATAAAGGCTGCAATTACATTTTGTGGGATTCACAAAATGCAGCAAGACCAGCCTGGGGAAGAGTACTGTGAGAAAGACATGCTATCTGTGATGCCGAGGTCCTCTTCAAAGACAGTATTTATTCCTGTAGAGATTGTCTTTTCAAAGTGGTTATTGCCCAGCAGGCAATAGTTTTCCCCTGGCACAATTCCTGAAGAAAGCTTTGTTAAGCAGCTGTGAAGTTAGGCTGGAAAGCATTCATCCCCTTGGGTATCTGAACCTTCCCATCATCAGCACCGCATACTAGACAGCAACAACTACAGAGTACACCCTCTCATACAAAGTCCATTCCCACTCCTTTAATTTGAGAGGTAAGGAAACTGTGGTCTGTATATCACCTCCTTTAAATGAATGCATACAATATTTAGAATAAGTCCAGCAGCTCAACTCTCATCAGGGATTACTGATTGATCGGTACAAAACCACACCTCTAGCAGAGGGAAGCAGCTTTCTCATGAAACAATCCTTTAAAATGTCATAAAACTGCCTCTCTCACCTTGATCCTGACATGATATATGATCAGTTCGTGTGTAAGCAATGAATGATGCCTCTTATGACTATTAGATTTAATTCCCATTTTTCCTCTCATCCCACTATTTTCTTCTCCCTGATCTGAATGCACTCAAAAATGTTGCAGTGATATAGATAACAGCAACACATTACTAAGCAGATACTGAAATCCCAAAGATTGTTTGTATTCAAAGCCAGGGATCTCCTGTGAAAGAACTAATTCTGTGCTACAGTTTGTCAAGGTGTATCATAGTCGTCTACATCATTTGAAAGAACTGAAGCATGCATGGCTAATAGCGATATTCCAGCTATGTATTCCATTGCTCAGTTCAAACATCACTTCAAACCATGGCTAGGAACAAACCATAGTTATGGCTCCCGAGGCCATTGCAACTTACCAACAGGAGAGCTGAGGAGAAGAAAATGAAAACAGTTCCTATATACTTGCAAATCGAAACTATTGCTTAGGTTCCAAACCATGGCTATAGCAAACCAGTTTGCCATAAAGGGCACAGAACCTGTATAAAAACTGAATTTCTTGCTACGATTTTATAGAGGCATGATATTGCTTCATCATATATTCAACAGAACACCAACTACAGTGGCATGTGCCCAACTCACGTTTACAATTTTGGAATAATGTCTTCCCATGAACTTTGTATTTTAGGGAAGGAAGGAGGGGTGGGGTGTGCTTATTATAGAGGGGGGATATCTGTATGTTCTTTGAAAATCAATTTTAAACATCTATTTTTAAAAATGTGAACCATACAGTAAGATTGAGGCGAACCCCCTCTTAACTACTGCTTAATTTCTGTTTTTCTAAAGAAAACTCTGGTACTTGGGAGACTTAGGTAAGTTAAGTAGGGGGGAAAGCTTTATTTTACAGAACAAAACTGGTAAAACAAAAGATGTCAGTTGATAGAAATCTTTCAAGTGTGTGTGTGTGTGTGTGTGTGTGTGTGTGTGAAATTTAGTGGATGTTAACAGGCTTCTAAACAAGGTGGTAATCGCACAGCTTCTTTTCAGTTATTTTACTTCAGTTCCTTAACTGTATAGGTGTTACAGCTTAATACTTTGAATTTTAAACAAGGTGGTGCCTTCTGTCACACACCTTCAATAAATCACACTCCTGAGGCTCCTCTAGCAGTATAACAGACCCAGGGGATCACCACACCCCTACTTACTAGTTTGGGATTCTCCTCTTTCCAGAATATCACTCCCCTTCTGACTGAAATGAGACCCAAGTCAAGTGTTCCCTCAAACTTCTACTTCTCTTGTCTGAATACTCTTAAAAAACACTAACCACTGTCTTTCAAACTAAGCTCAGAGACTTCGTTCTCTGGCTACAGATATTTTCCTCAGAGTGAATTTTACACACGCACACACGCACAGGGAGCTATGCTCTTACCCAGCTGAACACCAAGAACGTCAACTCTCCCCTCTCTAATGCTTTCCCTTTTCCCTTCCTGCTGACTCCACCCACCTCTGGCTAGATGTAACCACAGCCAATCAGAAGGAGGCTGCAGTTCAGCACTCTGGTGGAATCCTGAGGCACTGCATCTCCAAACTCTTGCCAGGGTGCTGTCAGCATAAAGACAAGGGAAAGTTTCTTACAGTCCTTTTTTATTTCAAACTTTACAGAGAGAGTCTATAGAACCCAGCCTCTTGGATAATGGCATTGTTCCGAGTGAATCTCCACTCCCTTCTCTCCCACTTCCTGATTCATCATCATCTCCTCTATGGATGCTGGCTAAGTACCCTCTGAGCTCTTTGCTCTCCTACTTTTAAGGCTCGCCAGGTTCTGGGAGATGGTGGGTCTGGAATGCTTTCTAGTGACGACGTGTCAGCCAGCTGCTGCTCTGGCTCTGCCTGCTCCTCCTCTCCCATTATTTCCCAACTTTTCCCTGCATCTGCCTCTGAGCTGTGACCTCCCACAAACCACTGTTGTAAATCTATCTTGTTTTCCTCTTCCCCCTCCCTGGAAGGGTCAGGATGGGGGTGCAGTCTCCACCACTCCGCCTCCTCTGCCCAGTCCCTGACAACTAGCTGAGCCTTCCATCGTAAAGAGAAAGGAAGTTTTGAGGATGTACACATGAATTTATTTTATACATAAAGACTATATGGGCCATGTAATTCCTCTAATTCAACAAATATGTTTCGTAGGCTTCAAAATATGTAAATGGCCAGACGGGTGCAAATTAAATGCTTTGTGAAGAAAAGACTGCAGAAAAAATTGTTAGAGAGATATGTACTGAGTTGCCGTGCATTACCCACTAATCGTAAGAGAAACTCAAAACAGCGCTAGACATAGTTTGGAAACAATAAACCGAGCTGTTAGAAAAAAGTAATTAAATTCTCTTTAATTTTCTGGGCCCGGGTTTGCAGGACTCTTTCCACAAAAACAAGAGGGATTTCTGGATTGTGCTTCCCTCCTATAGTTCATAGAATCATAGAATCATAGAGTTGGAAGAGACCACAAGGGCCACTGAGTCCAACCCCCTGCCAAGCAGGAAACACCATCAGAGCACTCCTGACATATGGTTGTCAAGCCTCTGCTTAAAGACCTCCAAAGAAGGAGACTCCACCACACTCCTTGGCAGCAAATTCCACTGTCGAACAGCTCTTACTGTCAGGAAGTTCTTCCTAATGTTTCGGTGGAATCTTCTTTCTTGTAGTTTGGATCCATTGCTCCGTGTCCGCTTCTCTGGAGCAGCAGAAAACAACCTTTCTCCCTCCTCTATGTGACATCCTTTTATATATTTGAACATGGCTATCATATCACCCCTTAACCTCCTCTTCTCCAGGTTTCACACAAGTCAGTGATGCAGAGATCAAGCAAGCAAGATGCCTCCACAGCTGCTTTGTTTTTTTAATTTCTGTTTCCTCCCCATACATGTTTGCAATGTTACCATATGGGCATATATACTGCAGCCTCTGCCCCATGTGAGTGCTGAATGCTTACTGAGTATATGAGCCAAGAAAGACAAGACTGCAGCAGGGTTGTTCCTGCAGTGCCAAGGAGCCGCTGTTTAAAAGCTGAAAAATGGAATTGAGGGACAATAAAAAGATGTACTCTAGAACTTAAAGCTGATTCCTAATAGCCTAGGGACAAGTAAACAAAGGGGAGTCAGAGATTAAATTCTAGAATGAATGGTTATGGCTCTTAAATGACAAACATACCTTCCTCATACTCACTACTCCCCCTCGTGTATTATAATTAGGAGTGAAGCAAACATATGGGGGAGGGAAGTGGGGACAAGCTCACTAGCTCTGCCTGCATCACCATTCTGATCGCTCTCCAACTTGTAGAGAGAGATTACAGTGGTACCTCGAGTTACAAACGCTTCAGGTTACAAACTCCGCTAACCTGGAAGAGTTACCTCGAGTTGAGAACTTTGCCCCAGGAGGAGAACAGAAATCGTGTGCCGGCGGCACAACAGCAGCAAGAGGCCCCATTAGCGAAAGCACGCCTCTAGTTAAGAACAGTTTCAGGTTAAGAACGGACCTCCAGAACGAAATAAGTTCGTAACTAGAGGTACCACTCTATCTGCAAAGGGAAACCTTCGGTACTTATAGAGGCTCTGTGTGCATTTGAAAATCCTGGAAAATCCAAGTTCTAAAATGTATGGGGAGCCTCCACAAGTACAGAAGGCCCTGTTACCTTCTGTGAGTTTGAGGAAGTGGTGGAGTTACTGCACTCTTCCCTACTACCCCCCCCCCCCGCAATGTTGACTTAACTCCTAATTAGAATGCATGAAGTATTCTCGTGTTTAAATACTTTTCAAGAGCTTAACTCCTCCGGAGACCTACAAATGCACCCAGGTTTCATCTGCAGAATGCTAGGACCTGGGGGCCACAATTTTGGCTACTACATTCCAATCCTCAAGTATGGAGGCTGTTCTCTGAGGGTTAAGTTAGAAGATCAGCTATTTCACATTTGAGCTCTTTGAGAACTCTTGAGTGAGCTTTTCTGAGCAGTGGCAGCAGCACAAAAGTAATTCTGGAAATTTCTGCAAATGTTCTTCCTGAGAAAGCGAAACAATGTTTTTCTTTGCTGCACGCTGGGTTTTTGCAAGAAGGAGAGAGAGAGATACTATTCCTCTTTTCCATCCCCACATTACCCACTGAGCTTCTTCTGTTGCTTCTTGCAAAAGCCCACAATCCTTTAGTCCATTGAAAACTCTGTGTGCGCGTGCATATAAAGGAGATGTGGCTTCTTTCTCTTCCTTCTTTGAAAGAAGGGGCAAGTTCTCCATGGGGATTTACAGAAGGCAGCAGTATGCTGGACATTCCTGGAATAGCTCAGCCAGTAGAGCCTGAAACTCTTAATCTTAGGCTTGTGGGTTCAATCCCCACGTTGGGAGAAAGATTCCTGAATTTCAGGGGGTTGTATTTGATGACCCTCACGGTCTCTTCCAATTATACAATTCTATGATTCTAATAAGTAAAAGAAACCACCCCTCCCACAAGTTGGGTCTCCCAGAAAGCAGGCTTCTGCTGAAAGTGTGGAGAACCTGTCACTGGCAAGAGGCTGGGGGAATTTACAGAACCTTAAATGTGATGCTGGCATTACAAAAGCTGTAAAAACAATCAGCTAGACTACAACAACAAAAGGTGCAAAAAGTTTCAGCAGGAAAATTATCAATCCTCATTCTTATGCAGGATATATATATGGGACTAAACGAGGGGTCTGCAAAGTTTTTCAGCAGGGGGCCGGTCCACTATCCCTCAGACCTTGTGGGAGGCCGCACTATATTTTGAAAAAATAAAATAAAAAACGAACAAATTCCTATGCCCCACAAATAACCCAGAGATGCATTTTAAATAAAAAACACATTCTACTCATGTAAAAACACGCTGATTCCCGGACTGTCTGCGGGCTGGATTTAGAAGGCGATTGGGCTGGATCTGGCCCCCAGTGCTTAGTTTGCCTACCCATGGACTAAACTGAACTTTTCTGAAAGTCTAAATCCATTCATTTCTTCCCATTAATCTTTCAACCTGTGTGTTACGGAGAGAGAAACTACCTGTAAAATGCAAGACTTGAGCACAGCCTTTAAAAAAAAAAATCCCTACTCAAGCTGCGGCTATCACAAATTACAAGTATGTGTTTCCTTATATCTCAATTATTCCTCACAACTTTTATACATCTTGTTCACCAAGGGAACTGTCCTCCACTAATAGACTGATTCAAGATAAACCTGGATTGTAATAGAAGATCCACCTCAATGAGTTATGTACCTCACAAAAGGAGGTGGCCTTTTATAATGAAGATTTTTTTTGCTGACAGAAAATGGAAAGACCTTTCAAAAGGGTGTCTTCCAACTGCTATCTCAGGAATGTCATTGCTTTGCTATTGAAGTTACTCACTCTCTTTCCAGACTACTGACTTTAAGTGACCTTGCGAGATACCTAAAGGGGATACAGAATGTGCAGACACTTGGGAAGACTTTCAGTATTTTTATTTTTTTTAAAAAGCAAAAAACCGAATTTGCTGAAGGAATAAAGTTACCGTTAGTTGATTTTTAAATCCATTCAGGCATTAATGTGCTGAAATGTACACTCGAAGTCATTATGATCCAATTCACCACTTTCACACACACACAATTTGCAGCACTTAGAAGGAAAGCTCTATTAATTCTGTTGGTTGCCAAAGCTTACATTCCTGAAGGCAAAAGCTTTATAGGGTGGAGGAGGGGCAAAGTAAACTTAATGGTGTGAGAGGAACCAAGCAAATTTGATAGTATTAGCCTGTTTTTAAGACAAAGCAAAATGCAAGAAAATGTTCAGCATACTGCTACCAGTGCCAGGTGGTGGTGGAAAACCACAGCTTCTTAGGATTATGCACAAATACATAGTACCTTTATAGCAATTGTGCTTTGCATTTTCCAATTCTCCACCTTTACAGTTAGGATGTGAATGTTGCAATACTCTCATTAACAGTGTTTTCTTGTTCATACTTCACACGCACCCTGTATGCCAGTTGGGCAAATAATATTATTTTGCCATTTTGAAATGTGCCCTTGCACTCTTGCCTGCCGAGATTGAAGAGGGAGTGGTGTGTGTGTATGTTTGACATTCGTATGGCTGAACTGCAGTCCCAGCCATTGCTCTGCCTGTTTTTCCCTATGGCCCTACCCACCACTGGAATGTGGTCTCTGATAGATTGTCCATGAGGAAATGTAGTCCTCAGGTTCAAAAACTTTCACCTTCCCTGGCTTAGAGCAACACACATAACCAAATATGGCAAGTGGAACTGGTCCTGGCAGCAGCATTTGGGGTGGGGGTGGGGAGTGAAGAGGAAAACAAAGACGCAGAAGCATGCCAGATCAAATTTATTATTATTATATTTGTTAGCCTCTTAAAAAAAAAAGCCTGAAAAGTGAAAGTGACTTACAGAAAAGCAAAGATTAAAAACAGATCTAAAACCATAATAAAAACAATCTAAAACATTGTCAATAATATGCATAAAAGAGCAAATCCAATTCATCCCCTTTCCACTAAAAAATATGCTGAGGACTGAACTCCAAAGACCTGTGTGAATAAACATATTTTTACCTGGCACCTAAAACCAGATAGTAAAGTACCAGACATGCCTCCCAGGGGAGAACACTCTACAGCTGGGGAGCCACCACTGAGAAGGCCAGTTCTCATGATGCTAGCCTCCAAACCTCCCTCAAAGGAGGTATTCAGAGAAGGGCCTCAGATGAAAAATGTAGAGTTTCTTCATGTAGGGAGAAGCGGTCCTTGAAGCATTGGGGTTTATAGCCTCAGAAACTAATTGGTAACAATTGCAGCTGTGCCAGAATTGGTGTTATATATTCAGACTGTTTTAATTCTGGTCAACAATCTGGCTGAATTCTGTTCCAGCTGCAGTTTCCAAACTATCTTCAAGGGTAGCCCTATGTATAACTCATTACAGTAATCTAACCTAGAAGTTAGATGTTAGGGATGTTGGGGCAGAAACGGAAAGAGGCTTGGGTAGACTTGATAGGGTATGGCATGGCTCAGCATAATTTGTATATTTTTATGCCCAGATAAAATTTGCATAGAACTATGATGATGAAAAGTAGGTACCTAAACAAGTTCTTGCTCCCATCCTGTGGATAAGCAACAAGGCTATGCTAGCTCAGACTTTCCCTAGAAAAATGGCCTGAAGGAAAAGAATGATCAGGATTTTTCTCCTATTGACAAGTTCTTTATTAGATCTCTTCAGTTTCAGTCTCTGCGGTTTTAAATGATGCAGTCACCAAAGGTACCATATACATATTTAAACAGTCAGAAGAATTAAACAATGCAAATATTAAAACCAGAAGCATTCATTGTTGCTTATTAGCTGCAACCATTAACATTATTATGCCTTTACAAGTCACATACCCCATACAAACAAATAAGCATCCCCCATACAGTAGTCCTGCTCTTCCTTTGACACAAACCAAGTGCTGCTTCAAGCATTTAGGAATCATGGAGAAGGCATTTCAGGCAGTAAGAATTTCTATGCAGTAAAACAGGCTTGAAAAAAACAGCTCACCCAAGGCATATAAGAACTGGCTCCAGATAAGACTGATCTGTGAGCATGCAGCGGCTCAGTATTTCTGGAAGCAGAACACTGAGCTGCGTGTCTTCTTTCCTGGAAAGGAAAGAGAACCAGCTACATGTACCACCTTCAGAGAAAAGATCAACTGTTCTGCTGCCACCATAAAAGCCTTGTCTCATTGCCTCTGCAAGTATGTAGACTTCTTGCACAACAGAACTTCACTTTTCTCTCCACCTGCTTGGCAATCACCCCATTTTTAAGGCCTAGGTAATTGGAAGGAACTGTCCTGACAGATGATTTTTTTTCCTGTGGGGTGGGTGGGTGGTATTGCTTTATACCAAGAACATTAACTCAACAGAAATGTGCTGTCACTGATTAAAGTCAGATAGCAGGCTGAATGAAGGGAGCGGGGTGTATAAAATGCAGAAGACAGACCTACTTCTCAGTTTCAATGAACAATTTTATTCCAAAGACAAACCTAAAAAAAAAAAGATTTCCCCTTTGCATGATTTACAAGGAACTCTCTTCAGTGATGCTACTAAGTTATGAATGGTTTCCAGTCAGTTTGAGCCCTCTCGGGCCAAAACTAATTAGATACTGGGGTTAGATACCATCCCAAAAAGGCTACCTCATTTATGCATCCCAGACAGTAATGGCCACCCCTTCTAGCTCATAGATTATTGATGTGGGTTTGCAGGGGGAAGGATCTCCTAAAATTCCTGGGTGCTGGGTTCCCCCCCCCCCAATAATTTCTGAAATTAGTAAAACATGGGGTTTGAAGTCAAGCCAGCTTCCTTAGCAACTGGGCTTAGAGAGGTGCCACCCAGGAACAAAGCAGGGTTTTACCCTGACAAAAATTCAACATCAGACAAGGTAAGGGGAGGCTGCCAGATTATGAGGCTGTGCTCACGGGGGGGGGGGGGGGAGGAGGATCATGCCTTAAATAAAATCTAGGTTTCGAATAGCAGACAGATCGGGAGGAGTTGCTTGGAGCAGGTTTCTGGGGAAAAGGTGGGGGCTGAAGGGCAGTAGCCATTAGCGCTGGCTGGGAAGCAGCAACCAAGCGATGGTGCTTAGGCTACCTCTGTCTGCAATGCTGGGCTGCTATGGAGAACAAGATGCTCTTGAGATGGCGGTGCTGTAAGATCTGCACCCCTTTCATCTAAACACAGGTGTAAATATGTGTAATATGTGTAATCTGAACGCAGGTGTAAATATGTGTAATTAAACCGTATTTCTTAACAACACTACAGACTCTGCCCCACCTTGGTTCTCAACAGAAACATGACCCTGGGTGAGCACCTGGAACTCTCTGGAATCTTGTGCATCACTCACCAGAGATTGGGGGTGGTGCGCAAGCTTTGGAACACCATTGTATCTGGATTAGAATTAGAATACAAGTCTTATCTAGCTTTGAAACGTCCATAAAAAGGGCCGACAGACCTCCAAACATTCTGGTTGGGTAATTTGCCATTTTTACTATTAAAAATTCAGACTTCATGGGCAAGAAGGGTAATAATTCTGCTATGGCACACAGTTTTGAAATATTTATTAAACTATTACCTTCAAACACTCCTAGTTAAACACTAGTGCAACAAGATTCCTGCATCTAGGGACTATGAAAATTTATGGCATGAATCGCCAATTTATAAAGTACATTTTAGCAGAGTTTAAGCTGCTAATTGCCAGAAGAGCACAACTGAAAGTGATTTTTAAAGGAAATGTTACCCAAAAAATGGTTCTCCATTAATAATGCCTATTGTTTGATGCATTTTTCTGGACAGATGAAAGCTTTAGGCAACTGCAGAGAAGACAGCAAACCAGCTCTTTAGGCTTTTGTTTATTAGAGGCCTGGGCTTATTTATGCAGCTTTGAGAATCTTAAACGGCAGGAGAAAATCTTCTGAACCGTTTTATGCTAAGTTGCTGGACTGCAAGGATAAAAACACAGCGTGCGCGCGCGCACACACACGTGTAAAAATCCAGCTAGCATCATAACTCATTAATACCAAAATTTGTTGAGAACATGCATGTACCACAGAAATTTAAGTACTGAACACAGTGATTAGTCAGAGCATCTTCAATGGAAGCAAAGCTAACACATTAAGTATTAAGTACACTTTTTAAACACCATTAGATGTCAAGTCTTTTCGAAACACAACTATAAATAGTAACCTACAGAAAACTGGGCCAGATGAGATTTTGAATGGCTAACTTTAAGTCAAGGAGTCAATGCATTGCTAGGGATGTTAGTGATGTCTGCATGCCAAATTAGTGTGGCTGATTTCACACACACACCAAAAAAAGTATTGGTAGTTTAAAGCAACTAATTGGTCTCACAATTCACCTAATGCTGAAGGAAACTGAGATTTTTCCCTGCAACTAATTCTACCCAGCATGAAACAGGTAGCTTGGCTAATTGATTTCACAGAATCTTCTCTTTGGTGACTATAGCAGCAAAGCACTGAGGAAAGAGAGGAAGCGAATTGCTGAATGAATCTGCGGTATTTCATTACTAAATGACTGCTGACAGCTGGGCAGCCCCATTCGTTGCTCACGACATTCTGCCAGAAGGCCCAACAGCATTTTATAGCAGGGACAATTGGGACATTTTTTACTGCATTACTTTATTGCTTTCCACCCCCAGGAACTCTTAATAGATGAAATAGGTACTGCATCCCATTACTTCACTCCATTTCTGAATGACTCTGTAGACAAATACAGAACACAGATTTGATGTTAATATCTGCAAAAAATTAATATATAAAATACATGCCATTCTCTCTTATATGACCTGCAGAATTGGACAGGCTGTCCATTTACAAGGTGCTGATTTAAGATTCACTGGCACCTTCTCCTGCCATTATATATTGTCTGGGGAATATATGTGCTTTTAGTTAAACGGGTACAGGCATGTTACATATTTAAATGCAGCAAGGCAGAATGTAAAAGAAAGTAACTATTCTGCAAATAAGCAAGATATATTTGCAGGCTGCTCAGGACCTACACCAGCCTGAATGGTATCACGAGAGGATCTTGCTGCTCACAGAAGACGGACAGTAAGGCTTCTTAGAAAAGGGAAGGTGAGACAATGCTATGGTTTTACACCAGGAACGCAGAACTCTCATTATTCTTGAGCATTGGTCATGAATATCAATATTCACGAATATTGGTTCGTTAATATCAAAAAGGAGTTGAGTGGGTTGACTGGCCTGAGTTTGATCATTATGATGTTTTTAAAATATCCATAGTGAATATCCTTTATGACTACTTTCTCCTCTAAATACTATTTCATTATTTCACTGCAAGTTGTGAGCTTGTAGGTACTTGAGAAATATAGATAAAATTGACTAGTATTTTGAATTATGTTTGGGAACAAATCAGAAGACAGTGCAACTACATAATCTATGTTATCTGCTGCTGCCTAGATATGATTTATTACTACTACTACTAATTATTCATTTCAATTTCAAAATCATCCTTCATTAGATAAAATTCCAGGGCAGTTTGCAACCTATTGTTTACATCAAAACAACAAAACAAAACAACATTCAAACCACAATTCAAGGCCAAGGCCAATCCAAACCCATAAAACACAACAAATTGACATCAATGACTGCTGACCTTACCAAAGGTAAGGTGGAAGTTTACAGCCATTTTGAGTGGAAGTTATGTAGTTGAAGACTAAGCTACCTCTGTTCCTGTTGTTGTTCGTTCCTGAGTGTACACAGAAGCAGTTAGCTTTGATTTTTGCTTTTGCCTTGGAGTCTCACTATAATCCCCAAATCAGCTTCAGGGCAACATTAGCTAATTGTGCTGATAAGATTCTTAAGCGGTCAATTCAAATTCTCGATTCCACATCTCCTTCACTATTTAATCCATGTATTAACAGATTCTTTATTATAATGGGAACTTCAAAGAGATTCCAGAGATCACTCCTGCTAACATAAGGGACTTCAGTTCCTCTAATTGAAGGAGTTTCCTTCCTTAGTAATGGTAGTATTTATATGACTTACCAAGTCAAGATTTATCTTGTTTAATCAAAAAATGTTTTCTATGGGAAAGCTTTCCCAGAGAGAAAACTTGTATTTTCTAAGAATTATCTACTTAAATTTATATATTATGTGTAATGCTAAGTACTACAAAGACCCTGATTTCTGGATGAAATAGTAATATCAGCTGGAATGCCATTTTATGTTCCTTTTGTATATGCAAGTTTATGTTCTGCTTCCCTAAATATGTGTTGTTGTTTTTAAAGACCTTGATTTTTCTCAGATAGCCATAAAAACTAGCTAACCTTTTGTCAAAATTGAGTCTGGGCAGGTTCCAAGAATAAGCAGCTTGTAGGGTCACTCTGTGACAGGAACCCCTTGCAGATTTTGGTCCCATCTCAAGTTGCTATTATTTATTATATTAGTAGCTTTTTCAACAAAAGTGCCCCAAAGCAAATTATAAAAACCAACATTAAGAACTAAGTATACAAACAAGAGTAGGATATTAACCTGAAATATTGCATTCACAAAGTTTTATTCAGTAGAGTAAGTATAAGCTTTGCATATCTGATTTTTCCTGCACTTGAATTCAGTGGGCTACAGGAAATGCAAGAGGTTCTGCCATTCGCTAATGGTTCCCAACTCTAGTTACAGGTAGGTAGCCGTGTTGGTCTGCCGTAGTCAAAACAAAATAAAAAAATTCCTTCCAGTATTGGTATGAGCTTTCGTGTGCAGACAAAACCTTTTTACTTCAAATGGTAAAAGGAATGTGCATTCATTCATGTGTGTACTGTGTGTGTGTGTGTGTGTGTGTGTGTGTGTATTAGTGTTAGGATGCAGTAACAAAAAGATTGGCATTTCAGGGCACCCATACGGCAACATGTTTCCCAATGGAGTTATGAATGCAATATCAGCACACAAGTAACTCCTTTGCCCAATCCCATAATATACATAATATAGGAAGAGCAGGGGACAGCAGTCCATCAAAACAGGCAGCAGCTTCTATTACTCGAACATTAATGTACATGCCACTATACACAATAAATAAGCCTGAAGTACAGCCAACTGCCTCTAAACTGATCCATTATTAGCTGGTCAATGAAAAGTATAGTGTTTCTTCACAGACTATTCTATTACAACTTAGCAAGGAAGAGTAATTAATCAAAGCTCTATCATAACATATGAAATGAAAATGGCTTTAAGATATGCCTGTACACACCTATTAATTATTAAAAAGGCATTAGCTAACGCTTTTCACCCATCATTTACAAAGTTAGGAGTTGGATGACATACCATTCATTCAGCTAATGCAGCATAGCTCACCCATATTCATCAATCCAAGCCTACAGGAAGATCATTGCTTTTGAAGCCCACAGCCACATTACTATGCTGCAGTTGACCACAACCATCACCCACTATCTCAAATACACCCACAGAAATGGTTCTCGGATCCATTCATGACTAAAGGAAGTGTGGCAGTTTAGCAGCCACACTAAGAGAGCAAATTTAGAAAGCTTAGTTCATTGAGAAGCATGGGCTTTCTATGAAAAGACAGCTGGACTAGATGACCCTCAGGATCCCTTCCAACTGTACCATTCTATGATTCTGTATTTTGAGAAGGCATGCAAGACTCCAAACAACAGAAATGGGTCAGAATTCAACAAGACTCCTCTAAAATTGTACTTCCTTTGAATGAATCAACTGTAGTATATAATAATGTGGAAGAAAGCCAGAAGACCTTTCTCCTAGGTAAGGTCAGAAGATACCCTGTTGACTTGAATCTAGGCACAGCTTAAGGTTAAACCTCTCAAAGAAATGGAAGTTACTCTAAAACTGCTTAAGAAACCACACCAAGACTACATAGCACAGCAATACCTCTGTTAGTTATAATATTCTTTCAAAATATGACTCAGACTATTGTCTAATTGCATAATTATGATACTGATTATCTGCCTGAATGCTAAGTGGCATGTTGAGGTAACCAGGACAGAGTCACTGTGTTCAGAATGGTCACTTAAGGCCATAAATTTAAAGTGGCTCTGATTCAAAATAAAAACATTAAGACATACAGAATGCTTTTCCTAGGTAAGGGACTGCAAAGCAGTCTTAGCAATAAGTAAAAGAAAAAAAACAGCAGCAGGTTTTTAACATTAGAATTTACAGAAATACTGAAGCAAAAGCATCTCTCATCTAACACCATAAAATTGTAGCACTTTGCATCTCATCTTCTACAATCTCAGAAATGCATTTTTAAGAATACAAATGGTAACAGAATTCATTCTATCTATTTTAACATCAGGCATCTATATAAAAATCTGCATCCCATTTCTTGGAAGAGTCTTGTTTGCATCAGGAATGCACCCCACCCTACAGAATGCTGTAAGATTGAAACTCCAAGCACATATTCATTTCTGTTGAACCTGATGAGTGAAGTGTCCCCATTAACCACAGCCTTATAAAGTATTTCAAGCCATATACATACATAACTGTATTGTGGGTGGGGGCACTGGAGGAGGCAGAGAGAGGGTTAATCCTATTGTAAGTGTATGTATGGGAAGCAAGACTGAGCACGCTCCTGTAGTGTGAATCCTGTCTCTCCAAGATGGATGCCAGGCTGAATTCTGTGTAAACTGTCACTGGAATAAATCATAGCTGGTTGCTAGCTTTTCCAGTGTGACCTCCATACTCTATACTAAAATTCTGAAGCACTGAAGCATTGATACTTTGCAAGCAATAAGCATGGGTGTGGGGGGGGGGGGTGTGCAGGAATAAAAATGGCATGAGATTATGTTTTGTAAACATTTGTTTACAAAACCTGCTTCTGGCCATAGGTCAATCAGACTCTTCAAGCACTTTCATAAATACTTATTAACATGCAGTTTGGCGCAGTCCTGGCAATATTCATGTCGGTGGCCTGCTCTGACACAGTTCACATGAAGAAGGATTGCTGCCAGAAACATGACAATACTTTCACAGGAACATTCAAGTTTTCACAGATGAGCATACCTTGAGATTGTTACCATATCCTCTCTCCCTCTATAGCACCAAAAGTGGAACTGCTTGATCATACAACCTCCACCATCTCTCATTTACATATATGCATCTCATAACAGTGCAGTGGCTAAAGCAACTTCAGTGCTAGAGTTTGCTCCTGCCCTAAGACAAAGTGGCACATTGTGCCACAGAACCTATGGGGAGATCTTACCCCCACCTATCCCTATTACAGTTGCTGTGCTTGTAATACAGCCTGTGGGATCAGACCATGTTTTATCAACAATGAATCATAACAATACATAACACATTTCAGAAGCATTTGAAATTTCAGTAGGGACAGCTGTAGCTCTTTAAGTACAGTGAGACTACAACTTACAAGAGGGCTATGTTCCTGGGGTGTGTGCATAAAGGCAAAGTCATAACAACCCCTGGAACTGCCCCTACCGTCCATGTTCTTGCGAGAGCCTCCCAGAGGCTGGTACGAAAGGCAGAGGGCATAAAGCTATTTCCACGAAGGGTTTTCCTGCACAAAAAGAGCTTTAAAGCCCGCCACTTTGCTTACTGGGCTCTGGAACAGTCTCGCAAGGACGCTAGAGGATTATGGGGATCTGGCAAGAGCCTCCAGGGCCTGTTAAGCTTTTTTCTTTTTTGTGTGTAATCCATGTAAATCTATGATCGTGTAAGTAAAATCAATTTAAGTTGTGATCCTGCTGTACAGGACAGTACTTGTGTGAGTAAAATTTAAGCAAGAAAAGAGACACTGAATGGATTCTACCAAAACTGTAAAGCAAGTTGTCCAGAAACATGCAGGAGGATTAGGGTTGTAAGCAGCAGCATAATGTTTAATTCCAGATAGATATGGAGACCTACCCAACTCCAAATGACCCAGACATCTGGTTTATAGCAATCTGCAGCTATTTCCATAGGGGGTTGATCCCCTGAGGGCCACTACAAGCCTCATACTATATGAACAAATGCATCATATGAGCAGGAAAGACAGCTACCATCTCTGCTGCTTTAAATCTCTGTCACAGGAGTTCAAGAGAGACAAAGTGGATCTGCTCTTAGTGTGCTGACCATCCAGATGCCGAACAGTTTCCCAGCTTGATCTGATGGAGATTATCTCAGTTTTGGTGCCAACAGTGCCTAGACTGACTGTCCTGAGGGACCTCAGTGCCCATAAGAAGTCAGCAGTGCCAGAGTCTACTCAGGACTTCATGTCTGCCATGATGTTGTCCCCAAAGCACAGTTGCATGCAATGCTAAGCAAACCATGAATGAGTGAGCATGTGGTAATACAGAGAAAAGAAGAACTGAACAGGGATTAAGTGGGCTGTTGAAAATGGAAGGTGGAGGTTGGGAATTAATCTTCTTTGATTCCAAAGCGGGGGGAGAGGAAAGCAGAGCAGATCTGAGCAAGAGATGCCCCATAGCCAGTATATTCTAGGGCATTTTATGCCATGAAAAACAATATGGAATGTAAGGTTAAAATAAACGTTTTAGCAGTCACACTGAAATATTTGCGTATTCTAGAATGTATTAGAGCTAACTCATCCTTGCAATTACTTCATGACATTATACCCACCTCATCACTAAACCACTAAGTCCACTTCATTTCCTCACCCATCCACATCATATTCCTGGGGCAGTGTAGTGCCTGGTACTCTTTTCAGCTAGTAGGGAATTAATGTGTTGGTCTTTCTTAAACTTGAAGGAGAACCAACAAGGAAAAAAATGTCACCACACTCTGTCTTCCGCTTCTCTTGAATGGGTAGTTACAAGGATAGGCTGGAGTGAGAAAAGAGCTAAAAGGCTGATCTAAAGAGCCAAAGTTTCTACTTGTTTGATTTTAAAGGTCCAGAGACTAAGAAACTGCTGCTGCTGGCAGAGCAAAGTTGCCTACCAATACTCTTTCCAGCCCAGAACACTACAGTGCTATTCCCAACGACTTAAAATTGGTAAAAAGAAAAAGAAAAGCTTACAGGAACACAGAAGCTTCACTTGGACATTGATGAAATCATGGTCGAGTACTATGGCCACGTCTCTCCTTCTCCTACTGCATGCCAAAAACAGGCAGAGAGGTCCTGGCTTATTATTCTTAAAATCCAGGATGAAATTCTGCCTTATTATCCAAGTTGGTTAACCAACATTAAGGTAGAGTTTTCCCATTCGGACAAAACAGAAACCTCTAGTTGTAATGCAAGTCAGGATCTCCATACTGAAGCTGGTGTGCAATGGGAGGAGGGGATGGGTGAGAGATGATTGCATGGCCATGGTGCTCAGCTTTGGCGTCACAAATATGGATGACCATCTGACTGCAGTTATTACACTCTGTGAAGTGGGCTAGTTTGCTCAGCATCAGCAAGTGATAATGTTCTTCCTTGGCTTCCCCTCTAAAATATCAACATAGGATAGAAATAATTTGAGATAATTAATTGGATATCAAATCAGCATTTTCACTACGAAATGGACTGCATAAAAAACAGCTCAGCATAGCCACTTCTGAAAGAAGCAATTTCTTGCTACAGCAACAGTTATTTTATCTTTTAGGAGGGTTACTAGATAAAAAATAAAAATGATCATTTTTCTCCAATCTACTTTTAGCCCTTCAAACAGATAAAATGTTCATCTTCTCAGCTTAAAAAATAAAATAAAATAAAATAAAATCCAAGCAGTGTCACATGCTGAAGCAGAATATCTTAAACAAAGGTGTTAACTAGCTGGTTAAGGAATTAAATGTGACACGGAAAAGATGTATTTTAATCACTAAAAATAATTCTATCACGAAAACTGCTGAGCGATACCAAATTATGGTTTAATATAAATGATAATCTATATAAATCCTAATACCAGCGTCACAATCATTAATAGCACCTTCAGTATAGCATTTTTTTAAACTTCTAAAGTCTATAGTAATAAGGAGAAATCTTCATTTCTAAGGCATTTCTAGCCAATTCCAAAGATCAAAAGAGCGTAAATTATATTCTTTTGAGTAATCTGCTTTTCTTGCATTTTCTGTGGAATTTAGAATTTGGTGCATAGGCAGAATAAGGAAGTAAACAGATCAGGGTTTAAAAAAACCACAAGCTGATCACATGACTGAAACCTATGATCTCAACAGCATAAATAACAGGTTAACACTTTTGAATATTTTGTTACAACCACCTCATCATCAAGCTGCAGAATTGAAGATGAATGCATGGACAGCATTCATCTTCAATTGTATACCGAGACATGAGCCTAATTCTCTGCGGGCTGAGTATTTCACCTGTTAATGGGAACACATTTAAAAAAGCTAAAATGAGACATGGCAGATGGAGCCATATATTCTGCCCATCTCCTGAGAGCGGATTTGTAATGCAAAACACTGAATTCAAGATGCGACCCATGGATACAAGTAAGCAATCAGAACCAAAATGATTAAACAAGGCCCAGGTCTCAATATGGCTCACAGAATGCTAAACAGAAACAAGAATGCCCTGGAGGGGAACAAATCACACACCGAACTGCAGGCCAGGAAAGATTTCATTTTCAAGATTATGGTCTTCTTCCAAATATCACAGCACTTCAAACAAATCACTACAGCTAAACATATCCACATCTAGTAATGAGTTGGAGTCCAACTGGATAGTCTTCAGATAAAATGAACCCTTAGAATCAAATTGCTTGCTTTTTTTTGAACTAGACCAACCTTTAAGATTCTGGCAAGAGTATTTGAAGGACCTCTTCTGGCTGCCTACCTTCTGGGAACCTAGCTCAACAACAACAATTGTGTATCTTGAGCTTTCTAGCAGCAGTTATCTAGACACCTTGATATTTAAATTAAGGGTTTTTTAATGCTGAATTTGTTTTACTAGCTCTCCGTTTCAGCCTCCAACCCAAGCTATAAACCCAACTGAGTGCAACACAATCTACTTTCTGTGACTAGGTCCCCTGCCCCTCCAATAGTCTAACCTTCTTCAGTTCTAACCTTCACTCCAGGACATAGCCCTGATTCTGGACAAACATTTCCCCCAACATCCATTTAGAAAACTGATCTCTGACAGGCACTCTCCTTTTCCATATCAATGCTGATCAGACTCCATAGACCTCCCACTTCTAAGTGCTTCATCAGCTAATGGAAACCTCTATTGTAGCCATCTGACAACTGTTTTCCCAGTAACACCCCTCCATTTTAGCTGCCCTTTCTCAAATAGCCATCAGAAAAACTATAATTTAGACTTCCAACAGCTCCTTGGAGAAACATAAAAACAACCCATCACAAAGCTGGTTTTGTTCTGTTCCCACTCAGCAGAAAACCAACCCACAGACTGCTGGAATTAGACTGCTATTTATTCTGAAGTCTCACAACTGTCTGCAAAACAGATGATGTCACGATGCATGGCTAAATCCCAGATCCTCTAACATGCAACAGAGAAAATTAGCAGAGGTCTGCTAAACCTAAAACTGGGCAGACTCCCTTACTACTGGTCTCGTGTGCAATTTTCAGCCATCTTTACAAAGTCAACATTTGCAAGACCAGAGAAGCCTCAGCTTGCCATACTACTAATACAGTGCAAGCTCTCTTAAAATTAATTTGCGACTGTCTGTGGGCTCAGTTCACCCTCTACAAAATCAGCATATGCCTGCATGAATAGCAGTACCCAATGGTCACAGAATCACAGAATGGTACAGCTGGAAGGGACCACCACTCTGCAATGAAGGAATCTTTTTGTCCAACGTGGGACTGGAACCCATAACCTTGAGAGTACCGGTAAGTCTCAAGGTCTATCAGCTGAGCTAAAGCACTGACTCTGCTTATCTATTCTGATAAATAAACTATGGATTAAAAAAAATGTGTGGCAAGTTGCCGATTTAAAAAAAAATAAATTATTTTTTTTTACTAACCAACGTTGGCTCTTTCCTCTGAGAGCCATTACAATACAGTTTTCTTCTCTACTCTAATTTTATCCTTTTTATTTGGCCTATATAGATTCCTTCCTGATCCCATAGCCTTGTTTTCCAAATAGAGCAAAAATTGTTCTAGCCTCTTTTGTTTAAGAAAAAATGTGCATAGTACCTTATCACAGCAAGTGATCTACAGTCTGAATAGTATCAACCTGCTCTGAAAAGAGGGGTTATTTGTTAGCTAAGTGCTGCTCCTGAACCAGAGTAGGCAGAATACATATAGTCATACCTCTAGTTGTGTTAGGATCATGTTGTGGATTTTGGGTTGCGAACACAGCAAACCCGGAAGTGTATACTTCCGGGTTTCGCCGCACGCACAGAAGTGTTCTGCATGCTTCACGCATGCACAGGAGCGCTCTATTGCATCACGCGCAGAAGCGGCACTCTACTTACCGACTTTTCGGGGTGCAAACAGCACCCCAGAATGGATCACGTCCGTAAGTAGAGGTCCCACTGTACTTAATTTCATGACACATTAGAAACTATAAAAAGGCGCCCTCCAATGTCCATCTAGCTGAGTTACTTGACATCAGAGTACAGTGGGACCTCAGTTTAAGAACAACCCTGTTTACGAACGATTTGGTTTATGAACTCTGCAAAACTGGAAGTAGTGTCCTGGTTAGCGAACTTTACCTCGGTCTAAGAACGGAAGCCGAATGGTGGATGGGCACTGGTGGCGGGAGGCCTCATTAGGGAAAGTGTGCCTCGGTTTAAGAACGGTTTTGGTTTAAGAACGGACTTCTGGAACGGATTAAGTTTGTAAACCAAGGTACCACTGTATGTGTAAAACGTGAAACATGCTTATCAAGTATTCTAGCCTCTGCCATTCCCTCTCATGGCTGATTCAACACATGTATGAATCAACTACTTTTTGTCAGCAGTCACTCTCATGCCACACTTTTCTCAGTTGTTACAATTGCTTTGGTATTCCATTATAGGTTGCAACTGATTGCATACCAGGGAAATTAGAAGTGTGAACTGGTCCTCAAGTCTCTAGCGCTTTTAGATTCTTGAATTTAATAGGCATTCCCAACATGAAGCTGTACAAGCTATATCAATCTCTCCCATAAATTTAATGGAGGAGAGACATTTATTCCTCAACACGTCTGGTGAAAATGAGCTAATAATAATCAACACCTAATGGTTCAATGTAAGAAAAAATGATTTGGTTGAAACATGCCCAATGCTGATTTTACCAGTAGAACCATAATGCACCAGAATCCAATCTTGCTCACTCATATATTGGGTACAAGTTGCACATAAGGTTCATTCTGCACTTGAAAGGAATTGATCCTTCAGTCTGGTAGCACTTATACTTTGGGACTCCCTGCCCAAAGTACGATATTAGAAGCAAGCGCCTTTGCTGTACTATTTTTGGCAACTGCTAAAAACTGTTGTGCTTAAGTGGGGCTACCCAGACATGTATTTTAATAAGACATTTCATAATGTCTATTTTTCAAATTTTTACTCATATTTTGAATTTTTTGTTAACTTGTTTTTAACTTCTGATTTAATCAATGATTTATGAATATTTTATATTTTCCATAAACTGCTTTAAAGTGTTGATGATCGAGTAGTAAATAAATCCTGTTAGTTAATCAATCAATCAATGTTAAGTCAATATACTGATAATCCAAAGTTATCATTGTTTGTTTAGCCATTCAGTAATATAACGTAAGTATGCTAGGTGGTGAAAGTTTTTGGTTTTTTTAATCACAATTATCATGCCTCAAAACCAGAAATGTAAAATCAAGACATTTTACCTTAAAACAGAGAGCAGAAAAATAAAACACCACAGCACTAAATAATTAAAATAAAGAGCAAAGCACGGGGTTGGGGACGGGGACTCCACAGGTCTAAAATACTATTAAACCACAGCATAATAAGGGTTTTAAAAAGTTCCAAGGTGAAACAAATGTGAAATAGGTGTTTGGCTGACCTGTCTGGGAAGGTCTTTCCACAACCAAGGGGCCACTACTGAAAAGGCCCTTTATTTGGTGGTGACAATCAGAGAAGCGCCTCAGCCAATGATCTCAAGGCATGATAGGTACATGAAGGAAGAGGCAATTGTTCAGATACAAAACTGTCAAACCATACTTTAATAGTTCAAGCTAGCACTTTTGAATTAGGCCTGAAAGAGACTGGGAACCAGTGAAGATGTTGGAGTACAGTATAATGGGTTTATAAAAACATCTTGCAGCTACATCCCATACCAACTGAAGTTTTTTGACCATTTTCAAAAGCAGCCCATTTACAACGCTGTAACTTCACAATAGTCCAAGTGGGAGGCTCTGCATCCTATTAATGATGTATTTTGTGAATTATAGATTTATCTCTTGGCTATTCTGTAAATAAATTATTGCAAGCAGAATTATTAGATTTGAAAAGAGAATTAATAACAGGAAAGTGCATTTAGAAGTACATAATCCAAATATTTTACATCCTGCCCACACCATAACATTATACAAAGTACAATGAAGAAAGCCTTTCCAAGATAACTGGAAAATTGTCCATTTAGTGCCCCTGCACTAAATGTGGTAGCAATATTTTATTCTAAAAATATGCATCATTTCCCACGGAAAGAAGTGGAGGCAGCAGGATAGCAATCAAGGAAGGGCAAAACTCCTTCTATGATGAAGAGTTACCCACAGAAAAATATAAAATAAATCAGAGAAATGGACAACAAGAGGAACTGAACCCAGAATTCACCCTCAGTAAGTGTTCAAAGAAAGCTGGTTTGGTTTTATGACAAGAGGCAATTTCTGCATGCTATGAGGTTATTCAACAACCAGGTTCAACGGTTCCCATGAGATTTGCTGCAGGCTGTTGACCAAGGAGGTTCTTTCCACAAAGCATAATTTTACCTCCAAGCGCCTTGGCTCAGAAGTCTTCATTTTGTTTGGAAATGTTAGTTTGCATGGTCTATTGGGTTAGGTCAAAATGCATTTGCAGTTCCTGCTGACACCTTAAATGTAAGAGAAAGTGGCCCAGCCCTCTATACACTGGAAGGCAAGACAAACAAATCTCCCTGACTTCCTAATTCATTCAAGACCACTTTGTCAATTGACTCCTGTGAGCCCAGAATTCTTCAGTGACCTTCCAATTAGTACTGAAACATCCCCTTGAAGAGTCAAGCAACCCTTTTCATCAAGGACAGTCCATTATATCCTTTTTTGGTGAAACTGGAAATTTTCCTTCTGGTTGCTACTAGCCCTAGGCCCCTGAAATTAGTGAGGTTCTACAAGATTCCATGGCCAGTGTGATTTCAGGAGAGCAATCTTGCTGTGATACACTGAACCTGACTTATTTCTGGAGACCCTGGCTTCAGGTACCAATCTCCACACATCTCCATGTAGGGATCCTGTCCTGTAAAGCTGTGTCATGGCTAAGGAATACCTGCCCTTCCTCTCTGCTTTTTGGATTCACCCTGATGTCATGGACTCTCACACTCCCACTGATGAGTTTTTGGGCAGGTCACATGGAAGGAAAGCATAACTTGCTTCATCCCTCTATAACTTTCAGACTTCAACCATCCTTTCTCCTGCATGCTACAGCATCACTGTATAGCCTCCTGCAGGACTGGAACTTGCTCATTTCTCTTTCTTTCTTAACCCCTCTCCCTTTTAGGACAACCCTTCAGTAATTTTCCATGCAATTTTCTTTTCATTTTACTTTCTCAATAAAAGCTCATTTTCTGGAAAAGATTGGATCTTGTTTCTGCTGCTCCCTTCCAGGTACCTTATTAGGGCACTCCACTACTTTGACTATATAGTTCCTCAAATTACACATTAGGTGTTCCTGTGTCCCCTTGGCAAAATCAATGATGTGGGCTTTACATAGAACTTTCAATTTTTTCATATTCAGATTAGAACAATATGTACTTGAAACTTTTCTGATGTCCTAGAGTAGCATGCCTTGCAGTCAGTAAACAAAGCTAAAACCTTTGAAACTTCCCCACTTGTCTACCTCGGAAGTTGAACGGAATCCGTTCCGGAAGTCCATTCGACTTCCAAAACATTCAGAAACCAAGGCACAGCTTCTGATTGCCTGCAGGAAGCTCCTGAAGCCAACTGGAAGCTGCGGAGGACGTTCGGGTTCCAAGGAGCATTCACAAACTGGAACAATCACTTCCAAGTTTGTGGTTTTCGGGAGCCAAAACGTTTGACTTGCAAGGCGTTCGACTTCCGAGGTACGACTGTACTGTATTTACAATTGTGAATTACAAAATGGAAAAAAAATCTGCAGAAAAATAAAGCTCTGGAGGATTTCCTACCCCACATCACTGGACAAAATACAAACAGGTCATAGAAGGAAAAATTTCCCCTATCCACAGTCATGCTCCAGAAAGTCTTATTCACTGACGAAAATAGTCAAGATTCAGACATGTATAGGGACTAGTATCTTCAGCAAGGACAGTAACAATATGCAAACTCCTCACTGGCTGCTCTCCCACTTCACTAAGGCAGGAAGACTTGGCCAGAATTAGTCATGACCCTTCCAATTTATGAAAGAGAGCATTTGTTATGGAGAAGACAGGAAGAGGAAGCATGCATTTCCAATGCTGGCAGACAGTTTGCAAAACTTGGATTTGCATTATATTTGTAGTAGATTCCAGAAAATGTCATAGGCCTTTGTGCCTATTCTCGCTTCCTTTTTCTTTAATCTTGTTTTTCTCTGAGTTAATAAATAAGGTTAAATGCTGCCAAGCTTTGTCCTCTTTAAATTATGCTTAGACAATGCATAATATCAAAAAACGAGAATGTCTACCCTACAGAGACTACTAGACAACAACATAACTTAGCAAGATTGCAACCACTAGCAACACAGCCATCTTAACAATACGTACTCATGCTGGAAGAAGTGTCTAGGTCAGGCATCCCCAACCTTCGGCACTCCAGATGTTTTGGACTACAATTCCCATCACCCCTGACCACTGGTTCTGTTAGCTAGAGATCATGGGAGTTGTAGGCCAAAACATCTGGAGGGCCGCAGGTTGCGGGTGCCTGGTCTACGTTAACCCTCTGAATAGTTATTGTTTCTTTTAAACAGTTCTCTCAACAGTTTTAACACCTGTAATGGGTATGATAAGAGAACTGGTATAGATTAGCAGGTTTCCGGGGGGGGGGGGAGTTACTGCTCAATAGTTACTACCAAACTCAGAAAAGAAAAATTAGACTGGGTATCTTGATATTAAATATTGATCAAGTTCGTTATGTGGCTGCAATTCCAGAAGTTCTGTTAAATGCCTCTTCAGTGATGAAACCAGCAAGAAGACTTCTGCTCTATCTCAAACGCAGAACAGCCCTAATAAAGCCTTTGTTAATGGTCCAACGACCTTGCTACACAAAGAAAATACCAACTTAGTAACAGTTTCAGTTCTGCACAGCCTATTAAAGCAGAAGAAAGAGACAAAAATAGACAAGGCATTATGTGACTTCTAAAATATTTATATTGCTAAGATGAGATTTTATAACTGTTTAAGAACTTTTGCGTTTAATAGCATACAATGCTACCTGGGGAGGGATTTTTAAAAGCAGAAATGCTACAAGGGCTCGTTAAATATTTTGCCTCAGCAGAGAAGGATTCTGATACAACCTCTTGGTGTATGCAGAGGAATATGTGCACTACAGAAGACAGCAGCATCTGGATTAGGCCCAGAACTCACCTCAATGATTTTAGAGAAATTAATATTAAAGACTTGGCACATACACACTGAAAGACTAATCTAATGATTTTGCCCAAAGTAGTATTTCAAAGGCAGGTGCCATCTGGCTCAGGAGAATAGTTCTCATTCAATATACCAAAATATGGCTAAAGCACCATCCAAATTTAGTACTAAAATCGACCAGCAAGAAAGGAATATTTTATGGTGGTGTCAGATGGCTCTTTTGTAACTAATAAAGATGCAATTCAAATATTTCACATATTCTGACATCAGGTCTTGCCAGATATAAAATAAAATGCTGAGATATGGATGTACATACATACTGTTCCGTCTCAGTCAAGCTGCTGCAATGTCCATTATGGTCATAAATACACTGGCAGTTGACAGGAAATTCAATAGAAGAAATAGATATTGTAAGTACAGTCTCCAAATCCAAATACGAAGAAATGTTCATGACAGCTCCCTCCGGGATTATGTACAGCCACTCCTAAGCTTCAGGTGCTGCTGTCAATACTGAGAACCTACCCACGTTACAGAAGATTTCTGCACTTTGAATGATTTTTCATTTGTCAAGGGATAGTCCAAACAAGGGTCGCTATTCAAAGGCACAGGGTGCAGAGACTTTCCTTTAAGGAACTTATCTATATCTGTTCATTAGGGCATATGTATATGGACTTATGGCTGCCAAAATTAATGTTATGGTCCACTGAACAATTTGCCTAACAGACCTTCCTCAATGATAGCTGCAAAATTCTAACATTCAAATAGTTGCCCCAGAACATGCAGAGCAAGGCTACTAGTGCCAGTCTCATCCCCCTGAGCTCCACCTAGTTGATGCTGCATTGTTTCAGGGATGCTCCAAACACCTTGAGTCACCAAGGAACCTGGGTGGGGTCCCCAATCATAAAGTCTGGCGTCTTGAGATCACAAGCCTGAGGTGAGCCTCCAAACATACCCCATCTACTAACTTCCATAGGACTACCATCATCAGAGCTCTCTGCACAGCTAGGCACTTACGAAATCTTAATGTGTTTGGATTTTGCAATCTGGTCCTGATAGCAGAATAGCATTCTCTGAAGGGGTAAAGGGAGGTGTGCTGCCTAGGGAACATGATTCTGAAATGATACCACCATGCCTGGAAATTTGACTAATACCATCAGATCCACCTCAGTTGCACTTGCAATTTGGATTTTAAGTTGTGTCACTTTCTCTATGTGGCCTTTGGACAACCAAATCTTGAAGGCTGGCATCTTCAGTTGTACACCCAGGGGTATGGGTTTTTTTTTGGGGGGGGGTTTCCAATGAGACTTCCCCCCAATTTATTATGAACCCATGTCACCAAAGGCAGTTCAGGGTGACCTATCTCGCCTGCATTGCTTCTTGGAGGGGGAGTGCACCAGGATTAAGTACAGATGAACCTGCACCTCCAAGGTCCTCAGGTGTGCCACTAGGGTCACCTTACCTTTAGTTAGCACCCTGCTGGAAAAGGTCAACCCAAAGGGCAGAACATAATATTGGAAGTGGTTGCCTGTATAGGAAAAACCGGAGGTATTTCTGGTACCCATCAGATGGCATTAAGTAAATAAGCCTCCGACAAGTTCATCAACATCATTCTTGACTAGAGTCTGGAGTTCAAGGCCTCCATTTTGAAGTCTTTATGAATTGGGGTATTACCTTTTTAATCATTTCAGTACTATAATCTCACAGAGAAAGAACATCTAGACACATAGAAAGCTGCTCTAAATCAGACCACTGGGCCTACCCAGCTCAGTTTTATCTACACAGGCTGACAGCAGCTCCACAGGCTTCCAGGCAGGTGTTTCTTTCAGCCCTGCTTGGAGATACTGCGGATGGAACCTGGGACCTTTTCCATTCAAAACATGTGTAACATCACTGAGCTCTGGCCCTTCCCCTTCTTGCTTTTCAAATACTGATTACTAAAGGCAAATCATTGCATAAAGAAAGTGCAATACATTGTATCATACACACAGGGCACTATGCTATTAAATTTTAATTAAATCCTCTCTGCGGGCACACCAGGTAAGAATGAAAATTGCCCACACCTCTTAGTGTTAATGCTTTCTGGCTGTTCTTTTTTCCCCTTTTCTTTTTTAAAGAAACATCTTCCAGTTATGCAAATAGTCCTAATCTGCTTTTATGTTTTGTGAAAATGGCCCCACACATACTTGATCTGTCAGCCCTTTCTTCTTACAATGTTTTCTTAATAGCTGGGGTTAAGTAATAAGGGTAGGTGGTGGTGTTTGTTTTGCAACCATAAACAGTGTGGAACATGGGGGTTGGGAAGAGAAGAAACAGATGGAAAAAACTAGGGCAGGAGCTGCTAGGTATACAGTAAGTGAATTCGCTGCTCCTCTGCACCACCTGTGAGTAGTCTCTTCTGTTCAGATGGTAAGACAGAAGGACATTTTAACCCTGTTACTTTTTAATAAAATCTGATATGTACACACAGTGTTATCTGTTATCAAAACAAAAGCTCACATACCAAAAACAAAACAGATACTCTTCTACACAAGAAAGAGCAATACAAGGGGGAAACTACTGAGAGACACTATAATACTGAATATTAGAACATAAGAAATGCCCTACTGGAGTGGATTGATGGTCCATTTAGTCCACAGTCCTGTTTCCTACAGTGGTCAGAACTCCCTTCTACTATTAACTACTAGTACAGAATCAGTTATATCCTGAAAAGGGGAAGATTAAGGTGAGACAAGGCAGTGTTCTTCAAATAGAATAAGGCCTGTTATGCAGGAGGTGAGAGCAGACTTGTTCTCTGTTTATCTAGTTATTCAAATCAATGCTGTTCCCCTTTTGTTTTTATTTAAACCACTTCATGAACCAAGAACTTGTACACTGACCACTAATAATGAACCGTAGATATTACTGCAAATTTATTATGCTATTTTTGTGATGTAAAAAAAATAGTCTTTTTATTTGTAGCATTTGTAATTATTTGTATCATTTATTGTTCCTGTGATCCTTGTTTATAAAACCCAGTAAAAAGTTATTAAAAAAGAGAGGCTAGAATCAATGAGTAGAAATTTCAAAAAGAAAATTCCAGCTAAACATCGGGGGAAATGACCAGTAAGAGCTGCTTGACAGTGAAAAAGACTGCCTTGAAACTTCTGACCTGTAAATGATAAGCTTATTAAAACCACCTTAACTACCTTGGGACCACCACAATATGCCCCACGCCCAGTTCCAAATTCTCTTGAATTTGTAACAGAAGAGAGGTCCTGTGTAAAGACGGCCTAGAAGTTGCACAGTGTCTTACCTAGAACGCTTCTCCCTAAACCTAGATATGAGAGAGCTTTTCCTGATGTTGTACAGACAATCCTAGTTTTGTACAGGGGTTACATTCTGGGCCACTGAACGTGTCCTGCCTAAAGCATTCTGCCACTTCCCTGTTCTGTCCTTTCAGTGACACTTTAGTGTCACTTCCAGGTTCGGTGCCGTGCGTGTGTGCACAATCTTGCATCAATCAGACATGTTTAAATTGGGAATTGCCTTTATTTCCCTCTGGATTCAGCTGGTGAAATTCAAAGTCAATTGCATTATTTTCCACACCATTCCTAATCCGCTTTTTCTGACCTTGGGGCCTGAATAATTACACTGATGTACTGTGATAGAATAGCTAAATGACGGAGCTATGAAATCAGGAAGGCCCCAGTTTGAAATCTACTTTGCCATGAGCTCACTAGGCGGCTTTAAGCAAGCCATTCCCTATTAAAATCACACCTGCAATGTGAGTTTCACAATTTTTAAAATAGCAGGTGGGGGGGGGGGATCACCAGGATTTCACCAGAAATTCAAGAGGTGAGGTTTAACCCTTCCTTTCCCAGATGTGATCTTGATTAAAATTGCCACTCACTTAGTATTATTAGTCTTAGGGAGAAGGCTAATAACAGAGAGCAGGGGATTTTAATCAGGACTGCAGCTAAGGAGAGAACAATTAAACCTCCTATCACCATGTGAAACAATTCAGATGAAAATTTGGGGAAGGGTCCACACTTACTATTCCTTATTATATGAGGAATTCTTAAACATTGGGGTGCTTTTATATCATGCATTTAGTGCCAGTTGTAGTTATGGCAGGCTAACTCAGAACACTCAAACAACAGAGTTTTGTAATTTTGTAACATATATGGCAAGTCAATATCTTAGTATTTCCCTTCATGCAGTGCAACACACCCCAGTCAGTAACAGGGCAACTGTATTTATTCTCTAATTAACTTTTAACTAGGAACAAAGGTCAACTACACATTGTTATCAAAGGAAAGCCATAGCATATGATCTGTAAACAAATCTAATAACCTAGCTGATTACAACAGACCTTTAGACTTAAGTATCTTATAGGCCCTTACACACAGAGAAGATATCATTAAACCTGATTAAAACTGCTATTTAGTCAAATTGCTTATCTAACGACTGAGGAAAACAAGAACCTGCAATTCCCTCCTCAAAATAAACAGTGAATTGGACTACTGCTCCCCAAACTTCAGCTGAAGAATACAGCAGATTGCTAATCAGTCTTCCAAATCAAATCTTTCTTCTTCTTCTTTTTAATGGCATGAACACAGAGCTTTTTTTTTTAAGGGGCATATTATGAAGAATGAACAGCACTTGCATACATTCAGGCACACTTAATTAGGCCAAATTCTATAACAGGGGAGTGAGGAGGGAGAGGAAAGGATTCAGGAACACTTGTTTTCTTTACATCCGACCATATTAAACCACTGGTTTAAATAACTCCAATATAACTCTGATATATCAGATTTCTCTTCAAACAAGTATTAGTACCTACCAAAAGCAGAAGACTCTCAATCTCTGCTCTCCGCCACACCCCACACCAATCACTGGGGAAGTAACGTAGAAAAGCAATGGCAGATGGCCTCTCCCACACTCCCTGCAAAAGACTAAATGCAGGCACAAGCCTTGCCCACAAATTAGCCTGTAGTGAATTGACAGATACATTGCAGTTCAGTCTTCCAAAAGATCAAAAATCTGATACTTCAAGGGGGGGAAGGAGTACTATCAAATGTTTCTCAGGAAAGAAAACCTTTCCCAGAAGTCTATGCTCCCCGTCCTACTAATTTTGGCTTGCTCTACACATGACACACTATTGGGATTTTAGGCTGAACTGGGCTTTTCAGAGGTTCGGAGCTGCCTCAATTCCAAATATCAGAAATTAGTTTGAAGGCCAGGCTAGGGCGTTGTTAGGGTTTCAAAGTCAGCACTGTCTCTTTGAGAGATGTACTAACAAAATGTGCTGCATTTTGGTTTTCCTGAGGTTGGAAATGCAAGGTTGCAACCCATAGATCCTCCCAAAAGCTTTAAAAATTCTGAGGCAGTGGCTGAGCATCCTGTTCTGTTCCTCCACCATCTTCCCCCATCACCTATAGCCAGCAGATAGGAAACAGGTTGTGCAATGGGACATGTGGAGGTGATGGAGTGGAAGGCTCAGAGGCAACACCCTCTCTCTCTCCATGCCGGGTACACTTGCCCTGGGCCTCACCAGGGACCAGATGCTTTTTTGTTTGAGTTTATAATTTTATCCTAACAAGACTCTCACCCTGGGCCTCAGACAAGCTCTGCACAGGTTGCCCTCAATCACTGGAAATCTACTTCATCCACTTCTTCTGCTTCTGAGATTTTAGAGCTCAAGCCTAACCTCATAACCATAAAGCTTAGAGGCTTGCTTTTTCCTTTTATAAAACTAAATTAAGACTGTTTGGAAGCTGAACTTCCATTCACTTTCTGTGTACTTGCAAGATCACAACACACAACCCTGAGTGTAATGTAGCTTCATTTATGTTCAGTCCCAGTAATACCTACAGCATGAAGGGTTAGAATTAAGAGCAAAGATGCAGCAGAGCAAGAGAAAAAAAGGTAACAATTCCTGTGATCAACAGACAGGTGCTGCCAGGATTACAGAGGCTGATAGTGGAGCACAGAACATTACAATATATGCGGAAAGAAACACCCAATAGTGGACTCTTACCATGGAAAGGCTTAGTCAGTCTAGAGAAACTGAGATCAGCCATCTTGGAAAAGGTGTAGGAGGTCGTGCTGCTACTTTGCTTCTCCAAAATATTTGCCTCTCAGAGACCAGCTGTCTTGCAGTCCAGCAATACATTAAGGGATTACCAGCTGAACTGAGGAAGGCCTTGTGAAGGGTGATGAAAACTAGGAGTCAGCACTTGTGGCTTAATCCTCAACAATTAACCAGGTAGGTGAATGAGGATCTTATTTAAACCTTTTTCCTGGGTAGCCTCACTACTTCAGATACCTTTACCTCCAGCAACACAATGCCTTGCCTAGCTGCTGTGGGCCTTATTTTCTCTTTCCTGACAGCTGGTTTCACAGATGGTGTCAAAAAATGCCCTTTCCAAACCAGCCCAGGGTCTGAACATTTCCTAATTGTCCAAACACTCAACCAAGATGTTACTCCTTTAAGTTATTACAAGTCAATTAACTGCAAGAGCTTTCACCAACATTTTTTGTTTTCTTATTGACATATGTAGTTGCCTTGCTTTGCACAAGCAAATGATTCTCCTGCTGTCTTCTCTCGCTCTCACACACAACACACTCAATTTCACTTATCCACATGCATTACGTCAATCCTAAATTTAGATTACAAGCTTTTTAGTGCAGGGACTGTGTCTCTTTATACCTTCTGTGATGTGCCTAGCGCACCTTTGGGTGCTATTAAATAAAAAACAACAAAACAGGCTTTGATACTAAAACACAGAATGTATAAAGACACAAACCTGATGGCGCATAGCTGGCATATGCAAATACATTGCTTCTATCTCTGAAGTTCTACATTATTAAAAAGCTCATTTTAAATTGGAAAGAATGAAATTAAAAATTACTACTTTAGAAGCACGCACCATGCATGCTAACATCATTTAATAAGAAGCAACAGTTACTAGGCTTGCAACAGGGTGACTTTCCTGCTTGGTAGCCAGGTATTAATCCACAGATAGCAAGATATTGGCCTCATTCGGACATATAATTCATGGGTTTGTTACATCATAGTGGGAGTGAGGCAACCACACACTCCCTCTGCACTTACCGTATTTTTCGCTCTATAAGACGCACTTTTCCCCTCCTAAAAAGTAAGGGGAAGTGTGTGTGTGTGTGTGTGTGTGTGTGTGTTATGGCGCGAATGCAGGCGGGAGGCTTTGCTCAGCGCTCCCTTTAAAGAGCCACGTGGAGCGTGTGTACGGCTCTTGGGGGCTTTTCCCTGAGGAGGGAGAAGGGCAGCCCATGATACACACGCTCCATGAGGCTCTTTAAAGGGACCGCGGCTCTTGGGGGAGCCTTCCTCCCGCTGCTTGGCGATTCTTGGCTTATGGGATAGAAATGCGCAGCCTCTCCCAGGCATCGGGATGAAGGCTCACCCTGCCCAGAAGAGGCTGCGCAGTGATCCTGCTTGCTGTCCTGGTTTATGGGATAGCCACACGCAGCCTCTTGAGGGCAGGGGGAGCCTTCATCCCACTGCCCTGAAGGGGCTTTGCGCGGCTATCCCAGAAGCCAGATCCCTCTTGCTGTTCTGGCTTCTGGGATTCAGAATATTTTTTTTCTTGTTTTCCTCCTCCAAAAACTAGGTGCGTCTTATGGTCTGGTGTGTCTTATAGAGCGAGAAATATACGGTGCCTCCTTGCTTAATTAAACCGCTGTTAACATTTACATCAGAACAGGAAACTGTGGTTTAAGTCTGGTTACAAGTAAGTTCTCCATTTTGGATGTAATGCATAACTGTGGTTTACTTAAAGCAGGAAGTAAGTGCTGAAGGTGTGGGGACGGAAGAGACAAGAAGAGTGTGTGGAGTCCTGTTGGTTGTTCCTGGCTGCTAAGCTATGATTTAACAAGCCATGGTTTAGCAAATCAGTGACAGAAGCATGTGCTTTGCATGCAGAAGGTCCCAGTTTCAACCCACAGCATCTCTAGGTAGGGCTGGGCAGTACTTCCTGCCTGAAACCCTGGACAGAAAATACAGAACTAGATGGACCAATGGTTTGAGCCAGTATAAGTCAGCTTCCTATATTCCTAACTGTATGTCTGAACAAGACATGGCTTGACAATCTGACAGTTCTACATCTGTGACTGTCAAAAATGCAATAAAAGGGTTTCATTGTGTGATTACCTGACTTTCCTCCAGATATATCTTCCACAACCAAAAGTATACCTGTGTACTTTCAAATCCCAGCAACCCTCCCTAGACAAACTGGGAGGCTTTGCTTGTCATAAAGTCATTATCTTACTGCTCTGTAACTGCTGCTTTCCTTGTGCAATTGTTAGGGGACACTGACTTTGGAAGAGAGGTTTTATTCCCTCTTTCACCTTTAGCCACTTGCACCTCTAAAAATCTACTCTGAAGGATTGGGGAACCCTCCAGAACAATTGCAGAGCAGGGCAGTCGTCTAAAATTGCCTGCCCCTTGAGCAACTGTGATACTTCATTAGACTGAGAGCCTTCAGTGAACAGAAGGTGAACCTACAATTCAAGACAAGTGTCTGTGGGTGACGACTGGTGAGGGGAGCTTGGCAGCTGCTATGGATTCTGTGGAAATGTTTGCAACTGTTCTTGCATTTTTCTTCTTTCAACAGTAAGAGGGGGGGAAGTGGGCCAGTGCAAGCAGTACTTGGCCATCCTGGTCGCAATATTCACCTGTAATTTTTACAAACAATTCTAACAAAAACCCTCCCTCCTTTAAGAAAAGTTTTAGAACAGGCCAGTCTAATGCATTTTGTAACAGGCTGCTGTGGATACTTCAAAGAGGCATGTAACAGCTTTTGCACCTCCCAACCATCTAAACTGTACTATCAAGGATTCATTCCCCTCCAGATACTGGTAAATAATTATTGCTATTCTTATTCTGCAGGAAATGTTGTTTAAGCTTATGAGATGGACAGAGAAAAATGGAAGGAGAAAACTACTAGAAGCATTTGGGTCTCATTGTTGGTAGATTGCATAACAGATGCCTATGACTGTGCCCAGCAGGATCACATTAATTGACCAATTTACACCTGCCAGGGGGAAGCCAGCAATGTATTTAGCAGAGAGGGAAGAGCCACCCACTCCTGCATCATTTATGGATAGTAGATTTTACCCTTGGGCCTGAATTTAAAATGAATGCCAATGAAAGGGGGCCTTCTGTCTCAGGAAGTCAGTATCACCCATCCTTGGCAGAAACAGTGCTGTTGTCATTATCAGGTTATTTAATTGTAGCTATTACAAGATTGTGCACTCAAACCCAGCACTTTAAATGTGTAAATAAATATACCTTTTCTTCAAGAATATAACTAGCGAATACCTCACAACTTGTGATTTTCTATTTTATTTTTTTGGATTCTCTGCTTTACACAGGAGCATATATCAACTGCATAATTACATATATCCTCATCCTGACCCAGCAAAATATTCACTGTAAAATCTTGACTTAAAGATAAAGGTAAAGGTAAAAGTACCCAGACCGTTAGGTCCAGTCGCAGATGACTCTGGGGTTGCGGAGCTCATCTCGCTTTACTGGCCGAGGGAACTGGCATACAGCTTCCGGGTCATGTGGTCAGCATGACTAAGCCGCTTCTGGCGAACCAGAGCAGTGCATGGAAACACCGTTTACCTTTCCGCCGGAGCGGTACCCATTTATCTACTTGCACTTGACGTGCTTTCGAACTGCTAGGTGGGCAGGAGCTGGGGCCGAATAACAGGAGCTCACCCTGTTGCGGGGATTCAAACCGCCGACCTTCCGATTGGCAAGCCCTAGGCTCTGTGGTTTAGACCACAGCGCCACCCACATCCCTAATCTTGACTTAGCACTCCTCAAAACTGTGCTAATGCTACTTCTAGAGCAGGGGTAGCCAACATGGTGTGCTCCAGATCTTAATGGACTACAACTCTCATAATCTTCAATTATCATGGCTAATGGTCAGAGATGTTGAAACACTAAATAACAAAAATTAATGGCACCACTTTGGATATGCTTCCTCTAGAATATAGACAACCTTACATACATCCTTATCTTGATAGCTTAGCCACCATGTTTCATGTGCTGGTAATCTCATGACTGGACTACTGTGGGGCTTCCCTTGGGGTTGGTACTGAAGCTGGTGCAGAATGATGTGGACAGCATTCTGAGTGGAGCAGCTGGATGTGAACATGTTACGCCTGTGCTGAAAGAACTGTACTGGACGCTGATCAGCTGCTGGGCTGTGTTCAAGGTCTGGCGGTTAACATATAAAGCCCTGGACAACTCAGGACCGGGATACTTGGAAAAACTGCCTGTAAGATCACTTAGAACATATGGGGGAAATGTTTTCATGGTACAGCACCCTACAAAACATCATAGGGCAGGGAACAGATTATGAGCATTTTCTGAATGCCCTTCCTTCTGTCTTATATGAAGTAGCTACCATTAATTGTTTCAGGCATTTTGTAAAGACTTTCCCCACCCCCACTCCAGGCTTTCCCTGAACCATAAGATTAGATCCTTTTTTTATGTGTTTCAATTCCATGAATTCCAGTTTTTATTTGTTCTTACATGCTTCTACACTACTGTTTTATGGGTGTTATGTTGTACATCATTTAGAGATTTAAATATATAGGGGGGGGGTTAACAGATGCTTTTAAATGAATAAACAAACCTCACAAAATAAAATGAGAATCCTTTCCTCACAAACACCGCAGACCTAGAAAGAACCAATTGGAGTGTTACATATATCCAAAGTTTGATCAGGTGCAGTGGCTGAATTAACACAATCTGCCTCCACTTCATGTGATCCTTAAATGAAACCTGGATGGGTGACTAGCTTACCATAACAGAAAACTAATGCGAGCTTCACTGCACCAGTTACACTGGCATGTTTGTTGACCTACTTCTCAAGAATCTAGAAACTGACATGTGCCTATTTCACAGCTTTGACATTTAAAGTGATCAAGGTCCTTACAAATTCTAACTGACCAAAACTTATATTTTTTCTACTGTATTCTATTTTTTGCAGTTTTGAATACCATTTTGAAATTTTGTTAGTTTTTCCATTTTCACAATTTCTTGTCAAATATTTTAGATTATCATACAACCATGGGGAATAAATTTAGTTAAAATCAGTATTTTTTCATAGTATTTATAATTAAAAAAAAGAGAAGTGCTTCATTGGCTAGAAGGATTGCATTTCCAAACTACGAAGAATGTTTCTATTAAGCTACTCAACAAAAATGACTAGTTCCCAGTGTGAATACTAGGATGTTCAGCTCAGCCACCATGCTCAATTTAGCATCACTAGTGTCAGCACATTCACCTGATATATACACTTAGACTATATGGCTCCAAGTTAAAGCAATGTATTTCAGCCTGAAGCAGAGGTGTGCCCTAAATCTAGTAAATTAATCCTATTAGTTCCCATGTCACTTGAGCAGAGACTGGTTACATCAGCGGCAATCAAGTCCCTTAAGGGACAGTAAGGAGAACTTGTTTCTTGCCTGAAAACTGCAATAATTAGGAAGTGATGGATGTGACTAGTAGAAGTGAATGATGTTTCCCAGGACCGCTCTCATCTGTAACCATACTGGTTTCAGATAAAATAACCCCTTCTGACAGGCTATGTCAGGAACATCTACAGCCAATCAGTCACACTGCTAGCCAACAAAAGGTAATGGCATCCTTGTCATAACATTTATGGATTAAGTCATCAAAATCAGTTTCTGGTGCACTTTATCAATTAAAAAACTGGATTGATATAGTATCAATGGATAACACACATTGACAAAAACAAATAAGCTACAAAAACAGAAATAAAATTGGAACCATTTCAGGGGAATGAATCAGTATTTTCTATATAGAGGAAGCTCAACTGCATGCCTATTCAGTGTAAAAAGCAAAACAGAACTGGGGGTGGGATTTAAATTTCACACTACTAATTTTAAGATTTTACGTGCATTGTATATGAGAAGGGAATGCTACGCAGTACAATGAACTCAAGACCGCAAAGACAATCTTAAATCTCCTTAGGCACTATCTGCATGAATTCTCCGATTCCAAAGCACTGTGTTCCACTGAACAGGAAGTCAGCCTCCAAACACTAGCTGCGGAAACTAATTCCTACAGATGGTTGTAGCTATAAGAAAAGATGGTCTTAATATTAACCACACCTCACACCTCTCACTGAGACGCCCTCATTAGTGTAATGGAACTGGTTGAAAAAAGGGCATCCTTATGATTAAAAAAAGAGGACAGACAACTGAGACACATAATTGCTCTTTCAGAATGGCCAATCCAGTCCCCTGTCAAATACCAGTTACATTTTTAGGTAATTAAAAAGGACCTGGAAAGACCCCTACTCTAAACTCTTCAGTATTGTGTGTCAGCAAAAGCTTTTTTGAGAAACAAAATTTAATTTAATTGTTGATATAGTTCACAAAAGAGTAACTGCCTTTGGTAAAGCAGAGATTACTACATCCAGAAGCCTCATTATGAAACCTTCGAAGTGCTTTGAAATTTCATCCTCAGTGAGATTCATTCTTGAGCTTTAAACACTGCCTATGCATATTAATATTTAACCACTGCACATAATGTATTGTGTTTCACTGCATCCATTACAGGCCATTCCTTCAGCAAGATGCTCCTTCTTGCAACTGATATGTTGGACTGAAAGATTTATGGAGCTCCATTTATATATGTCTTGTATTTACTGCACTGTCCATTGTGGGTTATGCACCAGAACAAGCTACAGAAGGTTCTAGTACTGAAGCAAATGTAGTATGTGTAGATCTAACAGGAGTAACACCAAACAAAAAGTCTGCAATGAGACAGCATCTTTCTGATTGCAAGTTATAAATATAAATTTATGCAAGAAACTTTCAACTTTTCCACTGCAGTACAAATTTGCATTAGCACCATCCACACAGTCTAATGAAAGGTACCTAACATAAGTCATTTGAGGAACCCGAAGGATTTCTGGATGCCAGTGCAGATGATACATGTTATATGGGTTAAAAATGCTTTGATTCAACTGTATTTTAGATGTGGTAAGAGGTTAAGCTACCAGCTCAGAAAACACACACAGCCATGGTATTTTTTAATGATGCCCACTCTCTTCAAGCAATCCAATCCAATAGATGGGAAAGGAACTCATTAACATTTACTGTGGCAACAGTGGCTGTGTCATGACATCACACATGGCCTTTCGCAAAGCACTTATGTGTCGCAAAGGAAAAGATAAGAAAACATTTAAAAAGGATAAAGCTGTAGAGAAGACGCAAACAGACTCAGATACAAGCCTATACTTAACAAAAGACGTTTGTAAGAAAACTACCTATGACCTCTGGAGGTTTTTTCTTGCCTTTACTAAATTACTGGGTACAGAAGTATTGGAAGCAGCTCTTAAGTGTTAGGCTTTGGAGGTACAGTGGTACCTCGGGTTACATACGCTTCAGGTTACCGACTCCGCTAACCCAGAAATATTACCTCGGGTTAAGAACTTTGCTTCAGGATGAGAACAGAAATTGTGTGGCGGCAGCGCAGCAGCAGGAGGCCCCATTAGCTAAAGTGGTGCTTCAGGTTAAGAACAGTTTCAGGTTAAGAACGGACCTCCGGAACGAATTAAGTACTTAACCCGAGGTACCACTGTAACTGAAATGTTGCTTTCTGACTCTCAGAGCTTTATATAGTAACCCTTTTTATGGAAAGTACTGTAGTGTCCTAGCAATAAAGCCCTTACAACTGCCCACTCTGGTAGCATGAAATGAAGAGCAGTATAGAAAATTTTTTTGAAAACAAAAAAATTTCTGAAACACTATCCACAATTAGCCAGAAGCTTTGAAAATGCTTTTATTTTGAAAGAAAAGACAAATCTCATACTTTTGTTTTGTTCCATATGTTACAGCGGCTGGGGGGAGGTGGAATGTTTTCCACACTTCAGAGTGCTGCCCAAAACTGATTGTGAGTTATCTCCACAGCAAGCAAGATACACAAAATGAATTTCGGAAAGGACAGAGACGGGTGGCGAATAGAAAGTGCAAATCTTGCTTAAGACCAGTTAATTCTTGGGCTAATACAGGCTCATAACAAGCGGATCAAGTCTTAGGACACTGTGCTAGACTTGAAAGGAAATTAAAATTACATTATTCTAAAAAAAAATCCCACCAAGAAATTTTTACCAATATCCAAACTAGTGTTTGAAAACCTATCCTGCAATTCTCTTTTTGAAAAGTAAAACCTGTCCAGTTCCTTCAGTATCTCCTGATATAACCCGGAATGTTACACATATAAAGCTGTCTTAAACCAAGTAATACCATTGGCACGTCTAGCTCAATTCTCTTTCCTGTTACCTGGGGTCTTTCAACTGGATAAGGAAGGGTGAAGCTGGGATCTTCTGCAGCCACTTTACTAATGAGCCCCTTTCCCTATCATCATCATCATCAACAACCATCATCATCATCATCGTTATTCCTGCTTGTTTCTACCATTAAAATACGGCCACACAATACAACTGCAGAGTCAAATCAGAAGTATATACACAAGGTAGTAATAATGCTGTATGTTGCACGCAATTATTCTGTTGGCAACAGCATCACACTGCTCACTTTCATTTAGATTAGGACTCTCTTAAAAATTCCTAAGATGTTCTTAGGAGTGCTGGAGCTTAGCCAGTTTTCTGGATTTCTTTCTTTAAATACTTGACTCTCTCCTCAGTTTGCAGTGCTTTATATTTCTGTTGGATTCAATGTTATTCTTTAATAATTACACAATTGTTCAAGTGCAGCACAACAAATTCAGTTCCAGAGGAAGGCATTGTTCTTGCCACAGTCCATATTCTTGCCACAGTCCCTATCATGACACTGCTTTGAATCCTGAAAGCCCACAGCATTATATCTTCTGCATAAAGAATTGCATCAATTCTCATCATATATCTAGAAGTGAAACCTGGGTATCTCGCCCCTCTGTCATCTCTTTTTCATATATTCCCCGTTCACTACAAGTTCAAACACAATACTTACTAAGGTGTGAGTCATATTAGAGTGCATTGTTAACTAAACAAAACCAACTCAACTGCAGCTGAGTGCCTCCTCCAAGGAGGCGTCAGCACCCAAAACCTTAATGCATATAGCCTTGTATACATTGAATATTCAATGAATTCCTCAATTGCTTCAGACAGACACACCATGGAGAAGTTATTTCAACCCACTGCCTAAGAGTAGCTGGTAAACGCTATGTGGTGTGAAAGTTAAATTGACAATTATGATGATTCTAAAGTCACCTTTACTGTATAAGCTTCAGGAACCAAAATTAATTTAGTATTTGACAATGACAAAACAAAAACTGCCAAAGCATATACTAATGGAAGAAAGGAAATCAAAAAGGAGCAGAGGGCTACTGCTGCCACTCGATTCAGCAAATAAGGTGAAATTTGCACAATCTCAAGCTGCCTGTTAATATTAGTTTTATGAGATATTCAGGTCTTAAAAGCCAATTCCCACTACAGGAAAGCTACAAAAGCATATTCAGAACAAGATGAGCTAAATATGCTGCACTGCATCAACCAATTCCATTGCTTCTAGCATTATATGCAGCACTCCAGTCCTTTCACAATCCCCATCACGAGAAATTAATGATGTTGAGAGTTCAAAGGGTGTTTTGCCAAGGTGCCCAGTGAATGCTGGGATCAAACTTTGGGATCTGCTGGTGCATAAAAATTGCACCAGCTTACTTTTCACATTATGCCTTTCCAACATAAAGTTTACCTGAAGTCCCAAAAACACAAATATGATATAGTACAGCAGAATTTGCTCAAGCATCACTCCTGCAACAGGTGGTGGGGGTGAGGAAGCAGATTACTATCATGGTTGAGAACCTTCAGATTGTACCAATGACATCTGAAGTAAATGAACCTGCAAAGCCTCTCCACCAGAAAACCAAAGCACAGGATGCACATTTCTTAAAAGGAATGGCTGGAACTCAGGGTGGGCCAGTTGGGTGGTGGTACAGATAGGTTATTTTATACTCTGATGTTAATTGCATTGCTTCAGAATGTAGCAAGCCAGCTCAGCTCTTATTCATTCTGGTTGTCACTGGTGTATGTGGATTTTTACACCATAGTCCTGCCCTGATGGCAACGCTACAACTGAGCCGTAATCCCAAGCTCACACAGGCAAAGGAACACTGCTCAGAGTAGCAACAGGCACATAGCCCTCAATTAAGAGGTGACCTACACTACTGTAGCCCAGTTTGCATTTTACTGCAAACTGACATAATATGTACTTACCAAAATGCAGACATCCTCTGAAATTCAGGATTCTCCACATTTTGCAATGCAATTGTAATGCAGCCATCTAACCAAAGATGCGTTCAAAAATGCAAGATTACATAAAAATGTATGGATTAGGGAAAAACAACATACATAAATACATAATATAGGAGAAAATTGCTTGCAAAAATGTGTATAAGCAAAAGTGCAAACAAAAATATGAATATTCGGGGGAAGTGTACTCAAATATTGGTGGTTTTTTAAAATATATATATAATAAACAGGTGCAAAAATGCTTGAACTGAATTTAAGGTTGGGGAAATGAGAAACAGAGGAACTAAATCTATAGAGCTACAAGGAAAGTTAAATGATAGGATTTCTTTTTTTACCTCTGTTTTCACCATTACCCTTTCCCAACACCATTCTAAGTGCGTTTTCTCACCTGACAGACATAGTTTGCAAAGGTAGAGGAGTGATCTAAAAGGCAGGATTAGGAGTCCACTGATGGCCTCTTGCCTAGGAGCAGCCAAAACTCACAACTATTCAATTATTTCTTGTTAAGAAAACAAGGAGACCATTTCAGAAGTTACACAGCTACCAAATTTTACAAAACCTACTCTGAATTCAGCTAATCTAGGTTATGGTTTATCTTCAGGGACTTGTTTGTAAAACTCTTTCTTCTGACATATCTAACCTGACAAGATTGAAATAACTTGTATTTGAAAGAACACCCCCATTTGCTTTCTCCCCTTCATCTGCATTGCAAGATTGTTTATAATGAAGTCATTTCTTTCCCCCCAAAAAAATCAAATCAAATTGATTTTATTGAAGAAATGATTTTTTTAAGAGCCCCTACAGATAAACTATGACCCAGAAAGCTGCTTTTCAACTGAGTTGGAAAAGAGTCACTTTAAAAGATGTTGCTGCATGCCACTCACCCCCACCCCACAAAAAAACACATTCCACAGGCAAGGCTTACCTGCTTCCAGCTTTTAAAAAACAAAAAAAGGTTTGCGCACAAAAAAAACACAAATACAGTCCATGTTGTAAAAATGGTTTCCCAGAGCTATCATACCCTTATTGGGGGGGGGGCTCTTTTCCACAGAAAACTTACTCACCTTAGCTCACAAAACATTTATTAACATCAAGACCATGCACAAGTAATACACATAAAATGTTTAATTACAAAGGACACCCTGATAACTCACTGTACTGCCACAACGTTTTCTAAATATGTGCTGTACATGTTTCCCTCCTCAAGGGCATTGCCTAGGCCCTCAACAATCAGAGGGTGACATCAGCAGAGGGCTCATGAGTAGTTATTTAACCACTATCAGATAATGAGTTAGGGAAATATTACACTTGTCAGAGATATGTCAGGACATTCCAATCTCTCTTTGACTTTTCTAAGCTTCTTGTCCTTGATTATAGTACAACCAACTGGTAGAGATCTCTCTTCTTTTCATATAGCTTTCTTTTTATGTTGCCAACATGCTCAAAAACCAAGTCTACTTAAGTATATTTCAAGCTACTGTATAAGTATTGTACAAACACATCTCAGCGTCTTGGTCAAATGTTCTTAAATGGTGATATCCAATTTAAAGATCTTTTGTACTCCGTGAATAGTAGCCACCACAACCTGCAACTTGATAAACTGCTATGGTCATTTAACAACAATTATTTTGTTTAATTTTAAGGTAACATCATAACCAGATAAAACAAGTCTCACCCACAATAAGCATCACAAAGTACACTAAGCTAAACATTGTCTAATGCATGTATTTTACCAGGTCCTAAATTTAAATGATGGCATGAAATGCTCCCATTTCAGTGTAATCACATTTAATATTGTGCTGCTTAACAGGAGTGTCCAGTGCAATAAAAATATGAGTTACACCCAAAATGGCTAATTGTCAGGAACAATGGGAGTTGCGACTTCTTTCACATGTCAAGACCACACATTACCTACTCACTTCCCCTGTGCTTGCTTTACTAATAAACCATTAATTAATTGGGTTGCCACCATCCCAGGTCCTTATGGTACATGCAGAAAACCCAGAGGAAGGGAGCAACATTTCCCCTGCCTTCCTGATGGACATCTTCAATAACTTGTGGTTTCTGCCTTCTATGTAGAAGGAAGAGGCAGAGACTATATTCCTTCTTCCCCCAATGAACTACAGACAACTTAGAGGAAAGGAGGGGTGTCTTTCTACCTTTGTGATGTGCTTTTGCAGAACAAACGAACAGCTCAGATGCTTTAAAATTATAGCATAAAAAGACAGAAAACAAATGATTTTTTTAAAAGCAAGAAAGATATCTGGCACTTTATTTCTACCTTGATGCAACTTCAAAGGAGTAAGCCTTCTCTTATTCCCCATCAAAAGGAAGGAACAGAATTTACAAGAAACTCACTTGCATAGGTGTCATACCTCTAGACAGATCCTAATCGGGCAATAAGCACAGTACAGTGGTACCTTGGGTTACAGACGCCTCAGGTTACAGACGCTTCAGGTTACAGACTCCGCTAACCCAGAAATAGTACCTCGGGTTAAGAACTTTGCTTCAGGATGAGAACAGAAATCGTGCGGTGGCAGCGGGAGGCCCCATTAGCTAAAGTGGTACCTCAGGTTAAGAACAGTTTCAGGTTAAGAACAGACCTCCAGAATGAATTAAGTTCTTAACCCGAGGTACCACTGTACCAGAACTTGTTCTTCCTGCCAGGGCTCAGCCCAAGAAAATTAAGAGGGCATCCTTTCTTCCTCATCAAATAGCTATAACAAGTTTGCAGTAAAAGAGCTCTGCAATAAACCACACAAGAACACTATTTTAAGCAGCATTGTTTTTCAAATGGAGCTAGTATTCGGCTAGTATTCACACAAACCTATGCAGACTTTAGTACTTACTAGCAAACAGAAATGCTGAACTGACTGATGAGTTATTGCCAATTAGATGTGAAAAAGAGTAAAACCAGTAAATATTGCAACCTCCAAACCCAGTTATTTCCTTATTTTAAATGCCTTCATTTTAAAAGATTTCTGCTGGACGTGAAGTGATACACCTGACTCTAGATCAAAACTTAGTGAGTGAATTGCTTTGGTACATAGACTAGAATTAACTATATATAAACCTTTCCCTATTAAAATACCAGATTGTGTATTTCCAAATTCATAAAAAAAAACTGTCTTAACATAAATTATTTTTGTTAACAAGAGCACTCCATAACACTATCCTATTTCATGTCCCGTCCCCCCCCCCCCCCCGTTGGAAAAAATATGTACATATGATAGGCCATGTGCTGAGGCTTTACACCCACCTCACTGACAGGGGTGCACCACAAATGCAGATGGCCTAAAATCTGTTGGAGAAGGTTGAAATTTAAGGGTTCCACATTGCAGGCAGTGGCTTAATATTGTCCACGCTTTTGTAGAGCTTTTGTAGAGAAGGGGATAACAAAGTTATTGGGCTGCAGCTACTTCATTTGTGTCCAGAGGTGCATGGAATTGTGTGCAGCACCTGATAACTATTCAGGGCTTCCTGAATAGGGGTGCCAGATGGCTATTCCCTCATCTGCTTCAGGGATCTGTGATGTTTCTGACCCCAAGCAGGCTACCAGGTTCCCAGAGTGATACAGCCAGACAAGACAGGTTCAGGTGAGCAACATCCTATCTTCTTTGTTCCTACTTAAATTTGGAGTTGCTAGGCTCCTCAACTGTTGCTGATGCTACTGCTAATTGTTGCTCCTGCCATGCCTGCAGCTACAGTGGTACCTTGGGTTAAGCACTTAATTCGTTCCGGAGGTCCGTACTTAACCTGAAACTGTTCTTAACCTGAAGCACCACTTTAGCTAATGGGGCCTCCTGCTGCCGCCGCGCAGCCAGAGCACAATTTCTGTTCTCACCCTGAAGCAAAGTTCTTAACCCGAGGTACTATTTCTGGGTTAGAGGAGTCTGTAACCTGAAGCGTCTGTAACTTGAAGCGTATGTAACCCGAGGTACCACTATATTTCCTTTTCCTCCTACCCTCCATCCTTGGAAGAGGAAAGGTGGGTTTTTTTAAAACAGTGTACAGAAATACCAGCCCTTTCGCTACGGTTTGCCTTGTGTACCTTAATGGCTACAAAACATGCAACCATGATAAAAATGTCTAGATATTAGCATTAGCAGTGGCTAGAGTATGGCATTCCGGCAGTTCCCCTGCCCTCTCCGCATGCAGCAGAAAAACATTGTGGTTGGGAAGTTGACTAGAGCCAGGACTGCTACCAACCATTTGAATCCATTCCAGACAAGATTTCATTAAATTAAATTTCACCGTAAATAAGTTAAAAACACACACACCGTAACCAAAGTAATAAAAATGCAGCTTTAATTAATAACTTATTTTAGTGAACTTTTAATAAATAAAAATAAGAACTGCTTAGTCAAAGGAAGAGATGCTCCACAAAAGATGCAGGAAGCCCAGGGCTTATGGCTATGATAAAACAAAAAGAAAAACAGACAAGTTTATTCCTCTGTAAAAGACTAAGAAACGCTCCATGAGCACTGAGACTGCAATCTAAGATTCACTGAGGTTAAAAACCCATTATCCTTTTCAAATGGCAATGTGAACATGCATGAAATAGAAAACTCCGCCCCACTAAGAAACAAAGTGGATTCTCCCCTTTGAGTTCCCCCAAACACAAGCCACAGGGAGCAGTTCAAATGAAAGTATTATGAAGAGCCATTAGGCAAGTTTGATCTACTGTAAAACACTTTCTCACAGAACACTGAGACAAAACAACCTTTAACACCCTTTTTCACTTCAAACATAGCATTATCTGTGTGCATGGCTTGGCTCTTAATAGGATGAAATTGTATACTAAATTGCATAGTTCACTGTAATGGCAAAGAATATTTAAAATGTTTGGAACTCGGTTGCCTAAATATTGAATTATTGAGAATACACAGTTCAAGAATTACACTCTGCTAATCTACTTGACTGTCTCGCTCCCGGGAACTTGGCTACACATTGTCAGGGGGAGTTCAGCTTTGTGCAGGATTGTTCTGACAGCAGAATAACATGCAATGGCAGCTGGAGAAATATTGTGCAATTCCAGAAGCCCTGAAAAATCAGCATCATAAATATTCACATAGAGGCTGATTTGTTTTCTTACCAGTAACACATTGTTATTCACAAATATTAATTGGTTTTTAAATACCACCTGTTACCGGGTACTCCCACCCCCAACATATTAAAATGCCACGAGAATCACTCTCTTCCTAGGCTTATAACTACCATGCTGCCTGGAAATTTAATGATGTGCCCAGGCGCACAGCTTCCACTACTCAGATCACAAGAGGCAGGGAATAATTACTGCTTTGTGCCATTCATCGCTGAAGGATTCATGCACCCCAAAGGGCAACTGGCTCTTTCCTCAGAAGACAAGGCTATCACTGATGTCAAGGGAAAAGAGGTTTGAAGCTAAGAACCAGAAACTCCTAGAGCAGTGAAGAACCTACTAACAGCTGTTGCCTGCCTTGATTTTAGGACTGCCCATGAAGCAGCCAGAAGAGCCACATGTTTCAAATACATGTCACAAGTATACAGCAAAACTGTTATAACTCATCTTTTTTTATTCCCCGCCCCCCAATCCTATTGAGCGATTATTTGCAAAACAAGAGAATGGCAGAGCTAGTAATTTGCTCAAAACACATTGGTTTCCTCCCTGTTGTAACAGTGGCATGCCTAATCTCCTCTTCCCTGGCAAAGGAGAAGTTTCACCCAATAAAATTAAACAGCTTGTTATAAATATGGCACAAGGGACCAACGATCTGGCTTCAGATTGGCTCTGTGGGTATTATGGGCCTACAAAAGTATATTGAACTCTACTTTTATTAACACCATTGACAAATATTTATAGCAGACACAATTTGGCATAGCAGTGGTTAATTCAATTTTTCTAAAACACAGACTGAGTTTGCTCCAAAATGCATCAAATGAGACAACTACATTGTACTTGAAGTCTTAAATGCATACTCAGGACAATAAACAATCCTCTGATAAACTTTTATCGAAGTGGTCAAGAAATTCTAAAACAGTCCAGTGCCTACTTATGTGTAGAGTGTGACAAATGCCAAAAATAATTTTTCACATGAGCAGGACTCCATGAAACAAATTGTAAACAAATTATGATGAGTACTTAACATTTGGCAGGGGAGATCATGAAGGAGGTTTTCCCATTGTGAGGCTCATCCATTGCCCTCAGAGTATGCTGACCCCAGCAATTTCCTCAAATGCAGAGAATTCAGCTATAAAATTTGTGGTAGCATAATTTGTAGTATTCAAATGTGATGACAGCTGTGCAGTAACCACACAAAAAAATCACATGGGCAGGGCTCCATGAAGCTGGTAAAATACTTGGAAACAAATAACCATGAGTATGGAAGAGCTGTATTTCTCCCTAGGCAGAAGGACTATAATTCAAGAATGCATTAGCAACCTGGTTCCAAGTTCAGCCTATGTCTTGCACTCATCATCTCTAATTATGTTAGTTTACTGCTAAAATTAAACACATTATAATGCTTCATTTATATCTGAATGTATGCTCTATTTTCCCCAACTATTCTTTTGTAGTTTAAGAGCATTCTTGGATTTTACTTTCAGGATGTAGATGTCTGACCTATACCCATATGAGTCACAGCACACTTTCTACAATGCTTATGTACGTAGTATTAATTTTTAAAAGTGCAAGGGTTTTCCAACATCACTATTAAATGAATAGATAATGAAGTTGGAAATCCTTTGCACTAGTTAAAAAGTCAAGCAGAAAATTTGGAAGTAAATGTATGGTGTAGGGGTGTCAGCAACCCTCAGTAAGATGCTAGTGTGAAAGCTTGTTGCGTTTTCCAGGTCTGAGTCTTCATATGAAAGTGTTTGGTTCTTCTGGATCAACCCTTAGCTATGATCACATAATGCTTATGTTGAAGTTTGCACCTACTATCAAACCCAGAAATATTAGAATAAGGTGAAAGATGGTTTAATGAACAGAAGTTGGTCTTCTAATTCTTCTAACCTGTGAAACAGCACTGAATTCCAGATCACACACCTGGTCATAACAAATTGGGACAGTTCAGTGAATGGCCTATCTATCTATTTGTTGAATCAATCTAAGTTAAAGATCTGATGAGTGATAAAGCACTTGTTTAGAAAAGTGTTTCCACTGGAACATTGCCATGACTGCCAACATACCCCTCTCTTTCAACTCTCATTAAAAAATAAAAATAAAGTGCTGAATTGAAATAGCATCCATCAATGGGAACCTTTTCTTCCCAGCAATCCAAGAGTCAAAGAAAATAGCTAGGCAGCAAAACATAAAGCATGGCAAACCCAAAACGAATTTCTATTATGGTAGTGAAGAAAGCAAATATAATGAAATAATGAAAGCCTTACATCCCATGGCTTTCATTTGATCCAAGAGCTGCAACAAAAATGCCACCCCTCTGTGCATACCACCTAGCCTGACTAGGTGGGTTAAAATTTAAATGGGAAGAAAATATGGTAATCAATTTTATGGACTCTCTCAGACAGGGCTGGTGCAATACATTTTCCCGCTTGAGGCATAACAGAAAATGCTGCCTCCCCTGCCACTGCCTGAGGCAGCTGGAGGTGGCCTTGGGGCAGCATCGGCTCGTGGAAGACAACAGGAAACAAAAATTAGAGCTGTAGTGGAGCAACTGGCAGCAGCAGCAGCAGCTTTGCTCTTCCCAGGTGGCAGCCATGGGGTACAAGCACAGGAGGCAGTGAGTGGTTCAGTCCTTGGGGCCTTCAGAGCCTGTTCCAGGCTCCAGTTCTAAGGTGGCAGAGGCAGGACCTTCACCCTCGGGAAGTGACTGAGTTGACAAAGGCGGCTCCTAGCCACAGCCAAAGGAGGAGCAGCAAAAGCTGCAAAGTCACATGAGGATGCCCCTCACCTTCTGTTCCAATTCTGATGCCTCTCCTTGCTGTCTGCCGTCTGAGGCAACTGCCTCAGAGAGGCTAATGGGAGGGGTGTACTTGCTCCCAGAAGCAACAAGATACTGAGATGTGTATAGACATTTGGTTGTATTTTATACCAACCACCTACTACAGTGCAGTCTTCTCATGGGATACACCTGAACAAAAATAGGTCATACGTATGAAAGAAAAGGCGTGGAGTGGTGATGACCTTGAGAGAGAAACAGTGTGGGATGTCTCTGACCCCACACACCACCAGCATGTGGCCCAAGGAAGATCACTGCCATGGCAATGTTGACTCAAATGGCGGGGAGAAGTCAGATGGAAAAAAGTATCCCCAGCCCTGTGCTAAGGAGATCCTTATTAGCAAGAGAGGAAGGCAACAAAGAGTCGTATCTGCTATCAGAAAAACAGCACTCTTGGCAATGCATTCTCTCACAGAAACAGATGAATCTTCCGACGCATCTAAATATCCAGAGGCCAAATTTAAGGCAATCTCAAAACACGCATTGATTCCTAATCATTTTGATTCAACAGCAAAAAGTACTAATGCATACCACAACTTGGTAACCAATTAAACTTATCTATACAGAGCACACACACACCCTGCCCATTTTTTTCCACCACAGCTTTTGAAATGACAACCACTACAAAGGCTGGGCAAAAACCTGAAGGTTAATGGTAGAACACATAGCTAGCATGAAAAGGCAAACCAACATCTCTGGATAGGGCTATGAAAGATTCCAGCCAGAATAATTGGACTGAGCTAGATGGACCCATGCTCTGAGCTGCTATAAGGCAGTTTTGTATGGTCCTCATCAAAATTCAAAAGTAGAATGCTTACTTGATATATATATCACATCGAAAAGTTAAGCACTGCTTTAGCTTTCTAACCCAAAATGAGTTTGTTTCACATAGACTTGATGTATTCATTCGGTGATTAGGGCAACTGATTTACTTACAGGTTCCTGGACTTTTTTAAACCAAGTATATTGAGCACTCAAGCAGAGATATTCAAAATATGTAACTGAACACAGTAAGAGAATTGTACTTGGAAAAGAAAGGAAATCATACTTGCAAATGTCTTAGGAATTATCGTGCATTTTTATTTGTCATGATGAGTGGATTTCCTCATACAACTGTGCTTTATAGTGACCTTGGGCATTGGAGGTTGTTTATTTACTCTCTTTCCTATTTTCCAACAGCTAATAATTAAATTGTACTTCAGGGTATGCAGCAGAATTACCAAACTTTCCTGCAGAATTGCTCTACCCTTTATTGAAGCGTTTGGGGAAGGGCATAGACAATAAGGAAGGATAACCTCTTATCTTAGTGATACTATTATTTCTTTTTATTATTAGAATTAAAGAATAGGAACTGTACAGAGTTAATGCAGACAAATGTATTTTTCATCCTCCTAGTATTTTAATTAAACCCTTTTGTCGTGTCTGCTAAGCAAGTTCAAAGTGTTGCAATGCAGCTGCAAAGGGAACACAGAAGCCTTGTTATGCTTGAGGAAAGAAATGTTTTCAACTTTCCCCAAATCAACTGCTGTAATTACTATAGGAATAAATCAAATTTACAGCAGGCAAAAACAGGGCATAATCATTTTTGTGCAGCAGTAAATGAGTTTATTTTTGTTGCAATGCGTTAAAAGTTTAGTGTTCTCTACATGTCAGACAGAAATTTCTGTTAATATCCTTTGCATTTCTTTATTAATGAGATGAGAAATTTACTATTAAGATATTCAAGTCATTTCAATCTCTCTTGTTAATGGATAAGCTTAAACAAGACCTAAAAGTATTTTTTAGAACTGCTAATATAATATATAGGCACAGAACACTGCCATAAACATTGTAGATTATTCTTTTTTTCAAAAATATCAATAGCTGAAATTAAACAACATGGTAATTTATTTAGATTTCGATTCTTTTAGGACACTGCTACACTGAAGACAAAGGCAATCCTAATTTTCATTATTACTGTAGGTTTTCCCCCTGTTCAGTTTAACAGAACGTGTAGAGGCTTTTTACCATGCCTCAGACTACAGATGTTTTTAAAAAGCACATTCAACCTCTGCCCTCCCTTCCTCTCCTTCCACTAAGCCTTTCCAGAAGATGAACAATTTCTGATTTCCAAGCAATTTATCATTTGCCTGCCTCTCTCCACAATAATGAAGTGTGAGATGGCAGGCTTAGGAAATTATTATATAGCCTGAATAGTTTGCATTCATACAACTGATTATGGTTTTGCAGAACCTAAACATAATATTGTCAAAATGTGATCACTTGTGTATACAATGGAAAAGCTCACTGCAGAGTAGCAGGGAAAACTGGGGTGCTGGAAGCGTTCCTTTAGTGAAGCAGTATTGTTAAACATAAAAGCATTTGCATTTGGTTAGGAAGCCAATTTTTCATATAATTATATGCACACACCCACATGTGCCCAAAATAAACTATAGAGGCCTTGCCTGAAATGAAGGTCCTCCCTCCTCCCAGGAGCTAGCAAAGAGATGTCCATAACTCCACTCCATGGATCATGATTTGTGAACAGTATTTCAGAAATCAATAACAATGGAATTACTCTTAGGGCAGGGGTGATAAATATGCAGCCCTTCAGATGTTTGTTGGACTACAGCTTCCATTATCTTGGACTACTGGCCATGCTATCTGTTGCTGATGGGAATTGGAACCCAAGAACATCTAGAGGGCCACAGAGTTGCCACCCCTGCTTTAGAGCAAGGGGATATGGATGCTTAACAGATCCTACTTGGACATCCTGACTATCTACCCATTACCAAATTTGCATCAGGGAAGGTAGCTTAAGATGATTCAAGCTGTAAGCTATACACTTCAAATAAATATCTTAACCATGGACAAATAGAAGAAGATGCCTTCACCCAGGTATGCCTCCCCTTTATCACACACACAGCCCAACAAGACAACGACAAGAATCCATCAACAGCATATGAATCAATATGGCTAATCTGATCCAAAAGCACCCACCCACCCCACTCACACATGAAAACAAAGTTCACCACAGCCAATCACAAACAAACAACCACACGCCTAGGCCAACCCCAACCTCTCTCACCACCAAAGGAACACAAGCAAATAGTAAAGAAAACCTGCACAAGCGACGCTGACACAAAACCCCACACATACATTAAGCAAAACAGAAGCATTGCCACCCGACCCCAACCCCACCCCCACTCACCATTCCCCCTCCACCTCCTTCCCCCTTTTCTTCCTAATGTAACACCAATGTCTCAACAAATGAAACTGATCTGTAGAAAATGTAACTTGAAAAAGAGACATTGCACATACTCTTGTAAACCAAGAAATCTTATAAATAAATAAATATCTTAACCAAGCCACATTATGATACCCAAAGTAACAAATATCAAGATACTGAGATGTGATGAATATAGACATTTGATTGTATCATACCAACCACCTCCTACAATGCAGTCATCTCATGGCATACACCTGAACAAAAATTTCAGGATTCAGCTGTTTCTCATATTTGCAGTTAGTCAGTTTGGGATGCTTATACACACAATTACCAGGAGATGGCTAAAATGAATGAAAGGTCACAAATCAAAAACGGCATAAATTTCATCACAATAAACACAGCACATTTCAGTATAACTGATCTACATTTTGAAACTTCAAGTGTTATATATGCACATCTGAATTTGAGCACTTCCAGGTTGGTGCTAGAATCAAGTCCCATTAAGCAAGACTTGTTAAGTTCAAGAATACGTAATACCTGAAGTACTTGGTTTCTCCTTGACGCCAGTCCAGGGGACAGCATAGCAGAAAAATACTTCATGTAGACAGCAACCTTCTGCTGAGCAATTACTAACTAAAAGAAATGTTGACTCTGGAAACATTTCTGCAAGACCTCTGCCTTTACCAGGTAGCGATATAAATCTACTTTCCGCAAAGGAGCCTTCAGGAATAATGTGTCAAGAGAAGATGTAAAAAGCAATTCATCATTGCAAGTAGAAAAGGTAACCTGAAAGCAGCAGAGGATGAGGACAACGTTTTGTAGAATTATGTAGATTGGCCACCTAGCCCTTTGATCAGACACTATCACTACAGGTTGCATGTCAGTACATCTGCTGATAATCTTTGTTGTGACTGAATCTCAGCAGTAATGTGCCATTCAGCTCAAAAAGACCCAGCATTTGGGAGATAGCTACTTCATTTATTCCAGGGGTGTTCATGTGAGACTATGAAGTCAAACTCGGCAGGGTCTTGGGAAGAGGAACTAGAGCTAAGCTGTAAATCCACCAAGGGTAGCCCAAGTGTAAGCACCTTTCATTGTAAGCCTTCAGAAGGGTTTTCCTATACAAGTTTAAGAGCTGAGAGAGTTCCCCTGTTCTTTCTTTGGTGTTCGTACCCACTAACAGTTTGGGCAAGCATGTCTTATCCTCAACCCTGAATGCTACCTGCCATTCATGGTTCTGGCTTCAAATCCCATAGCTCCACACATTTAAATGGGGGGGAAAAGGAAAATATCTAACTGGCAGAAATATAGGAGTCAAACATGTTTCCAGCTTTACTCTGAAACATGATGAGACTACAACTTTAGGGCAGATGTTCAGAAAATGTCTCATTAACCACCTTCCTAAGCAATGAACTACAGATCCCCAACACACTTTTCTACAGTGCCTGTTATTCTTCTGCATATTCTCTTAAAACTGTCCTCCCCTCTTTCCTGAACAGAAGGCTCCACAAAACAAAGACGTCATCATTTAGTGATAATATTTAATAATGAGCACATACCACCTGCTCTCTAACCTTACTGTTTTGGATTTGCAGTTCTACTATTAAAATAAAGCATTCATACATGCCAATAACATTCACTGACAAAGAAATATGTAGCTCCAACTAGCTTCAAGAGCAGAGGCAGCAATTTATATTACAGACAAAACTGGATGGAATATATAAGCTATTGCCTTCCCTCTGAATATTTATGGAAAAAAGCAAAGCCTAATCAGCGTACTTTTAGGTCACCATTCATTACATGATCCCATGAAGAGTACAATACAATTAAAACATTCCAACAATTAAAAGAGGTAAAAATCACAGCACATCCTTAAAATAATCATCTATAGAGAAAAACCCATAGAGCTGCACAACAACCTCTTACATATTATATTACATTATAAGTATTGTAGCTATGTGACCACATGTTCAGGGAAAAGCACTGGTGCTCAAAAGGATGCCATGCTTTATTAGCCTAAGCTCTTGCGCCATGAAAAGGTAGCCTATTCCTAAAGTGTTTAGGATGCAAGGCATTGACAGGCAATTCATACCTATCCAATTTTATCATAAAAAATCCAAGGTAAGCAAACTATAATTCCTTAGGCAACTTATTCTATTTCCTGAATTGCTATTATAGTTTTGAAATTTTCCCCAGTATTTAACCTAAATCTGTCCTCTTAGTTTAAGCCCAATGGGCCTTATGTCCTCGCGGTGGATAGAATGAATGATTATTCCACACGACAAACATGCCCAGTTTTTACCATCTTTCGTCATATGATTTACTTTATGAACTTTTTATAGCTCTCCTCTAATGAATTTTTAATGCCACACATTGCAGATTCATTTTCTGTTATGAAACACAGCTCTGTTATGAACCATACACCCCTCCAAAATAATCTCAGAAGTGTGACTTTCTAGACAGTTAGTTATCCACAAAATTTCAACCTGTAATTTAGGTATTTCTGATGCAAATCACTTTATTTGTTCTCATGGCTTTAATTTTGCTGCTATCTGTGCAGCTCTCCAGTTTATTATTTTGATATCCCACCTGGCATCTTTCTAAGGTGTTTCATTTCTGCCTGATATAGAATCATTCATTAACTCGATAAGTATATTGTCTAATCCTTCACCCAAGTAACTGAACAAAAAACAGAAATTGGAACAGCACTGCGTCCAACATTGATTCCTGTTGAACACTGTTCAATATTTTATTTTATCCCCCCCCCCCCCAATCTGATGAGCATGCATACTGAGGGGGTGTGGGGAATGCTTCTAGTCAGCTGCTCACAAAACTCACCATTTCTTCCAGTCAATAGTGCTTAAGCTTTTTATTTCTGAATGAAAACTTTAAAAAAAACCCACAGAGGTATATAATCATGTGTTACTTAATTGCAGCACCTCAGTGCTGGGATAGCCAACATAGTGCCCTTCAAATAATGGACTCCCAACTCCCATCATCTGTGACCGCTGGCCATGCTGGCTCTGGCTGATGGGAATTGGAGTCCAACAACATCTGGAGGGCACAACATTCACTACCTCTTTGAGAATACAAAAACATCAACAGAAGGGATGGCAATATGCTACCAATTGACATCTCTAAAATTACATGTCTTCAAAACACTGGCTTTCAAACATACGAATAAAACATCTGCTGAATATTTACCACAAGTCTGCAGCAATTCTAGAATGCTATTTTAACATATTTCTAAAACAGACAGGATCACCATTCTCTCTTTAATCAGTAGTATGAGAATTTCTCTCCAACTTTTTAAGTTTAAGCTTTTCTGTTGAAAACCTTTGTTCTGGAATGCCATGGTCAGTGTTCATACAAATTGAAACTAACAGGGCTACAATAGTAGAGAAAACCAGTTCTCCCACAAGCTATTTTTTACATGTTTCTACATGGTATACCTTTCTTCTTAACATAACTATGATGAGCCATTTCTAGCCAATGAAACCTAACAACTACCCAATCTGAAACATCCAGTAAAATAATAGAAGAACATATTCTGACTAACTCTAACAAAGATCACAACCAAGTATTGTGGGACATCAATCACTTAGAAGAATGTGCTCAGTAGCTCCCAGAACTATTTCCCCACTTTCTTGGAAACATAAGTTCTTGGAAACATTAAACTTTTATTTATTGTTTTATGAATCATTTCCTATGAAGCAGCCTGAAGCAATTTCACAATAAAGAATAAGGAAAATAAAAATATCCACAATAAAGCATATATAAAACCATTTCATTCATATATATATATATATATATATATATATATATACACACACACACACACACTTAAAATAATTTCAAACCCAGTGCAGATACCAGCTGGGACTTTTTCTATTCAGAAAGCTTATTGAAAGAGAAAGGTACCAAAAAGTCAACAGAGGCAGTACTTGTCTGATATGTAAGACTTTTGCTGTTATCATAAAAACAAAAAGAAAGTATAAATGCCTTCAGTAGAAACATTAAATGCAATTGAAAAAAGGGTTTGTCTTGGATTTACAGCTCATGATTTGTGTGGACTGAGGCAATGCACAAGTCTGGATTCGGACGGCATACAAGGTTCACATGCTTACTCTCACAGCAGCAAGTCTACTCAATTCTTGGAATACTTCAGGGGAATAATAATAATTTAAATATGCCAGAAGCTGTTTGGAACTTTTTTTAAAAAATGGAAGGGTGACATCCACAGGTGGCAGCCATTTGCGGCTGCACGTCAGGTGTGTGCAACTGTCAACACACAGATCTTTTTGAACCCGAAAGAGGATGGAATGGGGTGGGCTTATGCGTGCTCGGTGCAAAATGGTTGCTGTCCATACATACTTTATATAACTAAATAAAGAGTTTTCGGAAGAACCTAGTTCCCTTTTTTCTTCATCTGTCCCTTCAAAGGAAGCTATCTGTGGTGCTTCTTGGTCATTATTGTCTACTTACTGGCAGTGGCTCTCCAGGGTTTTAGATATGACTCTTTTCCCAGTCCTACTTGGAGAAGCCGAAGATTCAACCTGGGTCCTTCTGCAGGCAAAGCATGTGCTCTACCACCAAGCTCACCTCCCTCTCCCCATAATCCAGTCTTCTCTCAACAGGTCATCAAGAGGACACATCTGGATCTGCCAAATCTCATTTGTTCTCAACTCTCCTCAACTGTCCTAATTTTTTCCTACTTCTAATCAACAGCCTTTAAAGAGCGTGCCAGGACAACAAGAACGGAGGGTGGGGAGAATCCAAGGCTGAAGGCAGGTCTGTCCTGTTTAATTAAGGAATATTGTGCTGGATATTGAACAGATCTCAGCTGGCTCAGCAAAAACGTAAGTAACAAAATAAGTTTTTCGTGCAAAATCCTTTATAGGTGAGTTACAGTGAAGGGAAAGATAGTCACTTGCACATACAGAATGAATTTGTTTCCTGGTTAGAAAACTAAATCAATACCCTAATCATGGGACAGGTCTTCATTGATACACAGAATCCTGACTGCAATACTGTGAAGCAGTCCCCTCCGCATATATTTCAGTACAATGTTATTTTAAAAATGAAGATGTTCTATATATCCTCCACTTTCAAGCAGAGCCACACAGCGTTTCCATTTAGGGTTCAGCCTATGCTATCCTCTTATCTTTAGAAGATTAGTTCTTTTAACTTGCTAAGACAGTTGCAAACATTGGTTATGTATAGGATGTATATAAAATGGCCAAAGAGCCAAATGAGAGGCAGAATTGCTGAATGCTCCTGTTTCACACTGCCATTTGACCACACCCTCATGAGCTATTGTTCAAGTGGGTGTGGTCAGGTGCAGTAAGCTGTTTTGTAAGCTGTAATTGGTGACCATGCCTAACAGAACAACCACCACAGCAAGCCAGGTTGGAAGGAAGGCAGCCCCACCCCTTCCTGTTATAGAAAAGTGAGTCATCAGCATCATTCATCAGGATGCTACTACCTTCTATAAAACCTGTGGCCATTCTGCTTTATTACTTTGTACTTTTAAATACCATCTCTAAAATTAATCTAACATGTACAGTATTTACATGACATTTTGGAATGAACTGTATATCTAGCTGACTGACTTTTGCTTACAATTTCAAAAAATAATCAAGTTAATATCATTCATATGTGAATTCCCAATTATAAAAGCTAAAAAAAATTGTCGAAATGTAAACTAAAATTTGTATAGTTGCTTTCAAATATACTACAGGCAACCCCCTATCTGCATGGGGGTTTGGTTCCAGGTCATGCACAACGGTGGAGCATGCATAGACCCAATGCACCCCCTTTTCCAACCACTTCTGGGTCGCAATGATGCTTGTGTGAACAGCCGTGCATCAATTGGACATGCATAAATCTGCAGTTGCCTATATCAAGTATCAAGATTGAAAGAAAAGTAGGTCTAATTACAGCTACAAAAACATGTTTATGGGCTTATCCTATGAGCCACTGCACTGATGCTTTCCCATTCCTTCCCACGTCCTCTATCCCTCCATACAGCTTACTTGTGCTACTGAAAGCTCACTGTATCATTCTCTCAGTATAGGAACTGAAGTCTCTCATATAGCCTCACAGTGCCCAGATAAAATAGTGCCTTTAAACTACAATGGTGCAAGTTCAACTGCAATTATTATGCCAGTCCACAAGATCAGAATGTAAGCTTGTAGGCATTTCTTGTCTCTCAGGTTGCCTACAAACCTACCAGCTGGCTCAAAGCAATGATTTAATGGTTTTGCATGCACATCTAGTGAAGCACAAGCTTCCTTGTTTCTCCATTTTCCTACCAGTAACACCTATAATGTGTGGCAATGTTCACCAGTGCTGCTATCTCCCGGAGAACATCCTTTTCCTTCCTGTTATCATTTTATTCAATCTTTCATCTTTTCAAGGATAGGAGCCGAATCCCAAGCAAATGTGTTTCACAGCAACATGTTTAAAGCTTGTGGGCATCTGGATAGCCACAGAAGCCTGCACTAGACAGGTCTTTGGTCTGATACAGCAGGGCTTTTCTTATGTTCTTAACAGAAAGCATCTACGTGACCAAGAACTGTAAGCACAACAATTTATCCATCCCCCTCATTTCCTCAGATAGGTGGCCCCATCACCTTTCTCCCTCCTCCTGCCGACTTGCATGAAATGTCACAGTGCCAGTTAGAACAGAGGTTATGATGCTGGGTTGCTTTTTCCAAAAGAAAAGAAGAGAGACAGGGAGAGTAAGCTAAAGAGAAAAAGGTAACAAAGTGCTTCAATTGCACCAAGAACTACTTCAATAAACGGCATTCCATTATCACTGATGCATTGAAAAATAGTCTCCATATTTCTTCAAAGGTTTTAAGCTTGTCTTCTTGAACACTATGTACCACTATCAAACTTAATTATGCTAGCCGGATGCAGATCACTAGTTCTTATTATTCACCTATTCCTCCAAGACTCCAGTCACCCTTTCAGCTACCGAACTACCTATCAATTAGATTACTACCAGGAAACTACAACAAAATGATGCAGATCAAGTGCTCATTTTCATACCTTTTTTCAATATATCCTGTCCATTAATCCTCCACCTGGTTTCCAATCTTCTCCCCCAAGAGATACTCAGCATCTTGTGACCACGGAGTCCTCATTAGGCTTTGGGGGTATGCCCCTTAGTTTTTCACTCCTAAACTCTTTATTTCTCCAAATCCTGGAGTCAACTCAAGCATGCTGATACCCTGCTCTCTTTATTTCACTGCAGTAGGAAGCTATGTGGTGTTATGTGCTTCTCTCTTCAGGGCAGTTGAGAGTAGCTGGCCCAGTGGGGGAGGAGGAGGAAGTCCAGCTAATACCAAACTCACCTTCCTTACAAAAGAAGTAGGAATCAGCAGGTTTGGAGGAATGCAGAAGTTTGCAGGAAAAATATCTTATGAAAAAAACCGTAGGAGGAAAAATGTATCCTCAAAATAGCCCAGTGGCAATTGCAAAGGCTCAGGGGCCACAGAATGCTGAATGGCTGCTGGGCCAGAGTTCGATGGGGAGAAAACTAAGGTAAAGGAAATGGAATGGAATGGAGTTTCCTGCAAAAGGTGCATAGCTAGCTGGAATTCTGGACAGAAGTACACCACAAACAAAATGGCACTTCGTTTTGCTGCAGATCCCAGTTGTTAATATACAAGATTATGCCCACCTTCAATACCAACTTCAATACCAAGTGGTATTACAGTATTACTCAGACAGTAAGAACAAAAACTCATAAAAGTAATTTTAAAATCCACAATAAAACTAGAAAATAAAAGACCCCAGGAATGTTGGATTAGATCATGGAAAACAAACTGAATACGGAGATCCAAGAAGATGGAGATACTGTTTGTGAGTTCTGATGATTCTGGAGTAGGTTACTGAGCCTGTTCTGGATGTGGTTGCATTTTCCCTGAATCACCAGATTCACAATTTGATGGCACTGTCCTTGCCAATAAAGAAATTTTTCAATCCAAACAAGCCCACCTGCTTTACAAGGGCATTGATGGTTCTGTGAACAGCTCCTTGGCTGTCTGCTGTACAGCTCCCAGTAACAAATTTCAGCCTGATTTCCATCAGAAACACACAGCACCCCACATGTAACAAATCAATGCAAGCAGAATATTGGACCCTCCTTATATGATCCCACTGCAGCTTCCACTTCTTCCTAAAGCCTGGCTAAATCAGGGTACTAGTATTTGTTATTTTTTTGGACTAGTGTGCTACCTTTGCTGTGGCATTAAGTTCTGGGTTGTAGCTACATTAATAGTTATCCTATTAGGCCAGTTGTCTTCCCAGTTATACTAGCTAGGCACATGCCAAGCTCAGGTTAATAACTACATTGCAAGCGTCATCTATAAAGAAAAACTTTAACTTACTATATCCTTTTGTAAGTAAACACCGTGAGGTCAAGCAAGCATCCAGGATTTCACCGGGGATGGGAAGCAAGTCTAAATAGCAGTATAGAGTACCTCAACTCAAAACCTGACAACATATTCACTATATCACAATGATTGTGAACAGGTAATTTTACACACATTTTTATAAGGTACATCTCCTTCTAAAGAAAACCCTCAGGTTTACTTTTTGACTTCTCCCTAGGGAAAAGAAAGAAAAAATAATATTCTGTATTGGAGTGTCCTCAGTTCTGAGTGTTGTGCAAGTTCCAATAGTTACATGGAGTTCCCATTCACATAAATTTCTTTCCTAAAGCAAATGGGTAAGTCCGTGCAGGTGATGGACCTCTGTGAGCCTTCAGAATTCTCATGTCCACCAAGTGTTGCTGGAGACAGTCTCTTCCTTAAATATCTCCTCTGCTTTGTTTTTAACCATTAAGAAATTGAGGGCCAAAAACCACAGCCAGCCCATGACAGCTGTGTCCTTTAATGAGTAGGTGTTGGTTTTTAGCTGCACTGTTACAAGCTATGGCACTTGTATGCCTGCTAACTGATAACATGCAAGCATGATGGTCTTAAATTGAGCTGATCACGTGAATGCAGCCTTCGGTTTGAACAGCGCTACATGCTAAAAAGAACTGAGAACGAATGTGGGGTATAATGTGAAATACAAAAAAAAAAAATCTAATCTCAGAACGCAAGCAAAATTTGGGGAATTTGTTACGGAGTAACTACTCAAGGGACAGGTGCTCACCAAGTCATTAGGATTACATATTGCTCTCCAAAAAGTTATTTATGTTAACAACAGGTTTCACATTATCCACAAAATTAAAAATCAGCAATTTATCTCAAACCAATTACATTTGCTGTAAAGGTAGATCAGCTTTACAGAAACAAATTGCATTTATGTAGCAGCATCCATTTTACACAATCTATATTAATAGAAGGCAGGATTAATTTTAACAAACACCAGGGAATTTTTTCCCCAAAAGCAAGAATATCCCTTTCACTTACACTTTTAAAGAAACTGATCACCTAATTCTGCCGCTCTAAGGCCTGGTGATGCTTAATAGGAAAGAATATATTTGATATCTTACTTCTACTGGATCCCTATGCCCATGTGTACACTGTTAGCAAGGCAAACTTCAATATTAAAAGCAGATAGTTGGCTGGTGTGCGAAAAATATACATATATTGAAGAACCAGAATAAAGTGACACTGAGCACATGCAATGCTACCAGGTATGATGCTCTTGCCCATCCAGTAAATGTATTTTTGTGTAAATGTATTAATGTGATGTATTTTTACTCACACTTGAAATATGTTGTAGTCACTTGGAGACCTTTTGTATAACAAACAACTAACAAGTTTAATAAATTATCACTGTCATCTTGAAATGAGGCTTTAGAATTAAGCTGTTACCTCTTCACAACATGCAACAAACAAATTGTTACTCCAAAAAGGGACTGGAAGCAGAAGCAAAAACAACAACAACAACAGGGTAATACAAGAATGAAGTTTATTGATCCAAATTTCAGATACACTACATATATATCCAAAAGAAATAAGAAAACATTTAGATACTGAAAACACGTTCCCAAAGGTGTTGATTAAAATTTATCAAGTCTAGTGATGTGAAATAGTGTGCTGGGATAACCTTAGCAGCTAAGCAGTTTCAATAATTTCTATTATTTTATACATACAATAATTTGCTGTACTTTTTTCTTCAACAATAAAATATAAGCTTCCTTGGGTGCAAAATCTCAGGGTTGAGACAATACATTACATAGCTTATTTAACTGTGCACACATGCGGACAACAGCCTCTCTTAACAACAATTCAGGGCATGATGTACTTATCTCAATGCTAAGTTAGCTGCAAGTTTACACTGGCTATATAAGCTTGTAAAATGCCATCATTATAGTGGTTTATTATGTTAAACAATCTGCTGTGTGCTAGTGTTCTTTTCAGAGAACTCAGTTTGAATAAACCACATATACAGAATAAAAATCTATGTATGGCATAAGAACAGCCAATTCATACGTCAATACCACACAATAGAGAGAACGTTTTATATTATAATACTGATAAATAATTGCAAAGATTCAATTAAGATTACATCAGACCTTGAGTAATATGGTTCCATGATTGGGTCACCTACCGAGATCCAGCAGAGGGCCCACCATTGTCTAGAGATGTTGGGTCAGAGAGGCGGGTCTGCTGACAGTGGGGAAAAATGGGAGTGTGAGGAAGTTACACTCTTTCTCTCTGCTAACTGACATAAACTCCCACAATGGGAAATGGTAGGTTCCTACTGTAAACCCCTAACACATATGCCCAGAAAACTGAGCTATTACACTTACTTTGCACTATGGAAACTAAAAGAAGAATGAGGAAAGTAATGTTCCTCAGCTGCCTGGCACCATTTCAACCTCTGAGATTATCTCAGATGCCTCTACTGTGTCCCAAAGGTCCCTGTTTTTATCTTCTTTTTCCCATGGGGAGGGGCACCTGGTTTGCTTTTGCATCACATGTCTCGGTAAGCTCGTAACTTGACTGCTGCAATGCAGTCTTTGCAGCATTTCCCTTGAATATAGTCTGGAAAATGCAGCTAGTGCAAAATGCTGCTGGTAGAGTGCTAACATGCTGCCTTGTAACACCAATTCTATGGAAGCTACATTACCTGCCTATCCAACTACACTGTCCAACTTAAGGTATTAGTTTTGACTTCTAAATCCCTCAATGACTTAGGTGCCTGTTGGGGCACCTTTCCTTTTACAGGCTCTTAAGCCCTGTGATTGGAGTGGTGGGCTGCTGGGTCCCACTCGAAATTTAGGCTCATGGAGCGTGCCACTGGGGGTGGGGTGGGGGTGAAGTCAAACAACTGCAGAATCACAGCACCTGCTGTGGCTGCACAGACCAGTAACTCATAATTGCTGCCTCCCGCATTGTTTTTGGTGCTTTAGCAACACTTAAGTGACCTCTCCAGGGTGCAAGCCTGGGCAGTGTAAGAAGGTCATGGGCTGCCCAGATGACAAGACCCCCCCCCTCGGCCAGCTAATGTGGTCCAAAGGAAAGAAGGTCAAAACATTTGATGCCAGCTTGGCTGCAGAAGTTGCAGGAGTTTACTCCTGAAGCCTTTCTCACAAATGAATATAGCCACAAGGCAGAGGAGGTTTAGGATCAGAGTTTTCCTTCTCCTAGAAGGGCTAGCTTCCCAGACTGGCAAGCGCCATCTGCCGCTCATTTTCATCTACAGCATGTGCAGAAACCACCTTCTGAACAATGGACCCACTACTGATCTCAACTCCTCAATCTGCCAGAGCCTGCCTTCGCATGGAGGGGAAGTCTGTGGCAGATTGAGGATTTGAGAACCATCACCTGGTTTAGTTGGCCAATTGAAGCTGTTTCCTGGGGTGTAGCTGCTGTAACATGCTGACAGCTTCTAGGAGCCAATGCACTCCCCATGGAGACTTGTACTGCTATACCGTTATTGATCTTCCAACATTTGGTTTAAACCCAGTTGTTCTTAAATATTTACGGGTTAACATGACTGCCAAAAATGTGAATCTATTTAAGGATAATTATGAAAAATGTTGGATAGAAGTGAAAAAGCATTTAGAAATATGGTCAAATTTGAAGTTATCATTGTTAGGCCGAATTGCTGTGATAAAAATGAAAGTGCTGCCAAGGATGTTGTTTCTGTTTCAAACACTACAAATTTTGGACAAGATGGATTGTTTCAAGAAGTGGCAGAAAGATATTTCCAGATTTGTTTGGCAGGGCAAGAAGCCTCGAATAAAATTTAAGATATTAACTGATGCTAAAGAAAGAGGTGGATTTGCCCTGCCAGACCTCAAACTTTATTATGAATCAGCAGCTTTTTGCTGGCTGAGAGAATGGCTGCTTCTTGAAAACACTGACGTGTTGGATTTAGAAGGTTTCAATAACGTATTTGGTTGGCATGCATATTTGTGGTACGATAAGGTAAAAGCACATAAAGCGTTCAAAAATCATATTGTTAGAAAAGCACTGTTCAATGTTTGGATAAGATATAAAGATTTGTTAGAAAAGAAAACCCCAAGATGGTTGTCTCCAATGGAAGCGAAGGCACAGAAAAAACTCAATATGGAGGCCAAATGGCCGAAATATTGGGAAATTCTGGATCAAGATGGAGACAGAATAAAATTGCAGAGCTTTGAAAAATTGAAAAATAAAGTGCGAGATTGGCTCCATTATTATCAAATAATGGAGGCATACAATTTGGACAAAAAAGTTGGTTTCCAGGTGGAAAAATCAAAATTGGAAACAGAATTGTTAGACTCCAAAATTAAGAATTTGTCAAAAATGTGTAACTTGCTGTTGAAATGGAATACTCAGGATGAAACGGTGAAATCAGCAATGATTAAATGGGCACAAGATGTTGGACATAACATAATGATGGCTGACTGGGAACAGTTATGGACCACAGGTATGAAATTTACGGCATGTAATGCCCTAAGAGAAAACTTAATGAAAATGATTTATAGGTGGTACATGACACCAGTCAAGCTTGCAAAAATCTACCATTTGCCCGATAATAAATGTTGGAAATGTAACGAGACTGAAGGCACATTCTTTCACCTTTGGTGGACATGCCCAAGGATTAAGACATTCTGGGAGATGATTTATAACGAAATGAAAAAGGTATTCAAATATACCTTCGTGAAGAAACCAGAGGCCTTTCTCCTGGGCATGGTCGGCCAATTGGTGTCAAAGAAGGATAGAACTTTCTTTATGTATGCAACAACAGCAGCAAGGATACTCATCGCAAAATATTGGAAGACACAAGATTTACCCACCCAGGAAGAATGGCAGATGAAGTTGATGGACTATATGGAATTGGCGGAAATGACTGGCAGAATCCGAGACCAGGGAGAAGAGTTGGTGGAAGAAGATTGGAAAAAAATTAAAGATTATTTACAGAAATACTGTAAAATCAATGAAAGTTAGAAAAATGTTGGAATGAACTTACATGGCTTTAGCAGAAATGTTATAAGGAATTAAGTATAAATAGATTAATAGAGTATTAAAGGAAAAAATAAGGTTAGAATAAGTTAAGATAATTATAGGATAGGAAACAGAGGAAGATGGAAAGGAATTGCTGAAATAATTAACAGAAGTGGAATACAAAAAGGGAGGTGTGAGGAGGTCATGGAAATAAGTGAATGAAAGATGGGATAATGAAATTGTTTGATTTATTTTATTGTTTTTTGTTTTGTTTGGTTAGTTTAATGTATTGTATTGTATTGGTTTTTCTTCTTGTTTTTTTTTAGTGTTTAAATTTTTTGGAAAAGTAATGAATATTATTTAAAAAAAAACAACCCAGTTGTTCTTTCAGGACTTTAGATGAATTGTGTTGTTTGATTTCAACCTTGGTATTAATGGAAAGATTCAGCGGTGAGCACAGAATTCTCACTAAGTCTTGCTAAATTCTGACACTCGTACTGCTTGGGTGCTGCCACTGTAATGTGATGCAATGTCTGAGGTTCACCTTGGCTTGAGGTTCATAGTTTTCTCATTTGACCCAATGCAAACATATCTGGGAGTAGGCATCACTGAACTAACTGGCAGGTCTTCGGGTCCTAGCTCAGTGGGAAGGAAAATCTATGGATGATACAGGCAACATTTTTGTAAGCTGTTCTGAAAGCAGAGGAAAAAGCTTTGAACCAGGGGTGGCAAGGCCATGGCCCCCAAACTAGAATGGGCTCATCAAACTGCTTTCAATGGCCCACCAGCCCCCTGAGCCAATTTACTGGCTCTTCTCCAAGCCAGCGACTCAAGGGGGCAGTGTTGGGCTGAGAGGAGAACCTTTTAACTTTTTCACTTGCTTCTCTGCACCACTTCCCTGCTAGAGCGACAGAAGGGTGGCAGTGGCAGTACTGTGGTGGGAAGAAATACTTCTGAATTTTTTATCTTTGATCTGCTCTCTGCCCATCCCAATGGTTAGTCATATGTGTGTCTGCATAGGGAAGTGTGCACACACATGACTGCTGATCTGCAGGACCAGTTTTATATATTAGAAAATCAGCAATTCCACATTTGAGTTCTTTAGCAACTCTCGGATGAATACCATCTGGACCCAATGATTAGTTTGTTCTTAATTTGTCAATAAGGCCTAGAAATTCATCTCTTGAGACCACTATTTTCCTCAGTTCCTCAGACTCTCTTCCTGAGAAAAATTGTTTGCATGCTGCTACACCAGACTTCTGCAGGCTCTTCTGAAGGCTACCACAAAGCAACAGTAACAACATAACGTAATTCAGAATAGGAGTTGTCACATTAGCCAAGACACAGGCTCAATTTGATGCATTTACAAATTTATCAATTCATCTGCAGATCTCACCCGACCATAACACGCACGTAGTTTTTAGAGGAGGAAAATCCGTAGGCATGCCACCCGTAGGCATTCCCTCCATAACACGCACAGACATTTCCCCTTACTTTCTAGGAGGAAAAAAGTGAGTGTTATGGTGCAAAAAATACGGTACATATTTCTGGAGAAATGTGATAAACTAATGTGATTCCAACTTCATTTATACTCTTTGTTTTTGCCTTCTCTATGTATGTATTAGTTTATGGAACAAATCACAATAGACTTGTAATTGTTTTGTTGTTATTGTTACTATTGTTACTATTTAGATTGTACAAAACTCTATAAAATAACTTTTTTTAAAGGATTTGTTGACATATTGTATAATTACTCGTGTAATTATAGAGACCTATACTTGGTCTCTAAAAACAATTAGACGTGTTTTTAGGAGATGTACTATTTTGTATTCAAACTATTAATTGACTGCTGAAGAAAAAAATAAAAGTTGTGTTTGAGGAATTTAAATTTAATTTCAGCTAAATAATTCAAAGTGGGAAAGTCATAGTAATGCATGGCTTGAATTAAGAGATGCGTATATAGATGATGCCAATGTTGATGTTGGGAACTGAAATCCCTTGGGGGAGGGGGCAACACTAATTCATCCCAATAACATACTCAAGTTAAACTTGCTTTTCATAACTGCATTTCCCCCCCCGAAAACAATGTTTCATTGTGACTGATTTGACCTTCCTACATAGAAAAGATTTTGATTACAGGCTCATAATGTCATTTTCCATGTGTCATGGTGAAAACCTCCCATAAATCCACCCAGAAAAGCTTGATCAAGGCTCATTTCTGGAGTTTAGAACCTTTCTCTACAGAATAGTTAAGGTCATCACCAAACGAAAATGATCAATGACGACAGGCAGCCTTGGAACTGAGATATAAGACACAGCGAGGAGGCAGGAAATCACAATTGGCTGAAGTAGTCAGATTTCTTGCTATAGACCGATACTGCTTAATATCCTAGATCAATTACTAACAAAATGTATTTTTCCAACTGGAAAAATTATGTTCTTTGCAGAATCATAAAGCAAAACATTCACTCCCTGAAGTCCTGCCCTGGATAGTATAGGAGATATCAGTAGCACACACCAAAAAACAGTCAACCAGACTATGTATTCAATGGGAAAGCTGGGGGACAAGCAAGAAGGGGAGGGAACAGCGGGTGACAGGTTAGTCTTTCTGTAGCACCATAAGCCTGACTGGGCAGAAAGAGGAAGCAGTCACAATTGGGAGAAATTGAGCCTAAATCAGTGGTGGAGAACATGTGGTCGTCCAGAGGTCGCTGGACTTCAACTCCAGTCAGACCCAGACAGCATCTGGAGGGCCACAGGTTCCTCATCTCTGGTCTATAGCAATGCAGGATGGGCAAGGAGTAAGTGAACATCAGGATGTAGCAGCAATTATTTATGCTGGTTACACTGGTTGAAGTATCTGAAGATGGGCTTGAAAGGAAGTTTTGGAAATCCCCACACTGGTCTGCTACAAAAACACTTCCAATGAGAGAATGACTGGACATCACACAGAAAAAGAAAACCTTCCTGGTACTGTATATCATAAAAATTCTACTGTGGAGATTCTGTACACTTATTACCACAATCAGAATGAAAAAGAGATTCCCCAAGGTACTTTCTTCCCCCAGGTTAGCATAAATCTGAAACTGGGTGGGTGTAGTGTGGAATGGAGATCAATTATGAAAAGATAAATACAGTGGTACCTTGTGTTACGGACGGGATCCGTTCCGGAGGCCCGTCCGTAACATAAAAAGCCCGCAACTCAAAGCGCCGCATCTGCGCAGGCATGCGGCGCTATTTGGTGCTTCTGCGCATGAGCAAAGCACGATTTAGCGCTTCTGTGCATGCGGCGAAACCCGGAAGTAACCTATTCCGGTACATCCAGGTTGCCGTGGGACACAAGACAAGAACACGCAATCTGAAGTGGATGTAACACGAGGTATGACTGTATCTTGTTATCAGTATTTAAATAATAGGACAACTTTATTTTATTCAAAAACCACATTAAACTACAACAACATAGTAAAACAAATGTGGAGTTCTGCATTTCAGCCTACTCCGGTTTTCATTAATCTAACAAAATATCTGTGACTAAAAAAATTTCTGTTGGCTAACTGAGCCCATACTTAAAAGCTTATATAGTGGTCTAATTGTGCTTTTAAGTCATTTTCCAGGTAAATGGTCATGTGACTGGTAAGCTTGAGACTTTGAAATAACCTTGGCAACCAAGCAATGCCTCAGTTACTGAACTGAGTTTTTGTAACAGACAAAAGATAAGATGGAAACACCATTGATGGAGTAGCACATATTACAAGCAAATAGCCATGACAGAGACACCAGCAGTTTGGGTCAGAAAAATGGTATGCAGAAAATTCTAGCGTTCTTTGCACCAAATATACTACTGTCGGTACCATAACTATTTGCTTTGGAAACATTAGGACTTAATAATGTAATTCTTCATGCTCAAATGAGATGAAGACTGGTTATTTCCTTTTTTTAAAAAATAAATAAATCCCTCTGTTTATTTAATCCTTAGCACTGACATTTTATCCGAACTGTTCTATAATCATGAAGTAAAAAGCAGATAACAAAGTAAGTCTCCATCAAAACTAGCATATTTGGTGGTGAGGAATAAAATGAAGACAAAAAGTAGATAATTAAGGTAGGAGTTCTTAAATGATATATGTGGGGGGAGCATTGGATACAAGTTCAAAGTGGCCTGAGAGTTGGAGCTAAAAAGTTGAAGATACCTATTGTCTAAGTCATCTCCATTTAATATAATCTTTACCATAGAAAACAAAGATGATTATTTTGTAACAAAAATATATATTAATAAATCCTAATTTAACTAGGGATTAGCATTATGTACAGACCACTGGAAATGACTTGTAGTCATCCCAAAATTCTCAGTGTGTATCTTCTCTCAGCTAAGCATCTGTCCTCAAACACTGAGGTTTACTGACATAAAGAATGAATCACTGCAGAGCGCATATCTTCTGCAACATCCAGGTTGCTGTTCAAGATGGGTTTCTACAGTGGGTCTACCACCAATCTACACCATTCTTTGAACAGGTATCTCATATACGTGCAAATGAGGGCCATGTAGACAGGAGGTTCTCTAAAGTTTGCATCCAGAGTTGATCACATTTTAGGCTGTAATACTATTTAGGTTTGCAAGAGAGACCTCTTAGTCTAACCTGAACATGAGTGTTCAAGCTGATTAAAAGGAGGTGATTTGAGAACTAATAGCTAAGATCACATCTGCTTGTTCAGATTGCTAATGATTCCTCATTAACGACACAGCTGAATATTTTGCTCATTGCATAAAAGGCAGAAGGTAATCAGTCTTGGCAGCTGAGACAATGCATCTTTCAGGTTGATAAGCCTAACTATTTAACTACTTTGTACTTTGGTGTGAGTTCTGAACTTATTAGCAAATTGTAACAATAAAGACAACTGCTTAGGAATAACACATTAAAAGGTCAGTTTTTTTCAAGTAATGGACAAAAGTAGTAGTAACCTGGTGCATGTACCATGTGTCACACAGAAATCTCCTCTGCCATTACCTTGTCTCTGTGTCCCGCTACAGTAATGACCATTGCTACACTTTATGCTAAATGACAAAAAGTGCCCTACAGCAGCTGCAAAGCATTATGTGTCCTCCAAAGGAACCCTTGGTGTTCATTCAGTGCCTGCCGTTCCAACCTGCTTTTGGGGGAACAAAGGAACAATACTTCCTGTGAACTCTGGGAGCAATGGTCATGCTAACTTTGGGGATGGGGCCAATTCTGACCTGTTCTCTCTATGATTGTTGACCTTCTATGCATAGCTGCTCCTACATCTGCATGTAGAAGGAAAAAAACACTAGATACATACTCTCCCTTAAAGTAGATCCAAAGATGCCCTGCTACTCCATGTACCTTGTGCAGCTGAGGGTCATAGAGAGGGAACAATGAGTATGATTTATTCCTATAAATCAGGTGTAGGGGACCTTTTGCCCTCTGGGTGCTGCTCAACTCACAACTTCATCCATTGGCCATGCTTGCTGGCACAGATGGAAGTTGAAGTTCAGTAAACATGTCCAATGGATGGAGTTGGAGTTCAGCAACATTATTCTTTATTGGTTTTTGTGCAACGAACTATATGGCTACGCCTCTGAAAATTGCTGTTCAAATGGCTTCTGTGATGGTCTGAAGTTTCTAGTATTTCCCTACTTTAGCCATGTCTGTGCCCGACATTCCTCAGTTCAAGATACTGGGCTTGAGTCCTGACACCTCTTCTTAGGGAGCTACTGCAGGGGACCTATATGGAACAAACTATAGCTTAGTATGAACACGCAAAATGTGTTGGCTCCCACAAAGGAGATCACTGCCACTTTGCTCCTCTCTGGTTGTTTTGCTGCTGCACTATGATTTAGTGTGTCTGAACCCCAGTTCATTGTTCTCCCACAAGCTGTAAGGCACAGAGCAAACCTTGGTTATAGACCATGGTTCATTTGGAGAGAGGAAAACTATAAACCCCGGGACGTGGGTGGCGCTGTGGTCTAAACCACTGAGCCTTGGGCTTGCCGATCAGAAGGTTGGCGGTTCGAATCCCTGCAACGGGGTGAGCTCCTGTTGCTCGGTCCCAGCTCCTGCCCACCTAGCAGTTCGAAAGCACATCAAAGTGCAAGTAGATAAATAGGTACCGCTCCAGCAGGAAGGTAAACGGCATTTCCATGCGCTGCTCTGGTTCTCCAGAAGCGGCTTAGTCATGCTGGCCACATGACCCGGAAGCTGTCTGCGGACAAACGCCGGCTCCCTCGGCCTATAGAGCGAGATGAGCGCCGCAACCCCAGAGCCGTTCGCAACTGGACTTAACTGTAAGGGGTCCTTTACCTTTACCATTAAACTATAAGCCCAGATTCAGAAAACACACTATGCCAAAATAAGCAGGAGAAGCAAAGTGGTTGCAATCTTCCCTCTGGGAGTCTATGCTTGCATGTTCATGTTAAACCATCTTTTTGGCTTAATGCTGTGTGGTGTGCAAACTGGCTCAGTGTCAAACCATGGGAAATTTTAAATATTATAATGTATTCAACAGAATGTGAATACTCAAATTAGTTGTGTTGAATTAGTTGAAAGAAAGGCACTCCCAACATACCACAACTCTTTCTTTTTTGCCCCCTTTTTCTTGGGATTTCCCTGCCTGAGGCAAATCAAATAGGATGAAGTTATTACATGTACTGAGTGTGGACATGACTTTAAATGCAATCCTTTCCCCCCTTGATTTCATTGTATGACATGAAAAGGATAGCATCACAGCACTTATATAGCCTACACAATTTTCTTTTTCTTTTTTTTCTTTTTAACGAAGCAATTTGGTTCTCAAGGGCCTGAATTAGAATCTTGGCATTAATATCTCTGTTATAGAAGGCAATAAAATTAATGTTAAAGGATTCTTTTTGATCCATCACTGTCCATGACAAAAAGAAAATTCATCTTCTAATTATCCCATCCTTGTGAGTGAGATACATATAATATGCATCAGAGAAAAGAAATCCTGCATTGATTTACTGTGTCATATCTTATACTACAGATAGCAGTTAAAAGCGAGAGAAAATGACAACACAATTCGTTCAAAAAGAAGAACTGTTTGTCTTAGTGCCTTGGGGTTTTGTTTTTGTTTTTTGTTTCTTTTTATTCCAGTGGTCATCTGGGAAATAGAACTGCTCTATTTTCAAGGAACAGCAAGGAAGCAGACAGGAGGCAGGAAATGGGAATGGGAATGAGAATGAGAAAGCTTGCATCAGGCTGTTCACAGTGAGGTTGCTTCATAGTCGCATGCATTCATTTCCCCAAAGCCTTGACGAACTGCAGGCAACAGGATAAAAGCTTTTCATTTCGTAAACGTTCTATTGCATTTCTAGAGTTTATCTATTGTAACAAAAGCAAATACATGCCACTAGAAATATTAAGCAAAAAGATCCCAGAAGCAACCACCAAGTACTGCCACAGCCATCCAATGAAAGGAGAGATGGATGGCAAAAAAAAAAAAAAAGTGAAGCAGGAAGGGAGCTCATATTCCCTGCTTAGACACTATGGATATATTCAGAAATAGCTTTATGAAGGCATAGAAGTGGCATTGTAAAAGCCATTGGTGCCCCATTACATACATATTCATTTTTTCTGACTCACAATGGTCTCTGGACAAACTAGTTTTGCAAGGCTTGGTAGCTTATCAAGCTCTACCTAGGAAACTAGACCTCAGAAGCAACAGCAGTGCTGAAGAGAAATGTGCCTTCGACTGGTGTGGTTAAATGTGTGTGACAAGCAGCGTACCCATCTCACAGTAATTAACAAGAATAAAGTGGAAGTTAAGAGCTTGTCTATGTGAGCACTTTTGAAAACCATTATGGGGGAAGGGGGGAGCAGTAGAAAACAATGCACAACAATACAATCCTCCACAACAATTCTCTGAACTTCAATAACATTTTTATAAAACATACACCCTCTATCACTTTTTGGAAATGAAGTAAACTAAAACAGAAGGGGCTGGAATACTGTTGGGTTAAGGAGAAGTGCATCATCTGGTTTGTATCATTGGCATTTCACTGAATCTGTTTGTTGCTCCTCCCATTTTAGTGCTGTATCACCTGGTCAATTTTTGGCCCTCTGCTCGGTCCCAGCTCCTGCCTAGCAGTTCAAAAGCACGTCAAAGTGCAAGTAAATAAACAGGTACCGCTCTGGCAGGAAGGTAAACGGCATTTCTGTGCGCTGCTCTGGTTTCGCCAGAAGCGGCTTAGTCATGCTGGCCGCATGACACGGAAGTTGTCTGCAGACAAACGCCGGCTCCCTCGGCCTACAGAGCAAGATGAGTGCACAACCCCAGAGTCGTCTGAGACTGGACCTAACGGTCAGGGGTACCTTTACCTTTACCTTTTACTTGTCTTTACCTTTTAGCAATGTTGATTATTCTACTATTTCTTCTTTGGAATTTGGTGGACATACATTTTCTTGCTTTCATTATTATCTTTCTGAGGAAAGAGAAAGGATGAGGGGTGAGGAGAGAGGGGAAAGCTCTTTTGTCAAAGTGTTAATCCTTGCACCAGTGAGACACATTAGTTGGATACTGCCCTGGTTGGTTTTGCTACAATTGCTAAGAAGTCCTTTGCTCTCTTCTCCCTCTGTTGCAAGTTTGTACAACGTAAGGCCTGCAGCCCTGTGGATGAATTCGTTTAAAAAGGGGCTGCCAAAGGGCTGCGTTGTGGTGTGCACTGCTTCTTCCTTCTCTAAAGTCAAAGGTGTGGGCAGAGATGGCTCCAGTTTTTCAATTCTGCTTCAACCACATAGCTATACTTCACTGCCCACCTCTGTTTGAGATGTCCTTTGAAATGCTGTGAGAGTTAAAGACTTGTGTGCTTTTGAGAGAGTTGCTGAGAATAAAGTCTGGTATGGGGAAAGAAAATGAGGAATATACAAGATGAGAGCATGCTTTGGTATGTGCAGAGAAAAAGGAGTTAGCAGAGAATGGGTTTATTTAATTTAATTTCCAGATTTATATGCCACCTTTCATCAAAAGATCTCAGGGCGGTTCACAAGATAAAAGTGACAAGCATGCCTTTTTGTGGTTAAGAGCAAAATGCCGAAGTAGCCCTCAGGTTAATTGAAAAATTGCAGACATTAGTCTTTTCTCTTAATTCTTTCCCAGATTGATTACTGTAATTGTCTCTCTTCTGGATTTCTTTTTTCTCCTTTCCTGTTTTCAATTCTGCTGCCCATTTGTTTGGTCCACCCATGTTTTGCCCATGCTTCTCCTCTCTTGCACTCCCTTCAACTGGATCTAACAGGAGCCAGGGAAGTTACTACTTTGTTTTCCCATCTCTTCACTCATTGCCTCTTTAATAGTCTTTCTTCTCTTCTCTTTACTTGCTTTCTTGTCTTCTCCACTCTACAAATAGTCTTCTCTGCTTAACCTTGAATTACTTCTTCCATTTCATGCATTCTAGACCTTCTCTTTCTCTTTGGAATTCATTCTCCTAGCCAACTTCCAAATCTCTCTCACTGCCAACCCTCTCCGTCCTTTCAAGTTTCTAAACAGTGTGTAATGTCTTTGCTCCCAAATTCTTCAACCTTTGATCTCTGTCTGTTCTTCCTTTTTAAGACTGCAAGTCTGCTGATAGGGTTTGTCATTTTAAAGTTAATTATAGAGCTCATAATTTCTGAAGCACGTAACATATGATGTTTTTTCTACTGTTGGATACAAACAGAAATTACAAAAAGTAAACCAACAGGCTTTTCCACATGCAACCATGTTTATGCTTCCAGCTTGAGCTAGTGTTAGTGCTACAGAGGAATAGTGCCAGATTTACAAATTTTGCTGGGGGGGGGGGGGGGAGTCTGCACTGCTGCTCTCCACTTGTGAACTCTCTTGGGAGGGTGTCCTTTTTAGTGGCAGTGCTTAATTGCCACTCACAATGTGAAGCATCCTTTTAAAAGTGCTGATGCGTTTTCTTTATACAGAAGTGGCTCCTAAACTATAAGCTGCCAAATAATTTAATCTGAAGTGGTATTTTTGAAAAATTAACAAATAATTTGAATTAAGCTCCCCCCCCCCCGAAATCTCTGCCAATGATTCGGGGGGGGGGCAGCTTCCCATTTGCCCTACCCTCACCAAAACTATGCCTCATGGAACTCTTGCAGATTGCTAAACAAGAAAAAAACACAGCAACAGCAGCAGCATAAGCCTGAGCCTGCCAGGCGAGAAAGCAGAGGAGCGTCAGCTAGAAGAACAGCACTGCCAGTGTAGCATTCAAGTTTGCAGCACCTGCTCTCAGCCTCTCTAACTGGGTTCAGAAATGCATCTAGCAAATCACCAGTCACTGCCTGACATGGCCAACGTGGTGCCAGGGCTGCCTCCTCCTCTCCTCCCCTGCAAAGCCCCAGCCAGGCACCATCTTGACTGTTGGCACCGATGGCTCCTGCCCACAAGCAGTGATGCACAGCTAGCCTCACCTCACTTTCCCTGGCCTCATCGCTGCTAACTCAGCAAGCCAGCCACCACTGTTTCACTGCCAAGCTAATGATGGCCTGATGACACGGCATGAGAAAAATAGAAAGGAATGCCGCCACAGCATACGCTTGGAAATTCCTCCTTTATGTTCCAGCTGAGTTCTGCTTATTAGAAGAGGTGACTGTCCGAACTGGGGAGTCACCAAGCATGGCTTTCCCCCACAAGCCATGTTACTGTCAGGGCAGGATGCAGTTTGCCACCCTGCTAACCTGCCAACCAGGGCACTTGTGCCCTCTTGCTCCCTGCCCCCCATCAGAGTCTGCAAAGGAAAATACAGGCAAAAACTGTTTTGTGCAGCGGTTGAATTTCCTGTCCCCCGCATGCATAATCTCACTCCGCCCCCATTCCATTCCCTTTTCTGTCCACTTCTGGGTTGTGGCGATATAGGAATACGCAATAGTGCACCAATTGTAGTTGCCTATACAGTGGTACCTCAGGTTACATACCCTTCAGGTTACAGACTCCGCTAACCCAGAAATAGTGCTTCAGGTTAAGAACTTTGCTTCAGGATGAGAACAGAAATCATGCACTGGCAGCGCAGTGGCAGCGGGAGGCCCCATTAGCTAAAGTGGTGCTTCAGGTTAAGAACAGTTTCAGGTTAAGAACAGACCTTCGGAACGAATTAAGTACTTAACCCGAGGTACCACTGTAGCCTTGTTCTGCAAAAGCTGTATCTGACTTTTCCCCCTTCCACACGCACTATACTGACTCCATGCACTATATCGACTCCTGATGAGGCAGGTGCCCCTGTTGATTGCCTTGGGTTAAGTATTAATCTAATTTTACCAGGCAACTACCAGTAACTGTCGTCATTTTCTCCTCACAATTTAACTCCAGGACTTTGGTCAAGTTTCAACACGTACCATTCCCCCCCTCCCCAAGGTTGCTCTAAATCATATCTGTTGCAATGTCCCAATCTCACAAAGCCCTTTCCTCATAAAAGGGAATCACTTCACTATGTTAGTGTTTTGCTAACTCAAGCTGTCTATTTGTGTATTCATACGTTACTCAAATCTGAAACACCCCCACAAAAGCCACCTAGCATTTTGCTACCTGAGTATTCCCCAGAAAAGAGCATAGTGTGGTTGGAATACTTTTGCATTTAAAAAGGGGCTACACAGATCTTTCAGCAGTCCTCTTCCTGTTTGTGTTAAGCAGATATTCTATCTACCTTGATATGAGATGGGGACATAGTATAAGGTAGGGGCACTAGTAGGAAAACTGCACAAAGCAAAGTACACATTATGAAATGCGGTCCGCCTACTCGTGCCTTGTGTATGTCATGTCATTCCAGAATGTTTCTGTTCATGACATAAGCCACTTAATTTCTGCCCCTCTGGTACTGTGATACCAAGGAATGCCAGTAAAGCAATGTGCAGCCCTTTGCAGCTTGTGCCTAGGAAATGCCTTTCTGAACAGACAGCAGAAATTAGTTTTATAGTAGAAATATGTTACAATTCAAAAGCATTAATTTCTCATTACAGAGATTGTAAAGCATTGCAGGAGATTATTTACAGTAGCATAGCTATTTTAGTCCAATTGTTCAAAAAATTCCCTTCAATGGTTTTCCAGCAAACACACTGCAAAGTAACTGTCCAAAGCCATTGCTCTAAGTGCGATACATCAAAATTAATCCGGCACCTGTGTAAGATTTGGCAGTCATACTCAATAAACTGCTTCAGCCATGATGTGCCAGTGACTGACAATTCTACCAGAGAACACTGGGCACAGAGCTTTCCACGCTTCATTACAGGGCTCCAACAGTCAATATACACCATTTTCAAGCAGAGTGCTGTCGCTCACCTAATCACTCATTACAAGATTAGCCTAATTGCAAAATCACCCTCTGGAACCACCACAGCTTATTTGCATGTAGAACACTTTAAAAGTAGGAATTTTCCAATTATTGGGAACATCTCTTGTTAAAGTGACTTGAGTATATATATGTACGTTGCATGTTCTCTGGCAATCAAAGGAAATAAAAATATGTATGTCAATGGAAAATAAGACTTAGAGTTTAGCAAATAAGCATCGTCCACCAAAATGTACCATAACTATAAAAAACACAGAGGGGGATTATCAATGTATGCTTGGATACATCATCTTGCCAGCAATGATTATCAAAAACCTGAGAGCCACTGGAAAGAACAAGTGCCTCTTGATTCACTCTCTATTGGAATTCTGCAGACAGCAGCCCTGAGTTACAAAAATGCATCCTATCTGGGTAGCTCATTTGTTCTTCATTTGTATTGTACTGCATTTAACAAGGTTGTGCATAATCTTTTGGAGGCATGCAAATCATTTTATTTTGTGTATCACCTAGGAAATTAAGTGCTGGCTTCTCTTTTATCTTGTTAGCAGAAGTCATTACATCTCTTTTCATAAGCCAAGATAAATTTAACATAAATTCATGGGTTTCTTAGGGGGTAAAAATGGGATCAAATGAAACTTAAAATGCATTTAATTTTCTCAGTCCTCCAAATTGTATGCAACAACCGCATACTTACTGATAAGCACGTCAGCTCTCCTTTTCTAATACTGGAATAGCTGCCTCTCTGGGGCATTGTTTATATTTTTCACAGCTACCTCAAAAGGACACTAGTTTTTATTGGTTTGGCATTCTTGTTCCTAAACTGTCAGTAAGTCTTGTTAAACCCTTGAAAAATATAATACCTTGCATTGTTATTTTCTATTTGTTAACCTGAAAAGTTTCACCTATGCATCACGGGAGCCTGTGCATACCTGTTTGTTTTCCGCACGTGCAAGCATATGACTTCAGGCTTTAGGGTGCAGCTTACCCAGCAAACTGATGGGGGAAAGTTCTTTTTCATCTAGCAAATGCTGTGATTCTTCAAAACAGCCTCCACTATTTAGAGCGGGCACCCCCAAACTCGGCCCTACAGATGTTTTTGGGACTACAACTCCCATCATCCCTAGCTAACGGGACCAGTGGTCAGGGGTGATGGGAATCGTAGTCCCAAAACAGTTGGAGGCCCGAGTTTGGGGGTGTCTGGTTTAGAGTGTAAATTAGAATTCTTTCAAATTGAAGTGATTTTTTTTTGGGGGGGGACACCAAAAATTTGAAAGTCAAACAATAGAGAAGGGACAATAAGTTATTCCTCCATTAAACCCTCATGCCCCAGACCACTAGGGTAACTATAGTTTGAATAACTTGTTTTGAATCCTTTTTCAATAGCTCAAGAGTAGGTTTTGTTGCATTTGTTACAATAGCCTCAATCACCAATTACCTAGGCAGTTTTTATCTTCTCTCATCAAACTAAACTCCTGGCACAGAAATAAGGTTCTCAGCTACAGAACTAGCAGATGAGCAGGCACAAATTATTAATATTCTTTTTATTTTTACCCCACCTTTTCTCCCTGAAGGGACTCAAGGCAGCTTACAGGTAAAAATAAGAACTAAAAACACAGAAAAACAACAATTTAAAAACAATTAAACACTGATAAAACCAAAAATATATACATATAGAAAAACTATTAAAACTATACCAATAATTATAATAAAAACACAAGCCCTTTCATTAAAAGCGGTGTTTGGGGGGTCGTATAACTAAAGTAAGTTCCATCTATTCCAACCTGCTTCACCATGTGCCATAATCCTCTCTTTTACTAGTTTAATATAAAACGAATAAATGTTGGCAACTAATCGAAAGGTAGGATGGGGAAAAAGGAACAGGAGATAATGGAAAAGAAACACATCTGAACTGTACTCAAGGTTAACATGAAGTAAATCAGCTAAGGCAACAGGCTACAGCAAAGTATTTTAACAGTGAAACTGAACATGCAGTGAAATAAATTTGATTCTGCAACTTATGCACGATGCAATGAAAGCAATCTGAATTGTCTTCTCTTAATATTTAAAATTTATTGTACTCCAGCACACAAAACGACAAAGACAACCATGAGAGCAAATGCAAATTTAGGCACAACACTTTGTTTTTAGAATGAGCCTTGAGCATTCCAATTTAAATACAAGGCATAAGCAAAAACTTATTTATACTACCACGGTAATGGTACATAAGACGATGAAGTGCAATTCCAGGCTTTAGGGAAAGGATACAATTCCAAGCTGCATAAAATTCTTACTGCAAAACAGTTTTCAATCAAACAAAAAAAAAACCTTGGTGGGTGCTTGTGACATCATCTGCTAACTATAAGCAAAAGTAACATGAAACAATTATTTTCCTTGCTATTTGTGTGTATCAAGTAGCACACAAATACATGGGGAGAAATGCATGGCAAGAAGGTTACCACATTAATGATATCTGCTTCAATTTTATACGATGCATTCGATGAGTCAAATGGTGATCTCCCCTCCCAGCCACCCCAGCATATTTCTGGAACTTGTCATCTTAAAATCCTGTTTCCAAATAATTGCAGACTTTAATAATAGCAGAGCAGCCATTTTCAATATTGTGTAGGGTTTGCATATGATTACCAGGCACTCAGCAGCTCTAAAGATTATAAAACACACACACATTTCCCCTTACTTTTTAGGAGGGAAAAATTGAGTCTTATAGAGCAAGAAATACGGTAATTGCAGAAACTCTGCAGTCAGGTACTGAACTTTGTGAAATGCAAATGCTCATTTTTCCAAGGTCCTGGAAGCCACATAGGTGGGAAGTTAACAGTAACACATTGGAACAAGTTCAAAAAAGGAAATACTTAGGCATTCATTTCTAATATAATGCCTCTTGGGGAAAAACATTGCAAGTTAGCATTAAGTGCAGCATATACCAGTGCTTTGGCTATCAACTAGCAATAGAGGAAACCAGTATGTTCCTGCTGCACTAAAGTTTTTTAATGCCAAAGTAAGTCTAAAGCTACTGTACGGCATACCATAATGGATTGGTGCAGCTTACCACTCAGTGGAATGCACCCAACTCAAAATTCCTTTGTAAAATATTGGGTATGCCAAACTGTGTTCCATATGCAGCCATGTGCTTGAAATATGGAAAGGGCTTATGGAAACTAGAGTGTAGCTCATTGCAATAAAAATCTGCCTATGCCTCCATTTCAAGTGTGACCCACTCTTCTTTAATTTTTCATATGAAGTTTGGAATCCCATCACTCTAAATGGTTAGCTTGTTATCGATAATAAAGTTTAAACTATTGGTCTATCATTTGATTCACTGCTTATACTCCCACCACTAGAAGCATTTTAAACAATCAAACACAGATTTCTAGAGACTGAATTCCAAAACCTCAGTAGTGCAGCTAATAACGCTTACTCTCCATTAGGGTTAGGGATTCTATCTTCATTTGGCCAGGCCACCATATATTTACATCATCTATGATCCCCACTAACGTAGAGCTTTCTTCTTGGCAAGATTTAATTCTGCAAGGAAAATTCTCAAAAAATCTATATTCAGAAAGGAGCTATCCTTGTGGTATAAAACAGGTTAAAACCATTGCACGTGTTTTATTTTACTACCTATTTTATGCAAAAACCCATAATAAATATTTAAACTCCATGCTGAAAGAAAGGTTAAATTGTCCTGACTTCTCCAGGGTTTCCTTTCTACTGAACAGCTACAGGCATGAAATTATGGAGAATGTAGCAACATTTCTGAGAGATTCCATGAAACTTATATTACTATAAGACTTAAGAGGCACTTTTTTAACCTTAATATGTCTGTATTTGTTTTATCTTAAATAATCTCCTTTTATGAACATACACCAATTTTATGCTTTGACTTATATACTTTTGTATCCTTTGTATGCCAGTAAAGGAGATTGATTTATTATGCTTTTAATTGTATCTTGGTTTCACTTTTGTTCTCTGCCGTGTGAATTGTTATACTGAAAAGGTGAGCTATAAATTTTAAAAATAAATGAATAAATAGAATTTTTCAAAATCAATAGACATTCCACTCAGCAGCTAATTTTATGGTTAAGCACAGAGAATGCCTTCCATCCTTTAGATTCATGGTAGTATTTGAAGAAATTACAGATTGCCACCACAATAAAATGCTTTCTATAATCCATTCCCCATAGTCATGCCTTTTTGTGATCCATTTTCCCAACAGCTGTTGCCAGAGGCACTAAATTACAAGGGGATAGTGGACCGTCTTGTTTTAGACTCTGAATAGCACATAAGCTATGGATGCATGGAAATTACACATTTCAGATGCCAGTAGTTTAAAGCAGTCACAATTCTTTTTAATAAGATTAAGGCGCTTTGCTTCATCTAGCCATGCAGCTCGCAAACTAGAAAACAAATCTCTCATACTGAACATCAAATGGAACGTGTCCTAACCCACCCTACTGCCCTTCAGCAAAGTGTAATAACTCTTTGGAACTTCAAAATGGATTTTTAAAATGTACATCAAGAAAAAGAGTTACTTTTTGAATTTACATTCTTTTTATCAAAATTGTATCTCCGTGTGTGCAGCAAATATTTATGCATATTACCAAATCCTTAATGAGCAGTGTCAGAGCTAGCTACCTGACAAACAGCAGAATGCTTGCCATGAGTGGGGTGGGGTGGGGTGGAGTACGGGCATAAAAAACTGCCCCGTATCTCTTTTCTACTGTAGACTATCAAAGAGAGAATCACACCTTTCCCAGACCTGTAAAGTGATTCTGCGCCTTCTTAAGCAACAGCTTACAGTAAATGTAATGTTGGAATCAATTTAAGAGGGCAATTATATATGCTTGCTTTAAAGTAGGTGCACCTACTTTATTCCTGTACATTTTCACAATGTTTTTTAGTCTAGGGGTGGGAAATTACAGGTAATGTTAGTTTCATGTTTCTCCCATGCCACTGTAAAATGTTTTGCACTTGTTTTTCTCATAAGATTAGCCACTCCTGAAAGTTTATTGAGATCCTTCAAGGGCTTCCACTCATTACATTTTGGCTTAATTTGAAAATACAAACATGAATACATACACACCCACTCCTACTGGCAAGAAAGTACTATTGAGGAGGAGAACTCAGATATCTTTTATCAATGCAACAGTCCTAGCAACAATCATCTGATCAAGAAACCAACAAGAATCTTGGGACAGCAAACATAAGTGTCACAGAAGCCTGGAGGGTGGCAACATGAGAACAGACCTTTTCTGCACTGGTTCCCCATCTATGAAATGCTCTCCCGAGGGAGTCTTACCTGCTGCCTTTATTACATATCTTTAGGTGCCAGGCAAAAATGCTTCTCTTCAACCAGGCGTTTGGTTGGTTAACCTTCTATGGGGTTTTATTAATGTGTTTGTGGGGTGGGGCTATTGGTTTTGTTTTCGTTTTAGTATATATTTTGTATTCTCATTTTGTATTTTTCTGTTGTGAACCCTGGGATCTTCAGATGAAGGGCAGTATACAGCAGGAGAAGGAGAAGGAGGAGAAGAAGATGATTCTGGAAAGGTCATGTGTCAATGAAGCTCAACAGTATACAGTGGTACCTCGCAAGACGAAAACAATCCGTTCCGCGAGTCTCTTCGTCTAGCGGTTTTTTCGTCTTGCGAAGCAACCCTATTAGCGGATTAGCGCTATTAGCGGTTTAGCGGCTATTAAAGGCTTAGCGGCTTAGAAAAGGGGGGGGGGGCGAAAAAAATCGCAAGACTTGCAAGACGTTTTCGTCTTGCGAAGCAAGCCCATAGGGAAATTCGTCTTGCGAAGCACATCGAAAAACGGAAAACCCTTTCGTCTAGCGGGTTTTCCGTCTTGCGAGGCATTCGTCTTGCGGGGCACCACTGTATACCACCAGAACACACATACAAGGACAAGGAATATTCAAAAACTGAATTACCAGTGGAAAAAGAGGCGAAGGGTTGAAACTGCATAAAATATATGGAACAGCCCATGGAACCTTAAAAGGCTAGGGAAAGGTTGTGGAAGAACTGTTCATTATTAAACATAGGTAACAGTTTTGATGCTGGATTTATTTTTATGGGAATTAGTAAGCTCTAAGCTCTAACACAAGAATGAAGTGAGTTGCAATTACTTAAAAACTGAGTCTTTATATGATTGGGGTGAGTGCAGAATTAGTATAAAGCTACATTATTAAGCTACAGTATTGAAAGCAATACTTGTTCAAATTTCATTTTCATTCAATTAATCCTAGCACTTTGCCTCATTGGTTGTCTGCCACTGAATGTATTTGTAAGAAATTATGTAAACAAGTAGCTGGAGAATTAGCACCAAAGAAGCAGGAGTTAAACTGCAAGTGTTACTTGTGATTTAGTTATAATGCTAATTTAAGTTTTAATTTGTTGATAGTTTCTTCAGTCTTTGGTTTCCTCTATAAATCGTTGGGTTGTATGTGCAAAATTGGTGCTAGATTGAAGAAAATAAAGACTGTGCAAGCTGTTGGCTTTGTCAGTCATGTCTTTTAGTGACCTCTCACACAAAATATGTTTACTTCTCTGACCTGACACATTTAAAACTGAGAACTCTGCAATTTGGCACTCAACACATCCATTTTGTAACATGTATCGGATAACATCGGTGGGGGTTTTTTATTGGTCCGTAGACTGAATTCATAAATTGGCAAGCATAATTGTCATTAAGTTTACACAGTGGGCAAGGCCAAAACTATACGAGCTCAAATCAACTTCAGGTCTCAAAAATTGCCAGACCATAAAAAAAGCCTTAACATGTATCCACACTGCCAACAGCCTCTGATTATTTCACATAGAAGGGAGAAGTGCAGCTTGAAGAATATCCTAACAGAAACCACCAGTTTTTTTGTTTATGCTTTTAACTACTAACAGAGGTCCAAGAAAGATTTGCAATTACTTAAAAGATTGCAAGTCATATATTACAGCATAAATGCATTCACAACTGCTCCTTTTGTAAACTTGTAATGTTATCCTGCTCCAAGGGAACTATGGAATCTATAAATTATATTTCAAAGTTGTATTTTACATTTCTGTTACCCTCCTCCCCCATTTCCCAATTTTCTCCACAGAGCGAGAGTTGTGGGGGAGAGTACTCTGGTTTGCTTCACAAATATTTTCATAATAAAAAAATTCCTTCCTGTAGCACCTTAAAGACCAACTAAGTTAGTTCTTGGTATAAGCTTTCGTGTGCATGCACACTTCTTCAGATACACTGAAACAGAAGTTACCAGATCCTTCTATATATTGAGAAGGTGGGGAGGGGTATTACTTAGAAGGGTGGTGGGAATCGGAGATTGGCAGAATCTCCGATTCCCACCACCCTTCTAAGTAATACCCCTCCCCACCTTCTCAATATATAGAAGGATCTGGTAACTTCTGTTTCAGTGTATCTGAAGAAGTGTGCATGCACACGAAAGCTTATACCAAGAACTAACTTAGTTGGTCTTTAAGGTGCTACAGGAAGGAATTTTTTTATTTCGACTATGGCAGACCAACACGGCTACCCATCTGTAACTAAATATTTTCATGGGTCTCTAAGATTATTTGGGCTTGTTACTGGAAAATCCCTGCTCCGATTAACAAATGGCTGAAAGTCTTTAGACACTGCAGAAATGGGCTAATTAACTGACATAATCCATCAAATAATTGAATCTACCTTAACAATTAATTTAGTAGAAAAATGGACTCTCTTGCTGCAATGTGCAATGTAATCATAAATGGTTGGAAAGGCATTTTTTGTGTAATATATTTCTTATTTCCATATCATATCAAGTAATAACTGTTGAACAGTTTATATATGAAGAGTTTCAAATGAGACACAGCGAAGGGACACAGGGGGGAAAGGTCACCACAGTACATTAACCCCATCTGTAACTTTGTTCTGTGGGGGAAGTCCTCCTGCCACAATAAGCCTGCTTCATCTATGCACAACACGAATTAATTTCATTGAATCTTAAGTAAGAACTTGAGATCCGACAAAAGGCGCTTTTGTACAGTGGTACCTCTAGCTAAATACTTATTTCGTTCCGGAGGTCCGTACTTAACCTGAAACTGTTCTTAACCTGAAGTACCACTTTAGCTAATGGGGCCTCCTGCTGCCGCCGCACCGCATTGTTCTCATCCTGAAGCAAAGTTCTTAACCTGAAGCACTATTTCTGGGTTAGCGGAGTCTGTAACCTTAAGCGTATGTAACCCGAGGTACCACTGTATCCTATTTCTCAACAGTGGCAATCCACATGGTTCCAGGAAGCACACAAACAGGGTGAATATCCTTCACTAAAAAATGGTATTCAGAGATATACTAGCTCTGAATCTGGAAGTTCCATACAGCCATCATGACTATTTGTTTATTATTTATTCTACAAAATTAAAAACCACTTCACAGCTTCAAGTCATCAAAGCAGTGTACACCTAGTCAAAGGTGAGATTAAATATTTGTGGATGGCATGGAAGGTGAGGAGGAAGTCTTGCTGCACTGACAGGACTCAATGAACAGGCTTCCACTAGTGCTACAACTTAGTTGAATCTGGCCCAGTACAACAATTCCAACAGATGTACAATAATATTCCATAAGGGACTGGCATACTTCCCTGGAAGCCAGACCACCCAAAATAAAGTATGATTACTCTTTTCTTCCTGGAGCTGTTTGAGCTCTGTTGCCAAATCCCATCTCACAACATCTCAAATAGGCAACAGCTTTGCCCTATGGCTTGTCCATAGGGAAGACCCCATTGCTAAATAATAATAAATCACTTATAACTAAGCTTAGACCCAAACTGTTTGCAAAATTATCTTTTTTCTATCCACGTGTCACAGTTATGATTCTAGGAAATTTTTCCAGATAATCTAGGCAGAATCGAAGAACAATCACTATGTTCTTTTCTGCACTTCTTTGTGAAAACAATAAAGTGACTCAAGAAAACAATGTCAAATATATTTCCCTCTCTGGATGACCACAATATTTAATTATTTACTTATTTTCCACTTTTAAACAAAAGTTGCCAAAGCAGTTATAAATTTTTACCAGGTGGTAAGTCACCTGGTACAATTTAGTTTGATATACTCTTTTGATGTTAATATAAATCAATAATGTTGACTGACTCGTAAAGTAGTCTTCTTGCTATGAGTGGAATATAATATGCACAATTTCAAAAGAAGGCTTCATATCTAAAAGCATCTGAATGTAGAAAACTGTTTTCAAATCAAAGACACAGAGAGAAATTTCAGTGTCTGTTATCTTTCAGTATGCTTTAAATTATACATTGCATCTTGATTAGTGGGGGGAAAGATGGGCAAAGTCTTCAAACATCTTGATTAGGCTCACATTAAATATATATATTTGCAAGTGTTTGCATTCAAAGATAACTCAGATGAATACACCTAACCTTTGGTAATAGATTTGTCCTGAAAGATTCCAAGGTCAAAACTCTGCACAAGGACAGACATTCAGAAAATAAAACTCAAACCTCTAATAATCACTAACCAAGACTCAGTCTAGTCTCCACTGAGATGGATTCATTCACAAGAGAAAGATAAAGAGATACACACACATACACCCTGATACAAGCAGAAACAAGTTCATCCCTCGATATGAAACTGGGCCTCAGTTTTAGATGAGAGATCATAAGCTATTACTGGCCCTTTAAACATTTAACAGCATAATATTGTTCAAACCTCCAGATCAACACAAATTATCTCTTTTACCTACCTGCAAATCAAACTGTGATCTGAACTAATTAAAAACGCTAAACCTAATGCCGAGATCAAGGGGAGAATTTTCAGCAGAGCATTCTCATTAACCTGTCCCTAATACCTGCAATCGACTTTGCACAGTGTAGAATTAATCCTGTGCAGCTGGAGAAACCCTTTGCAGTTATTTATGACACTGCATCTTAGTCCTAAGCAGAAAGTCATTTCCTAATTGTTGAAAATTAGCTATGTCTTGCTTCTTGGCCACAAATATTCTCATAACTTGTGGATTATGCATTACATCATTACCCCCATTCAGAGCAGACATTTAATTGGAGTTTCTGACAATCCATCTCCAGCTGTGCTCTCAAACCCTAATGATTTATGTCTTCTGATGAAATATATGTAATGACTTCTATGTGCCCTGCGAAAACATTAGCATTAAACTCTGTGGCTGTAGTTATTTGAGCAGGCTTTTATCCTTTGCCAGTAACTACTCTAGACGCAGATTGATTTAAAGATGTGCTACAGTTTCCCAGTTACTACACTGCTTACCACGCAGGCGACACAGTGGTTGAAGAGCTGTATCCTAGAACTTATATATCAGCATGCATCACAAACTGTCCAAATTCACCTGAACCAACGTTAGTTATCATCAGGGCAAGTTTGAGATGTTTCCTAGCATACCAGAGTGCCATGCCAACTTGCAGGCCTCTCCTCACTCAAAAACTAATGAGTTTCTATGACCCCTCACCCAACAAATGTTATCTACACCAACACATATTTATTTAGCTAAACCGAAACATATTACTGTATATGATATTTTATTGTTTTCTAAAAAGTAGTAATTGTTCTTCTTTAAAGGAGAGTTCTTTTCATTTTGTTTCATGAAAAAATATTTTAAATTGAGCTATCTCAAGGAAGTGATTGCTAGAGTTGTCAGATACCTTCTTCCTTAGTAAGAGAGCAAGCGTAAAGTTCAGTGGCTGCTTTAATTCAAGTTAACAGTGACACTCCCCTGCTTTCTCGCATCCTTAAATAGGCTTTTGTTCTGAGAATTTGTCGTGCCAATGTATAAGGTTTAGGATGAGTAATTATACTTTTCCATTCAGTGAAAATTCAATAAAGATTTATAATAACTGGATATTTTACTTCCTACAGTATTGACTTATGTATTTCAGCCAAATAGAAATTACTCTGTGCTACCTACTACACTTTGCATGGCACTTGCTGCTTCACCCAATTTGCTGTTATTACAGATTATTTGGAGGCTAACACTAAAAGGAAGAAATTCAATATTTTTTTACTTAGAATCCAGCTGCTGCAAGTCTGAGTGAAATCTAAGTAGAATAAATTTATAGTGAAAAGCTTTTGCCACTTGGAACCCTGAAGAACAGAAGAAGGTCCTTTCAAAGTAGAGGAAGTGAAGGTACCAAAAAATAATTTTACTTTCTTATGCAACTAAAGCCACTGACTATTTTGCTATATAGTATATGGAACTTTAGGCAGCTTACAATGCTGCAATGGAATGCTTACAACTGCTTTACATAAAGCCACCCACTTTTCTTGTTAACTAGAGTAATAATGAGCCTGAAGAATGATACGAAAACTTTCCCTACTAGAAGTACAAAACCATATTATGCAAAAACCAAATCACAACCAATTAAAGTTAATTCTGAGAGTATTTTAGACACTAACATAATGGTCAGAGTAATGGAATACTGAATCAGCAAGGCAGTGTGGCTAAAGTATTGTTGTGCACACATTTTGTTTGCTGTAGTACAGGCTTCCTCAACCTCGGCTCTCCAGATGTTATTGACCTACAACTCCCATGATCCCTAGCTAGCAGGACCAGTGGTCAGGGATGATGGGAATTGTAGTCTCAAAACATCTGGAGGGCCGAGGTTGAGTAAGCCTGCTGTAGCATTTCCCTATTAGCTTCTTTTCCTGCAGATATATACCAGACAAGGCATTACCTAAGAAAAGAATCAGACCTATGCAAAAACTAGGTAATTGTCACTCTTCCCAGACTTTTCATAAGACCACCCATCTTAATCTGCCTCTACCAAACAAGAGACAGCATCCTGTGGCATCATGAATAAATTTATTTTGGCATGTGCTTTTAGAGACAATCTTTTTTAACAGCTACATTAAGTGGACAGTGTCCCATTCATATCATATGGCTAAATCCAGCGACTTCCATGTGACAAGAGATTTTCTTGACATCTACCCATCTATTATTTATGTTTGACAAAGGGGGAGAAGAGGAGTTCAGAGATCTTTCTAACATTATCTGAACATCCTTTACGGCTTGTTTTAAACATCATGCTAAGCCAAAGCTTAACCACAGTTCCTTAGAGGGGGGGGAAATGCTTAAACCAGAAGTCATCAAACAATTGTTTGCCAGCGCTGCAAGCGTTTGACTAGTTTTCATCCTGCCTAATTCCCACCTTCTTTATATTCCTGCCAGGACCAGCACAAGACATTTTACTGCCTGAGGTGAACCAGAAAATGGTGCCTCCCCCCAAGCCATGTATCACTGCTACATTTGCCTAGCTCGGAGCTGGAGAGGCCCTTTCAAAGCTCTTTGCAACAGACTGGGAGGTTTCCTGCAAAAGATTACAGGCAACTCCACATTTACGTTCGGAGGCACTGCACGTTTAAGTGAAATCATGTATACTGGGAACACCATTTAAAATGCCTGCAAACACTATCTAAACCTCTGAAAACCCTTGAAAAACCAAAAAAGAACCATCCACCAAACTCTACCACAATCACTCCCTCTAAACCTCCTTACTCAAACTCCATCTCTCCACAGGCATCCTTGTGGGATTGCTAGATGCTATTTTTACACAATTTTTGCCATTTTCACACCCCTCCTAGGGTTGCCATACGTCCAGAATTTCCCAGACAAATCCGGAATACTGCTGTCTCTAGCAGTGTCTGGGCAGAAATCGGTGAACCGTCCAGGAAAATCCAGACGTATGGCAGCCCATGTCAGCAATGCTGTTTTTGCGATTTTGCCTTAAAAAGCTCAACAACTTTTCTGTCTGGATTTTTACTGTTTGGAATATGGCAACCCTAACCCCTCCAAACTGACAAGAGCCTGCTGCCTGAGGCAGTCCCCTTGCCTTATCAGTGGGCCAGGCCTTACTACTATTAGTAGTTGCTTCGTCACATTACTATACCTCTCCCTAATGGTGGGCTGCAAGAGAACAAGGATGTGGAACCACCCCCCCCCCACAGTTCTTTGTCCACTTTTGTTTCAAACACTCTGCAAAAAAAGAAAGTTGGAGGGGGGGGACCCATGTTCTTTGACAAGCAAGAGTCTATACTTCAGAATATGACACACGTCTCCTGAGGAAGAGCGATGAAAAGTGAGGCTGCTGTGTACCATATTTTTTGCACCATAACACTCACTTTTTTCCTCCTAGAAAGTAAGGGGAAATGTCTGTGCATGTTATGGAGGGAATGCCTACGGGTGGCATGCCTACGGATTTTCCTCCTCTAAAAACTACGTGCGTGTTATGGTCGGGTGCGTGTTATAGAGCGAAAAATACGGTAAGTTCTAGGAATGTCCCAAAGGGTGAAGTGTGCTACTAACATCACCTCACTTCAAGCAATCTCATTTCCTTTCCTGTCCATCTTCAGAATGCTGTTGATTCCAAGTTGGTCTGAGATGTCCCACTTGCCTTAAAAAAAATAAAAATTAATCCAGCCTTTGGGCTTTCTGATGTGCTTAGAATGCAGCTCAGCTGTAAGCCCCATTACACTTAATGAAGTTACTTCTGAGTAGACAAGTATAGAATTGAACTGCAGTGAGGAGGAGTAAAGGAAAGAGGATAATAAAAATTCTGTTTTGAAAAGGAGAACAGTAAAATGGCTGCTGGGCGGGGGACTTTAGATAAATTTATTGGGGGCTTGGCACATCTTAAATAGCATAACAAGGTAGATATCTCAGCTAAGGCATTTATCTTGCTTTAAAAAACATTTTTTTTCAAGGCCCACTCTCACATGCACAGACATGACATGCAAAATGCTAGTAACAGGCTTTTAAACACTTTAAAGAGAACTGATGAAAACCAGTCATAATGAACAACAGCCTCTTTAACTTTCCATTTAAATTTTCATCTCCACTCCACACCCAGCTGTGCAGTAAAGGCAGGTAAGGTTAGAGAAACTTCTGTAAAGTGAGCAGACAGAGAAAAAGTCTCTTTTAAGATGTCATTATGTGCTGTGGCTATGAAGCAAAGGCTGCAGGTAGAGGAGTTAGGTTTGAAAGAGATCCTGTTACTAGGTAGACTTAGCAGTGACATCATTATATCTAACAGCCAGTGAAAGCTGCTGAAAATGGAGAGTGGTTTCATTTTCAGCTGCTCTTGGATAGCATCTCTGGTTTTGAGGGCCATTTGGGAAAACAAATCATGTTTAAGCTAAAGTTCAAGAACTAGCTTACAAGCAACAATGAATGAAAGTTAAAGTCAGTAAACCAACAGCAAAGCATTACTTAATTTCAATAGCAAGTCATAGTTAAAGCACTGGGCTGGGTTTAAACATAACATGAAACCATGGCTTATTAAAACCATGGTTTTAATATTGTGTGCAAACTATTTATTAAATTTATATACCACCTTTCATCTGAAGATCACAGGATGGTTCACAACATAAAAATACAAAAATCCATAACACAACAACCAACCAAACTAATAACCCCACCTCCAGAAAACATATGAAACGCCATAGCTTGTTTAATTAGTTAAAGGCCTGGTTATAGAGAAATGTTTTTGCCTGGAGCCTAAAAATATGTAATGAAGGTGCCAGGCGAGCCACCCTGGGAAGGGCATTCTACAAATGTGGAGCCACTGCAGAAAAGCCCTGCTTTTGTGTTACCACCAACTGGACCTCTTGTGGAGGGGCTCATGAAGAAGGGCCTTAGATTATGTTTGCATGGTCCAAGTTGGTTCATATGGGAAGATACGGTCTTAGGTATTGTGATCTTGAGCCATTTTAGGCATTACAGATCAAAACCAGCACTGAATTGGGTCCAGAAACTAATTGGCAGCCAGTGCATTCGGTCCAGAATAGGTGCTATATGCTTAAACTGTCTTGGCCTGGTGAGCAACCTGACTCCCAAATTCTGCACCTGCTGTAGTTTCCAGTCTCTTCAGAGGCAGCCCCACATATGTTGCAGCAATATAACCTAGAGATTACCAGAGCATGGACAACAGTAGTTAGGCTATCCCTGTCCAGATAGAAGTTCAGGTAGGCTATCAGCTGGAGGGATGGAAGTCACAGCAAAGGATCCAGGATCAGTGTTAAAAACTAGTATAGGACTGCTAGGAGCCATGTGGCTCCTGGGATCTAGGTTGTGGGCACCAAAACAAAATGTCTAGGGACAGCCCCACAGCTAAAAGATAGAAAAATAAAATTTGCTGCCAGGTGAATCAGGTGGTCCGCAGGGTAGCGTGGCAGCTACCCTGCAGACCACCTGATTCACATTTGTCAATGTATTGTACGTTTGTCAATGTATTACTGACATTCATCAGGTTACGGTGGAAGTTTTTACTACAGTTATGAATATATGGATTCTGACCATTACATATCTTTTCAGAATCTTCTTCTTTTTGCTTTGGTTTGAATTATGGGAAGATACATTTCTCTAATTAGAAAGGAAAGCGATTGATTTTAACAGGTTGCTCTCAGTGAACATAGGACCTATTAAGAGCAGAATTGTTCAGCTTCGTAGTAAATATATGCTATAAAGGTCCAGCACATCTGTAACACTCATTGATTTACAAAAGGAGTAAATTATTGTTCTTTTTTTCCTGCACATAAATTTACTATTAATAAGGATATTTCAAAAATAGGGTTACTAACAAGGCATCTGTCAGGACTTGTTCAGGAAAAAATGATTCAGAAAAGTAAGATATATTGCATTTGCATTTATAGCCATCTTAGTTTATTTTTCCAATGACGCAGTGCCAAATCAGTTTTCAGCATCAGTTTTTATAGCTTCTTTTTCTTGTGTGGATTTCTATTCTCTCCACAAAAGGACAAAGCAGCTGCTTTTCTATGTTCTTGATGCTACACACTGTCAACATGGGCAGTGGCAGACTCAAATTTGAAACTTGGCTTCATTCAGATATATAAAGATCTTGCTTCCAACCACTCCATCTGTGCACACAAGTGACTTGTGCCACTACAGCTGGAGAGGAGGCATTATTTTTAACCCCTGCTCTGCTTGCTGATTTATTTTAACTAAAACAATTTTATCATGCCTTTCCTCAAAAGACTTCAAGGTGGCTTACACTCAAAACAACACAATTCCCACTTCAGCGGGCAAAAGTGACAATTTTTAAAGCAATAAAACAAGCATTACAGTAATTCAACTTGAACTCAGTGGCTGCATTTACACATAACACTAAGCCATGGTTTGCTTAATGGCAGTGCTTTTAATGGCAGTACCCCTGCCCGTACGGGCCAGTCTTGCCAGACTCTAGGGTTGTGCGCTCATCTCACTCTATAGGCCGGGAGCCAGCGCTGTCCGGAGACACTTCGGGGTCACGTGGCCAGCGTGACAAGCTGCATCTGGCGAGCCAGCACAGCACACGGAACCCTGTTTACCTTCCCGCTGGTAAGCGGTCCCTGTTTATCTACTTGCACCCGGGGGTGCTTTTGAACTGCTAGGTTGGCAGGCGCTGGGACCGAACGACGGGAGCGCACCCCGCCGCGGGGATTCGAACTGCCGACCATACGATCAGCAAGTCCTAGGCGCTGAGGTTTTACCCACAGCGCCACCCGCGTCCCTTTAATGGCAGTACACACTGGTATACAGCACCAGCACCTCCCCCCCATCAGAGCCTGGGAGGCTTCTGCCCAGCTTAGGGTGGGAGGCGTGATGCTCTGGCAGGGTCCAAGAGCCCTTCCTTGCATGGTGAGTACCAGCACCCTTTTTCTAGAGGGAAAAAAAGCACTTCTTTAACCTCGGTGTGTGCAAGAAACCATGAGTCATCTCACAAATGAATGAACCTAGAAAGCTGCCTTCTACATTGCTAGCCTGCTGGGTCCATCTACGTCCATATTGTCTGGCATAGCAGCAGTTCTCCAGGGCTTCGAACAGAAACCTTTCCCAGGCCTACATGGCGATGCCAGAGCTTGAAGCAAAGTTTAGGAGAATTTCCTCATTTTATTTCATCTCTGAATCCATTTTTTGCAGTTAGAAAATCTGTGTATGTGCTTGACTAAGCCTTTTCTAATAGAACAAACAGGCTGTTTTAAGTATGTGCAAGCCTCTGTTCTCTTGCAGTTCCTAGAAAAACTGAAAGGAATTGAACATAAGAAGATAAGTTATGACGATGGAGAACAATACACTAGGAGATTGGCCAAGCATCATAATTACACTAACTCTTAGGTTAAGAAGAGAACAAAAATATGAACACAGAGAACTGAAAGCAGACACTGCAGACCACTAATACACAGAGCAATATGAAGAGCAATTTGAAGACAATGTAAACAGACACTGATCTCTGAATAGTTTACTATGACGACAGTGTTGTAATTGTGTACTGGTGATTGCTGTAACTGTCTGATTGGTCAAGTGGTAATCACCTATGTAGTCAGATGTGTATAAAAGATGATGCCTGAAAGCATTAACGTGCAGCCTCCCTCTGATTTTTTTTAAGGAGGCTGACTCTATGTACATTGTATTATTAAAGGCCTAATTCTTCTTTTAAAGCCTGTATTTATTGATATTCCCTTGGGAAACCTCGGGTAGGATGAATCGTTTACAAATTTCTCCAACAAAAGCAGATGCTCTGCTATTGAATTATGACCCTTTTCCCATGCCTTCACTAAGAAAGGCACACATGTGCTTTCAGATCACCAACAGAAGCTCTGTTGGTACAGCTTGGTGAGCATCTGGGTGGAATAATCAAGGAAACCATGGTTAAGCAGGAATGTTGGGTTCAGATATAATACCAAACTATATTTAAAAAAAAACATCATTTGTAATAAAAAACATGGCTTTGTATTGTTGATTTTGTCAGAAAAAACATGGTTAGTCTGCTGACTGCAAACCAGGCCAGTGTTATGGATCCTAAATTGTTCCTCCATTTGTATCAGGAGCAGTGAGCTCCACTATCTCCTACTCCATCTGCAAGCCACTGCCCCTGCAACATATTGCACTACAGTGGTACCTCGGTTTAATAACAGTCCTGTTTAAGAACGATTCGGTTTACGAACTCCACAAAACCGGAAATAGTGTCCCGGTTTGAGAACTTTACCTCAGTCTAAGAACGGAATCCAAATGGTGGAAGGGCACAGGCGGCAGGAGGCCTCATTAGGGAAAGTGCACCTCAGTTTAAGAACAGACTTCCAGAACGGATTAAGTTCGTAAACCAAGGTAACACTGTACACTCTAAAGGGTCCCTTAACTCACAAAAGCAGGTCTATACAGAGTCAGGCGGTCTTTTAGAGAACATACAAAGCCCTGAACAACTCAGGACCGGCTAAACAAGACTTTCCACATGGCTCAGTAGTTTATCGGCAGGCAGTGCAGTTTCTTCAGAATAGGAAGCTGCTGAAATCCTGCTTCAGCATATGCTACCAGTTACTGTCATTTTTCACCCCCGAATCATTATTTCAGGGTTTTTTCCCTAAAAGTTTTCATGCTTCTCAACTTTCAAAGCTGAAAATTTGATTTCCCATTTCCAATGCTCATCATACTGTACCCCGAAGCATTTTTAAACAGAGGTTGGCAATGCTAACATCTTTACCATAAATGGAGCTTAGAGGAAGCAGAGCCTGCAAGTGTGGTAAAGGTAAAAACAAGAGCTCAAAACCTGTGCAAGTCATGAAGTGTTCCAATTAATTGCAAGTTAAAGAATTTTTAAGAGCCTACACACAATTCCTAGCTCTCAACTTTTGCTTTTATCATCTTCATACACTCAGCTCTAATCATCCTTTTCAGTTCTTGTTTGTACCCAAAATAAACTAACAGAGTAGTCAACGTAATGACATCAAATGCAGTGCACATTTTTGTGGTCTCCAAAAGACAAACACAAGTGCCATGTATGAAAAGTATAAAGGAACCAGAAGATGGAAAGCGGCAAAACATAAAATATGCATTTACGCATAAATTCTTTACACAGGTGAGATAAGGCCTTTATAGTCAAACTGGGGGTGTTTTAACACATAAATTACTACATTTCACAGAAACTGCAGAAGGTTTTCTATTTCATATCAATCCCTAAAGTATAATCTTTATGAATATAAGCGAAACATGTACCCTCACATCTGTTTTATTTGCTCTAAATTCTATTCTCGGGCACTTTCAAGACAAAATCAATGCTACAGCTAATATACACTACAGAAAAGCAAATCTTCCTTTCTAACTGGTAACAATAACTTTGGAAATAAAATTAGTAACAATTCCCAAAATTGATTTTGATAATTCAAATACATACACTAAAACATCATTCCACTGCTTGAGACTTCAGAGAAGAGTCACTCTGTTGAACGGAAGAGCAACCTCCATAAATTATTAGACCAAAAAGGGAAGATTCATGAATTGTAAAGAGGTAGTTTTTATTTGAGGCATCTACCAATTCAGTGCATCTATTTGCTTCATGGAACACTGGGACATTCCCAGGGAACTTCTTTCTAAGTTCATGGTTCCACAATCTGAGGCAGAGTTCACATAAGTATAAGCAGATCACATAACATAAATCTCTCATGATTTTTTAGTATGGAGTGCCTTATTACTGTACTATTCATACACATTTTCATAACAGATGTTTACAAAGGGGACCTGGAGAACTAGCTATTAAGCTAAGGCAAGAGCTAATATTTTGGCAAAAATACTTTAATTTCCATCCGACAAACACTTCCAATGAAGTGATATGCAGACTGAATGGAAAGTAGGCAATTATTTAGAAATCCGTTTTTCCTAGGATTGGCATATTATTGTAAAACAAAACAAAGAATGTGTAAGTGATTTGTCAACATACCCTAATTTCAGCTGGCAGTTGCTCCTGTCCTTGTTTGTAGCTTTACAGAAACTTCTGTGGATTGTCCTGCCCAGAGGGTATAATTCAAAGGGGAGTGGAGTGGAACTGCCTTTGATGTGTCTGGGAGTTAGCCATGGGTCAATAGTGATCCTGGTATGTTATGCTTGTTATACCCTCTGCCTAGAATACTGTCAAAGAATTTACCCAAGAACATATCCCTCTTCAGCCTTTGAGAGGGCACTCTCTTCTTGGGAGGGGAAAAACAAGCAGTCCACAAAGGCTGCAGCAGGGGGAGAGAAGGGAAGAAGGGCCATTCTACCAGCTCTGCTGATGGACCAGTCACATTTGCCTTTTCGTCAACAGTCACCTAGCTCCAGACATTACATCAGGCTTCAGAAGACAGAAAATGAAAATGAAAGCTCCACTGACTTTACTGTAAGGCCAACTCCTTTTGGGTTCTTCTCTTTTTCCATCACAGCTCGTCAGTCTATGGACTTTGTACATTTAGGAACTGGTGCCTAGCATTTCTCATCCTCCCTCCCCATCCCTTTTCTCTTTTGTGTCCTGTCTTTTCACAGATTTTAAGGCAAGAACTAGCTTGAATTTTTTTGTTCAGGGGGCCCTTTCTGGCTGAAGAGCAGCCTAAAAATGTGGTAAATAAATTCATTAAATGGACAGAGGGGTGCTGGCAGCTTATAACACCCTGAAGCATTTTGTAAAAAAAACTGTATAAAATGGGCTAATACAAACCATGCAGGTATGCAGTTCCATGATACCTAATCAGCAACATTGGCATGAAGTAGTAAGCGTTCTTGTAATATAAACCAACAGTCACAGTGACTGAGGTGGATACACCCTAATTATGTCTGGGTGATAACCTGGTGCACATAGTTTGATGATGTTTGGTGGTCTAGAAGTGAGTATCAACACTAGAACACTGAGGAATGAGAGATTACTACAAAAACACCTCTCATACACATTCACATTTGGGACTGCTGCTGGCTGGATTCAGTGGCACTAACCCTTGTCAAACTTTACTGGCCAAAATTACAAGGAAACGGCTATTTTACGGGGAAAGAGGCATTCACATATTTTGCCAACTTTATTTTCTGAATGATTTGCTGAGGCATTTCACACAAAGACAACTGAGGGGAAAGAAGTCAGCAGTACCAGTGGTGAGGCAGAAACTTCACAGCTGCCCCAACCAGATCCCTCTTTTGCGACAAAATACTATATGGCTTTCCCACTCTGGTCTCTTCAAACTTGGTATCTCTTAAACATTTTAGATTATCTGACCACTGAGGTTCTAACATGTTATTTGTCGGAGTTTACAAGCACAAATGAAATAGCCTTGTCAGTAATGATGTAATAAAGCTGACTGAAGTCTCTGTTGCTCTGCAGTGACGATCCTCTGCAAGGAAAAGCTGAAAGCTGAACATAACATGCCCAGCATAGCAAATTTGCACTACCAACCACCACAAATCTGCCAGTGAAAGAGAACGCCAGGTCACAAAGCAAGCGACCTGAAAACTCAGCATTATGCAAAATCTGAACTACATGTATTCAGAAGGCATCCAAATTATTTGAAGTTTCACACCATAGTGACCTCACTGGGGTGAAATTACCTTCCTTGAATTATGCAGGCAGCTCAGAATATTGCAGTGTATTTTCGATGCTCTATAAAATGAATTAGATGCTTTAATTTAACATATTACACAGGCTAATGTCATAGGTGAAGCAGGCTTGGTTTGGTCAGGGTGAAGGGGGCCAAATGTCAATACCAGTGTGCTGAGCAAACTCTGACTTAAAATATGTGTAGAAAAAACAACCAAAGTAACAAAAACTTAACCTTAGTAGCTTTCTCTGCTGAATGAAGGCAAAGCAGTAGACCTTTATTCAGTAGGACAGTCGAAGCTTCCACAGCAACATGGTGTCAAACCAAACACCAGGCCCATGTTCACTGTCCTACTGAATAAAGGTCTACTGCTTCAGGAGATTTTTACAATACACCCATTAAAAAATGTGTGTCTGACCTACCCTCAGGCTTACACCAAAAGGCTATTTCCAAGAAGGCTATTTCACTATGCAATGCAAAGCTGACCCGCAAAGCAGCATTCTCATCCAACGTGCACAGTTTACAGCTGTTTATGGTAGCACGGCTATACCCTCTGACAGGTTTATTTGTGTAACTGTTTATGTTTTCATTATGTTCTGTGATCTGCTACGTGGAACTTGTGTTCAAGAGGATCCTACTGTATCTAAGGTGTTTACTAAGATTTCCAACAGCATAACTACAAAAAAAGAGAAAAAAAGATATGCTGCCTGAGAAGGGTTCTACCTGCAGCTATTATATTTACTCATTCATAGACACCCCAATTGTAATTTATTATGCTATTATTTCCCACATTAAACTGAAAAGGTAGAGAAAAATGGGAATCAATGCTCTTTTATAATTTCTGGCTTAAATATTATTTCTGATTTAAATAATGTACTCCTGGCTAAATAGGCAGCTTTATAAAAAAAATACGTCTTAGTATTTCTGAGCAGTATGTTCATTTAGTATCAATGGACTGACTATACTGAAAAAATATAAACAGGACTCTGGCTTGCAGAGGGGAAGGGTCACAGATCTCTTAGCTCATTAGCAGAGTAAATGCTATGCAAACATAAAGGTCACAATTTCTAAAGGCTCTGTTTCTAGCAACTCCAGTTAAAGGCTCTCCAGTAATTGCTATAGGAAGAATCTCATTCCAAGCCCATGAGAGCTGCTGTTAGAAAACTAGATGGGTAAGTGGCCTGACTCAGTAGAACACAGCTTAGGAGGGGCTGGGGCTGGGGGTGGGGGTGGGGGAAGTAATAAGAAGCGGTGTGACTCAGTGGCAGACCACATGCTTTACACAAAAACCTCTGAGGTCCAATTCCTGACATCCCATTCCATGTAGGGCTGGAAAATACTCATCTTTAAATCCTAAACAGCTGCTGCCAGAGAGGTGCTGAAGCTGATGGAACAGTGGCCTGAGAGTGGCTTATGTTCCTAAAGCCAAGGGGAAACTGTTTCAGGGAAGGGCTAGAGCTCAGATGCAAGGCACATGCTTTGGATGTGAAAGGTGCCATGTTCTGCCCTTGGTATCTTCAGGTAAAGCTGGGGGAAAGCACTGTCTGAAATCTTGGAAAACCACTACCTGTCAGTGTAGCGGATAAGATCTTTTCAGATGTGGGACCAACCTTTAGCTCAACCAAGCATTTGGAGATGCACTTCATAACTTTACGCCTTTTGTTTTTATGACGGCTGTGTTACAGTTGTGACCCACCTTACCTTGGTCTGCCACCCAATAATGGGTCCCAACCCTCCAGCAAAGTAGCCAAACACCCCCCATTTGTTTCAGGTGACCATTATGCTCCCCTGAAAGAGCAGAGTGAGTATCATCAACACTAGGGAACAGGTAAAATCAGAGAACTTCTGAATGAGTAAAATATAAGGTGGCTGAGGGTTATCTGTTTGTTCCAACTAGAAAAATTACCTTGCCACTGCTTGAAGTGGCAGCTTAGCTCACCTCAGCAGCTTGCCAGCATTCCCTCTGAAATTTTAGAAAGAGTACCCAATGAGAGCAACACATTTGTCATAATACATTGTCATCCTTGCCGCGGGGTGGGGGTGGATGGCTGTCTCCATTGGCCAAGAGGTGACAATAGTATTTTATAACAGCTTATTCTATATGTTGGCTATGCAACAAAATGATAGTGAACCCAAGAGATTGCAGCAGATAAGCCAAGACCAGCAAGAGTCACAGCTAGACTTGTTAACATTGCTTGCTACAAACAGCAAAAGGCAAAGCAGGGAGCAGATATGATGGAGCAGGGCCTTTTCTGTAGTGAGACCCTGACCATAAATCTAGACTAGCTTCATCTGTTTTTAAGCAGGTCATTAAAATTTTTCATTGTTGTTCCACATAGCTTTTGAATTATTTTAAAGGTAATTCTTCCATTCTGTGTTTTTTTAAAAAAAATATGGTTTTATTAAATCTGTTATGAAATCGTTTTAAAGTTTCTAAGTTAAGATTTTTATATTCTAAGACACTTGGGGCTTTTTGTCTTGACAGGCAATTGATAAATAAATAAATGGTTTGTGTTGTTCAACAAAGCTTGCTCGTATCTACTGTGAGATGAAAGACGTAATGAAAATACAGCACTATGGTCTGATTCAAGTACAATCATGCCGTGCTACATCACCTATGTGTTCAATTCATGAGAAATTAGTACTTCAAAAGACACACACTTTTATTCCCAACCACTTCTGTGGCACCTAACTCCAATTCCACAATGTAAACATTAAACATTTGAGGAAGATTAAGAGTTAGTCTCTGTTAAGCCCATTCCATGCTGCAACAAAGACGGCATTTTTATCAGTTTTTTTAGCATGCAGAGCACCTGGACTAGAAGACAGACAAGAGATCTGCCTTCGATCTTAGAAGAAATATGCCACAACGTATTTCAACCTGCAACATTCATCTACTGGAATGCCAAACTGTGAGCTGAAATATTTGCCTTTGTAATCTTATTATCTATAGCAAATTCTGTTGTCTGCTTCTAATTTATGAGCAGTGATAGAAAAGGCTAAAATGCAGAAGCAACAAGTTAAATCCAAGGGGTAAAATATCTAAATGAATCATGACTGCAACCAAAAGTCTACAGTCATACCTCGGGTTGCGAACGCTGCAGGTTGCACGTTTTCACGTTACGGACCACGCCGAACCCGGAACTACCGGAACGGGTTACTTCCGGGTTTCAGCGCTCGCTCATGTGCAGAAAAACCAAATCACGCTTTGCGAATAAGCGTCAGATCGTGTCACATGTGTGTGCAGACACGGCACTGCGGGTTATGAACGTGCCTCCCGCATGGATCATGTTCGCAACCCGAGGTATGACTGTACAAGTCATCTTCCAGTTGTTCACAAGCAGTTTACAGTGCAGCCTATGGGTGGGTTCACCAAATTGTCCCTGTATGAAAAACCCTACTACTGAAAACACAATGGGAATTTTATAATTGCATGGGGAAAGTTTTCTACCACCTTTCCCCCTTGATTTCACTATTCAACGCAGAATTCTTGACTTAGAATACATCTATAAATAGTTAAGATTACATACATTTAATATTGCAAACATTTGCAGCAATTTATGGGTTCACCATAGGCATCTGCTTGGCCTCTATAAGAAAAATAATACTGTATTAGATGAGCCTATTGTCCGATCCAGCAGGGCTTTTCTTACATTCCTCTATTATGTCTTTCTGTTTAATCAGTCCAATGTTTCTTGGTGACATAATTATTTATTCCCACTCAGAATCTGCATTTCCAGATCTTCAGTGTACTTTTTGACATATTTGCTTCCAGAACCCTAGAAAAGTACCTACCTATCCACCTCATGCTCCTACCACAGAACACTACATCACAACATCGTACTCAGTAAAGTGGTTATCCACAATGATCACAAACTCTTTACATCATGTTTTCATGGAACAAGGACTTCCCAAATCTGGGCTGGATTTATTTGTCAAGCATAAAAATTACCAGTGTGTTATCACCTTGAGAATGCTGTTGAAATCAGTAGAAATCGAAACTATAAACCGAAACTATACCAAAACTTCCTTTGCAAGTCCTCCACAGACATCATTACAAACTCCAAGGTGAGAAGGGATTACAAACTAGAATGAAGCTAGGTAAAGAAATAAAGGGATTTAAATGAATAACTCTCCCTACTAACTTGCAAATTAAAAGCTACCTAAGGAAATAATGCTTAAGAGATAAATTTCCAGGAGTAGCGATGACACAACATAATTCTCACAGATAGCATTAAATCTGTCCAAATGGGTAACAGGAGATTTAAAAAAAAAGCAGCACAGACCAGTTCACCTCAACAGTTCAGGGTAGATACTACAGTTTAAAATTGTTATTTAATGTGCACATTTAGCAGATTAATAAATAATGCTAATAAGACTATTGGGATTTTAATGCTGCTATTTGCTAAATGGTTTGTTTTACTTGATTATTTTAATTTAACTTTTATTTCTTATCTTTTTCTATTTAAGGATGCTACAAACTATCCTCGGCAACTTAATGAAATAAAACCACATTTCCAATTGGCCCAGCTACAGAATACCAGTTGAAATACGGCATTCCTGGAATATTTTCAAGATATGCTTGGAAAGAAAGTTCTTACATTTTGCTTAATGAGGTCAATATCCAGCTATAGGAAGATAGCCCTCCAAAGCATTCTCCCTATATCAGTTTGGAATTATTTCCCTAACATCTCCCTCTTATATTCTGAAGCAGCAGAACAATCATCCATAAGAGACACACAACTCAGCTCACACTGGGCCACTTTGATGTCCATATTGCATCACTACATCAACAGCATTTTTACTATAATTTTAACTCAATGTTTTCATTTTCTCTGCATGTGCCATAGTATGCTCTCTCTTCTCTCCTTGAACAGCCAAAGATCTCCCCAAATGCTGCAATCCCACATTTTCACTCAAATCTCTGAGTCTCCCATCCATTCTCATCTTTTCCTTCGTTCAGACTCTCTTTGCTGTTTCTGCTGCCCACCCCCCTCCACCCCAATCTCTCTTTCTTCTAAATGAGCTCAGTAACAGTAGCCCACAAGTCTTTGGGGTTTTTTTCCAGCAATTCGCTAAGTGAGCAAGTCTCAGGTGCAAGCAATCACAGTTTGCAACAGGCTGGGAAAACTGGTACCAACACCACAACATACAGTGGTGCCTCGCAAGACGAAATTAATCCGTTCCGCGAGAGTCTTCGTCTAGCGGTTTTTTCGTCTTGCGAAGCAACCCTATTAGCGGCTTAACGGATTAGCGCTATTAGCGGTTTAGCGGCTATTAAAGGCTTAAAGGCTTAGCGGATTAGCTGCTAAAAGGCTATTAAAGGCTATTAAAGGCTTAGCAGATTAGATAAAGGGGGGGGGGAGCGAAAAAAAAATCTCAAGACTTGCAAGACATTTTCGTCTTGCGAAGCAAGCCCATAGGGAAATTCGTCCTGCGAAGCAACTCAAAAACGGAAAACCCTTTCATCTAGCGGGTTTTCCGTCTTGCGAGGCATTCGTCTTGCGGGGCACCACTGTATTTTTAAATCTAGGAAGAGAAGGAGCAGGGCCACCAAGAGGGATGTTCAGGGGCTACTCATGTACTGGGCCCAATGCTAGCAGCAGTTCCAGCCTCTTAGCTTTCACTTTTTTAAAAAAAGGTAAGTCAATTGGTCATTTCTAAAGAAAGGTATGAAACAAAATATGGAGACCAGGGTGGATAAAAATCAATTAATTTTTTAAAAAAATAAAAATCAGGTTTTTTTATTTAAATCAGATTTTTTTTAAAATTTAAATTGGATTTTTAAAATAAAATGCTTCTGGATGAAAAATCTTTCTAAAAATAGTCTTCTATTTAAGTTACATTATAGTCCAAAGGCTATTCATCAGGAAATAAGGATTTGTTTTAAGTTTTTCATGTGCGCTAAAACTCAGTCTAAGTTTTTTTGTTTAAAATGTTTAACCACATCAGTTAACAAACATGGCTACATACGCTATAATGTTATTGCTTTGGTTAAATAAATTGTTTAAGTGGTTGTTAGGGAAATGATTATTTTCTCCTTCCAATAAAGTACAGCAGAAAAGTTGTCCAAATATAAACAGTTAACTTATTAAACCTCACAATAATTTCATAATTATCTGTCTATGTATTTCTAATAGTATAAACAAATCAGTCATTTTTTATATAACCTTAAAAACTACTCTGAAAAATTATTATTCCAAAAATGAAGCCTTCCTCTGGTTGTACATATTAAGATTATACCAGCAAGAATGAGACTTTCTGTAAAAAAAAATAAAAAATGATTTAAAGCAAGTCTAACTGACTAGTGATTTAAATCAAGCCTTACTGACTAGTGGTTTAAATCGTGATTGAAATCAAATCTACCCTGATGGAGACAACTGGTAAGGTTTTGGCACTTGCAGGCAGCACAGTTGATAAGGGTGCTTTATCACTGTTGCTAAGCAGAGGAAGGAATGTTGACAACCCCAGCTGGGACTCAGGAGGGGGCCCTTGCAGAGCAGCAGAAAAGGTTGGGGAAGCTGGATGGAGAAGGATACCGGGACATGTTTATTTAAACATTTTTCTCACATACACATTATTTCATTCACTCCCTAAGGGAGCTGCCTTTATAGAATAAAGCACAGTTGGCTGACTTTGGTATGCTTTACTCAGAGGTAAAATAAATTGGGTTGCCTTTCTACTGAGGAAAAAATGGCAACATGGCAGTCCCTCTGCCCTGATTTTCCATACCCCCCCCCCCCACAAAACCACTACTGGTCTGCTTGTCCTCACTATGCTGTTATTTATTAATAAACACTAACCATAAAACAAAACCATAACATACAAAATGAATCAGCAGATACAACCATAAAAAACTAAGCACCTTGTAGCTGCATCGAGTTTAAATTCCTGTAGACTGTAGGATATTTTTTGTTTATCAAGATTAGCAAAATGTTCTGTGTGTATACATTTTGCTGAGAGTTGTGAAACTGCATGCATTTGTTGCTTATTGTTCTAGATTTGTCTTGTGACTTTTCTCCCAGGAATTCAAAGCTGTGTACATTGTGTTCTTCTTCCCACTTTTATCTCCACAACTCTATTTACTGGATGCTTTTACTGGAAATAGGAGGAGCGAATTTCTGACAACACTGCTTTCCTACTGCAGTATCTTGAAGACTTTCTTGGGGTGTTTGGGAAATCCTCTGGAATAGCATGATAGGTGGCGAAAATCTATTCCTTTCCGTCCTTAACTGAGAACATTCATTGGCTCTCCACCCCTTTTTTATTCACAGAAGTGACACTTTAGATGCAGAACACTACATTTTATGAGGATCCTCTAAGTCAGCCTTTCTCAACTTTGGCTCCCCAGATGTTGTTAGGCTACCACTCCCATCATTCCTGACCACTGGTCTGCTAGCTAGGGATGACAGGAGTTGTAGTCCTACAATATCCGGGGCCCAAGGTTGAGAAAGACTGCTCTAGATATGCAGAAAAAACTAGTAACAAAAAAATGCAGAACATTATTCTCTTGTATTTTGACAGTTAAAGTAGAGATGCATTCTACCTGAGGGGGCCAGGGACTGATCTGGATATAAGTAAATATTAAATGCAATTATTGGGGGAGTCCATTATTGTTAGTACTAAAAATACTAATTTAATTAATGGTATCGACTTCAAAATGTTAGATTGGACAATCTACATATTTCAATAGTGAATGTTGGTTTGTTTAAACTTGACAGAAGTGGACAATATCAACTCCTTGGAACATTTTACGAATTTTCAATAGGATACAAATTATATTACAAACAAAATGCAAGAACAATCCTTCCCTTCCAAATCCATTTTTACACATTCACAATTTGCCAGATAATTTTTTCATCAACTGCAACTTTTTAAAGTCAACTGAAATGATAGATTTGCAATTAACAAAAAAAAATGCAGTTGTACCCACTCTGTATACACAATATGATGCACACTTATACCCACCTGACTGCAGCAAACCTCCTCACAGCTCCTTTGCAAGCTGAAGTTGTAGGTCCTTTTCACACTGATCAGACCCATTCAGGTGGTACCCTACAGAACACAAAAATGGATAATCATAATCTCAGTAAACACTGAAAAGCTTCCCTAAAATCACAGTATATGCTTTCAAGTCCACAGGATGATACTAAGAATGTCTGCTTCAGTCCCCTATGCATAACTGGTGCGTGTCTGCCAAACAAACTGTAATAAGAGTGTTCTTTATGGCTAAAAGATGCCACATTCTTTCTGAGATGCCTCCAAAACGCTAGGATTATAGGTGGGGAGAGAATTAGAGAAGCACAACTTGGAAACTAGCCTAACTAATTTGTGCCAACAGGGCTCATTTGAGCAAACACTACTGGAATTGAAAGCAGCTTCGGGGCAATGATTTGTTTTTCCTGGAGTCCATGGGTTTGCCTAGGACACAGAATGATGACTTAAGTGCTACAATAGATACAACCTCAAACTTCCCAAACCTGAAAGACCTGCAGTTCTGTTTTATTATTTATTCATACTTATATCCCATTCTTCCTCTCAATGGCAGTGCGGGGCAGGTAACAATACGGCACAACAATAAGAGACAACAACATTAACAAAACAGCAGTGTCAGCAAGGAGCTTGATTACATTCCTTGGTAACAAAAAGGTCTTCACCTTGTGCAAAAATGAGGACAACGTGGAGGAAACCTGCTGCCCATCAGAAGATTTGAACTACAATTCAAATCAGCAGCAGCCAACACCAATAGTAGTCCAAAACATCTGGAGGGAACGAGGTTCACAGAATCATAGATTTGGAAGGGACCCCAAGTTGGCAAAAGCTGTTTTATTATAAATTATGGTTCAGTGTGAAGAAGTGATGTGCTGGTACACACTGCTCAGAAGTTCCTGAACCACTTCTCCCCCTTGCTACTGCCACACCACAAAGGGAACAAACCAGAGGCTGGCTTCATGTTATGTGCAAAGCAGGGCTCATTATTTGTTTCCCTCAAACAAACTAAGAGAGGTAGGAGCAACTCAGGACTTTTCTGGCAATGTGTACCAGCATGTTGCTCCTTCACAATAAAGTAAAATATAGTTCAGTGTTGCACGGAAATCAATATATTGTACCTCACAGGTAATGCAACCTTGTCTTCTACCTATATTCAAAATAGACAGGATTTGCAGAACAGTAACACACCCATTTTTAACGGGACGCGGGTGGCGCTGTGGGTAAAACCTCAGCGCCTAGGATTTGCCGATCGCATGGTCAGCGGTTCGAATCCCCATGGCAGGGTGAGCTCCCATCGTTCGGTCCCAGCTCCTGCCCACCTAGCAGTTCGAAAGCACCCCTAAGTGCAAGTAGATAAATAGGTACCGCTTTATAGCGGGAAGGTAAACGGCGTTTCCGTGTGCTGCGCTGGTGCTGGCTCGCCAGAGCAGCTTCGTCACGCTGGCCACGTGACCCGGAAGTGTCTCCAGACAGCGCTGGACCCCGGCCTCTTAAGTGAGATGGGCGCACAACCCTAGAGTCGGACACGACTGGCCCGTACGGGCAAGGGTACCTTTAACACACCCATTTAATTTATTACACAGATTTAATCAGGAATACGATGGTGCGTACTAACGTCTCAGTCCTGAAAACACAACCTCAAAACCAAGTATTTCCTGACATTATCCATTTGTTCAATTTACAGCCCCAAATTATAGAAAGCTTTCTTGCTAAGCCTTTGCACGGTTTAAACAGTACCTTCACGAGTGGCACATTAATTCTTTCAAGGTCAATTATTACCTGGATTTGTGACCCTGAATCTGTAACAACAGGAGCTCAGATCAAACTCTCAATTTCTTACATTTATTGTCAATGGGGAAAATCAGACTCAAAATTAACATCAAGACTTCCTAGCAGCATTTTCAGTAGCTTTTGTTCTCATTCATTTCTGCTAGATATACTGCAAGTCCAAAGGTCTTGTATTTTCAGGGGCCCCACTAATTAAAGCACAAACATTTGATGGCATGAAGGTAAAAGTTAAGAAAGGTCAACATTTCTTTCCTTCTGCAACAGGATGGTAGCTGCAGCCTCCCACTAAAATCTGGGAATGATCATGCACTTTTAACTGACATTTGAGAATCACCTGGTGGCTAATGGTAAAATGCTACTTTATGAGCTGAAGACAATGTTATCTATTGGAGGGCAATGTTTCCCTTAGGCAGAAACACTGACATGCCAAGGCATACTTTAAGCCTCTCCAGGTTTCCCAAAACAAGAACATTCCGAAAGCTGTTAAAATGCAGAGAAGCCAATTTTTACAAACAATAATCATACAACAGTCAAATTAAGCAGAAATTCAGGACACGATTGTAAAGCATGAAAAGTGCTCCTCACCTTCTCAACTCAGTGGGTGATCTCATTTACTGAGAAAGATTCCAACATTTGATAGTTTAAAAGCAAGAATAAGCAAAAGCACTTGTAAAATTCCTACACCTTTGTTTCCTCACAAAGAAATGGGAATGTCAGCCTAGGCAGCATAACATTTAGTCTGGCATACAGACTTTAAAATAACTTTATTAAGATCTGGGGCGGGTGGGGAGGACATATTTTGAATTTTTGTATCTTTTTTTAAAAAAGGAGTATGTACGCATCTCAAGCAACAGATTTGTATTGTATAAGCTTCCTGAATGTCTACAGAGAACCCAAAATATTAAATATACCCTTTGCTAACGAACCTATAATTTTATCTAAGTAGTGCAAATTTCAACATCGGTTTAACAGAACATTATCTACCTGTTAAATAAAAAGAAGAGAAAAGTCTTACTACTCAACTCAGTAGGCCCACACTGATTGGTTCTTTTTTGCCCATTATGCCCAACAAAAATGAACAGATCAAATAATATGCATGGAGTCATATCCCTGAAGACTTAGATTAGCACTTGGTCATAAACTAGGAAAGGGGATCTTTTAATAAATAGCTAAATGAGATGACATAGGGTGTGTCATCACCCCTCTGCTGACCATAGGAAATGGAGGAGAGCAGTGTTTCAAAGAACGTGAGGTTTCAGTTACAAGAGCTGGAGAATGCAGTTTTTATATAATTCAGATTTCAAAAGGTCAGAATATTTTGTATGACATTCCATTCAAACTTTTTGATCTATAGTTTCAGGCCAATGAAGTTTCAGAATTCCAGTAAATATTACCAGCATAAGCCTTTACACACAGATCCCGCTATCCGAAAATTCACTTATCCGCACGTAAACAATTATCTCCAAACCCCCTATATACTCTGCAGATTGACGTATCTAAAAATCCAACTTCCTTACTTCCTTGTTTGTTTATGCTTTGCTGGTCAGCAGCAGCCATTTTCAGGCAGAAATGAAGGAGAGGGATGTGGGAGCAAGATCGGATGAATCGGGGTGCAGGAGAGATCGAACAAATCAGGTTTTTTTCATGTGTCTCTCTTTTGCTGAATAAACCATTGAAAAAAACAGTGAAAGCAGTATGACAAATGCCACATGAGAAATATTTCCATAGGAAATAATGGAAATTGTGGACTTGTTATGCAATGCTTGCCTAACAAACAGTTTCCAGAGAACATATTGTGTTTGGTAAGCAGGACCTGATTGAACTGTGGAAATTCACACCTGAGATGGTAAGAAGATGCAGACGATCCTGTGGTCTATTTCCAATTCCTTAAGCCTGGGTGAGGGATTAGACATGTGAAGTCCGCATCAGCTATAATCTTAGGGCCTAAAAAATGAGGCCATAATTAATCATCTAATACCTTCTTTGTCAAATTATACATTGTGGATTTGATAAAAATTAGTTTAAAGATCTTTTCACCAAACTTCAATAAACACAAAGTTTCTGGGGTCCAACTCCAAGATTGTAAGCAATTAGCCTTCATTATTTTACTCTTACATTGTATGACTAGTGTTTTTCAAGTAAGAGAGCTTTGTGGAATACAAAGCCAAGGAGCATAACATTAGTACAAGTCATTTACACATGCATGTATGCAATTAAAATAAAATATTATACTGCCTTAAACCAGAGGTTTTCAACCATTTTTAGTCCACGGCTCCCTTGACCAACTACATTCTTTCTGCGGCATCCCTGTGGGGTTCAGGAGCCCAGTTATGTCACCCCTTGCCTGCGGTGCTGGCAGCCTCTCACCCTTTTTTGAACACCTTCCCTTGTGGAGTGTTCCCTCAATCTCCTCTCTCTCCTCTCCCCTCTCCTTGGGAGTCCTCCGGGCAGCCACTGCTGCTGCCCCTAGTTTCTGAGCTGCCCCCCTGCCCCCAAAGAAAGATGCCTCCTCACACTCCTCCCAGGGGCCTGGGACTTGTCTGTCTATTCCCGACAGTAAGAGCTAGTGGACTGACTGGCTGGGATTCCTCGCCTGCCTGCTTGCTTACTCCTTGCCCCCTGGCCAGCCCCAGAGGCGCCATTTGCCTGTGAAGCTTGTAGCCAGGGCTGGTGCAACCAACAGCCACACAAGCCTTTGGGAAGTAAAGATGCAAGAGGGCATCAGAGAAGGGAGGGAAGGAAAGGAGGACAGAGGCCACTGTTGTCCGCAGCACCCCTGACCATCATTCAAAACACCCCAGGGTGCCATGGCACACTGGTTGAAAACCACTGTCCTAAACCTAAAAGGCAAAATTGCAAATGCAACAGAGATGCTGTCCTTGAAATAAGTCATTTTCTCCACACCAGCCGTTTTACCCAAAGGTATGAACAACTTGAGAGAGGTGCTGTGGTCTAAACCACTGAGCCTACGACTTGCCGATAGGAAGGTTGAGGGCTCAAATCCCTGCGACAGGGTGAGCTCCTGTTGCTCAGTCCCAGCTCCTGCCAACCTAGCAGTTCGAAAGCACGTCAAAGTGCAAGTAGATAAATAGGTGGGAAGGTAAATGGCGTTTCCGTGCGCTGCTCTGCTTTCGCCAGAAGCAGCTAAGTCATGCTGGCCACATGACCTGGAAAAACTGTCTGTGGACAAACGCCAGCTCCCTCGGCCAGTAAAGCAACATGAGCGCCACAACCCCAGAGTCGTTCGCAACTGGACTTAACTGTCAGGGGTCCTTTACCTTTTTATGAACAACTTGAGATAATTCTGCATGTTTTACTTTACTAAGTAGTTCTGGTTATAACCACTATTACACCCTATGTTAAGACAACTTTCTATTTGAAAAACAGTGCAGATTGTGAGCTCTAAAGAGAATGTATTTGTTCCCTACTGTTCAAGACATCTATTCCTAATTGACAGCTCCAGCAAAAAGTAACATAGCATGAAAATCCCTAGGAAAAACAATAAGATGCAAAGAAGCTAACCAGCAGCTTGAAATCAATAACAACTTCATAATTTGACAAAGGAGATTAAATGATGCTGTGCAAATTACTATCAGCATTCCTCTAGCAAATTCAATGAGGTGATAAAGGCAGGATATTATGCTGACAGATGCCAAATGCTTTACATTAAAATACTGGCACACGGAATGTGGTCTTCAATTCTTGTTATAATAAGCATATTCTACTAGAAGACTAAAAATTTGGCCCTCAAGTGCTTTTTTACTTTAAAAAGAGGAGACAAGAAAAGATAAACTAGTCGTAGTAGCAAAGGAAACCTAAGATCATACATTAAGTAGCAAACGAAACATTAAACATGTGTCAGCTTTGTCCCTTTAATTTTATCCTTTTGGGATTGTTTTTTAGAACCAACACACTTCTCTTTAACTTATTTTATTCAAACCTCTAAGAACTACAAACAGGAAACTTGTGAAGATTAATTAATGAGGCAAGTTGAATTGGAAAAGGGACATGAAACAAGTTGCTGATGCAAACCTAACTGGATAACAGAAATCCAGAAGAATAAAAAAGCAAACAGAACCCAATAAAAATAACAATCACTAAAAATATATATGTACAATGAATAATCAATAAAGATTAAAGTATTTTCAAGGTTTCTATTTAGAATTTTCAAAGCGCAACACAGATTATTTATTTATTAACTGATCAATAACCATACATTCTAAATATGGGTAAGTGTTCAGAATTAAAGGATTTTTAAATACAGGTGTTTTTACTTTTTATTGCAGGGTTCCATTGATGGAAAAATGAGTTTCTTTCATTTATTGTGCATGGATTATTTCAAAATAAAAAAAATCCTTCCAGTAGCACCTTAAAGACCAACTAAGTTAGTTCTTGGTATGAGCTTTCGTGTGCAAGCACACTTCTTCAGATACACTGAAACAGAAGTTGCCAGATCCTTCTATATAGTGAGAAGGTGGGGAGGGGTATTACTCAGAAGGGTGGTGGGAATGGGAGATTGGCAGATAGCTGGGATGAGCCTGCTGACGACTCTTAACGACTGTAATGGGTCTTACAGGAAAAGGCAAGGGGTGAGAAGGTGAGAAATGGCTTAGTCATGTATAATGGGATAAGAATCCAATGTCTTTGTTCAAACCAGGTTTCTCCATGGTTTTAAGTTTGGTAATGAGTTGCAATTCACCAGAAATTTAATGATTTTCACCCCACAATCAACCTTACAATGAATCAATCTATGCAAGAAATACATTTTTTGGACACTACTATAAAAATACAGGATGGGCGCATGGACACCACCTTATACCGTAAACCAACTGACCGACAAACATATCTACATGCCTCTAGCTACCATCCCAAACATACCAAACAGTCCATTGTATATAGCCAGGCACTACGTTACAGCCGCATCTGTTCCAATTCTACAGACAGAGACTCTCACCTAAGAGATCTACAGCAAACCTTTTCAGAACTAAAATACCCAGCAGATGAAGTTAGACAACAGATCAACAGAGCCAGACTTATACCCAGAGAGAACTTGCTGCAAGACAGACCCAAAAAAGAAAATAACAGAACACCTCTAGTCATCACATACAGCTCCCAAGTTAAAACAGTACAACGCATCATCAGAGATCTACAACCTCTCCTGGACAATGACAGTTCTCTTTCTCAAGCTCTGGGAGGAAGACCTTTCATTGCCTACAGACAGCCACCCAATCTTAAACAACTCCTAACCCACAATAATACTACAACCAGACTTAACACGGACACTGGCACCAGAGCCTGCAATAAACCCAGATGCCAACTTTGCTGCCACATACACCCGGACAACACCATTACTGGCCCCAACAACATCACACATACCATCTCGGGACTATTCAATTGCTCATCATCTAACATTGTGTATGGCATCAAATGCCAACAGTGTCCTTCAGCTCTCTATATTGGACAAACAGGCCAAACCTTACGCCAAAGAATAAATGGACATAAATCTGACATCAAGAATCACAAAACAGAGAAACCAGTAGGAGAACACTTTAATCTCCCAGGACATTCTATACAAGATCTCAAAGTAGCTGTTTTACTACAAAGGAATTTCAGAAATAGACTGGAAAGAGAAGCTGCTGAATTGCAACTCATTACCAAACTTAAAACCATGGAGAAACCTGGTTTGAACAAAGACATTGGATTCTTATCCCATTATACATGACTAAGCCATTTCTCACCTTCTCACCCCTTGCCTTTTCCTGTCAGACCCATTACAGTCGTTAAGAGTCGTCAGCAGGCTCATCCTAGCTATCTGCCAATCTCCCATTCCCACCACCCTTCTGAGTAATACCCCTCCCCACCTTCTCACTATATAGAAGGATCTGGCAACTTCTGTTTCAGTGTATCTGAAGAAGTGTGCTTGCACACGAAAGCTCATACCAAGAACTAACTTAGTTGGTCTTTAAGGTGCTACTGGAAGGATTTTTTTTATTTTGACTATGGCAGACCAACACGGCTACCTATCTGTAAATGGATTATTTCAGTAAGAGTAGAAAAGTTTTCTGTCACCAGTGGAACTTCCGAGATTTGTGTGGGCATCTCATGGGCAAGGTATTGTTAATTATTAGCAAATTTGTCATAAATTTTAAATTACTAACAAATTTGTCATTAATTTTTGTAAACTGTTTTCTTATAGCCATTTTCAGTAACAATTAGTGGTGTGACAGCTCCAATGACAGAGTAAGAACAGGAAAGATTAACTAAAAAGAAACTCAGTTGATTTTGCCATTAATTTTAAAGTGTATACACTGAGTATATTGCCCATATTTACTTACTGATAATAGATCATATGGAGTTTTACTCCCCTATTGATGGGTCTCCCATGAGTACAGACCAACAGATTATCTGTCATCAAGATCTGTAAGAACTGTTGACAAAAATCATATTTGATGTAAAGACCTCAGACTTTTCTTTTACATTTGCTACATTACAGATGAGCTGAGAGTTAAGAAGAGCATGTATAAGAAATGGAAGAAAGGGGAAATCACAAAGGAGGAGTATACACAAGCAGCCAACAGTTGCAGGGGGGAAGTCAGGCTGGCTAAAGGTCAGAATAAGCTCAGGCTCGCAAGACAGCTTATAAATAATAAAAAGGGTTTCTTTGGCTATGTCTGCAGTAAGAGGAAGAACAAGCACGTGTTGGGTTTTCTGCGTGAATGAGACAGGGAAATGCTAATGCGTGACAGGGAGAAGGCAGAACTACTCAGCACCTACTTTGCCTCTGTCTTCATCCAAAAGGAAAACAATGCCCAACCTGGTGATAACAGTATAAATGATGTAAGGAGGGAGCTGCAGCCCAAGATGGGAAAAGAGGTAGTAAGCAAACACCTTGCTACTTTAAATGAATTCAAGTCTCCAGGGCCTGATGAGCTGCATCCAAGGGTACTAAAGGAGCTTGTGGATGTAATTTCAAAGACTTTGTCTATTATCTTTGAGAAACCCTGGAGAACAGGTGAGGTCCCTACAGACTGTAGGTGGGCAAATGTTGTCCCTATCTTCAAAAAGTGGAAAAAGGAAGACCCAAGTAACTACCAGCTGGTGAGATTGACATCAATACCAGGGAAGGTCCTAGAACAGATAATTCAGCAGTCGGTCTGTGAGCATTTAGAAAAGGAAGTTGTGATTACTAAGACCCAGCATGGGTTTCTCAAAAATAAGTCATGCCAGACCAATCTGATTTTTTTGATGGCATTACTAACTTGGTGGATCAGGGAAATGCTGTGGACATAATGTATCTTGATTTCAGTAAGGCTTTTGACAAAGTCCCCCACAATATTCCCACGAGAAAGCTGGTAAAATGTGGGTTGAATGAGGTAGATTTGTACCTGATTGACTGACCGAACCCAAAGAGTACTCATTAATGGTTCCTCATCATCCTGGGGAAAAAATGTAGTTGTTAAATTTGCAAGCCAATGCTTTGAATTTGATTTTTCTACAGAGATCTACAAATTTTTGCTGCATCTTTTTGAGGTTGTTGATGATCCCATGCCCCACCACGTAGCTCCAAGCCAGTGTGAAAAGCAGGGATTGTTAGCAGAATTGTGTGCTGCTATTTGTACTAGAAGTCAGTGAGGAAAAAGCTTAACTCATTTTGTGTCTCTTTACCTCAATAAGAAAGGCCTGTCTAGTCCAGCATACTGTTCCCACAGTAGACAACCAGGTGCCTATGTAAGCCTGAAAGCAGGACCTAGTGCAACAGTACTCTCTCCATTTGAGAATCTTTTACTGCCTACAACACTTGAGGTAAAACATAGCCATATCCTCCATGAATTTTCCTGACCTCCTTTTAAAGTCACCCACATTGGTAGCCACCACTACATCCCATGGGAGCGAATGCCATAGTTTTAACTATGAATTTTTCTTTTCTATTAGGCGAATGTGTCACTAAAAACCAAAATAATAAAAACTGAAACTCATAAATACCTCCAGATTTGCTCTCATGTATGCAAACAAACAGCAACACTGCTGGGAGAGAAATCGTAAGAATTAGGCCACAGTAATGCCAAGAGGGCATTTTCTGATGCATGCTACCAAACTGTGCCATGTAAAGCTTCAGAGAGGCACTATACAAAAACTATGTAATAGTCTTTGTGATGCCAATACTATTTGCTATATTACATGCTGTAATGTCTGTCTATGAAGTTGTAAGTAAAGATTTATTGAGCAGATTCCATATTGGGTATGTATTAGTCAAGATTAAAAATTCCAGACCTGTTATAGCAAAAACAGCAATGAGACTTTTGGCATCTCAAAGGCAACAAGAATAATTTTTGCATATGCTTTCATCCTGAACTATAATTTATTAGTAAACTTGATTCTATTCAGTTAGGACTTAAGACCAAAGTTCTGACTATAGCTGGAAAATAAACTTAGCATACCTTTTTATATTTTAGCTTAAAATGTCACAGTGAGTCTAACATATTCCATAGCCTTACAATTTCTTATCCGTATCACATGTGTGCCTTATATGTGTATGCATAACTGAAATCCAAATGGGCTCTATTCCATGAAAGCCAATGCCACCATAAATCTGTTCATCTCTACCAACAAACATTCTGTTTTGCTTTTTCTGAATGTTACCGTCTTACTGAATGGCAAGGATAAGCAAACTGTTTTTAAAATGGAATGCTATGCAATAGTTCTAGCCAAAAAATCAGCCTAATTTGTGCAAAGCACAATTTTTATTTGTTTGTTTATTTGTTTTATGGGAAACAACCCTGAATGGATGCTGAATAATGACTGGGAGAGTTCTGTCCTAAAATGCGTAATGTTGTATTTGGTTTTGAGTTGCTCTGTTGGTTCATAATCTAAAGTACAACTGATAATGGACCAAGGTTTGATCAATAATCATCTGTCCATCACCTTTCTTGTTCAAATAGAAATGCAAGATTCCAGATGCTCAGTAAAATTTACTTCTATCAAACTGCTTGTTTTACTTCCATGCTTTGTTTTCGCTCCCTGCATTTATTCTTGCATTGAAAACATGTTTGGTGTTTGTTTTAAAATTCAACAGTCATGTCCTTTAAGATGTCTGACTTGAGCACAGTGACACATGCCTTGGTAAGGTAAGGTAAGGTAAAGGTAAAGGGCCCCTATGGGTAAAGATGACTATGAGGTGCGGCACTAAACTCACTTTTCAGGCCGAGGGAACCAGTGTTTGTCTACAGACAGCTTTCCAGGTCATGTGGCCAGCATGACTAAACCACTACTGATGCATGGAGGACCATGACGGAAGTCAGAGCACATGAAAATGTCGTTTACCTTCCTGCTGCAGTGATACCTATTTATCTACTTGCATTGGTATGCTTTCGAACTGCTAGGTTGGCAGAAGCTGGGACAAAGCAATGGGAGCTTACCCTGTCGTGCAGATTTGAACTGACAACCTTCTGATCGGCAAGCCCAAGAGGCTTGGTGGTTTAGATCACAGTGCAACCCACCTCCCTCTACATCACGCTTCCTCAACCTCAGCCCTCCGGATGTTTTTGGCCTACAACTCCCATGATCCTAGCTAGCAGGACCAGTGGTCAGGGATGATGGGAATTGTAGTCTCAAAATATCTGGAGGGCTGAGGTTGAGGAAGCCTGCTCTACATGCCTGTGTGCAAACTAGGTCATTGTGGGAAAGTTTTTTAGTTTTCTAAAAGTTGACATTTTGCTTTCAAAACTATATACTTGACTGACCTCTTACCCAAAAAGTTCATTTCACATATTTACAAAATATTAAGTAGGTAATAATGCTATCGTGTTTTACTAAAATGCCACTGAAGTCTTCTTAATACTACTGATCCGGCAGCAATTAAGGAACTCTGCAATATCTGGACTACTCCTAGTCCCTAGGATTTCTCCAAAGCCTGTTAGATTCTTCCCATTAAATTTCTTCCACCACTTGCCCTTTACAGAAATGAGCTCATTTATTTTTATTTTTTACTACTGTACTGACCCACCCAGAAGCAAGGGCAGAATGGCAATCCAAACATCTGTTCATACAGGATGCTGCATAAACAGCAGCAATACTGTTTATAAATAGCATAATCTCTATTTTTTAAAGTTTCATTTCGAGTCACCTTATCTCTAAAAAGAGAGAGCAGAAATAGAAAGGGTCCAGAGACAGGTGACAAAAGCGATTAGAAGCCTGGAGAGGCTTACACATGGGGAAAGATTTAAAAGATTAGGGCTCTTCATCTTATGGAAGGAGGTGAAAGGGAGGAGGCTTACCAGAGATATCAAAGCAATGAAGGACAGGGGGATGATTACACAGGGCAGGCACTTTCCCTTCTCACACATAAACACACAGCCCTGAGAGAGAAACAAAGCAATCTTTGCTCTCCTTTGTCACTCTGAAAGTAATAATATATGGTATGGAGAATAGTAGAGAATAGCACCCTCAGCCTTGGCTGCTAAAGCCTAATCACTAACAGAAGCTTGAGTTTGATACTATGGGCTTTCTGAATGCCCTGTGAGAACCTGGAAGCCAGAATTCACTGGTTGAACCCAGTTGGTCAATTCAGTTTCATCAATAGAAAAAGGAACCAACACTAAAATAACTTATTGGTCTGGTTTACACCAACTACTAAGCCAAACTATGGCTTAGAATGAAAAAGCAAGCATGGTGGTGCACATTTAAAAAGTCACAGCTACCTTACTCCTCTCCCCTGGTCCTGCTGAGATGCTACTGGGAGCTAAGCCAGTACTAAGTGTGAACCCAATGCTGTGGTTTGTTTGTCTTGCTGCATTCCCTGTTGGCCATCCATCCAAGGGGTCACGTGTGGGTCATGTCCAAAGCTAAATTCGGTTGTGGGTATAGTCACCTCACAGTCACTCTCTTACATACATTCAAACCACAAAAACATACATGAGTATCCCACACATGGGTGCATGTGGACATGCACATGGTTCCTTAATTTCTCTAAATTATATAGCCAGTAATATAACATTTTGCTGCATAAACAAGCCACTTAAGAAGCCTAAGGATCTGGGTGACCAGGGTTCAAATCCCCAGTCAGCCATGAAGCTCCCTGGATGATCTTGGGCCTATCACTGTCTCTCAACCTAACCAACCTCACAGGATAATATGGAGTGAGGGAAGCAATGTATGCCACCTTTAACTCCTTGGAGGAAAGATGGGATATATATCTAATAAATAAATAATCAGCTATCTTGAGAGAAGTAGGGGGTGATGAGAGAGTTGGTAACTTTTTAGGGGTGGGGGCAGGATTTATTGTTGCACATTTTTTAATGATGAGGCTGCTCCGGCATTGCTCCTCCAACTTCCCTCCTCTCACACAATGGAACTGTGACTGAAGTGAAAATTTCAAGCACTGCCAGTCACCAAACACAGAACAAGGGAAGAGCAGCTGGCAGGAGTGCCTTGAAAAGAAGCCAGCATGGGCTGCAAGGGGAGCAGGGCACCACCGTGGCTGTCCCCAAACCACTTACCCTGCCAGCCCTTATTTGAAATTCTTAACACTGCTTACATGTGCTTTGGGCTTCTTAATCAATTTTGCTGCTGCCACTGCAACACAGGCAAAATGACAGGATGTTCAGGGACGTGGGCGGGGGGAAGAGAAGCTGAAGTATATAAAAGCCTTCTGGCTCAAACCAAAGGCCCCTCCAGTCCAGCAACCAACCAGATGCCCAGTCCTCTTCAAACATTATTTAAGGTCTAACCTAGCAATGAAACTCACTAAGTGACTATCTCTCAGCCTAACCTATATCACAGGTAGTTGTGAGGATAAGATTGGGGGTGGGTTAAAGAACCAGGTACTGTACACTGCCTTGAACTCATTCATCTGCCTTGAGATGAAAGGCAGGATATGAAATGTGATTAAATAGTCCCAAGCTATTTGCAAACAATGGGACAGTGGAACTATCTCATAGCTTTTTAATAATATTATGGCAAGTTGATTCTGCATCATCTCAGCCACGTAGTCCTTAGTCTCCTGTTTGAAAAGAACTAACACTGACCATCTGGGATTGTTGAGAAAACTGAAGAGAAACATTAAAACAGCATCCTGATATACTAAGCAGTACATTTATGGTACCTTGCACATTCCACTTCACATCTAACAGATCACTTTTAATGCCGTAAGTCTGCCAATTTTCAGAATTGGCTTATAAATCGCCCACTCTTCCTGTATAAACAGCTGCTAAGTTTTTATTGCCAGCTTCACTGGAAATTATAAGAATTCCTTGCTAAGAAGATTGAAGGCCACTGATAATTGTCTCTTGATCCCAAGAACAACCTTATAAACAAGTAGATTAAATTTGACTTCTGTTAGTCACATTTATTTTCACACTTTTGTAGTAAACTTAAAGGATATAGCAATCTTAACAACCAGTTGAAAAAACAAAAAGCAGAATGAATCATTTGGACTATTTAAAGAGAGCTTTTAGTATGTTGCTGTCATGTCCAAGGCAGATCTATTTTTGATGTAAGGGATCAGTTTTAGCAGGAGTGTGCATGCATTCAGTGAAAAAAAGTTCTTTGAGGGTTATCATCTGGAAGCACTTGTGGCACGTTTGTTACATTCCCCACTCCTTAGTATCATTTTGCCTTCTTGTAGAAGACAGACCTTCACAAATGAACTGAAGAGCTCACATTTTTGTAAACATGCAACATGAAAATAAAGCTGGACAGATGGACAGCACACACCCTGAAGCCTACACTACTCTTGTTTTCCTCATCACTGAATAGGCAACACATGTTCAACACAGCACTTCAGCAGCCACTACTGTTCTCGGGGATAAACAGGAAGCATACTGTTAGGCACAAGATGCTCTGGGCAAGAAGCTAACCCAAACTTCCATATCCTCTTCATGAGAGTTATCAACCAGGCTGAACACTAACCTAACCTAACCTAACTGGCTTTAACCTCAACTTTATGTTTTAAAATTATACTTCCACAAAAAACTCATTTTTTGTAGACTGGTAACAAGCTATATAAATCAAGGTGGGATTTCTTGAGCAGCGGTGGTCAGATTTCAAGATTTCTACTAGAACCCCAAAATCCACAAACCAAGGCCATATGCAGAATAGTGGCTCAGATGGACATAGACTGCAATTTAAGGAACGGGGTGCCTCTGAGCCCACAATTAGCCCAGGAATTTGTGATCAGTATCAGAACCAAGCTCACAAGCTGATTCTGACTAAGACAATAATTCTTTTTCATCAATATAATTTGGGATGGAGGAAGATCAGCTTTTTAGTTGTTGGTTAGTAAAGAACTTAAGAGTCAGAAAAACTTGCCGATCTACTGCAAATCTTCCAGAGATCTATCAAAATGGAAACACTGAGATAGCTGTTAGTCTTCTGTAGCATGACAAATAAAGACTGCTGTTTGCTTTCTCCCCACCCCTTACCTTCACAAAAAAAGAACTGTAAAACTATAGACACTACAACTCCCATCAGCCCCAACAAGCTGCTGCAGTCCCAAAACATATGGAGAGCTCTGAGTTGGACTCAATAGTCCCTATATTTTGCCACTTGCAGCCCTAGTCTCAGCGTCTGTAATTCAATGCAGATGGTTAATGGATCTGAAATTTACCATGCTACCAACAGAAGGCAACCAATCAATAAGTTGTTCTTCCACTTGATTGTGAAACACAATAGTCATCACCAGCACTGAGAAGTCACCACAAAGGAGAATTTCAGTTATGCCAATAATGCTGCCTTCTACAGCCATATATCAAGGGTTTTAACACACGTATTCCACAGCTGAAACAAATGAAGTGCTATTTTTATGCCCCTTCTGTGTCACAAGAGAAACCCTTGTACTAATGCAAGTGATGTTAAGAAAAACACCAGCTCACAGCTTTTAAACTAAAAGCCACCCCAAAAATGTATTATTAATCCCTGTGTTCATATTGCAATTCATTTTATCCCTGAGGATTCCAAACTGCTTTACACAAATGTTACAATCATGCCTTTGGGATTCCCTGTTACTCCTCCCTGAGAGAACAGCAAGAAAGCATCGGCTTTCTTTTCTTTTTCACTGCCAGAGCAGAGGAGCTGGTGATAATCCCCTCCAAATGCAGTATTTAACACCTATCAGGTAGGTGACAAGTGCTGCAGTGTAAGGAGGATTAGCACAGTGCAGCCCTTTACAGTGGAGTGAAATTCTCTGTAAGCAGCAGAGTGAAGTTGCTATGGTCTGACCAGCACTAATCAATATTCCCCCCCCCATCTTTCTCATACACACACACACACACACACACACACACACATATGTATGGTCTTGAAAAATCTGTGCATCACACTAAGAAAATGGAAGGTTAAGGTGATAAAAGCTAGTTAGCACGCGCGCGCGCGCTCTCTCTCTCACACACACACAGATAAATTGATGGATAGAGACAGGTATCAAGTGGAAGAAGTGTTGCATAATAATGATTAACAATCTCAGTTTAATCAGAGGTATTCTTCAAACGTTCACTCACATTTGTTAACAGTGACTGAAGCCCATTTAACACCAGAAATTCCTGGTCCCGCAGCAAGCGCAGCCCAGTCCCAATTCAGCAGCAGGGAACTTGAAATGCTATGCTATGTGATGGCTGCTGGGCTTTCACATTATCCTGAAGGCAAGATAATAAGAAGTATTGGCAATCCCTATGGCCACAGAGGACTGATCCTTTTGAAGAAAGACAATCAGCATAAAGATGGTGTTACCAATACCAAGGAACAATGTAGAACCAATTAGCCCAAAGAAACCTGGGCAGAGATTAAGCATCACTAGGAAGCCACTGGCTATATTATAATGCCCTAATTCAACCCCCTTGAAGTGTTTGGCTCCTTAAGTGATCTGAGTTATCTGGGACACCCAAACTAATCCAGTAATTCAGATGTATTAAAGGCTGCATCCCAAAAGGCAAAAGCTATGGGTAGGAAATATTGACATGCTGTTTACACCTCAGGCAGCCCCAGGTCCTCTCTCAACCTCTCACCATTCCATCCTTTAAACATCTGATATCAACAGATGGGACCTCCCTGCACCAGCAGACATGAAAAGTCAGAGAAGGATGGGATGCCAATGGGATAGCTGACCAAGTGGAAGTGAAGCTGCAATCAGGGAAGAGGAGGAAGGTGGTAGCAGGCATTGCCAGGTCATCAGCAACTGCCTGATAATGGAACTGGGCTTTAGTACTAGAATGTTTGGGTCTTTTCTCTCTTAGGCGCCAATAAACTGCAACCTGTTCTCACCCAGCAATGCATGTTTCTCCCACTGCTTCTGCCCAGTTCTCCTGTTGTGGGTATAAACACCATTAACTGTATACTGTTGTCTCATGTGCTAGATGTGGACACAGTTCAAAAGGCAGAAAGATTGAATCAGGCACACACACACACACACACACACACACACACAGAGAGAGAGAAAGAGAGAGAGAGAGAGAGATCATTCTTAACAACCACCAGGTTTTAAAACTCCTGTTTCAAAAATATTAATAAAATAAATTAAAACGTAAATTCTGTCAGACCTCAGGGGGGCACTCTTCACCCAAGCCATGATGCTGGGGCAAGTTTCAAGAGCCTGATTTCCAGGACCTATTTGAGATTCCTGTGTTCTGCTGCCTAAAAGCTAGCCAGACACAAGAGACAGGCGAAGGCTTGCATTCACATGTTTAGCTGAGGCTATTATAATCCACAAGTCCTCTCATGTCTCTTCCAGTACCTGCCTTCATCACTCAGATTAAACCAAGTCATGAACTCTTCCCTGTGCTTGTTTTTTAATTACCAGGTTTGTACAGCCATGCCCTTAATGATCACTTATCCAATCAAATAAAGTCTAGAGTTTGTGCATCACAAAATTAATTTTAGCCAAAACACCAATTTAAAACTTAGTTTGCCCATGGATATACATGGTGGCATGTCACATCTACAGCATTTCTTCCAGAAAGCCTTCATATTCCCATCAGTTTTAAATTGAGTAATGATTATCTAGTCAGAAGTAGGCTGCATTCTTTTATATATTAAAGCTAAGTGTACTCCCCTAAGGCTCAGGGTGGGTATGGCAATCAAAAGCACCTTAAAGATTAATGCCTCAGAATTTAACAAACAAAACAGGGGTGTGCTATAAAAAATGCCCCATATTTCTTTATGCCCCCAAATTATTGAATATGTATGTGTATAAATATGGCCAAAGCCAGTTCACAACCCCTTTCTACTGACTCTCAAGCCCCCCCCCCCAAGCTACATTCTCGTATTTTAATTACTGCAAAGCAGTTTAAAAAATAATTTGCTAAAGTGTATTCCCACTGCCTTTTCCCTCAGGTCATATTTCACCACTGTATCCCACTCAAAGGTGCAACATATCCATGAACTCTGCTTAAAACCTGGGCATAATTCTGCTTCACCATGTTGTGCTGTCCTCTGGCACTGAGAGCACTTGACCTCTCCTGCTCTGTTTGTGGCACTGTGGCTATGCTTTTCAGAGTGCTGCAGTAACCAGCATTTTGTCAGCTGAAAACTGATGTTCCAATATGACATTCCATATACATTGGCCATATCTTATGGTCTTTGGTTGTAAAGTTTCACTCGTTTTCAAAAACAGGAGGTCAGCAATTCATGTGGGCAGTGTGTGGCCTTGACCCAAGCTCGGCATAGGTGCTACCATCTGCCTCCTGATCTTGGTCCCAGAGGCCAGGTCCTAGCACTGTGATGCTGGTGTTTTCCCTTCCCAGTGGGGAAAGCTAGTTCTTTTAAGGGGGCAGCTGGACTCTTTCCCCTCCTTCCCTTATCCTAGCAGGAAATGAATTTTTTGAAAATGTCACTGGCTTTCCAATGATCTTTAAGTCATATACCACCCAGTGTGCAGCTAATAAAAGTGTTCTCATCTCCAACAGCATGGGAACTCGTGCAGGGATGGCTAAACAGCTTTAGCATTGCTCTAACTAAACTGACTACCAATAGTTAATTATAGATAAACCACCCTGGGGTGGACATCATTATTGGAGACTGAGGCCTTATTACAATTTTCCTTAAGTCTGTAAAGAATCAATTTAGAATAAATTGAAATAGGGCACTTATTGACCTGCAACAGCAGCAGATAATCACTAATACATACACCTTATAATCGGCATTTTAAAAGTAATTAAAGAAGTGGCATATCATCCCTGCTGTTGAGCAAAGATGTTATTAGAAACCAAACACAGTGAAGTCTCATCATAATATCGGGTTTACTTTTGCAACATAGGCTTTATGAGTTTGTTTTTTAGTGCAAAATTATTCATTTCCCCCTCAGAAATGCAATTTGCTTCAATAAGCATCAGATTTCCCACCCCACCCTTTTCACACAAAGCACACCAGGTGAAAGCACCAAGAAATATATGCTTCAAACAGCCCAGTTTTCAATTTTCAAGAAGTGAGAGAAAATATACGAGTTCATCATTAGCAAAAGCCAAAAATTCTTTCAACGTATTCAGGATAATTAAATATTTATTTCCTGTCTGTTCTGGCATTAGAGTTCCTGAGCTAGGAAAAGATACTTAAAGGGCATCTACACTATAAATGTAGTGTACCAGTTTAACTGGTGGGATGATAAAAATTCTGTTAAGAGAGCCTTCTCTCCATCTCACTCATTAACCATCAAAGACATATCACAAGTTTCCTAGAAACAGGGTTATTCTTAAACCAACCTGGAATGTAGGTATGCAAGACCCTGAATTCTTTTCCAAATCTTCATATTAAAGTTTATTGTCAGAAGACTAATCACAAAACAACTGCATGGGTTTCCAGATTATAATACTGACACAAACTGCCTGCAATAGCTGTATTTTAAAAGGTCCTACAGGACTCCTATAGGGTACACTGTAAGTATTTAGAGCAGGTACATTAGAATAATAGGCTGGTTTTAATGCTACTTAAGCATTTTTCTGTACACACAACACATGCTATTTGTTTTGCTGGGCCATTTTGAAAAGGTCAAAGAAAATTGGGTAAAGGATCCCTGATCCACCTTATCTTGTATACAAACAGAAGTTCTAAAAAAGAGTGTCGCGTATAGAATACAAATTCCTGCATACAAAGCATTGTGTACAGTGCGCATCAAAATACAGCTTAATAAAAAGACCACAACAATAAACACTGAAGCCCTGGACAAAGCAACAAGGTGAATTAAAACAATTATAATAAATTTAATATAGTATCTCTTCTTATATTTAAACTATTTTGCACCTCAGATTCACATACAGCTTTCATAAAGGATGTGTAAGTGTTCAGAAACAAATTGTCCCCTTTCCTGCCAAGAGAACTCAATATCATTGATTAATAATCACTAATATTCACACACCTTACTACAGTCATCTCCAAACAATTTTGTTGCAAATGAATGCCAGCATAGTACTGCATTTTAGCTTTAATCATGCATATATGCCACTGTATTATAATCATCTGTTTAAGCATTAAAGTAATGCAAGTTTGTTCTCTGTTCTGCAGGGAACAAATTAAATAAGGTGCAGAATTTTGTAGAGGGAAAGGATTTCTAATAAGAGGCTGATTTGCTGCTGTGTGGTATCTGCAGTTATATTTAAAATGCATGAAGGTTTGATGACATCTCTCCCTGCAAAGTTGACAGTATAAAGCTCAACTAGAGGGTGGCTATGGCAACAGCAATGGGAATAAAGAGAATGACGCTGAGCTGCTTAAACAGATACTCAGGATTTTCTTTGTTTTCATTCATAAGGGAACAGATAAGCAGGAGACTGGAGGTGGGGGGAGGGGCTTCTGGAAGATAAAAATATTTAAAGAGTAAATATAAGGAAAGAGTATTTTACTATATAGATAACGTGGGCATGTGCACACACAAGTATGTTCCACTTTATAATACAAACCCAAAAAGCTTTAGAGAGATTCCACCTTATAGCTTGTAGTTTCAGCCTATCAATGTGCTAGGCTGCTTTATTATCTTCCATATTACTTTCTCTACCAGGGGGTAAATCTGTTGTTTTATCTTTAATATCTGTAATATGTTTTCCTCTAACAAAAGGACAGCACCATTATTTCTCTTTTCTCTAACACTAAATGTGTTTTGGATCCTAACGCTATGCCAAATACTACAAACTAAGCTGCAGTCATCTTCTCTTTTATTAATTTCTCTCCAAAGACAAATCCAGAAAGGTAACGCCAGAAATTTGAAGTGAGAATGATTCTACTTCAAAGCAGGAGAGAGCAGTCATCGAGAAGGAAAAAATGAAACTCTGCAGAAGCCTATCCAAATGTAAAGTCAGTGTACTCTACACAGTGTGTATGCTTAGTGTAGCATCAAAAAAAGAAAAAAGCCTTAGCAGACTCAATGCAGTATTAATAAAGTACTAATCCTTTTGCCTGTCAGAGCTGTTATCATTGCTCCATGCAAGTGAAACTATTAGTATGCTTTCATCAGCAATTTCTAATGTAAACTTCTGGAAAACAATGACCCACAAAGTTAACTGGTAAGGAAATTTTACCATAGCCGATTAGCTATTCTTTAAGAGGGCATAAATACACTAAACCGCTATACAGTCCTCCCTGGCACATGAACTTGGTTATGTCAAATGAAATTTTTGCAGCCAAGCCTACGGAAAAAGGAGGTTGTGCCAAAGCAACAGAGGAATGTCCCTGTTTCGCATGAGCACTATTATTTGCACCAACATCATTTCTGCCAGGATCCCACCAGTGTTTGCATAACACACACAGATCAACACCATGCATGATTCTCCTTTTTAAATAGCACTTGAGTTATCTATATCCATTTATTGAGCTACCACGATTACACCACAGTCTTGCTTGACCTGAGCAGGCTTGCCTGACCTGTTAAAGCAGCTGACGACTTTGTGGATTTGTAAAAGATGAATCAACTCATTTTTTCTGGTATTATTTTATCAGTACTGCAAAATACATGGGAATGATTACCACAAAAAATGGATCAAGCACCTGTAGGAGGAACCCTAGTGAAGGAGGCAGAAGACCCATCTTGCCCAGCATCCTGTTTACCTCAGGGGCCAATGGGAAGCCCACAAACAGGACCAAGGCACAACAGCTGTTGTTCCCCAGCCACTCATATTCTATGACCGTATAGATAGCCTTATCCTCCATAACTTTGTCTAGTCCCCCATTAAAGCAATCTAAATTGGTGTACATTGGCACACCTTGTGGCAAGTAATTCCAACTTATTCTTCTCTATGACACAGTATGACACATAGACAACTCCCTCCCATCTGTCCTAAATCTTCTACCACTTAGTATCACGGGATGACAATGAGTTCTAGTATTTTGAGAATGAGAAGGAGGGGAAATCTGTTAATTTTCTCCACACCATGCATAATATTAAACTCCTCTAAGCCCCCAAAGTTGCAATCTTTCCTAACAGGAGTTTCTCTAGTCCCTTATTTTAGTTGTGCTTTTCTTATTAGGGGAACAAATCTGCTTGCATGTGCAGCTATTAGCTAGTTTAATTTCCAGCATTCTACTGAAATCTCTGCAAACACAAACGGTGAGACAGTAATAATTTTGGAAGTAACTTCTATTTTTAGCTGAAATGCATCCAGTTAGCAAAAAAACCAGCTCCTACTTTCAATCCTTTGATAAGCAGACCTAACTGTAGGGCAACATTTATCTCATACAGAATTTAGGGGGACAGACATACTATTCAAACAAAACTGAGGATAGTTTGCACAGTTATCATTAGGTCTCACTGTACAGTCAAAAGAGGAGCTGATGGATAAGAGAGACTGCTGCTTTTGTCAAATGGGGGCAGGGTGACAATGGTGACAAGAACCTACCCAGATTCATTTAATAACTTCATTAATAATAAAAGGATAGAATAACCACCTCAACTGAATTTTCAGGCACTAAAGGAGGAAATTCCGCAAAAATGGGAGTGGGGTTCATCCTGAAAGTCAAGGGATTATAGATTCCTGAGGCAAGGAAATAAAATGTTGTTTAATCTGGAATAGTCATCAAAAGAGCACCATCCTCCACATGTTTACTCAGAAGTAAATTACACTGTGTTCAATGGGGTTTACTCCTACAAAGTATATCAAGAGCTACAGTGGCACCTTGGTTGTCAAACGGCTTGGCTCCTGAACAAATTGGCTCCCAAACACCGCAAACCTGGAAGTAAGTGTTCTGGCTTGCAAACGTTTTCCGGAAGCCAAACGCCTGATGCAGCTTCCGATTGAGTGCAGGAAGCTCCTGCAGCCAATCAGAGGCTGCACCCTGGTTTTCGAAAGGTTCCGGAAATGATAATAATCAAAGTAGACCCACTAAAATCAATGGACGTAAGGATGCCTTAGTTGGCTATCACCCTGAGAAAGTATCCTCTTGCCTTGATTGCTGCTGTTTCATTATAAATTCAGAGCAGCAGCTAGCATATCCATACACTAATTGCACAACTTCCCAAACTACATTCTTACAAAAATGAAAATACATTTAATGCCTATATAGTGATCACAGCAGCCAATAATTTGCCATTTACTGCCATCCCACATACTCAAAGCAACATCCACCACATATCTGTCAACCACCAACAACTAATTACACCCATGGAACCTTGAGTCTTTTCACTATGAAGTATCTACGAATAAGGTGGACAGCTTAAACATTAAGGTTTTTTACACCTCTTAATAGTCTATATAATCTAGTACAGAGAATATTAATCCTTGGGCGTTAATGAAAAATGCAAATAGCACCAGATAGAACCAGAGAGAACTAATCTTAGAAAGAAAAGGTTGCAAAATGTCATAGTTTTAACACTTCTACCTCTCACAGAGCATGGCTTGAGACCACACTACTAATCTTGCAACCAATCCTGGTATCTTCTGCTGCTGTCTTCAAATGTCTTTACTGCATCTGAAATGGGACTTTTGCCATCTTCCCATAAAACTGGCAGAAAGTTAAGGTACATTTCATGTTGTTCTGCACTGGTTCTTAATGTCTGCAAAGGAGGCAAAGGTGCAGATATTGATGATAATCAAGGAACTTCTCTGTTGTGGCTCCTTGGCTCTGGAAATGAGATTTATTTAATTACATTCCTAACCCAGCCTTCCTCTCAAAGGACCACAGGGTGGCAAACAAGATTACACCTCTGGGGAAAGCAACACTATGCTGCTTTCACTCGGAGGCAATGTGGTTTGTAAAGGTTGACATTTTAGTTAGTTGATACATCTAATTAATTTAAGGCATTGCCTCTTCAGCAGAAAAGGATCCCAAAAACAGTTTGTCAGGAGCAGACAATATAATTTCTGCCCTTAGGGTTTCAAGGTAGAAGCCATGGCACAAAAGAAAAGCAGGTTAAGGAGGGAAGAGGAAATCTAGTAAACTCAGACACCAGTTCTTGAAGTTACAAAAGATTTTATCATGATCAGCTTAAGTGGAAATAGTTTAGGGAAAGAGCCAAATGTAGCTGGTTTCTCAGCAGTCAGTGGTCACCCTGCTTCCCTTCCCTTCTCTAGATAACTATTGAGGGAGAAGAGGAATCTGGTGCAAGCTGGTCTCTCAGCAGAGCTGATGGAGTGCCCCTACAGTCCCACCTATCCTTTTGTTGCAGTCTGATAGAACTCCATCCAAACATTAACAGCATGCCTAGTGAGGTTACTAGAATCAAGCTGCAAGAAAATAAATTATCAAAGAAAATGCACTCTGGTGACTGACTGTCCTTTGCCCAGCACAAAGAGAAAGATGCTTCCTTTTCCTCCCAATACCTCCACGCAAACATCCCCCCAAAATGAGTTCCAGAAGCATCTGTTGCTTCAACAGTGGTGATGGGACAGCACCCTTAAGCACAGCTGAAGTCAACAGGCTAGCTAGCTAAGGGGAGTAGGGAGACACAGGGCAGTCCACATGGAATACACAACTCTGTTCTCAAATGCCTTGACACACTCTCAGCCTCTGTCTCCTGACACAGCTGTCTCACTCTGACTAATGTTAGCGACTGAATCCTACCCCTCTTCCAAGTTCCCTGGAAGGCTTTGGAAAAAAGCAGTCCATTGGATCAGTTTGGAAGCATGTAGAAACGGCTTCTCTGAAGCCCTATGCATGGCAGAAGATCCATGGAAGGAGTATCATCAGTGGCAACAGCAATTAATAGCTATCTAGAAAGACAAGCAAAGATGAATATATACCTGAATAGCAATCACAAGCACTGAAAGTTTATGCAGATTACAAAGATCTCAATCATGTTTTCTCTTTCCCCCCAAATTGTGATTACAGGATAAAAGTAAGGACTGGAAGTAACACAGCCAATTTTACCAATACATTTGACATTCTTCCATATATTAATAGCATAATTAATGCTAAACTGCTTGGACAATAATGGACTAAATATTACCCAAATGACAATAAGCAAAGAAAAATGAGAACACCACATGTATGAAGCACACATTTTAAAGAATACAAATGCATTAATGTTGTTTATTATTAATTTTTCCTAATATCTCCGCTGCATATATAATATAAGCAGGAGAGATCAATAGATCTAAGGTCTAAGAAAAGTTCATGTTAGACAGAGCTTGTAAACTATAGTATGGGAGATTTACTGAAAATTGTTTTAACTAGCTTGAAATTCAAAATTTGTTGCATTCAATTGAATACTGGCAATCTCAGCTTTTATTTTATCAGTTCCTAGCATCTATCCTAGCATAAAATCATTTTTAGAATTTGAGGCAGCATAGTGAGTGGAATCTGCAGTCATCTGGAGCAAAACGTATGCGATTTGCAACTCTTATGTACCTCTGCTGCCACCCCTGCTGCAGTCCCCAAACCTTATAGAATGCAATTTGCCTGCCAACAGCCCATTAATCCCACCCAATCTTTAGAGATGCAAAGTTGCAGTACCCTGGTCGCCAGTGGCAACCATATAATTAGGTCTGGTGCCAGGGAGAGAGAAAAGAAAGCAATGTTCTCCCTCCTACACCGCATAGTGAAGGAGCAGCATTAAAACCCAAGTTGCTAAGCTGCTGTGGTCAGTTGTGCCAGTAGGTGTGCTTACATGGCTTCTCCCAAGTCATTTTCCCCTGTGTTCTTACAGAAGGGAGGAGATAATTGATTGTGTTGTCTAAGAGCTGATGGGGGGGAAAGGGAGCTCTATGATCAGATCTCTTAAGTTTCCTTTTGCTTAAAGGGGCCCAACATTGGATCAAGGGCACAATGTTGGAGAAAGAGGGTTAACCCTTTTCCTGATCTAAATTGCACCTCCCCTGGAAGCTGTTTTTTCCCAGTTGGGGAAAATATCTTTAGTAGAGGAATTTCACTTAGGAAAATAGGTTTTTGTTTTAATTCCATACTATGTTATCAGTGTGGTCCTGATTCAATGCATGCCCCCAGCTGCATTTTATACATACAGTATATATAAAAGAAACATTGAGATATTCTATCACAGGTCTCCCTTATCTCACCTAATTTGGCCCTTTGTTTCTCTCAATTCACTGATCCAGGGGAAGATACAGTCACCCAGCAGGTTGTTGACTCTTATTTTCCAGCGTTTAACCCTCTCCTTCACCTTATAATCCCTTCTTATGGCTTTCAGGTATGATTCCCCCCCCCCCCCAGAACTCTCCCTATAGCTTTAAGATTAGAACAAAAAAGAATTGCTGATGGAAGACAGATCTACAGATAACCTTGCAAAAAATAAATTGCCAGCTATTAGAGCCCTAATAGTAACCTCACTCTCCAACTTCTCTGCCCTTCCAATATGTGCAGATTAGTACATACATACATACATACATACATACACAAAAGAAAAATTGGTTCCCAATGCACGCAAAATCATATACATGTGGGAAACAGTTATTGCAGGTTTTGATATTACTTCATTGCAAATGATATTAAAATATACCACATTATTGGATTGTGAAGTTAGGAGGATCAGTAACTCACAGAACAAAACAGGAAGTCCCCACTCTACACACACACACACGGTGTAAAACGAAGCAAGACAATGCTGTTTCTAATTTACTATTTTTTAAGCCTGCAGCCATATGCTCATACCTCATTAATCTAAAATTACCAGTACCTGGTAAACTCTTAACTTATACAATCCAAATAAATGCACCATTTTTTAAACGAAGGAAGTTGTGCACTGGGTATTTTTACTGTAAGAACTCTGCCTTCTCACACTTTATTGCTCGTTCTGTGAAAGCACTCCAAGCAATGCGAGCTCCAGAATTCTAGCAGCCCTCAAGCAAGGCGCTCTGAACCTGGAAAATATGAATTGCAAAAAACTCTCTCCAGCTGCTTGTGTGCTCTGTGCGAACTGAGAACTGCAATGCCATTGAGGCGTCAGCCATAGCCAGTACTGTGGCTGTGGCAAATGCCTGACATTGCTACCATCTGGTGCCAGCCCCACCTCAAAGGACATTAAATAATTAATTTAAAAGGAATGAATTTTAGCTTCTGCTTCAGCCAATGATGTCTTTCTGAAACACTAGACGAGTACCAAAGCTATCTGTAATATTGCTTGCATGTCTCCAGCAAGGATCACATTTACTAGGATTCATTATTCTACTAAACATGATCCTTTTGGGGCGGGGGGGGGGGGGGATCCAATTCAGAATACTACAAAACAAAACTATCAAGAATTCGAAACAGTAAGTTGTGTAATAGTTATATATCAAACAAGAAAGCTAAAATGCTGAATCATATTTAATGATTTACTCTGTTAGCATGTATAGCTGAACAATGGCTTTGACAATTGATGGGCTGCGGCTTTTAATAAAATTTTTTGAAATGTTTGTCAAGTTAGAAAGCTCTCCCTACCACCATCCCCTCCTCTTTCACAGCAAACTTAACCTCATAGCAGCAGCAGCAGTGCCTGTGAATCAGTAATAAAACATTTGATTGATCAAGAAATTCATATCTGAAGGATTTTCAGTTAGATTTCCTGCATTTCGATTGACACAATAAAAAATCACACATGATGAAAGATGGGGAAAGAATGCCCCATCAAGATCTTGTCTACAAAGTTTTTCTCCAAACAGCTATGCAGATAAAACTTTCCCAACACTTTTGCTACTCTTCATATGTGCTTGATGGTGGACAGAGTTTGATCTAATACTGCTTTTATTGTCCTTATCTCCTATAATACAGCATAATCTATTGAAAGAACATCGTAACTAATATCTATATCATGCATATTCTGCAACAACGCTGTGCAAGCACACAATCAGGTATAGGATACATACAGAATTCAGCATGCTGAGGAACTCAGATTTCGTTGCTGTTGTTGTTTTTAAATTAAGTTCCTAATCCTTATTGCTACTACATCCAGGACTGGAAGAATGTGTATGAAAACAACTTGCTGGAGAATAACAGCAAGAAAAGAAAACTGCCTTCATGTCCTGCTTGTGGGTTTCTTACAGACACCTGGTTGGCCACTATGGAAAACAGGATGCTGAATTAGATTGATCTAATGCAGCAAGGCTCCTCTTATTTCTGTGATGTTAACGTACATGTGGGCAGGTCCTGGAGGGCTTCTCCTCCCTTTACACAGTTAGCAACAAAAGAAAACCAGCAAAATCACGTTCTAACATTTGATGTACATACTTTATTTTTGTTAATACAACATACATGCAGCCCTAACACATAGAAATGTGAACAGGGCAGAGGAGGGATAGGCTTCTACTGGGAAGAGCTCACTAAATGGCCTGGTTTGAATGAGACAGTAAGCCAGAGTTAAACAATTATTTGCTTGGGACAAGCAAGCGTGCTGGTGCACGTTGCTTAAATGCTGCCTGTTCCCCACTTGCCACATCAGGGGGCAACAAAGCAGTATTCATGGGCAGTATCCAAGTATGTTTTACTCAACAGTGGACCTGTTGAAACGAATGTCCCCCTCTCCCCTTAGCCAGGGAAGTTCTCATTAGAGGAGGGAGTCACAAGTCAGGCTCCATATGAGGGTAAGGATCCTGCAGTGAGCCTGGGGAGGGGCTGTCTGCAACCAGAAGTTGTTTAGGCTCTGACACCAAGGCTGAATGGGTCCCAAGTCCAAAGGAAAACTGGCCCATCTCAAGCAGTTTCCAACTATAGGTGCGGATTCCTCAGGAGCAATGGTCTCTTCAGAAGTAAGACCCTCCTCTCAAGAAGGCCTCCAGAGAGAAAGGAGCTGACAGAAATCAGCTGAGGTTGGGTGAGGTTCCAGCAACTCCAGCTCAAAACCCCCCATGTGGGCCCGAAGACCTGCTGGAACCATATTTATGCACCTGTTCTGTGTTCTATTTGCTCTCATGTCTCCTGCCTATGCTGAACTTGACCATGGAATGCTCTGGCTTTGCCTCTCACCTCACTCTTTGTTATGCACTCTGACCTTGGAACAGCCCCGGATCCTGCTTGGGTTGGTGCTGGCAAATTTACTTGGGTACCCCATGAGTACAGTACACCCCATTACCACCAGCTAAAACAGGTGGTCAGGACTCCAGTTTGTTTCCTTCCAACACAGTCAGAGGAGGAAGATGGGCCCAAGTGGGAATGATTTGAGCAGTGTATACCAGCATACTTGCTCATTCCCGGAAAGTCATTGTTTGTTTGACTCTCATTTACCATTACATATAAACCAAGCCAACGAAAGCAAGTCTCAACATGCATACTATATTGTGTACTCAGCTCAACATGAACATAATCTGAAAGTTCACCTTTCCAGTTTTGTTACAAGTTGCATCCTTTAGTCTTCTCACATTACCAAATTTTGAACAAATCACAATCAATTTATTTGTACATGACTATTCTGTTCAAACAAAGATGTGCTATCCCAAGCCCACATTCCCAGCATGTTCACACTCCTGTCTCAGCAACATCTATGCTGACTTGGTAATGTCCACAGAGTGGAAAATGGCAGGATGCCCAAGACTGTGCTCTACTGGGAACTGGATTTAGGCACTAGGCCCACTGGCAGACCAACTTTGTGTTACAAAGGTGTCTGCAAACATCATATGAAAGATGGCAACATCAGCAATCCTTTACAGACAACCGCAGTGCCTGAAGACAGACAGACAGGTCGCGTATCCACAGCAGTGACCAGAGGAGAAACAACCACTGGGAGGAGCACAGAGAGAAGAGACGCCATGCTGCATCTGCAGCAGCACAACTGGATGCCTTCAGCTGCCCCAGCTGCAACAAAACATGTCTTTCCCTATCAGTCCCCACAGTCACAGTAGGCACTGTAGCTCTCCAATGGTTTGACTTCCCCTGCAAAGACGACTCCTCTATTGTTTCCCAAGACAGATGGATGCCCACAACAACAGTTTTCTTCAAAACAAAGAATGAAAACGCCCTAAAAAGGACATCGACAGTATACTGTTTATTCATAGCACCTTCATAATTGATACTTCAAAAAATGCCTCAATAGCAGAACAATTCATTCATTATTCATTAGTAAGCGGAAAAGAGCATGGCATCCTCCGCCCTAGGAAGTAGTAGCATTAGAATGAGCCCTTTTTAAAAGAGAAAAAGGAAGTGTGGAGCCACTCCTGAGTCCCAGCTGATGCAGGAACAGATGAATCACATTCTGATCTTGATGGTAAACAGCAAAAGCTCTTTATTCCCCTTTGCTATGATGCTCAAAACAAGTCTTTCTCTATGCCCTTTCCCCATCCCAGTGTGTCATTAAACCTGCAATGCATTTAATAAGTACACAGCAGGAATGGATATTTTTTCTATCCCAGAGATATTGTCAGACGTGCTAGGCCAGTGGTGGCCAAACCTGGCTCTGCAGCTGTTTTGGGGCTACAACTCCCATCATCCCTAGCTAACAGGACCACTGGACAGGGATGATGGGAACTGTAATCCCAAAACAGCTGGAGGGCCAAGTTTGCCCAACACTGTGCTAGACACCTTTTCTTGTATGTACCTTCCCAAACTTTAAGATACTTTTCGGTTGCCATGCTCCATGTATCCCTGCCAAATGAAGTAGAGTGGGTAATCACTAGGGCAGCCTTTCTCAACCTGTGGGTCCCCAGATGTTGTTGGACTACAACTCCCATCACCCCTAGCTAGCAAGGCCAGAGCTCAGGGATGATGGGGGTTGTAGTCCAACAACATCTGGGGACCCACAGGTTGATAACTACTGCACTAGGGAGAGGGCCATTCCAGTAGCATGCCTCCCTCCCTGCACCAAATTATGGAACAGCTTTCCTAGAAAGGTTCCCCTGGCACCATCCCTGTGGTCTTTTTGGCTACGGATGATACCTTGTGGGTCACTCACGGTTTTAAATATCTCGTGCCATTTCATTCTCTCAATTTTTATAAGTGTGTTTTTATTTCGGAGTTGTGATGAGTTTTGTTTTCTTGTCTGTATTCCTATTCCTATTTTATGATTTTGTTTTATCTTGTATTTAAAGTGTTTTTATACTTATTTATTGCACCATGCTCCAAGAACTTTTATGTTATGGGCAGTATACAACTGCTGTTAATAAATAATAAATGTGTTAGAGACCCCACTGTCTATGTCCCTCAATGTTACATAAGCAGATTCAAAGCTAAATTCCGCCTCATGAGAAAAAAAGCAGGAACCTGTGAGCAAGAGCCTAGAAGAGTGCTGTGAATTATTTTAATTGCATTGAACCAAGCAAGGTTTTGCTGAAAGAATTACTAAAGAGAAAGATTTGGATGCAATGCCTTGGAGACCGAGTTTGCTAAAAATATTGCTAGCTGAGCAATACATTAGGGCAGACTTTTGGGAACATGTTAATTGGGTAATTCCTCAAAGATTAAATAGTACACAGATTTCTTGCTTACAAGTCAATTAACTTTTTTATTTAACAGTATTTATTTGCTAAGGAGGAGAAGACAGGACCTTCATATGCTACATAGCTCAGCAGACTGGAAGTTTTTCCATGGGTCGAACACTACACCATCATATACCCAGTATATGATTCAGGTGTAAACAAGTTGTGTTTCTCTCATCATGGGTGCCTTTTTTCAAGCCACTGGTCACAGTAATGACTATAGCTGTCCCTAAACACTAAATTTTCTCAACAGTCATGTAGAGATGAAACTCATTTGTGTAAATAAGGCCTTAGACATCTCTCCATATTTGCAGCCATCCATCGCCATGCTGACAACTGAGTGTGCTTGTTGAAGTGGAGTGAGCATGCAGGAGGCTGGCCCAGGCTGGTCCTCCCATGCTCCCCATGTCATTGCTACCAAGAGAATGAAGAGAAGACAGACCCACCCACCACTGACAATAAAGATGAGAGAAGGAAGCCATGAAGGGGAGAAAGTCTTTGCCCCTTTGTCCACCAGCATCCCCCCCCACACACACACCAAACAGTGAGAAAAGGAAGCCTGCATTTTATAATGCAGCAGCAGGGTAATGCGGGGGTTTGGGGTAAGTTGTGAGAAGATGGGTTTGGGGGCAAACTAAGGGACAGAAGGGGCTGGCAGCAGGTTGGGAGTTTGGCAGGTAGGCAGTGTTGGCGAGCAATGTTAACAGGGGCAGCAGCCTCTAGTGATACAATGCAAACTTACTTCTTGTAGTTGTAACAGGCTCCAGACAGGAGTCTACTTCAGCCAATATGGTGTAGTGATTAGTGTGTCGGACTAGGACCTAGAGATCAGGATTCAAACCCTCAAACAGCCACAAAGCTTGGGCCAGTCACTATCTCTTAGCCTAACCTACCTCACAGTATTGCTGTCATTATAAAAGGAGAGGGAAGAACCACGTGCACCACCTTTATACTGTATTATTGCAGGAATACGGGGATATAAATGGAGCAAGCAAGTAAGTAAATAATGCATACATCCAAATCCTCCTTGTGTGACAAGCCATTCAGATCATCCTCAGGGGTCCACCAATTCCACCGCTCACGAGCCAGTCATATTTTGTGTAAATGCAGAAAAATTGGGAGTGAGGAGCTCTCCTATCACACTGACCTTTGGAGGAGGTCCTCACCCTGCTTCTTACAGCATCAAAGGTTCAGTAGTGCAACTGAACTTTCCCTTCCCACAACAACTGCACAGAAGCCAGCTTACAATGAGAGATTGCCCCAGCTCAGGAACACTTGAGAACTCACAACTTGGGAATGGAGACTAGATATATTACATGTCATATGAGGCAGGAGCCTTCTTACCAGAAGGAAAAAAGTAATCACCCATGCCAGTTGGCTCAATGAAGACTACCCCACACTAATGTCTCTTTATACAACAGTACATAGTACTTGGGATCCTGAGAGAAGAGCGTTTGTCAAGTTAGTAGATGAAGTTGCAATTTGTATATTTTTACAACAGAGGCAGATTACAGAGTAGCACAGCATAAATGTTTCAAAAGACTTAAGTATTACTTTATCATAAATTATGGACGGATCTACCACCGGGCCAATTTATTGATATGGACAGCATTTCAATCCCACTGAAAAAACCAAGAATCAAGAAATGCCCTTGGAAGAATTTAAATGAAAAATAATAGAATAGGAAAGATCAGTTTATATAGTTGCCTGCAACATACAGTTTGCAGGTATTTGAAGAACCAATGCAGTTTTGAATCATGCTGTGGCAGCCTGCTTATTGAAATGCTATTTTGTATGGAAATGAAGCAGTAAATGACCATAGTTCTTTCCTTGGTTTACAATAGTGGTTAAAATAAAAGGGTTGCATAGAACTAAAAAGAAAGGCAAGCAGTGGTGTGGGATAGAAAAGTGAAGTATTCTTAAGAACATACAGGGTCACCTTGCAATTTAAAAGAAATGGTTCTAAACATTTGGGTACAATGAAAAAAGAAGCATTTCAAATCAGGCATCCAGTGGAAATCTTCATAAAAACAAATTTTGTTTCATTAGTTATTCATTTCTTTCCTATGCTCTATTGGATTTATTACATTTTTATCCAACCCTTCCTCCAAGGAAGCCAGGGCAGAGTAAATAACTGAAATCCATTTAACCTACATTGTGAGGAAATATTCACAATATTAGTTCACTGACAAATTTACGGGAAGAGGGGAACATGAGGAACAAAATAAAACAGTGCAACATATTTAACAAACCACCTTCAAACAGTGATCTCAAATCATGAATAGTCAGGCTTCAAAAGCACAGTTTTTGGAACAAATTCGGATTCAGACATTAAAGCAAATAATGGGTTTCGCATTATGCTTTAACTGGGCCTAAACATATAATACAAACTAGAGAATTATGCAAATAAGTCATATACAGTGCTATAGCAGCTATGTCAATTCGTAGACTTCCTGTTCAGAGACTGAGAAGAAAGTGGATATCAAAGTGCTATGACATAGATTGGAAATGCGCACACACACACACACACACTTCGCAAGGGGTGAGACAATGAAGAAAACTAGGCTTGATTAGCTCTTGAATCAGTATGTAGTACAGCAGCTGCCAGCCTTTTTGTAAATTACAATGAACACTACTATGCAACACTGAACAGTGTTCATGTCAGAAAGAGTGAAGTATTCCTTCCTCTCCCTCCATCCAGAAAGACAGACTTAATTCCTTCTGACTCAGCTATTTGCCTAGTTTTCTTGTTCTTTCCCATCAAGAAGGTCATGGGGTTGGGAACTGAGGGCCAATAATGGAACAAAGAGGGTTAGTGATTAGTTCTAACTCTCCCTCTAATATTTCAGCATCTGGTCATTTTGCTTTCCAACATCCAGGCTGTTTAAAAACCCCTATTATAATCAATGGCAAAAAAGGTATCACCTTAGCAGTGGGCCCAAGTTGATCGCAAAAATATTATAACACCTAATTTAAAATAAGCAGTACCCCATGTACAACTAAACAGGGAACACGGTTCCCACCCCCTCTTTTCTACAGCCTCTTGGGAAGAACGTGACTTTCCTAACTCACTTACGCTTCTCCCAGTTTTGCATAAACTCCTGGCAATCAATACTTGTCTATATGCAGCATAACCTTTTTTGAATTGCTCATATGCTTCACTGATTTCCTTAGGAGCTGTGCTCCTTCACCTAACTTTGGTGGCTAAAAAATTACAGCCACCATACTCTTGAGAGAAATAAATGTTAAATGCTTATAAGCAGGAGTGGGCACAACAAAGACAAGCTGTGATCCGTTGATGGGAAACCTAGCTGCTAACACAGTGGACTGGCTGTGCCTCATTCTCCAAGTCCATCTCTATCTTTGATTCCCAGCGCTTGCTCAGAGCAAGACAGAGGTGAACGAGAGCTGGAGACCAAGGCAAAGGTGGTGCTGTCACCTTGTCAGCAACAGCAAAGCAATTAACAACAAGAAAACCAGTGGAGGTCCTGCTTCAAGTGGTGCAAAATGGTGGATACTTGTTGGCAACAGTTGCGCTGGATTTAATTTCTTTAAAAACTGGCAGGCCATTTACGGCAGAAAGCTGCCCACCCTAGGTTTATAGAGACATTAAACTGTGACAGAGTCACAGTGGTACCTCTGGTTATGAACTTAATTCGTTCCAGAGGTCCGTTCTTAACCTGAAACCGTTCTTAACCTGAGGTACCACTTTAGCTAATGGGGTCTCCTGCTGCCGCTGCGCCACCGGCGCACGATTTCTGTTCTCATCCTGGGGTAAAGTTCTTAACCCAAGGTACTACTTCCAGGTTAGCAGAGTCTGTAACCCAAAATGTTTGTAACCCGAGGTGTTTGTAACCTGAGGTAGCACTGTACTATCTTGGACCAATCCAAAAGGTATCTTTTGGATGTTCATCAACACTTGCTGTTTACCTCCTGTAGAGGTAGGAAAAGATGATCAATAGAAGTGGATTTAATGATGAAGATGCCAGTTGTGACACAACAGACAATATCTCAATTGAGATAAAGAGCACACAGTAGCTGATCTCAGTTGCGCTAATCAAAAAATGGGCCAAAGCAGTATTATGCAAATATCTCAGTCCTAGATGCTGGTTGTCACAGCGGTATTTGGTATTCAAAAGACACATCACAACTCAAATTACTTCTGTTCTAAGTAATTCAGATTTATAGTGTGTGAACCTGCAAATTATGTTGATTACTAAAGTATTAAAAAAGAAACACTAACAAGAGCTACTCTACTTAGAATATTTTAAAATGGTAATTTGGAGGAAAATGTGCACAAGAGTGTTGGCCAAATGAAGTGCGCAGTTTTAGAATTGTCTTTCTAATGAGATGTTGCATGTAATGAAGAACTGTCTTTCTTTGATCTTAAAAGGTTTGAGACTAGAGAAGGGCTGAATGAAAGGGGGACAAGATCCCAAAGGAATCGGATTCCCAGCTTCTTTTTACTACCTTTTCTGGAGTTCCTTTTGACAAAAATAAAGGCTGCGGAGAAAAACATAAACATTCCACTCAATTCCTTTCATGTACTTCCACTGCCTTGCTTCAGATCATGTGATCAGCTCTGACCTTTACCAAATTCTCGTCTCTGCCTCGCTATAGTGTCTTATTCAGACTATCAGAATCATTTAGTGAAACTATCCTATTCTTTCACACTTGACTCCTTTCACAGACGAGCGGTTCATTTTCATGCAGACCCACTTTCAACTTCAAAAGGTTTCTTTGTATCTCAGTCTCTTATGTCTCTTGTTTAAAACACTTTCATATAAGGAGGGGGGGGAGTGGCTGCTATGAACTGCTAGACCAATAATAAAAACCCCTAATAACCACAGCAAGGCAGCAAGCATCCAGAGGACCTTGCAGTTCCTTAGTACCACACATAGCTTGTCTGTGCACAGTCAAGGTCATGGCAGTTGCTTTGAAATCTGAACCCGCCACTACCAAGCTGGGCTGGTTGCCTGGCTTTACTTTCATGAAGATGCTTGCCTGTATAATATTCCTTCTGTGAGTTCGCTTATATCCAGGGAACCACACAGGGGCTCTCTCAAAATTACTAGCTAGCTTAGAACAAAGTGGGAGAGAATCTGCTAGCTATGTGACACATCGCCAGATATCAAAAGGGTGTCTTACCCATGGCAATTACATATTGCGACAAAAGTGAAACAACTTTCAATTACCCAAAGTGAGATAAACCACTTTACTCACTTCTTTAAACTTCAGTGCTGAGGTGGTAGCTGAGATTATTACTGCTAATTAACACCAACAGTGAACTATACCAGGCATGGTATAAAGACACCATCTCAGCCTGGCAGGCAGGCACGTAATAGACATGCAGGACAAAGGTGAAAAGAAAGATAGGGCTTGATAAGACGACAGGCTGGAGTAAGAAAAGCAACTAATTTAAAGAACAGAAAGCACAATCTATGGTCATGGCTTTATGTAATCCATTCTGTGCCAATGTAACCCAAATGCACCCTTGTAAAGCCTACAATTCTACTTCTATCTGTAGGGGTGTGTGAGTGTATGTATGTGTATCTGTGCCAAGGGAAAGGCAACATTTTTTACTTTGAAATTTTAAAGGCCAATCTCCACACACACACACACACACACTCCAAATTCATACTTTAAATAAAAAGCTCGATTGTACAACTATTATATTTTCTAGTGCAAAACAAAAACAAAACTAGTGGGAGGAAGTATGACTTTTGCACAGCAAAACGCCTGTTTAATTCCCTGCCTATTAAATTTTGTTACCAAAAAAAACACCCTGAAGAATGTCAGCTTTTTAAGGAACAAGTAGCCATAGCCCTAGAACATCTTAAAGACAAACTTTTTTGTGGCACAAGCTTCGAAAGGTGGAGTTTAAAGTTTTCCAAGCTAAATTACTGAAACTGTCTGCACAGAGTTTGGAAAGACTATTTTAAGCAGAATTCATGCTAAAACAAGATATGGCTTGGTATGTAAATTTCTTCATGTAGGTATTTCAGAAAATGTCATGTTTCTATTATAAAGGTATCTGCTTAAAGGGGAGAGGGGGAAATTCCTATATTTCAGTTAGAAAACTTAACGTCCAGCTTTCCTGAAAACAAAACAAAACGAAAAAGACTGTTCTCCATACTCCAAGACTGCAGTCTTATATACACTTTACCTGGGAGTAAAGTTTACTGAATTCAGTTATTGTCTTCTGAGCATAGGATCAGGCTCACACTTGATTACTGCTTAACAAATACTCTACTGCCAGCCGAAACAAACCCCAAATTTGTACTCCCCCTATCCAGTTTCAGACATAGATAGTTCACTGACTACAGTGGATGCTCGGGTCGCGCACGTGATCCGTGCGGGAGGCATGTTTGCAACCCGCAGCATTCGCAACCCGCAGCGCCGAGTCTGCGCACACGCAGGTCGCGCTTCTGCGCATGCACAAAGTGCAATTTAGTGCTTCTGCGCATGCGCCAAAACCCGGAAGTAACCCATTCCAGTACTTCTGGGTTCAGCGCAGTGCGCAAGCTGAAAACGTGCAACCTGAAGCGTCTGTAACCCGAGGTATGACTGTACTTACTCAGAAAGGATACACAGGAGTAATCGTGTCTACCACTCAAGACATTTTTCTTATTCTAGAGCTCGTCTAGAATTGCCTGCTGAGAGACACAAAAAATCCCTAAGAGCAATCAGGAAAGCATTCAGATCCATTAGCCTCCTCTGTTAGACCATTTTTATAGCTTCCATGGACCTGCAAAAGCTCAGGGCCCCAGTCTAAGTCAAAACCCTAACAGGTAACAGAACTTCAGGATGTTACTTCACACCCAGATCCAGCCAGCACAGAAGCCACATTAACGGTACTCTGCTGAATCAGTGGACCCATAAACCAAATGGGACAGACCCACTGTTGCCACTGAGGTCCTGAACCACTGCTGACAGCGTGACCTGAGCATGTAGCTCCCAACGTAACTGAAGCTTCCCAACATAACTGAAGGGATTGCTAAGGCTAGCACAGGAAAGGAAATTGCTGAGTAACTGAAGGACTGCCTTCACATAAGGATCCTATTCGCATGCAAGCAACTACATGCATACAATTGTACATGTTCCTTTTTACACATCCTGCTCAAAGCACAGGTGCCAGGACAGCATGCAGTCTTCCACCTTCCACACATTTAGTGAAGGCACATATATGAGGACCCAATACACACATGCAGTGTAGGAATAAAATCATAACAATGTGAGAATCACAATCACAAGGCTCTCTCAGTGGGAGCCAGGAAATCTGGCTGCAATCCTTGCCTTGATGAGGAGTCACAATGAACTCTATGAACTGCGTAAATTAATATTACTTGTGTGCCCAAGGGCTGCAAAATCAGGTTTGACTAAGAATCTCTGCATTTGGCCGCTAGCTGTTTCTCACAATTTAAAAGAAAGGGGAGTGTTCATTCTTGCACAGCTTGTGGCTAACCGTACCATTAAGTACCTATTTTGTTCTATTTAATTTTCAGAAAAGTTATGATTTCTGCACCCTGAAATGCTATTTACATTCTCTTTTAACAGCCTTGATTAACAACGGCTGTTTTTGCATCTCTGTTTCCTACAGCACATGAACATACGGCAGCAATATCTTTGGGTCTCTTCCTTTACAACATGCACAAAAGTAAATGCAACTTACAGTGAAACAAAATTAAGCATGGCTCGGCCTGAAGCAAGGAAATTTGTAATCAAATTATTTGAAGATCTTAACTGAATTTTCTACAAAATTCTGAAAATTACTGGGCACAATAACTGTCACATGGGCGTAAGGTATCCCGCAGTACAAATTACCCAAATTCCCTCATCAATTACCACCCAAGAATCAAAAGCCCAAGAGATTATTATGCACATGGATCTTTGTACAATCATTCTTATTCTATTATGTCATCTTATAGAGCGCAAATATTCAAAAAAAAGTAACAGAATGTAGGGGATACAATTATTCCTGCATCCATTTTTTGCACTGTAAGAGTTTAAATGATCCAGTGAGGTCAGTGTTAGAAATTAGCTAGGCTCCAGGCACGTTCAGCAACTGGCACAGGTCCAACTGCATTCATGTGAAGATCTCTGGATGTCATATGGGCGACTGACACCACCATCTAGCTGACCCCTCCAGCTTTCTTAAGCAGGTAAGCAGAATAGCTTATTTATTGCATTTATATCCCACCTTTTCGCCAAGAACTACATAAGTCACCCCACTCCTCAGTTAATCCCTACAACGACTCCGTAAGGCAGGTTAAGAAGCTGTGACTGGCCCAAGGTCACCCAGTGAGCTTCATGACTGAATGAGGATTTGAACCCTGATCTCCCAGGTCCTAGTCCAACACTCTAACCACTACACCACACTGGCTTCCTACAGTATTTCTTCCATGGGGCAGCTATATAAATTAAGTAGGTAAATAAATATGGGGAAAGCAAAATGTCACTTAGAGAAGGATCTGAGCTATTTTCCTTGAAACTTGAATTTATTAGATATTTTAATGTGTTGTAAACAATTTTGAGATTTTTCCCCCTTCAAAATATAAAGAATAAAAATATAAAGCAGTATAGAAGTGAAATGAACAACAACAACATTTATTGTGGGAGGCAGGGGAAATGGCACCTAGGCATTCTGTTGTGGCAATGTAACCTAGGTTTAAGGTGTGGTTTGGTAATTAGCTTATACATTTGATATATAGCTTATATATCTGAGTTTCTAACATTGTCTGAAGAATGTTATCTGGTGGATCTATTCTGAGTTGTCAAGAAGCTAAAAATCTGTGGAAACATCAGTTATGAAATTTGTACTAGAAGCCACTTGGCTATTGTCAGTTGTGGTTCCTCAGATAAGTATCAGTTGATTCCATCTGAGGCTGTTCACAAAGTGCAAGAAGAGAAAGAGAGAGAGATGCAACAAGGTGCCCTGTATCTAGTAACATTTAGCTGGGGGAGAATAGCCAGCATGATGGTCAAAGCATCTTTTGCAGAAGGGTATATTCCAGCCTCCTTTAGGTCCCATCTTCAAAACCAACTTTGGAGTCCTTCTGTCTTGAGTAATTATAGTCCACTCACCATTTGATTTTTGGAGGGGTGGAGGTGGCTGGACTAACTGCAGCTGCTTTTCCATGAAGCTGATCACCTAGATCCATTTCAGTCTGATTGCCAGACAGGTTTTGGATTATAAAACATGCTGGCTGCCTCAGCAGATGATGTACCCAAGCAAAGGAAGGTCATCCTCGGATATGGCATTTGGTGTCATTAGTATGCTGCTGACACTCAGCTCTCTCCTTATCAGATCTATGTGGGGTGGCAACATTCCTGAATGCACTTCTGAGAGCCATAATGGACTGGATACGGATGAATCTATTTAAAATCAATTCAGGCAAAACAGAGCTGACAATGGTGGTGGACTCCTTGGCTGAGAAAATGCCTGCCCTGGAAAAGGTTCACACTCTGGGCTGCTCTGGCACACCAGCATCACTCTTGAATTAGCAAAGGTAGCAGCTTTGGAATGCTTTTTACCAGTGTCATCTACTATGCTAGCCATGCCTGCTGCTAAAAGATAAAACACCTGGCTGTTTCCCAGTTATCTCATAGAATGTCTCCTCCGTATGAACCTCGCCAAAATTTAGAATCTGACAATGAATGGCCACTTTGTATGGAGGCTAGGTTAGCTTTCATGAAAACAGGCCCATGCAGTGGGGGAGGGGCAGCTAGGTACAATTGCCCCAAGCCTCGGAGGGCTAAACTGACTGGGGGGGGGCCCACCAGGGACAGGCTGCTTTTTTGTTTGAGTTTATAACTTTATATTCTAACAAGACTCCCGCCCCAGGCCTCAGACAAGCTCTGCATGGGCCTGCGTGAAAATAAGGGTTTTTACCATAGTTGCTAAGGAACTTTGGAGCAGAGTGTTCATTTACTTCCCTTCTCTGTCATCTTTCCGGTGGCAGGCAAATAGATTTATTTCATCTGTGCCTTCAGAAGGCGAGCCCTATTAAAAGTTTTCTGATGTGATGCAGTTTTATTTATCACAACGCATTATTTTCATGATACTGTTTAGTGTTTATATTACAAACTGCCCTAGCAATACAGAATAGAAAATAAAACGAGTGATGTAAATATACTGAGCATTTTACTATTATTTCAGTTATTCTCCCAGCGTTCACGAAAGCAGTGTATAAAAAAAGCATCTACGTACTTCATTTTACAGTTCGAAAATAGCTGAGAGATATTGCACATCAAATCCCAGTTATGTCAACAATCCAACTATGAGTCCAATACTCCAACTAAAAGCAACAAACAGCATCATAAAAGCAAACAGATTTATTTGTAGCATAAGCTTTTTTGAATTAGAAACTAACTGATCAGAGATGCATGGAGTGTTAGCCTCAACTGGAAGATGACATATGTATAAGCATACAAAAGTAAAGTAAACAGTGAGGTCAAAAGTCCATGAAATGCAAGGGGTAGCAGTAGGTGTGCGTCATTTCTCTGCACAACCCATGGTAAGAACAGAGTGACTCATTTACAACGTATGCCTGTGTGTGTCTATTATACCTGCCAACTGAGGATACACTTCTTACATCTGAGGAAGTGGATTCTAGTCACCCAAAGCTTATGCCACAGCAAGACTTTTAAGATTCCAAAAAATCTTTGTCGCTTTTGCTGCAATACACCAATAGTTACACCATTGGAATTATTCTCTAACATCTGGAGCTTAAAAGAGGCTGGTTCACATAACGGGGATAATTCTACGCCTGTTGTTAATCTTTCACTCTTAAGCAATATTCACGAAGGTATCATAGTACAAAAATGTAAATAGCTACATTATGTACTAAGGAAACAATCCACAATACTTGTCTGACTAAACTGGCGGTGCTAAAGTTTTCCTGCCAGTATATTCACAAATACTGAAAACTTAAATTCCATGCAAAAGTATCCAAATCGTTGTCCTTCACTATCACAATTTGCTATGATATGTTATTTGTGCAATGTGATTTGAAATTAAAATGGAATGAAACATGGTTTTCTACATTCTGAGGTAAAACTGCGAAAAACAATACTAAAGTTCAGTAGCAGCCAGGAATAGCTGGCAGGATTCCTGCTGCTTATGTCATCCGCCTTATTCTAATGTTTTAGCATTGGTGAACTCCACATCATTCCTAAAGCTTGAGGCCAGTCAACTGGCCAAAGATTTTTCTTTTAGAACCATTCCAAATTTCTGTCAATAGCCATGCCTGTGCTAGCAAGGACACTTGGCAACAGCATTTTGCATCTTCACAATACTCACTATATAAGTTCTTGAGCAATTAACTCAATTTGGGAAAACTTAGCATGCATTAACTGCACTTAATTGTCACTGTAGTTGCTGCGGAGTTTGCAGATGTCTAAGATAGCTCTTAAGTGAGTCCACACACAACCTTTTCTGCTGTTTTAAGCAACGTTTCATGACAAATCATAAGGCACAAAAGCCACTTGTTCAGTTTCCGCAACCAAGCCACTGCGATAAATAAAACTGTATTTGCTTGACCTCTCACAGATAGAATTGTTCTCTCTGCCAAGAGCTTGAATAAAATTTAGCAATGTTGTTTAGCAGACGGAGATCTCTGAAACAGTTCATAGTCTAGCATTCCTCCTGTGTTTTATTCATATATCTTCATAATGTTGACTCTTATTTTTACTTTTACACCAAAAGACAGGTCTAAGATACAGAATTTCAGTCAGCACTCATGACAACAAGACCTCACAAGAACAACAGAAATTGGCAGAAGTTCTGTACTGGGCTGTTTTGCCAAACACAGCATGACTGCAATTCAATTCTGTCTATTCAAATACCACATTCATGCACCTGAGGTATGCAGCGCCAAGAGACTAGGAGATTAACTAGCATGTTCACTGGGACTGTTTTTACCCTTAAGTCATTCCATGCCTGAATGCCAACACTGGTCCAGCCCTACTTGCTAACAGTCAAAGCAAATGTGAATTCAATATTAACTTCCTTACTAGTAACAAATGGTATTAAGATAACATCTCCAAAAATATTTAACAAAACTTACCTGTGACAATATAAAAACTGATTTGGGAATGAATTAACGCTGCTTAGGTTCTCAAAGGTTCACCTGAAGTACAGAGGATTCTTCACAAAACCCACATGCCAAGCTGATCTCTCTAGTACCAATAATTGTAATGATTCATAGCTGCTTTTAAATAGCATAACAACCCAAGCAAGGAGCTTACTTAAACAGATATGTGCTCAGCCACAAAAGAGAACACAGCTGTAGAAACCAATTTAATAAAATGTGTATGAAAGGGAATGGTAGGCAAATCAATGAACACAGTAGACTTCACAACAGCATGCAATTCCAGTTCCCAAGAATGTATGCACCAAATTCCAGCCTCATAACAACTTAAATCAAGCAATAAAACCTTCAAAATGGGTTTTTAAAAAGAATGAGAGCTCCCTTATCCCCTCTGCCCTGGCAAAAACATTCCCGAACTAGAGGAGGTGTGAGGGAGAAAGAAAGACACTTTATAAGCAAACCTGGAAAGTGACCCATTGATATGGTTGTGCTAGCAAGCTGCCATATTAAATCAATATTAATTCTGCACAATTTCTTTATAAAAATAAAGCTACAAAATTCCCTGATGTCCACCTGTCCAGACAAGGTTGCTGGGGCTTTTAAAAAACATCTTTCTAAAAGGAATATAATGGATTTCAAGGAGGAGCTTACAGTGAATGTTCAGTGAACCAGGTAATGTTTTAATAGATTTCTAACAGCAGCCTGTTTTATGTTTTTATATCACTTAGAGACCTTGAAAAGTTTCAGCCAATGCCTTTTACTGCATCATGTTTTTAAGTTCAAGACATGCATGCTTCACACTTGTACAAGTCTTATGCCTTTTCCATTTTTAAGGTATTGTTTACTGTAATTACTGTTAAAGAGGACAATTTCAATGGAGATAGCTACTGCAGCATGAAGATCAAAATGTATTGCAGCACCTCAAAGACTTACAAATTTACGTGGCATAAGCTTACATGCCCATGAAAGCTTATCCCACAACATATTTGTTAGTCTTTAAAGTGCCACAAGATTTTGCTACTTTGTTATTAATATGCAAATTTCTGCCAGTTGTTAAAGAACAAAGAAAGATTCCCAACATCTGTTTCATATATCGTATATACGATTACTGCATTTCATTATTAATAGTATTCCTTACTGCTGTTTTTCAAAACTCAGCATTTACACTCTGATTTATACTGGAGGTGGGGATTTTCTCTAATTGCCTATTTGGTACTGCCATATTTTTTGTAAACATTATGTTGCTGGAATTAAGTGTCCATGAAGTCTGATGTCATAATACATTTCTTAGCCTTCAAGGTGTCACAATACTCTTATTGGTTAAAAAGGAGTCATTGCTTTAAATTCAGGGTGGCTAATCCCCCAGTCTCAACTACCCCCCCCCCAAGCATTTTTTCTTCCCCACGTTCCAGTGATTTGGTAAAGGAGTAAAAAGAAAAAAGAAAACACTTTGATAGACAATCCAGTGCCTGACAAGGATGCAATTCACTTCCTGTGTCATATGCTGGGATACAGCCCCAAGAGGGTCAGCAAAGAGGATGAATATGGCCCTTGAGTTAAAAAATAAGAAAATATTAGCTCCCCTGCTTTAATTGCTCAAAACATTTAAGACACAGCAAGCTGAGTCAGAGGAGAGAATTCTACATGTGTACCTCAATTCTTCCTTCAGTTTTGAAGTTCCCAAAACAGTCTTGAGTTAGAAAGAAGGCAGCAGGTAAGCCAAAGCGGGGGAAAGGTGCGGGGGGGGGAGAGTCCTCTGCACATGTTCAAATGTTGACTGATAAGCAAATCATGCACACTGTGCTTGAATTTCCAATTCTTCATGAAGAATCGTTGCTGACACATTCATAGCAGCAATTCAAGCCCTTTAAGAATGCTAAAACCCAAAAAGACATTACTATATATTCACATTTGATGTTCTTATCCCTATTGTACATAGACTATCCATGGAGGAATAGAAATGAGAAGTGTTGGAATAACCATATGGATTTTGCAAAAATGGTCTACCAGGTAGTCAGAAATCTAAGGATTGTTCTGTTTTGCTTTTCTCTTCTCTTTCTTTTCCTCCTTTTGGTTTGTGCTTTTATTTAAATTATTTTTTATCTTTGATATAAAGATGTCAGGTATTTGATATTAACCTTTATCTATTTTCTTTCAATCTTTATTTAAATTTTTTTGGGGAGGGGAATCTTAGTTCCTATTTCCTGATCTTTAAGGCAAAACTTTTATAGATTTAGAATTCTGATCTAACATACACTTTTTCCATGGAGGAGACTTCTATTGTCTTGCAAAATCCATTTCCGTTGCAACAAGAGCCTGGGAAAGCGTTATCCAAAGACGTTTATCCCACTAAGGTCCAGAGGGAGTGGTTGTGAAATAATCGTTTTATGTGTGGCACTGACAAGCAACAGCAACTTTAAAGAGAAGGAAATGCTGTCCTTTCAAACTTCCTTATTTACAAAAAAAAATAACAAAACAAAAAACTAGAATTGCAGTCATTAAGAAAAACATCTGGTATATTGCTTTGATTTGCAACACTAACTGTTGGACAGAAGCAAAACATTTTCCCCCAAAGAAGCTAATAACTGAGCATTCATATCCATGCATAACCTGTCATTTATTCCCCTCATCAGCAACTGCTCGAGTCTGATAAAATTAAACACTCAAGTCAGGCAGATTTTGTTAAAAGCAATAATTACATTATTACTAGAATATACAATTAAGTAATGAAAAAACCAGAATGACACTGTGCAGCAGTATTTTATCCACTTTTCAAAAATATCACTGGACTGAAAACATGCAGAATAATAGAAAGTAATAACAACACTTCCACTGAACTATCACAGTGCCCAATTTAAAACTTCAGCCACAGGCAAAATACATAAATGATTAGCATTGTGGTGTTTATTTTAATTACACTCTGCAATTAGAATCCAACAGCCTGTCAAATCATTTAAGATCCAGAGAAAACCAATAATTTAAAAGCACTGAGCGCCACTTAGAAAACTTGCCCCTTGTTTGAAACAGACTTGTTATGTCAGACAACTTCCCGACAATATAACAATTGTACAACCAACCACAAACTGTTTCCCATTCTAGTAATATCTAAACACAATACAGTATATGCATATATGCTTTTGCGTTGATAAGTTGTGAAAGTTCATGCAATCCAGTTTAGACATGCATCTAAGACCATCAGGACTGAGTTCTTACAGTAGCATGGTGCAATGAATGCCACAGCAGGGCTGTTCCTTCCTGCACTACTAGGGTAACGTGATATGCACCAGAGGAGGCACAGTATGGAATGGTCTTGCGATTCTCAAATTTTCCAGCAACACAGAGAAGCCAGCACAACTATGGCAACAAGGTAGTGAACCAGGGTTGTATCCACTGCAAGCCTTACTCGGAGTACATCAATTGAAATTAATGAAAGTAAGATAGTCATTTCCATTAACTTCATTAGTTCTACTCTGAGCAGGACTAGCACGGTATACACCTCTCAGTCTCTGTTATAGCCAATAGGTGAGTAATAATGGGTAATTCAGATATCCTACTCCTCAAATTGCCTTTTCCCCTTACAATGTTGCAGCTAATCTGAAGTGAAGAACTGAAATGGGTACCAACCAAATAATAATAATTTTGGCTGGAAATCGTGAGCAACTTCTATCAATTCATTCAGTAAAAACAGACCAAAGCTCTGACCATTTTTTCCCTTTATTTAAGTTATCAGTTCTACTTTCCCTTCCTCCTCCACCCTGTAATTGCAAAGCAAGGGGAAAGACTTCCTAACTTGTTTGTGCTTTACACCCTTTACCCCAATGACTATCTTCCTTTGGAGAGGGAGGAAGAACAAAAAAACCCCCAATGCAATGGAAAATCTGGATGCAGAATAGGATTTGCATATTTGCATTGTTATAACATGCTAACATTATATATCTCAAAGGTAGAATTTGGGGGTTTTAGCATAAAAGTTAGTGCATTAAGGACTATCACCATATCTGGTTATTTGGTGCACTTGTCACATGACAATTATACTGAAACTTCCCCCAATTAACACATCTTAGCAGCACCATTACCCATGGGCATATCATACAGTGCTCACATATGTTCAGATGCCCACCCACATTGACAACAGAACCTTTCACGATTCATCACAATTAGCAGAATTCTTTCCAGATTAATAATAATAATAATAATTTATTTGAACCCAACCCATCTGGCTGGGTTTTTCCAGCCACTCTGGGCGGCTCACAATAAAATATTAAAAACATGATAAGGCATCAGACATTTAAAACTTCCCTAAACAGGGCTGCCTTCAGGTATTTTCAGAGTGTGGTCACATTGGCTTGTAGGTACAACAGCCAATCTGCAAAATATCTATTTATGCCAGTAGCAGAAGATGGCTATTTACCCAAACCAAAATGCCAAGAGTTTACCAAAAGATGGCAAAATGTGAAGGGAGAAAATCACCCAGGAGAACCCTTAACAATTGTATTTTATGATGTGGGAAATTAAAAACTCAGTAAAATATGAAAACAGCATGTAAGCAAAGTTAAATTACCTTACAAAAAATATGCATATAGGAAAACAATTGTTTAAGGAGATAAACATACATTCCAACTCAGTGAAGAAGCATATAACAATCCTTAAAAACTAACAGGAAAAGCAGTCCCTCCTCATTTACTGGAATACCATACATAGTAATCCTATTCCACACTGGTTTCAAGCTAGTCAGAAAACATTGTTTAATTAGGGTAGTGTAATGTGTTAAAGAATGTGGTTCCGCCCACAAGGAAGGCTGTGGGATCAGCATTTCAAATCCTAGTTCACACAAGACAACTATTGGCTCTGTTGGGAAAGCGAGTGCTTTTCAGCCTCAGTTCCTATCTGTCAAAGAGAAATAAGTGACATACTGTACAATATGAATAAATGTGTTCATTTTCCAAATGCATTCATTCACTCTCAAAATTTAGTGGTACTTCTTGTCCTCTACTAATTTTTGAAGCTACTCTCATCTTCATTCCAGCAACCCTTTTGAGATTTCTTTAAGGGAGGGGGGGGAACCTCAGCCCTGAGCGGTTTTGCAAGGCTGAAATGTGTCCCTGAACTCTGATAATGCTTTTCTGTTGCTTGCCTGGACAAAGGATATAGAGAAGTGCATGTGTAGAAACTAGCCTACTATACAAAGATAAAATTCACATTTGCTGCTTTGCTTAGTTTTTTTTTTTTTTTTTGCCTCTGGTCCAGACCACTACTGGCATGTGGCCCCCAGAAGATTACGCAGAACAGAATGCAGCCCTCAAGCTGAAAAGAGCTCACCATCCCTGCTTTAAAGCTTAAGCAGATCATTTGTTTTTGCAATGTTTGACGTACATTCTTTCTTCTATCATTTCCAACAACAGCATTTCATAAAAATGTATTTTTTAAAAAAAATGAACATATGTGACAGACAAGTAAACTCCAGTGTCACCAAGTGAGAACACAATACATCAATATGCAGACAAAAAGAAAATGGTAACACATGCAAGTACAGTCATACCTCTAGTTGAGTTAGGTTCAGGTTGCGGATTTTTGGGTTGCAAACATGGCAAACCCGGAAGTGTATACTTCCAGGTTTTGCCGCGCATGCACAGAAGCCTTCTGTGCGCAGGAGCGCTCTATTGCGTTACACGCAAGCGCAGAAGCGGCGCTCTACTTAAGACTTTTCAGGGTGTGAACGGCGCCCCGGAACGGATTGCGTCCATAAGTAGAGGTACCACTGTAAAGAAAACATGGCAAGGAGTAGACAACACAGGTAAAAATGGTGCGAGCCATACCAACAAACCTACACAAAATATACTGCATTTTTCGCTCTATAAGACGCACTTTTTCCCTCTTAAAAAGTAAGGGGAAATGCGTGTGCGTCTTACGGAGTGAATGCAGGCGTGAGGCTCTGCTCACCGCTCCCTTTAAAGAGCCGTGTGGAGCATGTGTGCGGCTCTTGGGGGCTTTTCCCTGAGGAGGAAGGGCTGCCCTTCTCCCTCCTCAGGGAAAAGCCCCCAAGAGCCGCACACACGCTCCACACACTCTTTAAAGGGAGCGCGGCTCTTGGAGGAGCCTTCATACCGCTGCCCGGAAGAGGCTGCGCGCAGCTATCCCATAAGCCAGTACGCTGTCCTGGCTTCTGGCTGTTCTGGCTGTATGGGATGCATACAGGCTCTGCTCAACGCTCCCTTTAAAGAATATTTTTTTCCTTGCATCCCCCCTCTAAAAATTAGGTGTGTCTTATGGAGCAAAAAATACGGTAACTAGATAGAGCCTCTTGCTCAGATATTTGGTGCTTAACTCCCAAAACTCACCATGTGTCTTCCTTAAATTTCATTTCATTGTTCTCAATCTACCACTGCTCACTTTTAATCTAGCCCTCCATATAGTTCCTCATTCCTTCCAGTTTTATATCCTCTGCAGAGTCAATGGTCATGGCTATGATCCAAAGAGATGCTCAGGCTCACACAAAGAGCTTATGCTCACCCAGAAGAATTCCCCCCATTTTTTTTTCTTTGAACAGCTGGGCAATGTGCCACACCACAAACTTCCCCTCAATTCTTCTCAATTTTTAAAGCAGCTTCTCACACATCAAGAGGGGCTTCTATTTTAAGAAAAACTAGTATAAAGCCCCTTGGGCTCTAGGAACTAGATTCACAGTTCTTAGGGCTCTGGCTCATGATATCTATTATTTCTTCAAAGTCATTTCTGAAAATTGGTAGATAGTACTTATCTTAGGAAAGACCTCATAGATCACCCCAAACTGACAGGCATGTTAGTTAGTAGCCCTGCAGCTGAGATTTCAAAACAATTTTCCACTTTATGGAAGTATGATAACATAACTTGCTTAAAATCATGTCACCTAAAGTTTACTTGTTTATTTCAGTGATTATCAAACTGTACGCAGCACACACACACACACACACCCCTACTGGAATAAAAGACACTAGGAGAAGGAAGGGCACCAAGAGAGGGATCCTGCAGCAGGCAGAGCCAGAGTCTCTTTTCTTCCAGTAGTAGAAGCTTAGCACTGAAGCCACTAGAACTGCTGTGCTATGCTGCAGGGGTGAGTGGGCAACTGGATGCAGCCAGAAGGTCAGATCATTATCTCCACATCATCCTATGGGACAAATCTGACAGGTGGACAGGGCCACCCACCTGTCAATCACTTTACATCACAGTTATGCCAGATAATCCATTTTTGTATAGCTGAACGCCCAATGATTATTAGATCTTGCAAAGCACTGCACATCACGTTATGCAGATACTGAATCAGCTGCTCAGCACTTGCAAAGTGCTGTGCACCACACTTTGCAGGTTTCGACTATCAGCTGATCAAATGTACCTGTAAGCCTCCTTAGACACAGCAGCATTTTTACCTGTTCCCACGGGTACATCTTATGACATCAGATGTAGGGCAGGTGGGAGTGGCTTGGCCAAAGCATCCTGGTGGGCCAAAGAGAGACAACTGGCAGGCCAAATTGGGCTCATGGGCAAGGGGTAGATCACCACTACTGTAAAGCTTCGTCCCTGTATAGCTGGCTTTAGGAGGGAATTAGATGCACAGATGAAGTCTTCTTTGTCACAGTTGGATTAAAGAACCAATGAACAGATTTTATTTGTTTATATTATTATATCCTGCCTTTCAGATAAAATATTCCAAGGCAGTTTACACAAAGTTTCACAAAAACAAACAGCCTTTTAAAACAAAATAAGCAAACTGAAACAGCAGATAAAACTAGAATTAAAAAACACTTCCATGTCAAAAGGTGGGTTTTTAAAAAAAAGAAAATAAAAGGACCTTCACTAGACAAGCAAAATAGTGTAGACACAGCCTCCCTGGGAACAGTATTCTACATGTGGGCATCACTACCGCACCAACCCTTTTCTTGGTCACAGACAGCCACACTTCATTGGTGACGGCACCTACTTAAAATCCTCTAACAATCAGCTGAGCACATGGGCAGTCTCATGTGGAGGTTTTCAATCCTTCAGGAATCCTAGTCCCAAACCATGAAAGGATTTAGTCAGCACTTTGAATTGTGCATGGTAAACATACTGGGAGCCAGCAAAGCTGTCATAAAGTGTTGATTTTACAGGGGGGTGAGCTGCATTTCCAGCAAACCTTAGTTTGTAAAGTTCTGCATGTATTTCTATTTTACCGTGTTATTCACAGCCATTTATAGGCAGAGGCAGGGGCGAAAGGTTACATTCTGCATAATTAATGTTAACAATAAAATCATACCAAACAGAAAAAAATTGTTCTTACTACTTCTTCTTTTACCTCTAAAGGTAAAATATATACCCTAACCTCCTTATATCATGGCTGTGAGTCCCGGAAAACCTGTTCCCTGCCTTGCAGTCCTTTTTCCACCTGGCCTGGGAGGGAGGGGACTTGACAAGACTCAAACTACAGAATCTGAGGTTGCTGAACAGAATCTTTGGTTGCCGTATTGTTTAGGAGCTTTTATGTTTGGAGGGAGTTGTTGCTGTTATTTATATTAATTTTTGGCATGTAAATTTGTTTTTAGATCTTATTTTGATTTATGTGGGAATTATTCATTTTGGTTATGTTATTTTTAATGTATTTTTTGTAATTATGTAATTTCATGTTGTAAGTTAAAGGTAAATAGGTAAAGGACCCCTGGACAGTTAAGTCCAGTCAAAGGTGACATTGGGGTGCAGCGCTCATCTCGCATTCAGGCCAAGGGAGCTGGCGTTTGTCCACAGACAACTTTCCGGTTCATGTGGCCAGCATGACTAAACTGCTTCTGGCGCAACGTAACACCGTGACAGAAACCAGAGCACACAGGAAAACTGTTTACCTTCCTGCCGCAGCAGTATTTATCTACTTGCACTGGTATGCTTTCAAACTGCTAGGTTGGAAGGAACTGGGACATAACAACAGGAGCTCACTCCATCACAGGGATTTGAAATGCCAACCTTCCAATCTGCAAGCCCAAGAAGCTCAGTGGCTTAGAGCACAGCGCCACCCGCATCTCAAGCCACCTAGAGTATGGATTTAACTATGGAAAGACAGCATACAAATAGAATGCTGCATGTATAGAGTCGTACCTTGGATCCTGAACGCCTTACAACTCAAACATTTTGCCTCCTGGATGCTGCAAACCCTGAAGTGAGTGTTCCAGTTTGCCAACGTTCTTTGGAACGTTCTTTAACTGGAACGTGTCCAGAGGAGGGCAACCAAAATGGTCAAAGGCCTGGAAACAATGCCTTATGAGGAACGGCTAAGGGAGCTGGGCATGTTTAGCCTGGAGAAGATAAGGTTAAGGGGTGATATGATAGCCATGTTCAAATATATAAAAGGATGTCACATAGAGGAGGGAGAAAGGTTGTTTTCTGCTGCTCCAGAGAAGCAGACACGGAGCAATGGATCCAAACTACAAGAAAGAAGATTCCACCTAAACATTAGGAAGAACTTCCTGACAGTAAGAGCTGTTCGACAGTGGAATTTGCTGCCAAGGAGTGTGGTGGAGTCTCCTTCTTTGGAGGTCTTTAAGCAGAGGCTTGACAACCATATGTCAGGAGTGCTCTGATGGTGTTTCCTGCTTGGCAGGGGGTTGGACTCAATGGCCCTTGTGGTCTCTTCCAACTCTATGATTCTATGGAACCCAAACGTTTGACATGGCGTACACGGCTTCCGATTGGCTGCAGGACCTTCCTTTGGTTTCTGAACGTTTTAGAAGTCGAACGGACATCCAGAACAGATTCCGTTCAACTTCCAAGGTACCACTGTATATGATTTTTGTTATAAAAGGAGTGGAATGCCAAGGGAATTAAAGGGTACCACACTGGAGCAAGTACAACCACCTTCCTAAGCCAACAGCGAAGCACCATCTGGACCAAATGATTAGACATATGCAGATTATTTCTGAATTTATTCTTAGAGAATAAAAATGAATGAAAAGAAAGACCCTCTTATCTGTTCAGATTCTAAATGAAACCATAGTTTGTTTTTATCTTCTGGAAGCTGATTTGCCAGGTAGAACAATTCTAAATTCGGGATTCCCTAGTCCCCATCACGATTAGCAACAAATGACATAAAAAGTGTAAGTTTGAAAAAGGAAGTTTGAAAAAGAGTCACCATTTTAATTACCACTAATCTAATACAATATTGTGAAGTTCTCTTTTCTAAAACATTTTATATGCTGATTAACAGAATGTAAGAGCCAACTATAGTCGTCTTTGAACAGCAAAAAGGTAAAGGTAAAGGACCCCTGACAGTTAAGATAAGTCGCAGACGACTCCGGGGTTGCGGCACTCATCTTGCTTTACAGGCTCAGGGAGCCGGCGTTTGTCTGCAGACAGTTTTTCCGGGTCATGTGGCCAGCATGACTAAGCTGCTTCTGGTGCAATGGAACACCAAAATCAGCACACGGAAATGCCGTTTACCTTCCTGCCGGAGTGGTACCTATTTATCGACTTGCACTTTTTGGCGTGCTTTTGAACTGCTAGGTTGGCAGGAGCTGGGACCGAGCAACGGGAGCTCACCCTGTCGCTGAATACGGCATACTGTATTCAAGTTTCTAGTGATAAATATACTCATATTTCAGTTTTATGTAATATGTTAATGTTCAATAGGCTTCTTACTGCTTTTGTATATGAGGAGGGACATTAAAACATTCCTCTTATTCAGTAAAATCAGTTACCTTCCAAATTACTTCTCTAAACTCTGGCTGTTTTCCACACTGCTGCCTGGATCCCATACAAAGGAAAAATATAGAGCAGGTGGACGTTTGAGGCTCTGTCTTTGTCTGGTGTTAGGGATGCTAAGATGTATCCAACTGTAAGCTTCCTTTCACTGAACTTTTAAGGAGAAGCTTCTGTAATTATTTGATTTCATGATTTAGGGATTGGGAGAGAGACTAGATGAAGTATGAAACATGAAGTGTTGGAAAGAAGAGTGTCGTTCTGTGCAGATAATTAGTTCATGTATCAGCCAACTTTCAATAATAGTCCATATTAAATCTTGCTGGACTAAAAATCTAGCTGCATTTACTAGCCTCAACTGTTAAGTTCAAGGCTTACATATGGGCATTTTCCTATGGAGGCAGCAATAAAGTCAGAAAGAAACACAAGTATATTAGATATGAATTTCTGTTTCCTAGGTCTCCAGAAAGCAATAACAGTTTTTTTTCACACGTTTACAATTTTTATTTTAACAAGAGGTATGGAAAACGAGATCAAGCGCCTTTCAGCTTGGTGAAACACTTGTTTCCATGGGTTCAATTCTCCTTAGTACCTCACACAACATAATTGAAAGTTGCCCAGGAACAAGATCAGAACAACGAAACAGAATTCAGGAAGTAAAGTCTCCACAGAGGAAAACAAAAACACAAACCATTAAAGATGCCTCATATGATTAAGGTTAAAAACTAATTATTTAATGGAGCTCCATTTCAAAAACAACCAGATGTTCAAAAAGGAACACTAAGTTTATTGTTTCAACCAAAAGTTACAAAGAACGCCCAAAAGGGAGGAGAGAGAAAAATGCACAAATGCCTTTACACAGAGGTGACATGAACAAACTAGTTATAAAAGAAGTTCCATAAAAAGAAACATTTTTGTTTGCAGGTCAAAGAGAAATTTAGAAAATCAGTTAATAAATGCTAAGAACATAGGAGCCACTGCAGCTTTTAGGCACAAAGGATGTTGTGTTTCTATGGCACTGTGTTTCACGAGCCATACTGTTTGTTAACTGCTTGCATTTCACTATGCTTGGTTAATAAAACGGTCAGGAATTTCTTGTTATTTGTTTGTCTATAGATCTACTCAGGTTTGCAAAGTGACATAGTTCCAATTATTGTTTTATGCCAGAATGCTACAAAAACTACGACAGTAATTATCATTTTAGCATGGTTATGTTATGAGAAGCAATTTCTAAAAGTTCCATCATCCCCCAAAAATTATCAAGATGCCCATAAACTCCATTTCTCAGCCTTGATTGATGACTGTTTCCAAAAGCTGGTGATGGCAGATAGGGCTGGGCAATATATCAATATATTGTCCAAAGTCAGTTTAAAGTTCACATCGTGATAACTGTTTCACAATATTTGACCTGGCAATATATCACGAATCACAATGTGCCTGAGGGCTAGGTGATATCTGGTTTTCAACATTGTGATAACTTACCAGCTAAACATCACAGTAACTTACCAGCTAAACACTGTCTGCTGGCAGTCTGACAATCCCAGATTACTTGGATTCACTATGACTCATCACCGTAGTGGATTGTCCTGAATACCACCATTTGGTAGCCAAGCCCCCAACCAAAAGTCTCATTTGGTTGCATATTGGCTTGCCTGCTGCTGAAAGTGACCATAAGGTTATTGATAATATAATCATTTATACATTTTAGACCCTTAAGTAGTAGCAGTTGCCAGGACACTGTCCTGTTTGCCTCTGCGTTCCTTCCTTATTTCAGATATAGCAATATATTGCAATGTTTTGCTGTTGATATATCACAATACCGAAAACTAGTTATCGCCCAGCCCAAATGGCAGATTGTTGCTCTGAACCATAGCAGATATGCTGTTGCAGGGCTTCGTGTTGTCGTCCCCCATACTACTTGAGACCTACATAAAACTGCTGAGTGAGGTGTCATCAACCTGTAGATAGCACCCACCTCTACTTTTCCTTCTCATCAAATTCAGGTAAAGCCATAGGAGTGCTGAGTCAACAACAGGATTCTCTAATGGGCTAGAAGATGACTAACAAATGTCAATCCAAACAAGATGGTGGTTTATTTGCCCAGAGTAGTAGCATTCAACCAACTCTTCCAAAGTCTCAAATTTATAATCTGAGGGTATCATTAGCAGCAGCCTTGACTTTGGAGGCCTAAGCAGCTTCTGTGGCATGACACAACTTTCACAAGTTACAGCTGGTATGCCAGCTGCAGCCCCTTCTGGACAGACAGTCCAATCCAGTTAATGTTATGTTTGCATAATAGTAACAGGTCTTTGCATAGCCGTTCACTGTACCATGTTGCAGATTATCTAACTTTTCTAACACTGGCTAGAAGCAAAGTCACAGAAGGTATATAGCTACTTAACAATTCAAGACTGATTGCGTTAGTCATTTGTCTCCCCTAGATGTCAATGGGAGTCTATTTTTTTCCTTCTGGTCTGTTCAGGATGTGACTTGAAAGAGGTTGCTTGTGTTTTCCTCTGCAGGCCCTTTAACTTAATTCATACATTCGTGTGCAGGAAAAGGGCCATATAGATCATGATGTGCAATAATCCGGTACAAATGTTTTGCTGATTGTGAAAATGCTCCTCTGGCACCGTAACCAGGTCAACCTGAAAGGGTACAAAAGATTGTGATCTATTGTCAACGGCACTTCCCAGCCAAGGAATTCACACTGCAGACAGTTAAGTGTTTATTGTCAAAGATAACACAGTCACTTCTACATCTCTGTATGTCTATGCACACCAATCTAACAGCTAGGCAGCTATTCCCAGGTCCACACTCTATGGAGCAGTTGCAGCAATGATGGGACCACTCCCCCTCCACCAGTTTATATACCTTCACCTGAAGGGCTGCGTGCACACAGTCTGAGACTGCACCAGAGTGGAAACTTTCTCAATACATCCCTTTTCAATTCCCTCCTGGTTCTGGGAGACAGTGATACAGAAAAGGGTGGAGAAGCACCTAGCCTTTCACTTGCCTGACTGCCTCTTTCTCGTCTTCTTCTGAGGCATCCTGTGCTCCAACCTCTAGTTCTAAAGCTTCCCCTGCCTCCAATTCTTGCCTCCTGGCTGGTACAAGCCTCTACAAACCACCGCCCCCACTCCTGAGCCAGCCCTGCTGCCCCTGGTGCACACTCATCAGAGGCCTGCCAGCCCGACATCTATGATAACACTATTAGACAGATCAGAGACCCTATTTTTCTCTAATAATTACAGTACGTAAAGTAGGATTTCTCTTGCTTCCCCAAACCTGGGAAGAAAATAATTGGGGACAACAATGTTCCACAAGTCCTTCCCTGGCACCTGCAGAGTTCCCTACCACTGTTGAAATTAGGCTTGAAAGAAGCATTCGCAGAATAAGGTGTGTGTGCTTGGTTGTGGTAGGAGCAGTTGCCCATGACTATTTATCCAGTTTGCAAATGTGCTCACAGGCTCAAAAATGTTGGCAACCTCTGTGCTAAGTGATCAGGATGTAAAGTGCAAGCTCCTAAAGAACAAGGGCACGGTCCTGCAAATCCTGTCATCTTTTTCAGGAGTTGCAGAGAACCCAGAAGAGGTTTGGGTCTCTTGCATGTTGATTTATATGCAAGAAAGACCAACTCACTCACCCTTGAGTGCTGTGGCATGAACAGATTATATGAAGTTTGGGTAGGGTCTTCTTTTACCTTGGGCTTCAGAGAAGTTAAACTGTACAAATTGCCTCTCAGAGCTCTGCCACCACCTTCCCAAATGTTTGTGGAAATGTTGGGGAAATGGGAAGAAGGCAAGAGAGAGAAGGGGATGGGGTGCTGCTAGTGTTAGTGAAGTTGCTCACCTTCCTTGTAGCTTAGGGTAGGGTTCTTCTAAGTTGTTTACTTGCCTTGTTCTTTCTCCACCATGACACATTCATCCCTCCCCTCAGACCCAAAGTTCCTCCTTCAACTTTCCCTGCCTACTTATTTCACTATCTCTCCTTACCACTTCTCTCTGACTTCCCTTGCAATGCTGCCTCAGATGGGTCCTGAGGGTGGACATTCTCCTCCTCATAGGCCCCCTTTTCAGATATACGTACACTGCTGGTGTTGACAGGAGTTTCTGTTGTTGTTCCTTCTTTCCTGCCATATGGCTAGAGACAAAAGTGAGAGTGAAGACTTCCTTAAGAGGCAGGTGCTAAAGGCCATCTTGAGATGCTGCTGCCGTGGACACCTCATGGTGCAGCTGCAGGCAGTACAGATACTACCACAGAGCTTGGCTGCAGCTGAAAGGCTCGCCTAAGGCTCCAACAACAACCAGTCTGTTTCAAGTGAAAAACCAGAGGATTGCCACCAAGAGAAAATAAAATGGACCCAAATCTTGAACAAACAAGTGCTGTCTCTTTCTGTGTTCTTTGAAGCAGCACATGCAGTGAAGCAAGATCCCTTCCTTGGGGTAGGAGAGAGGTATCGTTTCATTCCACTTGAGAATGACTGGCTAGTGAGCCAACACAAAATTTATGGACCTCTGAATGAAGATGTGGGTGCACTGATGCAGAAATAGTTGAATCCAGCTGAGCAGTTGTAATTATGACCAAATAATACCTGTGTAACTGAACACCACAAGTTATTTGATCATGCATATGAACTCTGTAAATGCCTACACTAAACAAAGAGACTTTTTAAAAAAATCCATGTAACAGGTCAGGACACGCAAGTCACCACAGAATAACCACTCGCCACCAATCTCCTACAAGGTTATGCTGAAACCAATACTCCATTTTTTATTTGACAAGCATTAACTACAGCTATCTTTTTTCCTGAACTTCCTCCCTCTCCTATGCCCAACCTCTTTGGCTCTGAAACTTACTTTTTAAAATAATAATAATAATAATAATAATAATAATAATAATTTATCATGTATGTGAAAGCACTTTGCTTTAGAGCAGAGGTGGGAAATCTCAGGTACAGGGGCCAAATGCAACACTCCAGGTCTCTCTATTCAACCCTCAGCATTATCCCCAGATCTCGCTCCTTCTTCGCAGACCCCATACCTCCCAAGTCCTGCTCCAAGTCCTCCTTACGTGCTTTTTCTTGCCTGGAAGTGTCCTTGAACTGAAATAATGCCTCTTCCCTGCCTGGATAAAGAAAGGCACATAGAAACATCTTGCTGGAATGTAGCCTACTGTCTAAAGGTAAGCCACATCTGTTGCTCCTCCCAGTTTTGCGGTTCACAGCATAAAAATGTAAAATAAAAACAAAATGTATAATAAGTGAAAGTAAAGAGCAAAGAGAAAAAAATACTCCAAGGAAATAAAACAATTCCAACCAGAAATATATCTACTACATAGACATGTTAATCAAAAGAAAAGATGGTTTAATAACAGAAAATTCACACTGGCCATAGAGGAGACCTAGGTAAATTCCTGCCAAATGCAGATATATTTCATTTTCAAAATCTGTGTGCTGTACTGGTTTCAACTTTCACTAAGTATATTTGGATTCAAACTCTTACTCAACCACAGAATTCACTGGGCCAATCATAATCTCTCTACCTAACCGATCTCACAGGATCATTCTGAGGAGTTAAAATCAGAAGAGCCATGTATACTGCTCTATGCTCCTTAGAGAAAGGGTTAAAAAAAATGAATGCCTAATAAAATGTCATCTGGGCTCTCAATGGTATCAATAGGCAATGAACATACATGTTGTGCCATTTCAACATAGATGCACAACTACATGCCATTTCAACCCATCCTACTGTGCTGAAAGGTCTTTCCTGGGCCCAACTTGATCAAGTCAAGTTTAATACAAGTTAATGAAAGTGTTAACAAATCATCATCATCATCATCATCATCCCTCTATTTCTGATATTTAATCTGTGAATATCAATACTAATGTAACCAAAATGGAACCATCCATGCATAACAGCATATAAGGCAGCTTTGCAAAATCTCAGAGGTTGCAGGAATTCAAAAACAAACTTAACTAAAAGCAACTCAATAAAGGCTGAGCATGCCAAGTGGTCACAGAATGCTCACTAATAGTTGGGAGTAGATACAGAAAGCCAAGCAGGAAGGGAAATGGAATGGAGAAGTCTGAACAGGAGCATGCCACACTGCAACATTCTGTTGCAAGTCCCTCTTTTACATACTATGTACAGTGGTACCTCTGGATGTGAACGGGATCGCATCCTGAAGTGAACGCAACCCACATCCACACAGGTCGCGATTTGCCGCTTCCATGCATGCTCGCGACGTCATTTTGAGCGTATGCGCGAGCAGTGAAACCTGGAAGTAACGCGCTCCGTTAGTTCCGGGTCGCCGCGAAGCACAACTCGAAAATACTCATCCCGAAGCTACTTCAACCCGAAGTATGACTGTAATGCCAAACATATCCAAGTAGCTAGCCTTATACAGCTAGAACAGGATCACAGACATACAAGCAGGAGGTATGAGTAGGCTTGGGAAAACAACAAGGTGTGAAGAAGTAAAACAAAATTCATGAGGAAAAACTAAAGGAGTAACTGCTCCGCAAGACAGCCCAAGGGGGACTGAGCACGCCATGAAGCCAGAAGACTGAGTGGCCATGAAGTGTTGGCTTTGAGGGTTGGGTAGAAAAACAAAGGGTGAGAGGGAATGGGATATAGTAGCAGAAGGAATGGCTGAATAGGACACTGAATAGGAGCATTCCACATTTTACTGCAACTCCCACTTGTAAGACACAATAATAAACCTGCAAACCTACAACTGAAATTCAATGCAACAGCCATCACTTTTCTGTAAACTGCAATTATTTCCCCATTCCCCTGTTGGCACGTAGTCATTGATTCAGATAATGTAACTTGAGACTGCTTTGCACATGCAAAAAGTCTGAACAATATTCTAGGTAGCAATAACCATGACTTCTTGGCCAATATTTTAATAGTGATGAAAGAAATGTTTTAGTAGAAGTGAAAACTGCTGACTAAGAAAGCAGAGCATAAACAGTAATTAAAAGACAACATTTTTGAAAACATGATTAAGAAATGTGAATTGTTTAAAGCAGTCTGCCCCAAGGTTTTTCAAGGCGAGGTAGAGATAACCACTGTGGTATCCACTGAACAAATCCAAGTTAAATTAATATTTAACTAACAGTAAAGCAGCAAGCAGAAATAAACCAGGTTCTTAACAAGCAGTAGTTGTCCAATATGATGTATCTCTTCTGAGCATTTTAAAATATCCTCCCATGTTATCTATAAGACAAAGAGCTAGGGAAAAAAAGTGAATTATCAGGATTGCAGCAGAAGCCCCCACACTACTGAATTTATGCCTTCAGACCTCTATTTCTGGGTACCTATAAAAAAAATTAAGCATTACACCACTTTATTGCACAAATCATGCAGTGCACTCTTTAGATGCATACCACTTCAAGTATAACTGTCAAACTATTCCATCAGTCATGGATACTTTAGCTGAGATTCCTGCATTGCAGGGGGTTCAACTAGATGATCCCCAGGGCCCCTTCCAACTCTACAATTCTATGATTCAAAAACTATGTGATCCTCTTATCCTGCATTGTACAAGGGACACTTAATATTTCCGTGCTGGATTAGCATTACACATCAGCATTTCCCCCTAACATCTTAGATATAGCATTTTACCATTATTATAATATTTGTGTTCCATAATGGGAACTAAGTAGTTTAACTCTTAGCCTCTTCTGAAAAGCACTTTAGAAACCATTGTAAAATTGGAATGCAGAAAGGTTTGCCCTTCATAATATACTAACAAGTCCAGAAAACTGCTGTCTAGTGGTATTTAGCTGATCCAACAAATACTTGATGGGTTTGTAAGTTTACAATCCTATTACCATATAAAATACACATCTCAACCTTTTCATTATCACGCAAGCCACGGTATATGAAAGTGTCGATTACACACTATGCTGCCACAAACATGTTAATCGCACTCTGCTGAAACAGTTTACGTAAGCTCTCGTCTTATTCAAGTATCTTTAAGTAACATCCAAGGAATCCATTTCTTTTGGGGGAAACTCCTGATTAGGTTGATATCAGTTAAAGTCTACAGTAACATAACTGCAGGGGCAGGGAAAAGAAAGGCCCCAGATTTAGGGCCTAATGAAGGTCAATACGATCAGCAACATTATGTTCCTTACAGAAGTTGCTCTGCATCTTTTAGAAACATTTCCTGGCAAAAGAAATACTGAAATTGAGATGTATAATGGGACAACATTCTAAAAACTGTGCTTCTTTGGCAGTATGCTATTAGCAGGCTCCAACAATGTCATTTGCAGATTTAAGTATATAGACTCCAAAGAAAATGTATGAACCTATATTACAAGTAGATTTACAGAAGGTCAAAAACTCAGCTGAAACTCATCTTCTTTAAGCAATTCTTCTCAAAGCCCACAAAAACTGACTTTTCTTCTGTTACACTTATATTTTTCCTTCCTTGGAGACGCATTCTCCAACAACTGCTGCTGGCAAAAGACACAGATGTTGGTGAGACTTTCTTAGGAGCACCACCACATAATAAACCAGAATGAAAACAATCCAAACATTATTTATAGCCCATGTGAACCAAAAGGCATCAATACAGAATTGTTCATACTTTATTTGCTAAATATTCTGACACTTTCAGCAGAACAGAGGAAGGCTGGCTATGACTTCTTTTACTGTTTCTGCCAAAAGCCAACACACTATCATGGGTAAGCAGTACATAAAAAAGCAAACAAAGGCATATGGCGATATTTATAACCAAGCTGAATTATAAAAATCTTCTGCGCTAAGGGATGCATTAGCTCCTTGTCCATAAGCTGTTTAACTCTTTGCTATGAATGCCTTTTCCAGAAATGGGAGGAATGCCAAAGCAGGTCACCCTCAAAGTTAGTGAGTTAAAAGCAACCTACTGGAAACACAAATAAACTAACACTGATTTATAACTGGCTTAGTTCACAAGGTTGGCTGTTGTGATGACAGGCTACATTGATTTCTTATTGATAAAGTTAAGTTTGTTGATCACACTCTTGAATGTAAGTACTATCTCAGAACCACAGCTAAAACAATGGCATCATGGCAAAGTAATAAACCAAGGATTAAAGTACACTGACAGCAACATAAAACTGGCCACTGTGAATCAAGCATCAAGATAATAAGTGCTATGCACATCAAGTAGTTTTTTAAATGAAGATATTGTCACCCCAGGGCCTCTAGCGACAAGGAGAAGCAGCCTACAGCATTGGCAATCTAAAACTGTCATGTAGCATTTTCTTTTTAAAGATGAGCATATATGGTTATTAACAGAAGCAAATATAAAACTATCAACCAGGCACTGTCCCTGCACAAGTCTCACATAAATTAACTGAAGTTGCACTCAAGAACATCTATGTTCCTGCATTCTTACTCCTTTGAATGAGACAGCATTCCTGGTGGATTGTGCTCTATTTGTTCATTATTTTCATGGCAAAGTTAATTTATGCTTGTAATTCAACACTTTCCTGTTCACTTGTGGTGAGCAAAAACTGCCCAAAGAAAATCACGAGCCTCCTACAATTTTGAGGAGACAAAGACAGACATGGGCAAAGCCTCCATAATGTAACCAGTTAACTTGGGGCTACATTATGGAGGCTGTGAATTGGGATTGTTCACCTCCTAACTACAAGGCTGAATTAACAATATTCAAAGATTGCAAAACACTGAGAACATCAAGATAGCTAATTTCTTAACCCATAGCTATATCTTCAACAAATCACTCTGTATAATTCAGTTATCTACTTGACAAGTGGCCATTTTGACAGCACAACTACAGTTGATAACATGTATGACAGATAGCTAAATAAGTATGATCCTAAGCACTCTTTGAAGTAATTGCCACGGACCATCACCCTTTGTGCATACAAGTTATCTACATGCATGCATGTTTCTTAAGAGTGGAAAATTTTATGGTTTTAATCTTTATGGTGAATACTTAGTTTGCACTTTCAAGAGCTGAAACAGCTTAACTGAAACAATTGATAAAGGAAATAACCAAGGGTTTCATGCATTCATTTCCCTTCATTCTGTTAATATATTTCACACAGCTACATTACTCTGCACAATACTGAACTCAAATTTATTCATAGTTCAGGATTGTGCACAGCCATGTAAAGCCAACAGCATGAGGTGTTTAACAACTGGCAAGTGTAAAACTGAAAATGTTACTCTCATTCCTGATATTCAGAAGCAGTCTTGGGATTTCATACAGTCTGCCAGTCATTGCTTCAGTTAAAAAGAAACCAACAGGTTGAGTGGGAGCTGGCTGACAAAGTGCCTACACCATTTGCATTTTAAAAGGGCCCTTTTCTTCTCTTCTAAAGTACTCCTGCCAGTCCAACAGGGGGCAAAAGTTTACATTTTGAGCACAAGCATATTAGAAGACCTCAGAGATTGAATGTGGCAAAAGAGAAATAAAAAAGGAATTTATCGTAGCAGGGTATATTCTCTCACCTAACTCTGAAGGGAAACCTACCACTGTCTTCATTCAAGGCTCTGAGAAATACAACAGCACCTAAGCCACCGACATGTAGAGGAACTTTGCTCAGCTTTTAACACTCCCTGCCAACTACTATTTAACATGCTGCATATTTATATTTTATTTTTTTAAAAATTAATTGCCTCATTTCCCCCTGCAAACATTATTCCAAGAAAAAGAAACCAGCATCACAGAAAAAAAGCTAATGTTAAGTACACAGAAAACACTCCATAATTTTTATCCACTTCTTCCTTTGAAGCAAACAAAATGATAAATGCTAATAAGCAACTGTCAGAGAAAAAATGTGATTCAGGTAGTTTTCTAATTACCCCATGTTTAGCTCAGAGCACAAAGCATAGACTTTGAAGCAAAAAGGCACCTTTCTAAAGCTGTCTGAGTTTAAAACAAAACAAAACCACAAACCAGTCTGACCAAAGCAAGGAAACTCATTGTTTCTCTCTCATTTCTTTCCATCAATCTGCAGTCAAAAAGAACAAAGCGAAGAAATAAAAAACCCGACACTCTTGGTTGCCATTTGAAAGGATGAAGCAGGCATTCTGAAAGCATCTGGTTTCGAGGCTCTTACTGGAGTGGTGTCACTGCTTCGCTTTTCCAGACTGTATGGTAGACCTGGGACAAATCCAAAAGATTGTATTTCTAAACATTTCTTTCAGGGTGGAGAAGCAGGCGAGGCAAGGCAACATTCCTGACCGTGCAAGTCTTAGGTTCTAGGCACCGCAGGTGAAGTCAGGCAGACTGATCATGTCTATTCTTCACCTTTTCAAAACGCCATTGGGGGGGAAATATACACCGAGACTGATTTTCTTACAGGCGCTACCACAGTATATTACGTCTTCCAGTGGGAAAGGTCACCAGGCCACGTTCATTAACATGGAAAACAAACCTCATGTTTCCAGGCTGTAAGAGTATTTGGACATTTGATGCTTTCATTCTTATTCTTTTCACATATTAGGGTTTCTTTTTAATCTAAAAAACAACTCTTTCAGCAAACGATCAGGAAGAAGGGTCTTTGAATTTCTTTATTTTAAATTAGTGTCTACAACCAACACCACCATTTGATTAAAACAAAAAGTTCTGCATTTTGTGCCTGCTATGAACAAAGTATGCAAATCGAGGAAGGGCGGAGAGGAGAACATACACATGCCGTATCATGCAACAGTTCCAAAACAGGTACAATGCAAGTCTCCGTGTAATAAATAATATGAACTAAACGCACACACGCACACATGGAGGCCAGCGTGGAAAAAGCAGCCAAGAATCCGTGCAGGTGGTGGGGGGTGGGGAGGAGAAAGAACCCTCAGCTGAAATCCGGATTTTTTGTATTTTAAAAAAAGAAAAGGAATCAAGTGAGAATGGCGTCGGCAGGTAAGAGACGGGCGGACTGGGCAACAACCCCTCCCCCCTCTTGCACGCACAACTCCATTAACCGAGAGTGGATCAGGTCCAAAAGGTTTCTTCTCCCCGAGGAGGGCAAGTTGCCGCTGTGGGAGCGGAGGAAGAATCCCAGGGCAACAAGGGGAAAGAAGGCGCTTCTGCCCCAGGGATCGAGGTTGATCCCGGCGAAAGCGGCGGCGCATTCAGAGCAACTCACCTCGAAGGAAGCTTTAGGGCTCGGTGGGCAACGGGGGGAGCGGTAAGGTATTTTTGTTTCAGCAAAGGCAAGCCTTCCCTCGCGCTACTCAACAGGCGGCGGGTGACCGGCAAGACCGTGAGACGCCGAAGAAACTACTCACCACACGCGCCCGGGGCGCCGCCACCCGCATGCTGCCTCGCTCCGACCCGCCAACTAGCTGCTGGCGCCGGGCTTCGCCACCGTCTCCCTCTCTCTCTTTCTTTCTCCGTGAACACACGCGCGCGCGCGCGCTCACACACACACACACACACACCGGCAGCTCCCGGAGCCCCTCCGCTCCCTTCCCTCGCACGAGCTCCCGCCCAGTCCGCGCGCGCCCGCCTGAAGAGCCGCCAGCACAGCCAACCCGCCTCAGCAGGCCCGCGCCGCGCGTACCCAGAGCCAGCTAACCAACCAACCAACCAGCCCGCCCGCAGAGCCCAGGAGTGCCTCGCGCCCGCCCGCTCGCCGACCCCTCCTCCTCCTCTCGCGCGCCCCTGACACCCCCCACCTACTCCCCCCATTGGGCTGCTGCGCCTCTTTCTCTTCGCGCGCCCCCACCCCGCCGCCGCCTCACCGTCACTCCGCGTTCCTCGCAGCTCTCCTCGCGCAACCGACTACGACCACTCGGTTCACCTCGACCTCCTCCTCTCTTCCCCCCCACCTCCCATTCACACGCAAACACATTTTGCACGCAGCCTTTCTCCAGCTAACGCCGAGTTATTGTGCAAAGAGAGTTGATGTGCCCCGACACTCTTCTTCACTATGCGCCCCCCTCCCACCCGCGTCAAAATTATCCAGGTTCCTCACAGAAACTCACCACTCATGGGGTCGTGCCCCTAGAATTTCTCGCTCGCCCGACTATCCTGTGCTTTTCTTGCGAGGAAGACCCGCGGGGTTGACTTCCGAGTAAACCTGCTTGGAATAGAATCCGGCTCCCCGGGTGTAGAGATTATGCACGCACACTCCAGGAGACACTTCGCGCCGTCTCTCTCTCCTTCACCATTTGTCGGCTTCCTCTCTCGAAAGCCGCTTCACCCTCTGCCACAGAATCTTCCACAGAATCGACACCATTAAAGCTCCGCAGCAGCTACTTCCCGCCTCCAGAAGATCCCGGTTTCAGCTGTGTATCCCCCCCCCACCTCACCCGTCTTTCAGATAATTCTTCCTGTTGCAACCCTCTGCTCAGCTCCCGCGCTTTCCGCCTATTTTATTCGGTGCGGACCCTGATGTCCTCCCGCTCCTCACCCGTACGGAAGAGATTGGGAGGGGGTTGTTTACACTGTGAGGGTCAGGTATCGCGCACAACTGCCCCGGGATTGTTGAGCGAGGCAAACTCTCCTGTACATTTGCAAAAAAGTGCTTTCGTCGTCAAATGATCTCCGCCTCCCTCTCCCCACCCGCCTCCTATATTGAGTCATGTCATCTTAGTCAGAATAGGTGTGAACTGCTCTAGGGCCCCAGGGCTAAAGGTTAGCAAATCTGAAAGAGGCCGGACTCAGACACACCCGACACCACCTTTTTCTTGAGCTTGGACTCAGCAACTCCACCTCCTTATTTGCGAGACCGGCTGGAGGCGGAGCTGCTTCCTCACTGGTCGTTGCCTGAACTCTCCAGCCCTGCCTGCACAACAGTCTCCAGCAGAGACAGGTAAGGAAGTAGGTAAGTCGGCAACCCTCTTCGTCAAGGTTCCGGGGGAAGGGGAAAGTTTCCCTGAAAATGTTCTTTACCATTTCGTACTAGCTTCTCAGTGTACTGTCTATTCTCTTCTCCACACCCCCTCCCCACCGCCACCATATTGGGCTGTGCAAATAAATAATTAAAACATCCATCATTAATGAAAATTGCACTGTTGTGCATTTTTAACCAGTCTTTTTTAAAAAAAATAAATAAATCTAAGCCTCTCAACTTGTGTTATACACTTCCATGCTTGTTGGGGCATGTCTAGCCTTGAGGCCAAAAGATATTGGCAGGCATACACTTGGAGAGCCACATCTTAAACTGCCTTTGAAATGAAAGAGCTGGAGACGACAAGAAAAAAAGAGAGGGATGGAGACAAGTAAGAAGAAGCAGAATTTGAGCAGCAGCAGCTTATAATAATTATAATTATAATAATTTATTATTTATACCCCACACGTCTGGCTGAGTTTCCCCAGCTTGAAAGCAAAATAAAATATGGACCAACCAATCCTATGGGTCCACTTATGCTGCCACAATCTCAGTGTGATTTAGCTGGTATCCTATATACACCCAGTAAAAAAATCATCGAACAGTTCTTCTTTGGCAATCACTCGGAGCTGAGTAAGATTGTCTTCCATGAACATAGTCTTAACAGTGAGTCTGTAAGGGACTGTAGAGGCCAATTCTGGATTCCACAGTGGGGACATAGGTTTCCGAGCAGGAGTTGATCAAGGTGAGGGTTTGCCAAGCGTGCCTTCCTCTTAATACGTTTCTCCCTTTCGTCCTGAGTTTGAGCGTCTTCAAAGCTCATGACACCTTTGGTAAAGGCTGTTCTCCAATTGAAGTGCTCGCAGGCCAGTGTTTCCCAATTGTCAGTGTTTATACTACATTTTTATAGATTTGCCTTGAGAGAGTCTTTAAACCTCTTTTGTTGACCCACCAGCATTACACTTTCCATTTTAAAGTTCGGAATAGAGTTGTTGCTTTCAAAGACGATAATCAGGCATCCGCGTAACATGACCAGTCCAACAAAGTTGATGTTGAAGAATCATTGCTTTGACACTGGTGATCTTTGCTTCTTCCTGTACACTGGCATTATATACCACTTGTCTTCCCAAGTGATATGTAAAAATTTTCCGAGACACTGTTGATGGAATCTTTCAAGGAGTTGGAGACGGCATTTATAAGTGGCCCATGTTTCACAATCATACAATAAGGTTGGTAGTACAATAGCATTTTGGTATTAAGCAAGCAGTTTAGTTTCCCTGCCAATGTCCTGGTCCTCAAGTACTTTGCACTTCAATTGGGAGAAAGTTGCATTCGCAGAGCTGAATTTCAGCATCAATGTCGGCCATTGTGGAAAAATAGCTGCCAAGGTGGGAGAAGTGATCAACATTTTCCAACATTACACCATTAAATTGGATTTGTGGCACTGCGGAGGGGTTGTTTTGTGCTTGTTGGTGCAGCACTTTGGTTTTTTGGATGTCGAGCAATAGGCCAAGCTTTTTGTAAGCTTCTGTGAAGCTATGTAGGATGGTTTGGAGGTCATCCTCTGAGTGCGCAAACACTATGTTGTCATCAGCATACTGAAGTTCTATGACGGAAGTTATGGTAACCTTACTCTTTGCTTTCAGTCTACTCAAGTTAAAGAGTTTTCCATCTGTTCGATATATGATTTCTACCCTGGTGGGGAATTTCCCTTCAACAGTGCAACTATGCCAGCTACGCCCCCAAACATAAATAGCAGTGTCATTACTAATTCCCACTAATTGCTGGGTGAACACAGCAAAATGCTCCTGCCCAGCAGGACAGCAGAGAGGGGGCCAATACATGCAACAGGGTACATCTTGTCACAGTGTACTACCATAAGCACCATAAACATTACTTTCAAATGTGGCACACCCAGTAAAGGCACAAATACCCAGGTCCTAGGCTGTTTGTCAATTCAAGTCCCAACAGGGGTAAAGGCATGTGCTTAGATTACATGCAGGGAACACAAACAAGCAATGGGAAAGCTGTAGGAAGCAACCCAGACAACACACACACACACACACACACACACACACATACATACATACCCAATGCACCAATCAGAGTCCCAACTGGGAAATGGCACACTTATCAATGAATGGATCCTTTTGCAAGTGCGGATAAGAGAGCAAAAAGATAACAGAAGTGAAGCCAAAGGGGCAAGCCCCAGGAAAAGCAAATACTGTAGAGTGTTTGGCCAGCCTTGGCTTCAATGGGAATGTGGTGCCTGGGATGGGTGGTGACCAGCCCTCCATGCCTACTACATTTATGGTGTGAGCTTCATTAACTACAAACACCAAAATTTAGGATTCCCACAAAACCTTCTGTAGGGTTTTGTAGTCATTTTGTAGAGTTTTGTAGGCAAACTCCATGTTATGTAGGACCCCTCAAACTGAGCAATTGATACGTCAAACCAGGGTTTGTAGTTAATGAAGCTCACACTCTCTCAAGCAACACCATCAACATGACCCTGTACTATGTTCTCTCCACCATACCCTCTCCCCTCGATCCTCTCATTGGCAGTGAGGACAGAGAAAAGATGGAGGCCAGCCTGAACTATGCTGAGCACTGCTTCAGCAGGTTTGTAGTTAATGAAGTTTGTGGTGTGAAGTATGTCATCCTGCCTGTGGAGCTTTAGGGCCAGCAGGAAGTTTCATCTCAGCACAGCATCAGTACTTGTGTCCCCCTCTGTAACAGTGCTTGCCAAATGTTTTCCCCCATGGACCACTTGGAACATTGCTGAATGTCTCGGCAGACCACTGAATTGTTTTTTCTGCCTGCTGTAGCGATTGTAATGTGCTGTGCTAGATGCTGTATGATTTTTAATTGTATTTTATTGCATCTTTTATTTCTTACATATCATATTTTATTATGTTACATACTGTAATACAATAAAATACAATATAAGTAACAAGAGAGGCAATTAAAATACAATTTAAAATCAATATGAATACTTAATGCAATGCATGTGCATACTGTGGATCACCTGAACTGAGCTTGTGAACCATGGTCAGTTTGGGAATCCCTGTTCTATGGGATACATTGATGCTGAGGGGAGGAAGTATTGCTTCAGCAATGGAGTTTGGCCAAGACATTGTTGACACATATGGCAAGGGAAGCGAGACAGGCACCTGCAGCATTTCTGCTTTGGATTTCCCCCATACCTGTGTGAGATGCTTTGTTCTTAGGTTTATTTCCCAGGTTGGCAGCATGGCGGGTTGTGCTCTCTTTTGAGGTTCTGTTTTATTACAAAACCTCCTCTGGAGTTATCAGAGGGCTGGGGTGAGAGTGGAATCAGGAATTGTGGGATGCAAAGGATTCAGCATATGTCTGCTTCTCCCTTTAATGATCCATTCATGTTCCTATGTCCATTTTGTCCCACCACTGGTGAAGTGCTAGTATTTCCACAACATTAAATGGGCATATCTCCAATGGCAGAGGTACGGTATATCCAGAAATATGCCATTTTAGTTAGGGTTGCCATACATCCTGGACAAAGGTGGAATTGACATCCGGGGAGATTTCTGAAAGGTGGTATAAAAAACAAAAGCTCAACAACTTTGGGGTGTCCTGGTTTTTACTTTCTGACGTATGGCAACCCTAGTTAGTGCAGTTTCTGCCATATCCTAAAGCTCCCTTAGCCACTGGATCTGCAATATAGTATTGCACTCTGAGGCTACAGCCCTAAACATGTTGGGAATAAGTATCACTCAGCAGAACTTTCCTCAAATTACCGGTAGATGTGTATTGGATTGTGTGCTAATGTTCCATTTGCCCGCTAAACCTCTATGATCTCTACCATGATTATTTCATAGAATCATACAATCATTGTGTTGGAAGGGAATCCACAGGTCATCTAGTTCAACCCTGTGGAATGCAGGAATCTCAACACACAGCCCCCCATTCAGTTTGAAACTATACATCACCCTGCTTAGCTTTGCAATATGCTAGCAGTTTAGGAACCTTAATTTATCTCTTTCCTAGTTTACCTAAATCAAGCCCTGAGGGTCATCATGGGGCAACCTTGCTAAGTAGGTCAGAATCTGACCAGTGCATTTGTGGTACACCATAGGAATCATATTTACACTACCTTGAGTTCCATGGTGGTAGAGAAGTGGTCTATGAATAAAACAAATGGTCTTATATCAGCCCCATTGCAAAACTCAACCCTTTCATCATAAATTACATCTGGAATGTTTGTGTTGTTCAGAAATGTTTGGTTATGTGTCTGTTGATTTTAATGGCTATTTTTAAACATCTGTTTATTTCTAAACATTTTATTGTTTGTCGGGTTTGATTTACATGTTGGGGGAGGGAAGTAAATTACTGTTTTTCTTTGCATTCTCTTTACATATTAATTATATTTGTCTTTCCTCCGCAGTCTTTTATTAAAGACTGGAGACCTCTGTTTCTTACATAGGAACACAGGAAGCTGCATTGTACCAAGTCAGACTGTTGATCAATCTAGCTCACTGACTGCCAGTGGCTCTCCATGGTTAAGGGCAGGGGACTTTCCCAGCCCTACTGGGGATTGAACTTTAGACCATTTGCATGCGAAGCACATGCTCCTACACTGATTTTACAGCCATTTCCCCAATCCTTCTTGACTCCCCTTCCGTAGAATTTGTTCCATACCAAACATTTAACTAATGCCTTTGTGACATGTGTTTTCCAGTTCTTCTAAGGGATGATCTGAACAGCACCAAGTATTCAATGTTTTGCATGCACCATCAATTTCCGCAATGTAATTGTGATTTTCTTTTTATTAGCATAGTCTGCAGATAGTTGATAGTTGCAAAGGGAGCTAGCCCTTTGAAGCCCTAGATACACAAAATGAGTAACTCATCTTCCAGTATCAGTGGCAGCAAAGAACCAGGTCCTTATCAATGTTTTCTAGCCCCCTCCCAGAAACCAAAGACTCCAGATAACAAGACTTAGGTGGCTTGGAAGGGAACTGGCTGTGTCTGGATGTCAAGGACTGTGTGTTCTATTGCGAAGTGAATGGTGGGGAACAAGGAGAAAAGAATGTTGGATGCTTTAGTCACTGAATAACCATCTTAACATGAAACATATACTGTACAAACATATACTGCACAATATCAAGTACAGTATAGACAATCAGCCTGGTCACACAACCTTGTATTTCTAAAGATTGAATTTCAAAAATGTCTAATTACCGCCTATAAGAGCTGTTGCTTCATCTAGGGTTTTCCAGTTTTACCACTTAGTGGTATATCATCCTAATTTTCACTATAACTTAAAGCGTTTACAGGGCAGCTAGGTCACACTGATGATCCACCAATGTTTGCCAATGGTAGGCATGCAAAGTGTGAAGGGGTGTGTGTAAACAGTTATAGGAATGTAGTAAAGTACTTTATATCAAACTGGTCCATCTAGTTCCCTGTTGTCCAAACCAGCCTTTCCTAACCTGGTGCCCTCCAGATGTTTTGGACTGTAACTCAAATCAGCCCAAGCCGGCACTCCTGTCTTGGCTGGGTCTGATATGAATTGTAGTCCAAAACATTTGGAAGCCACCAGGTTGGGGGAGGTTTGTCTACACTAACTAGCAGAAACTGTTCGGGATTTCAAGCAGGGGTCTTTCCCAGCCCTATCTGGGAATGCCAGGAATTAAACCTATAACCTTCTGCATATAATGCATGTGTTCTAGCCACTGACAAGCTGGGCATGCTAGAAAAATGTGGCCTTAAAACACATTCAAAGCATGTTTCTCCTGCAGAGAATTCTAGGTACTGAATTGCTGGGAACTTTTAATTTGTAAGGAATGAACTCTAGCGCCCAGAATTCTTGAAGGGGGGAGGTGTGCTTTAAAGATGGACTTTAAAGGTATAGTGTGTATTCAGTCTATATGTCAACCATGGCAGACACTGGTTGAACAGGAGCCTACGTGCTGTGAAAAGTGGCTTTGAGGAACATATGCTTATTTTTTATACCAATTATACCTACTCTGTGTTTTATAGTTTTTAACCAACTGCTGGTCCTTCTCTGTCACATTTTATCTTTTTGAAGCCTTCAGTAAGAGATCTTGCAAAAGTACTTTGAAAACCCAAGTATACTGTATCAACTGGATCACCTTTATCCACAAATAAACTAATTTAATTCATTCACAAGCAGTGGTTATTGTGACACTTTAGCCATCACATCCGAAATATCCCAACACTATTTGTGAAGTGAGATTTCCCTTACCCTTTGTTCGGACAACACTTTTCAGCAATCTTTGTTTTAGCTACAACATGAGCATCAGGGCACAAGGCCTTGTCATCTAGAAGCAGCTTCTCATACTGTTACTTTCCTGTGAGGAAGGGCTGGGAAGGATTCCCTGTCTGAAAAGCTGGAGAGCTGCTGCCAGTCAGTGTAGACAATACTGAGCTAGATGGAGATAGTACTGTAGCATAGACGGTACTGAGCATTAGAAGTCAGGTCCCTGTGTTCCCATATGGAAATACTCTCTCCCTCTCTCTCACTAAACACAGAAGTTTATTGAAATGCATTGAAGTACTATTTAACTGTTTTTCAGGCCAGGAGTGCAGTATTGGGAATACTGTTGCATGCAGCAGCATGATCAATGTATTTGTGGTGCACACAAACACAACACTCAGCAACACCTTTTGCAGCACTTTATACCAGCAGAGGACAATGACTTGCTCATGGGACGGGGGGGACAACACTAGTGTAGCAATACTCTTGTACTGACAAGAGACTAGTGCAGCCTTATGCCCACAGAGCAATGCTTACGAAAGGAGGAAAAGTGGATGAAGCAAAAGAGTGGAATCCTATGCTCACCCAGGGTGTGTTCCTGCCCTCAGGCTACCTGATGCACCTTTGGGATGGCATAATGCTATGCCTTAAAAAGAGGTGACAGGTACTCTGGTGAAAGGGCACTTGTACTAACAACAGTGAGTCAAGATTTACAGCAAAGTGAAAAGAACATATTACAGTGGTACCTCTAGTTACGAACTTATTTCGTTCCAGAGGTCCATTCTTAACCTGAAACTGTTCTTAACTAGAGGTGTGCTTTCGCTAATGGGGCCTCTTGCTGCTGTTGGGCCGCTGGCACACGATTTCCGTTCTCATCCTGGGGCAAAGTTCTCAACTCAAGGTAACTCTTCCAGGTTAGCAGAGTTTGTAACCTGAGGTGTTTGGAACTCGAGGTACCACTGTACTAACCTCTGTCTTCTCCTTTTCAGAACCTGTACACCTCTGGAATCCAAATGCAAAAACCTGCCAGGAACCCTAGTGCACAGCTGCAACTGGGACAGCAAGAACAAGGCACCCCGTGCAGGTAAACCAGGGTTGAGAATGTGTGACACTCCAGAAAATGCGAGAGAACTCTGCCCCTAATCCATTACACATTGGCTGGGGCAGATAGGACTTGGATTCCAGCAACATCTGGAGAGCCACAGGTTCCTCACCACTGCTGTTGCAGGACGTTAATCCATATATCCTATTCCTTCTGCAGTACTATTTACCACTTGGCTCCCATGCAGATCCTAGTGTTTATTTTATTCCTCTGAGCTTCCTATTGTTTCTGTTCTTTCTTGTCTCTTCCTTGCAAAAAGCTTGTCCCCACCCCCATACAGGGACACCAATAGATCTGTATTGTGTAGAGTGTTTCAAGAGAATTTAAACTGTCATGGAGCATTATATCCACAGTGACAATCAAATCATTATCCTAGAAAACCAGTGCTTTCTACATGCAAGATTTTTACCCACTGGGCTATACAGTTGTCATTAGAATGGCAATCCTGTCTGGCCTGTTTGCAGGCTGTGTGTGTTTGTGCTGCCAGGAGATTCAAACCCCTTTCCACAGCTCTGGGGTTTGGGACGATAAGTGTCATATTTGCCAGTTCGTTGCACCATGGTGGCCTCTGCTGGAAAAGGCACTGTGTTGTATGTCTGCCCTGTTGTGAATTGTGTGTGGGGTGTGTGAATGCCAGGTTGGATGGTATCCTAGCCCGTCGCTCTCCACTGATTGGTGCCTTCCCTACATTGCCAATATGGGGCAGTGGCAGCAAGCAACCTCATGATTCACGAGATGCAGCAAACTACCAAGAGTGCTGTGTGAATGTCTTTTGGTGTTTTTATATTGGCACATATTTCTGCAGCTATTGTGCCTCTGACATCGTTGCTAGGTATGCACAGGATGGTTACTAGGTTACATTGGCAGTAGCCCTGAAGTAGTAGCCACCAGAGTAGCAGGACCATACAGTGATCCTGCCTTGTAAAATATATATTTTCCTATGCAGAGATTATCTTAATGTAGAAAAATAATAGTGTGTGAAGTGGCCCTTAGCTAACAGCTGTTGGTATTCCTATTCTCCATTAATGAGTATAGTCCCTACATTTGCAAAGGTAGTTGGTCACAGCAGCAAATGGAAAATGAGATTGTGCCATCTGGGTACTGTCTACTCGTTAGAAGTGTAGAGGGGGAAAAGCTGAGAATGTGGTGTTTTAATGGTGATGGAAGCATTACATCTTAATGTCACACACATAATTAATAAGATTAAAAGAGATAAGTATTCTAATGAAATTGCCCTCTTTAGTTTGGGACAAGCAGGAAGAGAAACTTGTTAAAGAAGCTGAACTAAGGTAAAACAAAGATGTCACAGGCAGCATCACTTGGGATAGCTAGCGATGTAATCGGGCCAATGAGAAAAAGGAGCAAAGCCACAGAAACCTGTGACTCCAGAGAAGTAAATAAGCTGCATGTAATGGGGAGTGCTTCATTTAGCCCCAGCATCCTTAGTAGGTGAGAAGGCCAATAAGTAGCTGTGCCAACACTCTGGCACCCATTACCCTGATGTGACTGCTTCTGGTGGCTAACAAAACTTGCCTACCCATGTGAATTCAGTAAAGCTCAGATGAGCATTGACATCCACATCCACAAATGCATCTGCATCAACAACACATTAGGATATCTTTTCCTGGGACTGAGATGCTTGTCTTCTGCCCTGATCAAGTCCTATAAGGAAACTGATCTGGAAAGCAGCCCCACCCCTCCATTCAGAGCCTTCAATCAATTTATAAGCTGAGAAACGGAAGCTCACATCTCCCTGAAGTCTCATCCTCTGTGGAAGCCCGTGGACAGACAGGTAGTGCTTGAAAATCCTGGTGCTTGCTGCATGGAAAGAAACTCAATCAATTAAATTTATAATGGTAATAACTGAGTTTGTAGTCATGGCCAATGTCCTCTGAATACAACTATCAGTCTCTGCTAAAGATCTTACCATATAAATAAAAGGCAACAGGCAGATATGACAGACAAATTGGAGCACAAGAAAACAATGTTTTAATACTAATGGGCTAACAGCAGGCTGGCTCAGCATATCAGCTCCCTGACTATGGTCAGATTTTTAAAGCAATTCTGTTGGTGCTCTGTATGAGATAAGAAGGGGAAAGGAAATGCTTTTATGTTAATTAATGCCAGTGCCTACTTTAATTTGGCTTTTGGAAAGGAGCACTCTTTATCATGTATACCCTATTTACTCTGTCATAGATCCATAGCATGGAGCTACCACAATTTTAATCCAAATAAACGAACAGCAAAAGGGTTTTTGTGCACATTCAGTTCCTAAATATTAATAGCTTAACCATTTGAAAATTGAATAATAGAAGTAGATGGCTTTGAGGAAGAGGGAATAGTGTGGGAGCTGTTGGTTTGGCCCTGTCTCAGGTCAGCAGAAACCAAAAGCTATTGCTCTCTGATGAGTAGGTTACACATTTATAATAAATGAGGCAGTGAGTTCATCCAAATTCTTAATGAGGAAATATTCACATACTGCACTCTGGGAACAACTCTGGGCATTTCATATGGAAGATAGATGACAGCAGGGTCCAATGAGAATGATGTCCACATATTCTGAACTCCTCTTTGATTAGATTGAACTTCATTGCTTGAGTATTACAGAAATCATGTCACTGTATGTACCAGTTTCAGAGTGCATAGCTTTCCTATCTGTCCCTAGAATTTTACAGACATTCCCTTACTTATTGATGCCATTTGCAGTTTTACTTTCTCCTGTGTTCTTTTTGCTTGTGCAAATGAAGCATTCTCTTTGCCACTTCACAAGTGCTGGTGATTTTCATGTACCCTGTGTGTCATTATGCCTTTCAGGTAGTTATCATTCTATTTTTTAAAAAAATAATTTTCATTTATATACATTACGACAATTATTTAACCATAATTTTAACATTTCAACTTCCTCCCCCCTCTTTCTGCAGCTCCTTACATTTATTTTTGTCCTTTCCTGCATACTCCAAATTGCCTTAACTTATTCTTTTATTCATCTTTTCACACACACACACACACACTCTGCAGGTTTTTACAATAATCCTGCCAATGTCTTGATCTGTTTACAGTTTGTTTGTACATGCTCAATAAACCATTTCCGTTCCTTTCTAAAAAGTTTGTTGTCTTGATTTCTTATTCTTCCAATAAGTTTTGCCATTTCTACATACTCCATTAGTTTCTGTAGCTATTCTTCTTTCATCGGGACCTCTTCATCCTTCCACTTTTGGGCAAATAACATTCTTACAGCTGTTGTCACATACATAAATTTCTATATTGTTCAGATAGTTCTAATCCCATAATTCCCAAGAGAAGAGCTTCTGGGATTTTTTTAACGAATGTTATCTTAAACATCTTTTTCAATTCATTATATATCATTCCCCAGTAAGCTTTAACCTTATTACAAGACCACCACATATGAAAAAGTGCCTTCTTTCTCTTTACATTTCAAGTTTCCCATCCAAGTTATTGTTTTCTGCAATGTTTCTTATGTATGGAGATGAGATTGCTTGGTTTTGTTTCCCATCTTCTTTTGCTACATTTGTCAAAAGAAATGTTCATGAAGAAGTGATTAACAGCGGACCAGGCGAGAGAGAGAGAGAGAGAGAGAGAGAGAGAGAGAGAGCAAGCACGGTTGAGTTTTTCGTCTTGCAGGTTGACACCACAGCAGAAGTGACATTGCTATTTGAATCTGTGATTTCACAGTGTTTGTGTATATGAGTAAGTGGTGCACATGAGTAAGCCTGATTAGTAATGTGAGAATTGTAGTTTTAAGGTGTAAAAAAGAGAAAATACCTGGCAGCTATTAATCAAGAATACAGAGGGGGAAAATATTACTACAGCCTATATTAACAGAAGCAGGGCAAGAGTGGCAGGTTAGCAAGAGAGAACAGTAACAACAGCAGCACTCTGAGCAGTTCAGTCATGGCCTACAAAGTAAAAGAGACTTCTCTCCACCACCCCCAGCAAACTTTTTCAGAGTGGAGCTGGAGCCCCATCAATATATATACTTACGCATGGGAAAGTGAGATGCTTTTCATACACCAGAAACTCTTGTTCTTTTTAACCTATAAAACTGTGGCTTCTCAAAGGATGACTTTCTGAATACTTCGTTATATATTTGAAACTATAGGGCCATCTGTGATGTATAGAGCTGAACATATGACAATTGTTTTAATATATCTGAAACAGAAAAATACTGAGTTGGGCAGAAACCCCAAGACCAGGAGTGGGGAACTTACATATTATGCCATATGCTTTCATGGACTAGACTCAGTTTCATACAGTAAAGCAGACTCTACTCCAGGAAAGCTTTATACCATAATAAATTTATTCATCTTAAATGCACCACTAGACTCCCTGTTGTTTTCGCTGCAACAGGCCGATGTGGTTATCTCTTAGGAAACTACATATTATTTATTTATTTCATTTCAGTTGTGAATCGCTTCCCATAAAACATCTTGAATCAATTTAACAATGAAAACATCACAAATAAAATAAAATCAAAATCAAATTTAAAAACAATTTCTAGTCCAATGCAAATAGACTGAGATGAAAACATCCGCTTAAAATATGTGTTGGAAAAGTAAGGTTTTCAATAGGTGCTGAAAAGATACTAGAGACAGTACCTGTCTGATATGTAACAGGATGCAGTTCCAAAGGTTACGCACTGCCACACTAAAAGCATGATGTCAACAACCTATGGAACAGACCTCCTGATGAGGAAGCGTCTGCAGAAGCGCTGTGATAAGTTGCTGTCAGGGGTTCAGGAGCAGAGGCAAGGGCAAGGGAGGAAACAGAGAGCGAGGGGGAGGAGGCAGAAGAAAAGATGAGTGATGACGACGACCCGAGATCTCCGAGTCTTTCCAGTGAATCAGAAGATTCACAGAAAGGAGCACCAGTGGCCAGGGCAAGGGGGGAGCCTAGGGGGACACCCCAGGAAGATAGAGCCAGAGGGGACTCAGAGGGGAGCAGTTGGAAATCGGGACCAGCGTCACCGCCAGAGAGCAGGGAAGAGGAAGGGCGCCAGGGATCAAGCGCTGGCAGCTCACAACAGGGGGGAGGGCACGAGTCAGGAGTGGCCACACCTCCATCGGGGAGCGAAGAAACGGTCAGACGGAAGGTGGAAGGTTGGGCGCGCGCGACAAGTTCAAATGCACAGGAAGGTGGCGCAGTAGGCAGCCCGGAAAGGGAGCCAGGTCCTAAAGCCCGCCGAAAGGAGGGAGAAGAGTCAGGGGGGTCAGCGTCAGCGTCAGAGGAATCCCGGAAGGAAGAGACCCCGGGGGGCAGAGGGACCCAGAGAAGAACAGTCAGGCGGAAAAGGTGGAGCAAGGCTAGGATATTAAGTTGGTGTACAAGGGGCGGAGACTCAGATGGGGCTTCGCCGATCTAACCATTAGACGTAGGGTTGCACGCAGCAGCTTGAGAATGGAAACTGTAACTCAATAAAGACTTTTATTTAATGATCGCTGGCTAGCGTGATCCTCTGTGAGCTAGGATCTGGAAGCAACTCTGACAGTAAGCCCCATCTCATAAATTGTGGGCATCTACAGCCTCGCGGAGAGGAGAGAAAGCGGGTGCCTACTAGCGAGCTCACGAACGGCAGACAACATGACGGCCGAACAGCAGATAGTGGAACTCAGAGAAGCAGTGACACGACTGAATGCCGAGGCTCTTGCATCCAGGAAGAGAGAGGAGGACGCAGCTGCCGCCTACAGGGATCTCCAGGTCAGGTTGGAAGTGCTTACGAAGCAAGGGCAACTGACACCCAAACCGGAGGGGATTGGGTTGGGGAGACGAACAGGCGGTCTGGTCTCTCACTTCGATGGGAATTTGCAACAGTACCCCAACTTTAGAGCAGATGTAATGTGTGCACTGCAACTGCTGAACAAAGACTTTAGAGATGAGCAAGAGAAGGTGGGATTCATCATGTCCCATTTGCATGGAGATGCTAAAGCATGGCTGCGCAATTTGTGGAGAGATAATGATCCAGCGCTCCAAAATGCGGATGCCTTTATTAAAGCGATGGATGGGTGCTTTTTGTCAAGCATTGACGTGGATCTTGCTCGGCAGCAGATACATGGACTGAAGCAAGGGAGGGCCAGCGTAAGGCAGTACCATGCCCGCTTTTTCGCTTTGGTCAGTGCTCTGGAATGGGACAGAGATTCGGCTCCTGTAAGAGACCTGTTTTGGGAGGGATTGCACGGCTCGGTTAAAGATGAAATTGCGAGGGGGGAGAGACCCCGGACCACGCAGGAGATCGTTCAGAGGGCGCTGGCGGTGGGGGTGCGGCTGGAAGGACGTCCGTGGAGCAGTGGCGAAGGGCGTGGAGGGCGCGAACCAGCCAGGGGCTCCTCCTTCCTTCCCAGAGAAGCAGCGCGTGCGCAATCCACGCCTCCGCCAGGAGGAGGAGCGGAACCTATGGAGGTTGGAGGTGCAAGGGCTCAGTCAGCAGCCAGAGCCCTAGCACCGGCAGCAGTGAAAGCGAAGCCTCCTAGAGGGAACAGGAAGTGTTACATCTGCGATGATCCACAGCATATGGCGAAAGAGTGTCCCCAGAGGCTCCACAAGCACACTGCAGCCTCAGCAATGGTAACTGCAGCAACGCAGCAAGGACAACCACAGCAGGGAAACGACGGAGTCTGGTTGGAAGAGGCACTGGGGCCCAGCCAGACGTGTCAGTGAAGCAGTCCCCAGAGATTTTACAGCCCATGGACCCCCTCCCGCCCAAACCGGTAGTGAGGCTCACCGCGTCGCTCCAGCTGCCCAATGGAATCACCATGGACGTGCCAATCACCATTGACTCCGGAAGCAATGCGGACTTTATAGGGCAGGACTTTGTCGACCGGCACGCTATACAGTTGCTGCCTGCCACGCTGCCCCTGCAGGTTGTCACGGTGGATGGCAGGGAGCTGCTAGGGGGGCAAGTGGTGAAGCAGACGCCACCAATGGTGATGCGACTTGGGAATCACAGGGAAATCATCAGCTTCAATGTCACTCAACTATCGGACACGCCCATTGTATTGGGCATGAGTTGGCTGGACAAGCACAGCCCGACGCTGGCTTGGTACCAGAGGCAGCTGACCTTCGGCTCTTCCTTTTGCGCTGAACACTGCATCGTGCCCAGGCAGGAAGGAGAGGAAGAGGAGTCACAGCTGCAGCTAGGCACGCTGCAAGCGGTTCCCCACAAGTACGCAGAATTTTTGGAGGTTTTCTGCGAGAAGGAGGCAGACAGGCTACCCCCCCACAGACCATATGACTGCAAAATTGACCTGCTGCCGGGGGCGGCGCTGCCCAAAGGGAAGCTGTATTCCATGTCTGAGGACGAACTGCAGGAACTCAAAGAGTTCATAGATCATAATTTGGAGCGCGGTTTCATCCGAGAGTCCAAGGCAGCGGGGGGCAGTCCGGTATTCTTTGTTAAGAAGAGGGACACGCCCCAAAAAAGACTTGTAGTGGACTTTCGCATCTTGAACAGTGTGACCAAGCCATCGGACTTCCCCATGCCCCGAATCGACGACCTCCTCGCAAAGGTACGGAAGGGCAGAGTGTTCACCAAGTTGGACCTGCGAGGGGCATACAACCTCATTCGCATGCGGGAGGGAGATGAGTGGAAGACAGCCATGTTCACGCCCCTGGGCACCTACGAATATAGAGTTATGCCTTTTGGATTGCAAAATGGCTCCCACGTTTTTCAAGCTTTCATGCATCACGTGTTGGCGGGGCTCCTCTACAAGACGTGCGTCTGTTTCTTGGATGACATCCTGATCTTTTCGGAATCGCAGCAGGAGCATGACAGACACGTCAAGGAAGTGCTGAGCAGGCTACAGCAACATAGGCTTTACGCCAAGCTGGAGAAGTGCCAATTCGACGTGACGGAGGTGGATTTCCTGGGCTACAAGTTGTCTGATAAAGGGCTCGCCATGGACAGCGCCAAGGTCCGAGCAGTGTTGGATTGGAAAAGCCCACGCAACCGGAAGGAGGTCCAACGGTTTGTCGGCTTCGCGAACTTCTATCGCAAGTTTATCAAAGGCTTTGCGATGCAGACAGCGGCCATCACGGACACGCTCAGCTCCAAGAAAAAGAAGTTCATCTGGACAGAGCAGGCGGAGCAGTCCTTTCAGGCACTCAAGCGTCTCTTCGCGTCGGAAGAGCAGCTGCTTCATGTCAACCCCAGCAGGCCGATGAGGGTGGAGACAGACGCTTCAGACAGAGCCGTGGGAGCAGTCCTGCTGCAGAAAGACCCGCAGGGGGTTTGGAGGCCGGGAGCGTTTTACTCAAGGAAGCTCAGCAAGTCCGAACAGAACTACACCATCTGGGACAGGGAGTTGCTGGCCATTCATGCAGCGTTCAAAGCGTGGAGGCACTTCCTGATCGGCGCCAAGCACACGGTGCAGGTCTGCACGGACCACAAGAATCTAGAGCACTGGCGCACGGCACAGTTCCTGAACCAGAGGCAGATACGTTGGGCTGAGTTCTTTGCGAATTTCGACTTCCGAATAGAATATGTCCCGGGGGACACCAACATCATGGCGGATGCTCTCTCCCGTAAGCCACAGTATCTGGAGGAGGCAACGCCAGCGGCCGCCATGCACATCTTCGCACCGACAGTGTGGGCGTGCGCGGCGGCAACAGTTGACCTGGATGCGGTGCGACGAGCGTTGCAGGATGACTCCTTCGCGCAAGCAAAGATGGCAGAGGTGCACAGGGGCACGGCAGCGACCGACGAGTTCCAGCTGCGAGATGGTTTGCTCATCCGTAAAGGGGCCATCTACGTGCCGGGAGACGAACTTCGCGCCAAGGTACTGCGGCAGCTGCACGACGCGCCCACTGCCGGGCACTTTGGCAAGGAGAAGACGGTGGAATTAGTAGCCAGAGACTTCTGGTGGCCCGGAATGAGAGGGGAAGTCGCGGACTACGTGGCGAGGTGTGACACCTGCCAGAGGGCCAAACCAGTGCACAGACCGCCGGCCGGACTGCTGGAACCGCTGCAAACTCCGTTCGAACCATGGGAGAGAGTGGCCCTGGACTTTGTCACGGATCTGCCCAGCTCGAGGGGCAAGACGGCTGTGCTGGTGGTGGTGGACTTGTTCTCCAAGATGGCACATTTCATTCCGTGTGCGAAGGTGGCCACGGCGGAACAAACCGCCAAACTGTTCATAGACCACGTGTTCAAGGTTCACGGTCTGCCGCGGTCTATTCTGTCCGACCGAGGGCGACAGTTCATCTCGAACTTCTGGCAGAGGCTGATGGGCTTCCTGAACGTCAAGATCAACCTGGCGTCGGCTAGACACCCGCAGACCAACGGGCAAGCGGAGCGGGTCAATGCCATCATGCAGCAGTACCTGAGATGTTATGCGAATCAACAGCCTGCGACGTGGGTGGATTACCTGCCTCTCGCCGAGTTCGCCTACAACAACACGAAGCACGTGTCCACGGGGGTCACGCCGTTCTTCGCCAACAACGGGAGGCACCCCAGAACCTTCCCGGGACTGGAAAGAATGGGGGAGGGGGAGCCGCAGACAGCAGATGCGTTCGCGTCGGAGTTGCAGGAGGTCCACGATCAGCTGCGGCGGCACCTGGAGCTGGCTAAACACGCATACAAGGTACAAGCGGACAAACACAGAAGGGTTGGCGAAGAGATCCATGTGGGAGACTGGGTCTGGTTAGCAGCCCACGCAGTGCCGGCCAGGTCGTTGGCGAAGAAGAAACTAGGGCATAAACAACTGGGGCCCTACCAAGTTGAAGAACAGGTCAACCCGGTGGCTTTCAGGCTGGCTCTTCCGGAGGGTTCCAGAATGCATCCGGTGTTCCACAGATCGGTGCTCACTCCCTACAAGGCACCTCACAGGTTTCAGGAACCAGGAACGGCACCGGGTCCGCTCCGAGAGAGAACCGGGCAAGGGGGAGTGGCACAGGAGGAGCGCATCAACGAAGTCACGGAGGTTTTGGACTCCAGATGGGGGGAAGAGGGGGTAGAATACCTTCTCGCCAAGGAGGGCACCCCGGCCAGTGCCAACAGCTGGGTGCCGGGCTACGCTTTGGACGAACCTCTGCTCAAAGAAGAGTTTCATGCCCTCTTCCCACACAGGCCAATGCCAGCAGACTTTTTCGACGACTGGCTTTTCACGCCCACGCTTTCAGCCAGCACGTTCCGGGGGTTCGACTCGGACGAGGAACCGACACGAGACGCCCGTTCCCCAGAGGGGTCACCCTCGGGATCTGCTTCAGAACCCTCGTATTGGTGGGATGATCGACCAGAGGAGCAGTTCCGCAGAAGGTGGCTGGAGGGTCCAGGACGAGCAACGTCTCCAGAAGGCAACGAGGGAGAGACGGACATGGACGTTTTCGGGGACGACCCGGGTTTCGAGCACGGCGGCACAGAGATGGAAGCGGAAGTGACCGTCGTCAACGAGAGCAGGGAGGAAGAACCGGAAGACTTCGGATGGCGGCCCGCCACGGGAAGCGAACTGTATCCGACATTCGTCCCCCTGACACAGCAGCACCCAGATCCCGCACCGGAAGGAGGGGAGGGGGGAAGAGGGGGCTTCGAGGGGGGGATGGATGTCAGGGGTTCAGGAGCAGAGGCAAGGGCAAGGGAGGAAACAGAGAGCGAGGGGGAGGAGGCAGAAGAAAAGATGAGTGATGACGACGACCCGAGATCTCCGAGTCTTTCCAGTGAATCAGAAGATTCACAGAAAGGAGCACCAGTGGCCAGGGCAAGGGGGGAGCCTAGGGGGACACCCCAGGAAGATAGAGCCAGAGGGGACTCAGAGGGGAGCAGTTGGAAATCGGGACCAGCGTCACCGCCAGAGAGCAGGGAAGAGGAAGGGCGCCAGGGATCAAGCGCTGGCAGCTCACAACAGGGGGGAGGGCACGAGTCAGGAGTGGCCACACCTCCATCGGGGAGCGAAGAAACGGTCAGACGGAAGGTGGAAGGTTGGGCGCGCGCGACAAGTTCAAATGCACAGGAAGGTGGCGCAGTAGGCAGCCCGGAAAGGGAGCCAGGTCCTAAAGCCCGCCGAAAGGAGGGAGAAGAGTCAGGGGGGTCAGCGTCAGCGTCAGAGGAATCCCGGAAGGAAGAGACCCCGGGGGGCAGAGGGACCCAGAGAAGAACAGTCAGGCGGAAAAGGTGGAGCAAGGCTAGGATATTAAGTTGGTGTACAAGGGGCGGAGACTCAGATGGGGCTTCGCCGATCTAACCATTAGACGTAGGGTTGCACGCAGCAGCTTGAGAATGGAAACTGTAACTCAATAAAGACTTTTATTTAATGATCGCTGGCTAGCGTGATCCTCTGTGAGCTAGGATCTGGAAGCAACTCTGACAGTTGCATATATAGGAAGTGAGATGATATTTTAGGTATATTGGTCCCAAGCTGTATAGTTACCAGCACCTTAAACTTAGCCCACTAGCTATTTGGCAGCCAGTGCAGTTCTTTTAGCATTAATGTAATAGGATTGTGATATTCTGCCCCAGTGAGCAGTCAAGCTGCCACATTTTGTACCAGCTGCAGCTTTTGAGTCAAGTTTAGGGGCAAACCAAAAGAGCACATTGCGGTATTTCATCCTGGCACATGGATGACAGCGATCAGGCTATCCTGGTCTACAAACAGCCATAGCTGCCTTACCAGCCAAAGTTAGTAAAATGTGCTCCTAGCCAGTGAGGTCACCTGTGCCTCTAGGGATGGAAACAGATCCAGGAGCACCTCCAGATTATAAATCTGCTCCTGCAGGGTGAGTATGATACATGCAATTGACCAATTATCCAGACTCAGAAACCACTCACCTACAACACTTGTATCTTGCCAGGATTCAGACTGTTTGGTTCAGCCTACCACCAAGTCCATACTCCAGTCCAGGGTCTGTTAAGCCTCTCCTGATTCAGATGTTTTGGAGAAACATCTGGGCACCATCAGTGTACTGATGTTATATTAACCTCAGTTCTATTAATGACCGTTCCTAACAGCTTAATGTTAAATAGCAATTAACTATTTGGCATAGTGGGATAGATGTGAAATGTGTTTTCACAAATATTAGATTATTTGCGCAAAAACATGTTGTTTATATGCATATATTTAAAAACTTCTTATGGCTGCAATTATAAGCCCATTTTATTTATATGGAAATTCTAGAGTTTCTTCTACGTAAAGCCACAGTTCAAAACTCACCTAGTTGTAAACTGGGACAAACTCATATCTGTCAGCCTGCGTCCTCATGTACAATATATTAATACTGATTACCTCCCTTAGTAACTGCATTGTTGTAAGTCATAAAGACAATGGGTTGTCCTCCACTAAGCCATACTCTGAGTAGACCCATTGAAATCAATAGATTGTTAACCATTTATTTTAATAGGATTATAGCCTAAATCACTAAGCATTCTATTATTAACTGTATTTAGGCACTTGGCATGAGACTGAATGCTAAATACTGTACATAAGACAAACATTATATGTGCAATGGTATCTAGTCTTCTTTCAAACCATTTTTTCTAGTGAATGGGTTTTTTGTAATAGTTAGAGTCTTTCACCAGCTTTTAGGGTGGTTGATGCAGTTTTCTGGACTGTGTCACAAGTTTCTGATCCAATGTTTGAATTTATTCATGCTGATGCAAGGGAATGTTTCCATCTGTGGCTTCCCTTTGCAGTACATCTTGAGGACCATATGGCTGTGTTTGGCATTTCAGCACCTTTTCAATGTTTTCCTGTAGCTTTCCCACCTCCTGCTGTAGAAGAGACTTTGGGAAATCTCCTTGCTTCTCCTGGGTATCATTAAAAGGCTTTGTGTTGTTAGTGTTTGATCATTAGATCCTAGAGAAGTGATAGGTTTGCAGAATAAACCCTAAACATTAGAATCTAGACTATATTAACCAGCAGCAATAATTCATCTGTGGATATTTCTTCCTAGACTTGTCTCTAGAAGAACAATCTGGATTATGATTAAGGTTGTAAAATGGGACTTTGATGCATGAGTTTCATTCCTCTTTGATGAATTATTTGCATAAAGGATTATGGTACATATTTATAAAAAAAACGCTGACAAGACAAAACTGGATGAAGTGCATACAGTTTGAAGGATAGGATTACAATGAGAATAATCACGATAAATTGTAAACTTGAACTGAAAACACAAGAATGTGCTAAAAATGATAATGTTAAACATAACCAAATGCTGAAACACAAATTGAAGGGATACAGACAGTAGCAAATGAAAAGGATCTGGGGCCAAGTTGTAATAAGCATGTGGTTGCAGTATGTCATAGCCACAGGCATAGAAGGTATAGCTTTCTACTGCATTAGCTGCTAGTGGTGTAGCAAACACTTTGTACCCAAAATATAGAATTGTAGTATTTGCTAGTCATGCCTCAGCTGGAAAAACTAAGCCTACTTTGGGTCCCATACTGGAATGAATATTTAAACAAATTATTAAAGATGGAATATGTCACTAGCCTTTAAATCAGGCATAGGCAAACTTGGCTCTCTCGATGTTTTGGGACTACAACTCTCATCATCCCTGACCACTGGTCCTGTTAGCTAGGGACGGTGGGTGTTGTAGTCCCAAAACATCTGGAGGGCCGAGCTTGCCTATGCCTGCTTTAAATAATGAAATGACTGCTATAATTACGATATACACCAAGAGGCAGTTGGTTTATTTGTAGAAATGTAAATTTAAGCTAAACATTGGAAATCTTCCTCACAGAGAAAGTAGTTGGGTATTAGCAGGCATGGAGTAAGACTGTTGTAGAGCTTTTGTTGTTGGAAAACTTTAAAAACAACAACAACCACCCTGACTCAACATCTTTTGAAGGTAGCTCAGCTATAGGGAATCCTACAAGAAATTGGAGAAGATAACCCCGGGGTGGCTTCCAACTGTATGATTCTACAATTACTAGTAGGGCAGTTTACTACTTCCTGACAAGAGTTTGGTCTCCATGAACCTCCTGAGGCAATGGCCGCTAGAATTAGATTTGGTTTGAAATATGACTTCAGCAAAAGAGTTAGGGGAGCTTGTCTGACTTGTACCAACCTGCATTGGAACTTGGAGAGTGGAGCATGACTTGCCAGAAGGCAGTGTTTGAAGGACACACCAGGCTGCGTATGCTGTACTGGAGAAATAGGCTGCAGTTCAGCAGATCTGTAAATAGTTCTCAGTTAAATAGTTCCCATAACACTCAGCTCCGCAATACAGCACAAGACACATGGAATAATTTTGTTGACGACTTGAATCCTCATTTTAGAAGTAAAATAAGAAAACTCCTGCTGGATCACATCAAAGGCTCATTTAGTTCAGCATACCATTCTCACAGTTGCCCACCAGCTGCCAAGCAGCACCTGAGCACAACACCACACTCACCATTTGCTATTTCCACCAACTGATATTCAGAAAAGTGTAGTGTATCATGTAGAATTTTTGTGCAAGAGAACCAGCCTACTTTGCAGGGTTATTGAGGATGATTCAAACTGGGGATGGGGGTGGGGTGGAAATTGTAGTCTAAATGTTCTTCTTGTGAGAGACCTGCAGTGGGTCATCCATATAATATAGAAGAAGAGAGTACATAAAAAATAATGTATAATGCAAAATCAAGTTTTTGGTTACCCAAACAAGAAGTGGAAGGGGGGGGGGGAGGATTATCCATTTGTTTTTTGTTCTTATTTTTATTATGTATTTTGTGTTTTCTATATTGTAATTTTATGTTGTGCACCGCCCTGAGATCTATGGATGAAGGGTGGTAAAAATAAAAATATAATAATAATGATAATAATAATAGAACCACTATGCAGCTGAACTGTATACTATGGTCTAGTAATAGATGCCATGTTTATCTGCACATACTTTCTGACCGTAGCAGCAAGATGGTCCAAACACATTTTACAGGAAATAGCACCTCCTCCCTCAAGTCAAGGGTCATAGTGTCTAAGGTCAGCCAAGTTATTTTGACATCTAAGACACAAAATCCCACAAAAATCTCTCAGCGTCTCTGACTGTGCAAATGCAACAACAATAAATTAAAAATTATTTTGCTGCCTTTTCATGACACCCCAAATCAGCTGCTTGAAGTGGCCACCTCACTCTGCCTTACTTTGCAGGGCCAGTCTTGCCCAGCAAATAGGTAATATAAGAACTGAGCTACACATATGCGCACTGCTAATCTGTTAAAAGGAGAGTTACAGCAACCTTTGCAGAACTTGGGAAGAAAATGATACGTTGCAGGGAGGGAAAGTTTGGAGGACACACCAGCCAAGATCTTATGTGTGCACTGTGTGGATAGATCAAGCTGAAGCAGAATAGCTCGTAAATACTTGTTCTCAATAAAGAACCAGTTAATTGTTAAGCCATAGTCAGAGACCTCTAATTATTAATCAGCAAGCACTGTATGAAACATTCCTGCCACTAGAGTAGAAATTCCATCCCAGTTATCTTTAGAGAAGCAGGCCTGAAATGAATAATTACCCCCCTTTCACTGTCTGTGAACTCTCCATTTATGGGCAAGTGAATGAATGAGAAACCCTAGAACTGTCAATCCATCACCTTTTCCCCACCCCAAATTAATTAGAAATGTAATCCAAGCTTCAGAGAGACTAAACTTAAATAATGAGTTAAGGAAGTGATTGAATAAACCCTTAGAGGGGCACATCTTCTGCTGTACACAGCTTTTGCATAGCCTGGCCCTAAATAAGAACAGTGACCTGTGATGAAAGGAATTGCATATGTATTGCAAACACTTCACAAGGTACAAAGCAATGCTGCACAGGAAGCACCACTAGGGACACTATATTTTTAAATCTACATACAGGTATTAGGGACTGCAGTGGAGTAGCACTGGCACGAACACAGCCTTTCTGTTAAAAGTGCATACTGTATAGGACTTGACTTGCCTGAATGGACTCTCAAGCCTCCATTCCCCAATAAAAATAACTTTATATGTGATGTACATCAAACAATGCAGCATTGGAACATTATCTGTTACTGCAAAACAAACTGTTTTCACATATAGTCCTGCTTTGAAAGAGAATATGATAAAATAACATATAAAGGTAAAGGGACCCCTGACCATCAGGTCCAGTCGTGACCGACTCAGGTTGCGGCGCTCATCTTGCTTTATTGGCCGAGGGAGCCGGCGTACAGCTTCCGGGTCATGTGGCCAGCATGACTAAGCTGCTTCTGGCGAACCAGAGCAGTGCATGGAAATGCCGTTTACCTTCCTGCCGGAGCGATACCTATTTATCTACTTGCACTTTGACGTGCTTTCGAACTGCTAGGTTGGCAAGAGCAGGGACCGAGCAATGGGAGCTCACCCTGCCGCGGGGATTCAAACCACCGACCTTCTGATCGGCAAGTCCTAGGCTCTGTGGTTTAACCCACAGCGCCACCCGTGTCCCAAAATAACATATACTGCTCACTCAAAAATTCTATTACCGGCCTGTGTCAGAGTCATCTGGCTGCCTTTCGTAATAAAAGTCAGATTTGCATACTTTTTGCTCAGTAGTGTTAGAATTCTATTCTTTCCCATGCATCAGTAAATAGGTTCTAATTTCAGGCCCTGGCTGTGTCACATTTACAAACATGTGAAATGCCTGTTTTGAACAATAGGTGTTTTTGATGTAATTAGAAGTAAATATTTATTTATTACATTCTTATCTTGCTTTTCAAATTATTGTCTCCCAAATCAGTTCACATCAATTAAAAGAGAGGAAGGAAAGGAGGCCCTGCCACCAGGCTTATGAATTTAAAAAGACAAGATACAGAAGGAAAGGGGAGTGGAGGGAACTGGGACAGGAGAGAACAAAATGGTGAGCTATAAGATGGGAAGACACGTATCACAGAGAAGTATTGGCCCTGCACAACTTTATTTATTTATTGTCTTGCTTTTCTTTTAGACCCAAAAACTTATTTACAGGGCTGCTGGTTAATACAGCTGTAGCTTCTTAATGTAAACTAAGTAAATGTGATGCTCAAAAGTCAAGGACATAATAAGTATGGAATACACAAAACAACATATTTAGAAAAATCTATTTTCAGAGTAGAGATGCACTTTGTGGTTTGCTTGTTTGGTTGTTTTTTTCTGCTGCTGATAATTCAACTACAGAAAGGTAAGAGAACCTAAGTTTCTGTTCCCACAGCAACCGTATCCCAGACCTCTTGTATGCAGACATCTTTTCTTGAATTCCACAATGGCTATAGCTGCTCATCCTGGGGCTACAAAGGTCACGGGAACCCCAGACACATAGCTGCCAATGTAGTTCTGCTCAAAAGGGAAAGAAAAAGAAATTGAACACTGCATGTCTGGGACAGGAGCGGGGGTAGGGGAAGTTGTTCTGTAGAAAGACCTCCTTCCTGCGAAGACTTACCTCATGAAATTAACCTTCGTACATTTAGAACTGACAAAAGGAAAGCATTTTCCCCACATAACATGCAGGAGATGTTTTGTATTCACCGATGCCAGCCTCAACAATGACTACCTGCGGAACAAGATTTTCTGAAATTATCACAGAAATTTATGGAATATATTACCTTGCATAACTGCTGCATCAGAAGAAATCCATCTAGCTCTTGCACGCTGTTGGCCAGATGCCTCTGGAAACTCATAAGCAGAACAAAATTGCAAAAGCCCTCACCCATGGTTTCCCCCAAGCAACTGGTGTTAAATCAAAGGCATGTTGCCTCTGGTCCTGAAAGTAGTATATCGCCTACATAGCTAGTAGCCACTGATAGACTTGAAAGTGATGGGCATTCTGTGTTTGCAGGCTAAAAGCTGGAAACACAGAGACATGCTTGTTCTGTTCTGCGTTCTAAAGCTTCAACTAATGGAGAAGCAATATCCTTTGGAGGTGTTAATGCTGTGAGCCCCTCTGTCCTATGGTCAGGTTGTATATATGTGTGTATAAAAGCAAATATTTTAAAAGACACAGTATCCACTGACCTTCTTTCCAGGGAAGCTGAACCCAAGTCAGTGATGAAATCCCTGGTGTCTCTCACTGCCCAGAGATTGGGGTGGCATGTAACCGTATTTCAAATTTTCAGAGAGGTAGCAGTGTTTGTTTCCTGCAGTAAGAAACTTGGACCTTAAAGACTAACACATTTATTACACCATAAGCTTTTATGTACTACGGTCCTCTTTATCGTATGCATGAATCACTATCATGAGTTTAGGGGCTTACAAAGAGTGACGTCAGAAGAAAATTAAATGCAAAAACATACAGATGGTGGTGTGGCTGCAGCATAGATTAATATAATGGTGTTATGATGCTTGGTACTTTATTTTCAATCCCTTCTCATATATCAGTATTTAATTTGCCTTTTTCACAGCTTCAACACTGTGTTGGCATTTTCAGCGTACAAGTATCACAATAAGTCCAATCTTGCTTTCCTGGGGAAGTTCAGTCCATTCAATGAAAGTGTGTCGTTGTAATTGGTAATATTAAGCAGCATGATTTTCGCAGGCATTCTCATGTGTGGGGTGTTTGTAAACCTTAGACTTCTGAATGCATTGAAGAGAGCAGTGTTATAAGACCCTATGCTTTAAAAACAAGAACTGGAATTAATACATTAATCATTTATCCCAGGAAAACAATACTGAGGTGGAACAATTATTCTTCTAGCATAGCTCTTCTTAGAAACTGAAAATCTCTTGCATAACTCCCGCATATTCTCACAGCATACTGTAACTCAGTCTGTAGCTAAGCATGAACACATATAATTGAAACAACCACATGTTGCTTTCTTATTTGCCCCTACCTCCTCTGCCTCCTACCCTCCTGCATTTGATTTTAGATTGTAAACTCCTTGGGATATGGGCCTGCCATATTAAGTATTAAGGCTACCAATGGCTACTAAGCATGTTAGCTGTGTACTACCTCTAGCATCAGATGCAATATGCCTCTGAATACCAGTTGCTGGGGAGCAACATTGGGGATTGCGCTGTTGCACCCAGGTCCTGCTTGCAAACTTTACACCAGAGACCAGTTTCTTCTTCTTCTTCTGCCTTCCAACATGAACCACCACCAGAAGCAGCAGCAGAAGAAACAGCCCACGGAGCAACAGCTGAACAAACCTGAGGGCATGGAGATGGAAGGATCCTCATTTCCACACTCTGCAGCTCCTTGGCCATCCCCACATCTTCTCCTCCACCCCTGCCAGGAGACACCCTCTGCTTTCTGCCTTCACACAGTCCATGGGCGCCAGCCTGGATGATTCACCAGCTGCAAGCTCATCCAGGCCCCCAGGATTCTTCTGAGGCTCCCTCAGCACCTGTAATGCAGGCTCTCCCTCCTGCCTGGTGGACTCAACTAGCTGCCCTGCTTGCTCCCCTCTGTTTTGTTTTGTTATTGTTATTTATTGTTTCTAAGCAGCTTTGAGATTCATTTGAATGAAAAGTGGCATAGACATACAATAAATCAAATCAATCTGGTTGGCTACTGTCAGAATAGGATGCTGGACTATTTGGGCCTTTTGTAGGATCCAGCAGGGCTCTTTATGCATTCTTAAGATAATGCCCAATAAACAAACAAACAAACAAACAAACACATGTAAGGGATGAAATGCTTTTCAGATCAAAAGTCTTTTTTCCCTTTTTTCTTACCTGCAAAAGTGGAGATCATCCAGTCATAAAAAAACAGACAATTGAAAGGCTGCAATATTAACTAAAATTAACAAGGATATCAAAGGTATTGAAATCCATGTCACTGCCTTCAAAATAAGCATCCTTGCACACTATATTAAGAGTATGATGCTCTCTTGTGGATAATTTACCTGTCTAATAGTGCCTAAGTTTACACTGTATGTAGATGGGCAAAGTGTTGTTGTTGTTGTTTAGTCGTTTAGTCGTTTAGTCGTGTCCGACTCTTCGTGACCCCATGGACCAAAGCATGCCAGGCACTCCTGTCTTCCACTGCCTCCCGCAGTTTGGCCAAACTCATGCTGGTAGCTTCGAGAACACTGTCCAACCATCTCGTCCTCTGTCGTCCCCTTCTCCTTGTGCCCTCCATCTTTCCCAACATCAGGGTCTTTTCCAGGGAGTCTTCTTTTCTCGTGAGGTGGCCAAAGTATTGGAGCCTCAGCTTCACGATCTGTCCTTCCAGTGAGCACTCAGGGCTGATTTCCTTAAGAATGGATAGGTTTGATCTTCTTGCAGTCCATGGGACTCTCAAGAGCAAAGTAGAGGAAGACATTGCTACCACAATCACATGGTTTCATACAAGCAGTTTCAGCCCCCTTTCTTAGCTTGCAACACTTGTCTGTCATGTCAGAGGTGTTTACAGGAAAAAATATATTCAGTAAAACAAACCTGGATAGCTGAAGCCAGCCAGCCATGCTACACTCTGCAGAGAATAGTAAAGTCTTCCAGCATCCCCAGTCAGTCTCACCTAGCAGAAAATGGGCTCAAGGCAAATAAGCCTCCCCTCACCCTGCCCAAAACCTAGAATTTGTTTCCTGTCATTGAAAATTGTAATAATGTGCTCAGTAGCCCCCAACTGAAAGAAAACCACAACTTTTGGGGGAGGCGGGGTTGCAGGAGATACAACTTTCTGACCCTATCAAGCCGCTATTGAGGCATCAGATTAAAAATAATTATATGGTGTCACTCACGTATTTATCCACTTTGTTTGCCCTCAAAACTGCACTGTGGAAACTGTTCCAGAATTTCACTGCTTTAGTGATTTAAAAAAAACAGCATGATTCTCAACTAAGTTTTATTAATGGACAGTTTAAATCCACTGGTTCTCAGGCTCTTGTTTTCCATTAACCTAAATATCATGTGTGGGGTACAGGCCTTATAGAGTTAATTTCACTCAGCATTCTCTCAATGTGTTGTATCTATACTACGAGTGAGGTTACATAAGTCAGGGTTGTTTATATTAAATTCAAACTTTATTCGTAAGCCTGATCTACAGAAGCCAGTTGCCTTTAGATTTCCATTGCTGCTTGTTAGTATCTGTCTGCTTCAAGAGACAATGGAGTGCACCTCTGGCTGAAGTCAAACCACTGCATTAGCAGCATCTAAGTGATCTCCCCAGGCTGCAAGCCTAGGCAGTGTGCATGAGGTCCTGGGCTGTCCAGACAACAATACATTCCTCTCCAAGGAAAAGTAGAGCAGTACTTTTGTCACCAGCTTGGCTTCAGGAGTTGCTGGAAGGAGGCATACAAGGCACCATCCAACCCTCTTAGGGACTCCACTCTGTATTTGTGTAGGGTTTACTCCTCAGCTTTTTCTTCTCCTGAAGATATCCTGCAAGGAAAAGGTGGATTAGGATCTGAGTTTTCTTTCTCTGAGATGGACTACCTTTCCCAGGTTGACAAGCCCCATCTGCCCCTCACTTCCTTCTAGAAAGTGCAGAAACTGTTCTCTTGACTGTTGGACCCACTATTGGTCTCATCTGCTCAAGCCACCAGAGTTTGTGTTCACATGCAGGGGAAGTCCCAACTCAGCGAGGGTTTGAGATCCATCAGCTCCCCTCACCTGGTTTAGCCAGCCAGTCAGAGCCACTTCCCAGGTATGTGGCCAGTCAGAGCCACTTCCCAGGAAGCCACAGGTAAGAGGTGAGTGCAGGGTAGGTACCAAAGATGGACAAACTACTCCAGAAGGAGCACAACATGGCCCTCACCAAAGGTATTAAAGGTAAAGGGACCCCTGACCGTTAGGTCCAGTCGCAGACGACTCTGGGGTTGTGGTGCTCATCTTGCTTCATTGGCCGAGGGAGCTGGTGTACAGCTTCCGGGTCATGTGGCCAGCATGACTAAGCCACTTCTGGCAAACCAGAGCAGCGCATGGAAACGCCGTTTACCTTCCCGCCGGAGCGGTACCTATTTATCTACTTGCACTTTGACGTGCTTTCGAACTGCTAGGTTGGCAGGAGCAGGGACCGAGCAACGGGGATTCGAACCACCAACCTTCCAATCGGCAAGCTCTAGGCTCAGTGGTTTAGACCACAGCACCACCCGCATCCCATACCAAAGGTATTACCCCTCCCCTAACACCCCACACCCCTTTGAAATAATAAGCTATGGAAAATACACACACATTACTACTACTACTATACCATTTGTAAATCTAAGCTGGTGATTGGTTGCAGTATTTTCTGGCTATGGCACCTCTGGTTTTCATATAAGTCACTGATTGTCATATTTTACTGAGTTTGCTGCAGTAAGTGCATCATTTGGTAATCAAGGATGTCTAAGTGATATTTGAGGAGTCACATAGCTAGATATTTAGAGTGGTATTTATGCAGAATATTTTCTTTCCTCCTTTCTGAGTTCCACTACCGTTGAAATAATGGGTACGACTGCATAAGCAGCATTTCATACATCAAGGAGATCTGTGAAAGTGTTTCAGTTTCCAGTAGGATTTGTTTGTAAGTTTGTTCTGATGCATGAACAAATAACAAGTTGAGGCCATCAGTCAATTAGCTTGGAGGTCTTCGCACCCTGATCCTGATAATCTGAACCACTATAGCTGCCTGCAATGGCTGTGTCACATCATGTTTACAGTTGACACAGCTGTTACTACACCCCATTCCAAGCACTTTTATTTATTTAAGCTATTTCTCATTTAGCACTCATCTCCACCCAAAATAAGTCCACACAAAGCACTTTACAAAGACTCAAATTTATAATATATTAAATAACACTCACCAAAACAAACAAAAACAATAAACCAGATGCATCCCAATAAATCATCAGTAGTTAAATTCCATTTTCTTAACTCAATTAGTTTTCTTAATTCAACTGATCCCAAAAGCCCTCTGTAGTCAAACTGCCATTATCTGGTGCCTCTCTGTAGAGTAAATTCCATAGCCTCAGTGCTACCACCGACCACCATAAATGGTGGCTATCCATCTGGGTAGCCACCCTATGTACCTCTGTGGGTCACTAAGGGTACCAGAGCCTTCCTCTCCCAGAAAGGGTGCATACCAACTTTAGCTGATAGGAGACACTTCTACTAGACACCATTGCCACCTGGAAGTCTAGCAACAACCCCAGGTCTAAGAGTTCCTCCAAGCAGCAGATCTGAGACTTCAGGGGTGTGCGACCCTGTCCAACACACTGATCAAATGCACACCAACCAATATTTTATCTAGATTTCAGTTTCACTCTCCAATCTTTTGTTTAGTTCTTCTAGTCATCTAGTGCCTCCTTGGCACTGGAAGTGAGTGACAGAAGTGACAGAAGATAGAAGTGAGTGACAGAGCTGAGTGTCATCCACAAACCTATAAGACTGTACCCAAAGTGTCTGGATGACCTCACCCACTGTTTTTCTGTAGATACAAGTTGCAACCTTGTTATAAGTGGATCAGCAGTTTCTTACCCTTCTAGATCAGGGTAAACAGATGTTGGGCTACAATTCCCAACACCTCTGACTATTAGGCATGCTGGCTATGGGTTGTGGGTCCAACGATATCTGGAGAACTTCACATTGGCTATAATTGATGTAGACCAGGAGTGGCTATAATTGATGTAGACCAGGAGTGGCCATCCTTTGGCCCTCCAGAACTTCAACATCCATCATTCCTGGCTATTGTCCTTACTTGCTAGGAGCTTATGGAAATTGAAATTAAGCAACTTCTGGAGGGGCATAGGTTCCCCACACATGCTCCAGCTTGCCTCTGGTTTTAGTTAGCCTGAGTCTACTGTTATATGGGGCTTGCCTTGGAGTTGGTTTATTTCACAGATACTGAGACCTGTGCTCCTATTAAGCAAGTGCTTTGGAGCAGTAGTTCACAGAATAAGGCCTTTAGATCAGTGTCTCAGTCAACAGCTAAACTGTTAATTTCAGTGTCATGAGCACAGAACTCTCTTTCACGAGTGGATAGCCTGGTTTCTATACTATAGAAAATCAAATCACATTCAGAAGATAATTGGACACATCCTAACAATGCTCCTCCTAATAGGATCATATGTCTAGTGCATCTTCTGGTGTCTATCACTGATAGTTTATAAATAATGGAATCATTAGCTACCTCCCCTGCTAAGATGCATAAGGGACAGCATGGCATCTTTCATAGTGACAGCACAGAATACACCTTTGGCACGCAGTAGAAATTTAAAGCAGGAATAGAAGGAGGAAACAGGTTAAAAAATGAGGCAGGGAGTGGTCAAGCTGCATGGTAGACAGATTAGAGAATTATTGGCAGACACTGCCAACAGGAGTGGTTACCCTGCAAACATTCTAGCATTACATTTTTTGCTGTTGATATCAGGAAACTTTAGGTGGCTTTTCTCCAAAACTGAATCATTTGGCATGCTCAGTAAAGGAAATTATAGGATAGTAGATGACTCCCCATTTCTAAATTAATTCCTTCTGCTTCAGAAAGGAAAATGAGCTTTCTGCTTTTGTTCCCAAACTCTTCCTCAAGTATAGCTTCTATTTAAATACCCACCCCTGAAATCTTTACTCCTTTCTCACTTGTGACTTTAGGGTCATGCAGTTTCTACTTCTTGAATTCCCGAGAAGCATTAAAGGCATCGTTTTCACTTACAGAACAATCACAGAACAATGCTATGTCCCAGGGGATTCTTTTGCTGGAAGGAGATATGCCACTGCTATGTGGGTAGAACAGCCATTGTATCCTATATATATTTTACCCCAGGAGAACATACAGACTGGAAAATGCCAAAATGGCACAAAAATGGTGGATGCCTTGAGCGTCCATGAAAACATCGACAAAGCTCAACAAACAAGTACTGTGTACCTTGGTATCCTCAATCCACCCACAAAGGAGAACACACATGCACACAGAGAGAGCAAACAAAACACACACACAATGTTGCCACAGCAGCCCTGTTCCAAGAGCTCTAGTAGCACAGACAGCAAAGACCTCACTATTGTCAGTCCACACACCCCAGGCATCTTGACAGGATTCTTACAAGATTCTTGTTAGGCAGAGAGCTGTTAGCAATGTGTGTTCTACCCATGTGGGATAGGCTGTTATATGCAAAGTCCTCTCCTTTTGTGCAAAGTGCCCTTTCCCATAGCCCCCCTCACCCAGAGGCACCAGGTTGTCCCCGAGATCAAGGGGGCCAGGTGCACAATGCATGTGTGTGACATCACATGCACAATGCATGCATACTGTCCAATGTTCGGAGCAGGCAAAGCGCTCTGGAGGAGTCGGGCACTGGAATTGTGATGCCGCACATACGCAATGTGTGCCAGACTCCCAGCCCCTTCCAACAAATATCAAGGGAGTGGTTTTCTGTTTACCGTATTTTTCGCTCTATAAGAAGCACTTTTTCCCTCCTAAAAAGTAAGGGGAAATGTGTGTGTGTCTTATGGAGCGAATGCAGGCTGCACGGCTATCCCAGAAGCCTCTAGCTGTTCTAGCTTCGCGCGAAGCGTCTGCAGGGCACGGGGAGCCACTGGGGATGGGGCTTTGAATCTGACAGAAGAATCAGCAGCATCTGATTTAATCCTTTCCACTGTGCCATTTCCTTAATCTATATACCCCACCCTAAAGCTGCTGTTAGACAGGCAGGGTTACATGGTACCTGTATTACCACACCATGGCTCTAACACAGCTCCAGGGAAGGGAGTATTTGGATTAAGAAAATGGAGGCATGTTTTTAAGCACTCCCTCCGCTAGTGCTGCTGATTTGATCAGATTTTGAGTCCATCATTCCTTTCAGGTAAGAATAAATGTTGGGAGATCCAATCCTAGACCTCCCACATAAATGGTAGTTTAGCTCCAAGGCAAGCTGCTATTAGACTCAGCCACTCCATTTGTAACTCAGAGATAATACTGCAGACCTGCCTTTCGGGGTTATTCTAAGGATTACTGAGATAATGCATGTGATGATAATGCAGTTGGAAAGCTTAGCAAAAGCACTATATAAGTGCTAAGAATTATTATTTTGAAGCACCCTGTCCATATGGACTACAGGTAATAGAACTGCTAAAACTGCACATCTGGTTCCCTACACGAGTATTCACTGACATTGGTTGGGGATGCCTGCCTTATGCCCTGCCCTGAGTTTCCCCTACTCATCTTTCACCTATCAGCATTAAGACACAAACACAGAAGCAAGCACCGACATTTTGCTCCTTTTGCTAGAGAGGCAATTCCATTCCAGGGAATATGGTTACTATTCATCTGTCGCAATTGTGGGAACAGCTGCTGTGATGTTCAGTCTAAGGAGTTTTAAAGGAGCCCAGTGCAAAAGCAGGAAAGTAAAACTCCCTGCAACTGAAAGTTCCCTGATGATTATCCTATAATCCTGCCCATCCACTCCCCACCATGAAATTTGGCTGAGGCTCTGTGTTTTGCATTATTTAGTTCCATGGTTCATACACTCTTGTTCTTGCAACCTCTTCCCTACAGCTGTATCTATCCTTATACCCCAGTACTGAAATTAGTATTCAGGATGAAAACTGGTCTGTCCTACATTTTCTATTTGTTTTTCTTCCCGTATTTTTAATTACATGAGATATATGCACGAAGGCAGCATCTGGGCCTTTTCTTCGTTTCCACTGTATGTTTTAATTACAATAGGAATTCCACGATAAAAAAGTTATTGAAAGGAAACAATGCAATTATCAGATATAAAACTGGTTTGAAACATCTACACGTTGCCCCTTCAATCAATCCTCAGCAGAAAAGGAACAATAAAGTTTTACAGAGAAAGATAAGTGAAAATTTTAAGTAAAAAAGGGAGGAAAGTTAGAAGGCAAAAAAAAAAAAAGAACCCAGAGTTAATCAGTTAACAGGAAGCGATAGGAAACCAGAGACTATCAAAATTTCACTCTAATGCAATAATTTTTATTATTATTATTAAAAAGCGTGAGTCCAATGAGCTCTGCTGACTACATGGCATTTATTGGTCTCAGCAGGGCCTTCAGACCATATTATGAGCCCTTTTTTGAGCCAACTAAACCCACACAAACCTTATTCAAATGAATGGTGGTTGCTCAGAAGTGTAGCTTAATGGATTGCACCCAACTGCACTGCACCCAGAGTGCCCTTAACTCCTTTTTAAAAAATGATCTAATAGCCCCTGGAATAGTTCCATCACTGAAAGTAAGTAGCCTAAGGCCAAAAACTGAAGAAAGCGCAAGGATTTCCTCTGCCTTGGGAATCTGCTTACAGTGAAGTTAGCCCCAAGGATGAAGGGGAGCAAATAAATGTAATAAATAAAGAAGTGAATATTTGTGTTGTATGGCTGCATGCACACCATACATTTAAAGCACATGACTTTCCCCAAATAATCCTGGGAACTGTAGGGTTAGAAGGGGACCCCGATGAACATCTACTCCAACCTCTTGCAATGCAGGAATCTCAACTAAGGCATCCATGACAGATGGCCACCCAACCTCTTCTTAAAAACCTCCAATGAGTCCATTCCACTGTCAAACAGCTCTTACTGTTAGAAAGTTCTTTCTGATGTTTAGACGGAATCTTATAACTTGAATCCATTTTGTTCCGTGTTCATCGAAGGAAAACAAAATGAAAAGGCCTTGCCTGTGAGGCTTTGCCACTCAGAGTAAGTTTAAAATGTAAAAGTTGGACTGAGAAAGAAAGCACACAAGCTGTTTTACCCATGTTTGTTTCTAGCTTCCTGGCCTCCTCTGGAAACAGCTGTTCCTAAACATCTGTATCCATGTCATGAATTTGTTAGCTGATTGTGTCACAAGAGAGGCAAATTGCTTTGACTAGATTGGCAGCAGCATTTCCCACCGTGACATTAACAATCTTTGAGACGTGGGGGTGCAATCTGTGTTTCCCCAATTATAGGGCGCTGGGGAGCTTTTGCAGTTCACCAGGATGCCAAGTGAGGTGCTCGGAGTGCTGTTGTGTTTATCGTGGTGCCACTAATAAAACTCTTTGGCTTTTTTGTTAACTCATAAGCTTTTTATCTGTTTGGAATGTTGCTGCAGTGCTGGCAGAGAGCAAGGAAACCAGTCCAAGGAAAGTAGATACTCTTTGTTAATCTGTTTCTGTGCGTTAGAATGCATATAAAAGTTCCAATGTCAACATAAAAACATAAGATGAGCCCTGCTGGATCAGGCCAAAGGTCCATCTTGCGCACTACCCTTTTCTCACAGTGGCTAACCAGATTCCTTTGGGAAGGCTGCAATAGCACACTCCCCAGTAATGGTTGGTTCATTAGGGCAATACCCCACTTTAGTCTGCCTTCATCTAGCCCCCACATGAATTTGTCTAGTCCTCTTTCAAAATCATCCAGTGGTGGTGTAGTGGTTAAGAGTGGTAGACTCGTAATCTGGTGAACTGGGTTCGCGTCTCCGCTCCTCCACATGCAGCTGCTGGGTGACCTTGGGCCAGTCACACTTCTTTGAGGTCTCTCAGTCCCACTCACCTCACAGAGTGTTTGTTGTGGGGGAGGAAGGGAAAGGAGAATGTTAGCCGCTTTGAGACTCCTTCGGGTAGTGATAAAGCGGGATATCAAATCCAAACTCCTTTTTTTTTTTAAATGATATTTATTAAAGTTTCAAAAAATACAGGAAAATACAGAATACAGAAAAAAAATAGAAAAAAAAGAAATAAAATTTTTGAGATATAGCAAAAAAATAAAAAATAGTAATAAAAAAAGACAGCATACAAAATAAAACAGTTAAAAATACGTTAATTTTCCATGACCTATCTTCCTTACACTTATTTCCCCGGACCTCCTCATACCTCCCTTTTTTGTATTCCAGTTCAATTTGTTAGTTCAGCAAATCCTTACCATTAAGCTTTTACCCATTTGTAAACCTTTTTTCATATCTCTTAAAGCATTACAGCTGGAAACCACTTAGTTTCTATCCAACATTTTTCTAACATTCATTAATTTTACAGTATTTCTGTAAATAGTCCTTAAATTTCTTCCAGTCTTCTTTCACCAACTCTTCTCCCTGGTCTCGGATTCTGCCAGTCATTTCCGCCAATTCCATGTAGTCAATCACCTTCATCTGCCATTCTTCCAGAGTGGGTAGATCTTGTGTCTTCCAATATCAAATCCAAACTCCTCTTCTTCTTCTTCTTCTTCTTCGCCATCAGTATATCTCATAGGAGCAAATTCCATAGTGCTGAGTGAAGAACTACATTTTTTGTCTGTTCTAAATCTTCCAACATTCAGCTTTGTTGGATTGCCTCAAGTTCTAGTATTATAAAAGGGGGGGGGGAGAATCTCCTTCTCTCCTTCTTGATTTTAGGCAGCTTTCATCAAAGAATCATAGAGTTGGAAGGGAACCTGTGGATCGTATATACAGCGAATATACACCTGTTCCATATGGGGATCAAACCTGCAACCTTGGCATTATCAGCACCTCACTCTAACCAACTGAGCTATCGAGGCTGAGTCCTTGAATGCCAACACACAAACACACCACAGGTGAACCTAATGTAGGCAACTATTATCTATGAAGGTATATATCCAAAGTATTGATAAATAAGTGATAAATAAGCTTATACAGACCTAAGACTATATGGGGACAAACATGAACATAAGGAAATGTTCTGTCAAATTTTAGGCCGCATAGGCTCTGGTGATAAATAAATGTTAAACAGCTGTCATCATAATACATCTCTCAATATATTTCATATTTTATGGCTTGCTGCCAGCATCCAGGCAATTTTGGCATATGTCAATCCCAGCCTGTTTTAACCAGTCTATGCTTTCCCATATGCCTCCTCTCCCTCTCAAAGGGATGAAGAAGGACTTTCCTTCTCTGTTTACTCTCCCATTCTAATCTGTTTGGTATATTCTGTATATTAATCTTTCCAAGTTGCTTGCTCTCCCCAAATGTCACCCTCAAACCTTATTTGTCTCCGCCTGTCTAGTTCATGATGAATTCTCTGTGATGAATTTTGGGACATTCTGTATGAAGGATGCTCCATAATGCAGCGTATATACTGTGTTGTGGTGCTTTACGATTCCTATTGCATGGCTTTTTCAGATGATATTAAGTCTTACCATTTATGACTCTGTGGATATCTATTTGTCACATTACAATGATCTACGCAGTGTATTTCACTTGTTACAATGCGTACTTATTACAATAGCGGCTTATTCTGGACAAAGCCCAGCAATAATATGTTAAAGATGACTTGTAGCTTGATTCAATTGAACTATTTTACTTGTGGTGGTAGGGCCAATGCTGAAGTAGAATCCTGTTCCTGGCAGATGGTCTCTAGCCAATCACCTTCTCTTAGGGTCATACCTAGGAAGTTACCTTATTCTAATCTGAGTGAGGCCATACAAGCATCTAGCTCAATATTATCTATTTCGATTGACAGTGGCTCTCCATGGTTTCAGGCAGGGGACACTGCTAGTCATACCTGGAGATGCCTGGGACCTTCTTGGTGCAAAACAGATGCCCTACCACTGAGCTGTGTCTCTTCCCTTAATATGGTCCATCTCATGGTTTATCCTTGAATAAACTATTTCATTGCATAAATAGCCAGTTTGTATGATATGCATATGTGTGCAGAAACTAGGTAAAGGTAAAGGGACCCCTGACTATTAGGTCCAGTCGCAACCGAATCTGGGGTTGCGGCACTCATCTAGCTTTATTGGCCGAGGGAGCCGGCGTACAGCTTCTGGGTCATGTGGCCAGCATGACTAAGCCGCTTCTGGCGAACCAGAGCAGCGCATGGAAACGGTGTTTACCTTCCCGCTGGAGCGGTACCTATTTATCTACTTGCACTTTGACGTGCTTTCAAACTCCTAGGTTGGCAGGAGCAGGGACCGAGCAACGGGAGCTCACCCCGTCGCGGGGATTCGAACCGCCGAACTTCTGATCGGCAAGTCCTAGGCTCTGTGGTTTAACCCACAGCGCCACCTGCGTCCCTTGTGCAGAAACTAGCTTGCTGCAAATAAGGTAACATTTACATTAGTTGTTTTGGCACGTGGCCCACAGTATGTTGATCAGGAGGAAATGTGGCCCTTGGGCTGAGAAAGGTTAAGCCACCCCTGATCCATGAGGACCCTGTTGAAATAGAGAGAGGGTGAGCAGGTGCCAAGTAGGACAGGGCTCTTCTGCCTATAATATTTGTTAGAAGCCGGCATTCTGGCAACTGTAACTTTTCTCAGCCCCTCATGACAAGCTGCACCTGATGAAAACTTTCACTGTACAGTGGTGCCTTGGGTTACATACTGTCAGGGAACTGACATCGGAGCCAGAGGCGGAGGCTAGGCTCTCAAGCGATGCTGGAGAAGGGCCCAGCAGGGGGAGAGGCAGCTCACCAGCTGGGGAAGGAAATCAGCGTAACACCAGGGATAAAGGGGGGCAGATGGGGGAATCGGCGAGGGGGCTCCAGGACTCCTCGCCGGAGACCAGCGAGGAGAGCACGGGTCCTCCGCTACCCACACCCTCCCTGCGCAGAAGACTTCCACGCAGGGAGAGTAGGAGGAGACTTGGGGTCAAACAGCTTTTATGCTGGAAAAGGTTTAAGAAACGCCCACTGACGGATTCTGCTAGCGACTGAACAGCCACGAAGTGAAGGGCTGTCCAGACAGAAAAGGTTTAACAAGGCAACCTAGCCAGGAGTGGCACCAACTTATGCACGAGCAACCCCTACATTTATTACACATACGCTTCAGGTTACAGACTCCACTAACCCAAAAATAGTACCTCAGGTTAAGAACTTTGCTTCAGGATGAGAACAGAAATCATGCTCCGACGGCCCAGAGGCAGCGGGAGGCCCCATTAGCTAAAGTGGTGCTTCAGGTTTAGAACAGTTTCAGGTTAAGAATGGACCTCCGGAACGAATGAAGTTCTTAACCCAAGGTACCACTGTATACAAATATAGCCCACATTTCTAGCTGTTCTCTTTTGGTATAGAATTATATTATATATGCTACCTACATTTTATATTAAGCAAAGTGTTTGTTGACAGAGCTCAGAAGATGGGCACACCCTATCAACATTTAGCTCAGGTAAAATTGAACTGGTATTCTAGTCAGCTCAATAATGTCTATACATTTTTTTTTTAAGTATAAAACAAAACATTAAAAAGGCAAATCCCAACTGATTATTTTTTACTGCATGGAAAAACAAGCAAGAATTACTTGATTCTGCTGATTTTAAGACCCAGACAGTTTTAAACAAATAGATACACAGAAGAGATGAAATAGGCTGGCTGGTTAACATCAATTCTAGATGTGCTGCGCACATACAACAAACCTGCATTGCAGCCAGTGTAAAAGAGCCACCTGTGTACAATAGGATATTGACAGTGGCAGCACATAAGCAGACACCTAACAGACAAAAGGGTGTGATGGATAAATAACTCATTATGCAACTTTTGAAAACCGTGATATTTATACAGAAGTCAGAACCAGCTTCAATCATGTGCATAATCAATTTATTTGCAAACATGCTAATTATGTGTTGACGTGATAGAAGTGTCTTTAGAGTCACCTTGGCATGAAAACATGTTTTGCAAATTTGCCTCCTCTTGTGTTTACCCAAGGGACCAAAACCAGCAGCAAATTGCATATCCATTTAAAAAATAATCTGTAAAAGATGTAAAAGGCTGGCTGCTAGAGAGAATATCATCTAGGGATTTTAAATAATTTGGAAGTTATATTTCTCTGCATGTTCTTCTAGACCATATAACTAACATTTAAGGCAGGGGTGGGGAACCTTAGCCTCAGGGGCCACCTCTATCAGGTCTTTGACACTGTCCCCAGGTTGCACACTTCTTCCCCAATCCGCATCCCTCAAAAGCCCTGTTCCAGGCTCCTATTGAGTGCTTTTGCCTGGTCAGAATATGCCCTTGAACTGTGATAATGCCTTCTGCTGCTTGCTTGCATAGAGGATGGAGAGATTTGTGTGTACAAACCTCTGACCATTGCATGGCTAAAATAAAACCTACTGTGCAAAGATGTTACATCCATTGTTCTGCACCCTTTGCCTTTAGCCAGTCCACCATTTTCTCTAAGGGAGTGTGGCCCTTGGGCTGGAAGAGGTTTCCCACTCCTGATCAAAGGTGTGTATTAGCTTATTGGTGTGATTAATAGTATGCAAGTGAGTAGCCCCATTGAGTGCAATCAGATTACTGACTGTACATATGTCTAAACCTGATTCTTTAAATTTGTGCTTGAGGATATTGTGGGTTATTGGGTGGGGGGAGGTAGTTGCACTTGCTCATGAAGAGAAAGCTTGAAATCAGTTAGCTTACTCACATTACATTGAAAAAGGAGCTTCAAGTTTCTAATTTTAACATACTGCAAAATATTCCACACCCTCTCAGTGTTTGGGGAGCAAGTCAGGTTTGATATTAAGGCTCTTCCAGAATGCAAATATTTTGCACTGGCAGTTGAATGCAAGGTCTGGCTTGTTTTTGCACAGTTCCCCAGGTGGTACAAGCTAGAGGATTTTACATGCAATAATAGCTGGCTTATCTTGCATTCTATAATCTAGATTCTTCCTTGTGCTGGATCTGTTTCACCAGAGCTTGCATATTTTTGGTATGAGAAAGCACGTTCAATGCACATTTAAAGCACCTGGCTTCTCACCCAGCCACCCCCTCTATATATATATATATATATATATATATATATATATATATCCTGAGAACTGTAGTTTATTAAGGCTGCTGGGAATTGTAGCTCTGTAAAGGGAAGACTATAGTTCCCAGGAGTCTGTGAGAAGCTAGCCAAGTGCTTTAAATGTGCTCTGAATGTCTTTTCAATGAATGGTGTGGATCTGCCAGCTCAAACTCCCTCAGCCTTGAAGTTCATTGGGTAATTCTGAAGCTACTCTTTCATAGTCTAACCTACCTTACAAGGTTATTAAAATTGGGGAGATCGCTCTGGGTTCCTTCTGCAGAGCAGGATATAAATTCAACTCACAATAATGCCCACCACCCTTTGAGGAAGGATGGGATAAAAATGTAATACTTAAATATCCCAGGGAGCATGCCGTTAAAGACATAATCATAAGTTATCCAATATCTACGAAGTGTCTGGCAGGGGAGGGAGATTCCCTGGTGGATGGGATTGCTTATGTTATGAGCATTAAGTGTTGGGGTTTCCTTCTTTGGCCAGGATAAAGGTAAAGGTAAAGGACCCCTGACAGTTAAGTCCAGTCGCAAATGACTCTGGGGTTGCGGCGCTCATCTCGCTTTACTGGCCAAGGGAGCTGACGTTTGTTTGTAGACAGTTTTTCCGGGTCACGTGGCCAGCATGACTAAGCCGCTTCTGGCAAAACCAGAGCAGCACACGGAAATGCCGTTTACCTTCCCGTCGGAGCGGTGCCTGTTTATCTACTTGCACTTTGACGTGCTTTTGAACTGATTACCAAACAGTTCATGGCCATTTAATGGACGCAAGCATTTAGATGTGCAGACTGGCTTGTGTTTGGAGGACTGCCCAGGATCTGCTGACGCTACAGACACCAGCATCTGTGCTGTTGATGGTAGAACAACAACAAAACCCCACACAGAGACATGTGGCAAGGAATAATCCAAGAAGTGCTCACAACCTATCAAGCAGCAGTCTGGGGAAACATGGCAAACCTTGTGAACTTGGCACTGCCTCTTTAAATCACATCAGTTACGTAACATGCTGAGAGAAGTAAGGAGAACGGGAATCTGGCTGACTCTAGCCTTAAAGCACAGTATACTGTCTTCTATGTACTCTGATACACATTTTCAAGACTTAAATGGAATGGCTTTTCCTGTGTGATGGAAAAGATTACTGGATCCAGATATGCTCTCTCTTTTTCTCTGCCTTTAATTCAAGGGTGGGGGACTTTTTTCAGTGCAAGGGCTGCATTTGATTATGGGAAACCTTCCAGAAGCCAAATACTAGTTGTGGGCATAGTCAGAGGCAAAACGTGGATGGAGTAAGTAACACATATGACTCTAGCCTTTGTACAATTGTCTGCATTCAAGCCTTTCACAATTCAGATCTTTCTACACTTCCAGGAAAGCAAGAGACATCATCACTTTTCAATGGCACATTCCAGCTAGGAAAAAACACTAAATGAGGAGATGAACTGAACTGGGGGCTGTTTTTTAAAGATACATGCCCAGTTTGTAATGGATACAACCCCAACCCCCTGTTCCCGGTACTGCTCAGTGGGAACTAGTTTATCCTTGTATGTGTAGCAAATCCTATATGCTATTTTGATTTGTTGTTCACAAATACTACAACTGACATCCTGAATCCTGCTGTTTCTGGTATTAGGGTAGATCCATTGCAAGATTTCCTCATATAGCGAAGACCCTCCTCAAAATTTATAATATACCACATGGCCCAGGAAGGGGCATGGCCTTTAGAGAGTTCTAAGACCCAGACAGAGAGCTTAGAGGGCAGCATTTATCCCCCAGGACAGGACTGAAGTTCCCTACCTCTGTTTTAATGGCTGCATGACCACAGAAATTCAACAATGATGCAGGAAGAGGAAACCTACACCACCTGGGTAGAATCTACACACATATAAAAAACCCACTGTGAAAATGTCCGTCCCCCCCAATGTTTTTTTTTTTAAATATTGAATTTACCATAGCTCACCATCACCATCTAGTGTCACATTTGTATATTGTACTTTACAACAGACTTAAAGCGTTTTATTTGTAGCTGTATAGCCGAGTCTGGAATTTTATCTGACATGCTGCAGTTAGATAAAGGCACAGAACCGATGACAGGAGAAAAGGTGGCCTGTCTAAAGAAGAAACCAATATCCTTGTTTTTAGGGGATATGCTTATATCTGTCATTTAAAATTATGGCTTTGTTTCTTTATCTAGACCTTGCCATTAATAACTATAACTGAAGATGTCAATTAAACCGGGTCTCCCTTTTTTAACAGTGACGGGTAGGCTTGCAGACAAGAAGTCATCTCTTCTAGGTTTGTGTCTGATTTTCCAGCCTGGCCACCCCATTTATCACTCCCCAGCTGAATCTGCAAGCTCAATTGCACACCTTAGGGAACCTGCTTACACAGTAGAATGAGTGCTAATTGCAGCATCTTTGGAAATATGAATGTCAATACATTATTTAGTACACTAATTCCATGCCAAAAGCTACCAGTAATGCAACAACAAGACTGCTAGATCAAGTGCTGTGAAATAAAAAGTTACACCAAACACAATCTATTGCATTTCTGTGCAGGGAGAAGGGGGAGATATTTAGATTCACAGTGGTGGCTTGTGCCATAGATCCCAATGGTGGTTTAAAAAAAGAAAAAGAAGTCAAATATTTGATTTTCGTCACCATAAAAAACCCTCATTTACTTGTCAACAGTGTTGCACATGCACAAAATACTGAAATTGCAAGTTGTGACAGTTGAATATATTTCTCTTAGGTGTCACCCATTCAGATCACTGCTCAGCTCAGTTAAGCTTTGGTCAAATCACTATCTTCAGGCTAACCTGCATCTAGATTAGAAGTTAAAGTGCTGCTTTAAAGGGTAGGATACAAATAGATGCATTTATCTGAATGCCAGATTCTTTCATAACTGATCAGAAAAACCTGGTTTGCATGTTCAGGAGAAGCTTGATCTGCAGAAATTAGCAGGCAGAACTTTTCACAGCATGTGACAACCATTTTTGCAGGACAGTGTTTCACTGGGTGCTGTGGGATCAGTTGCACCTTTTGTGGCCTGAGGATATGAAGAGGATGCTTGAATCTGTGTGACCTACTAATTATTCTCTTGACCTTTGTGGCTAATATGAGCTAGATGAAGGACTCATTCCAGTGTGGTAGTAGTGAGTACATTGTTATAAGTATGTGTGGAGCCTGGTGCCTTTAAACGGGTGGTGTTGAAGCCATGCCTGTAAGCTCATCCTAGAGGTATAGGCAGGGGTGTCGTGTTCGGTTTTGCTGCTTGAGGTGAAACAGGAAATGCTGTCCTGCTCAGCTGCAACAGCTGTTCCACTGGCTGCGATGCCACCCCAAGTACCACCGCCGGCAGCAACATTGATTTACAGTGAGATCTCACAAGATCTCCCCGGAAATTGATGCCAATGCCTGCGCTGCTTCTCTGCTGCCAATGAAGGAAGTGGATGCCTGCAGGGGTGCTGCCTTGGGGCTTCCACCGCCTGAGGTGGCTGCTTCACCCCACTTCATGAGTGGGCCGGCTCTGGCTATATGACCACTATCACCCAATTGCAAATGTTCACTTCGTAAGGAAAGTGTTTGGATTACTGTAATGCAATACCCTTGAGGATAGTTTGGAAACTTCAGCTAGTGCAGAATGCAGGAAGAACTGTGCTGGCTACTAATTTGCTATCAAGTCAAATTTACGGTGCCAATAGTTATGCATAAAACTGCAAGCAACTTGAGACCTAGATATCCTGAATGAACATCTCTTCTAATACCAATCTGTCCATGTGTTAAAATGAGCAGGTGAGGCCTACCTGTTTGTCCTGCATCCAAGGAACATCTGTAACCATGGAGAAGGCTTTCTCCGCAACCCACCTAGGGAATGCCATCCATCTTTATAGAAGACTGCATTGATGCTGAGTTTCAAACTGCAGTTGAAACTCTTCTATTTCAGCAGGCTTCTATATAGGCTTAATTATCTTGGCCAGGATTTTTACTATTGTTACTGCTATTGATTCTTGTGTGATTTTACCTACTTTTCTTATTATAATTGTGTTTTTGTTGATTTAAGTTCATGGTTTAACTTCTCCTTTTCATCCCACCCTGATATCACTTTGTGATGAAAGCTGGGTTAAACACATCTAAAATAGCCAATATAAATATTATTGCCTGTGGAGCCTGCAGATGAAGTGTCTGATAAAGACACAGGAGGAGTAGCTAGTAAAAGAGCTGCAACCCTCTGCTAAAGCCAGGAGACAACAAATTGGTTTATGCTTTGCACTGATGCAGTCAGATGCTACAGATGTTGCACACCCTCACTTATTATGCAAAGTCTTGCCTGACTCAGAAGCAGAAATGTGGCTGGCCATGGGAACAACAATGTCCATAGGCACAACTGGGGTGCCTTCTTTGTTCTGGTGCAATGTTGTGCACAGGAAACATGAATATTAAATTCAGACTGTGTATAAATGTACATATTTTGAAGAGCAAGGCTGCTGCATTCTACATCAACTCATTTTTGGTAGTATGTGCAACCCTTTTTTAGAGATTTGAGGACAGGAGTAACTCAGAGTTTTTCTTCCTGGAGCCCACAGAAGCCTAGCTGTGCAGAATGCTGATTGGCTGGCTTTTGTGACCATCACAAAACCACCACTGTCCCAATTAAAAATAAAATTAAGGGTACTGAATAAATGAGTAACAAGTTAAACATGGCTAGTATACAGTATATGCAGCTAAAGCAAGATGCTGCCTATAGAAGTACACACACACACATTCCAGTGTCATAACGTTGGAAGCAACCTCAAGTCATGTAGTCCAACCCCCTGCAAGGCAGTAATCTATCGCCCCAATGTGGAGCTCAAACCCACCACCCTGAGATTAAGAGTCTTATGCTTTACAGACTGAGCTATCCCAGCAGGTCAGGATTTGTTATTTAATTTAGTTTTCTTGGGAAAAGTCTATGAGAAGAACCAAAAACGCCCTCCCCAAAAATAGAATTGTAGGAATTTCTCTTTTTAAAAGCCTACAATTATCCTCTCCAAAGGAATACTAGCCTCCAGCAGCTGCAAAGAGCAGCCTTCAAGAGAGACCAAACAGCAAACAGAGCAGATGTGCACACACGCCTTCAGTCTCTCCCCTTTCCTAACAAATAACACTGTCCCTTTGAGCTTGGGGAAGAATGATCTGGTTTTCAAGAATGAAATGCTACACGAATGCTGGATATCATGGATGTCCCAGCATTATCCCTGGCACAGGAATATTCCCCTGGAACAGAGTGTGCTTCCTTCAGGCCTCAATGACTCATGGGGTTATCCAGGTGAACTCACCACCACATATTTATTATCTTTTTTGCAGAGTGAGCAGGATGTGTACATGTGCAGAAATTATATCATCCTCTCACTGCAGATTCACTACCAAGCCTGCGTCCAGCTCCACTGCCTGTACAGCTCTGTTCCACCAAAGAGGTTTTGGGGTCTGCCAAGAGAGCACCTTTCAGTAGCGATAAATAAAACAAATAAACCTGCCATGGGCAGTAGAGCCTGACTCACTCTACATTATGAATTCTTGGCTAGCAAAAAAATATTTTCCCCCTCTGCTTTTATTTCCCAGCAATCTGCTAAGCTGGCTGCAACTCTCACATGATGCAGCCTTGCATCTAGCATTAGGGAGGTCTGCATTTTACTCCTGGGTGTGTAACCTTAGCTAAAAGTAAGGACCAAATGCAAAAGACGATTGAGGCCCTGTAGCTTAAAAAGTCAAGCAAAAGAAGGAATGTCAGCAAGTGCTGCTCTCGCCATCTCTGCAGGCTAATCTGCAACTGCTGAAATGGAATGCTGTTCTTTTTTCTTTTGCACGTGGACTGTGGTCAGCATTCAGACTTTGGGCAAATGAAAAGATAAAAAGAAGAGAATTATCTGTGACTGGAACTTCAGCGGCTCTTAGGAATCCACAGTGATGCCCAGTTAGGGTAGGCAGATGCAGAAGCATACAGGCTTCCTGCAACTTTCATAAGCTGTAGTAGAAGCAGGAATTTCAGCGGGTGTAGGTTACATAGCAGGTGTAGGTTACATTCGGGATGCAGGTGGTGCTGTGGGTTAAACCACAGAGCCTAGGACTTGCCGATCAGAAGGTCGGCGGTTCAAATCCCCGTGACGGGGTGAGCGCCCGCTGCTCGGTCCCTGCTCCTGCCAACCTAGCAGTTCGAAAGCATATCAAAGTGCAAGTAGATAAATAGGTATCGCTCCTGCGGGAAGGTAAACGGCGTTTCCGTGCGCTGCTCTGGTTCACCAGAAGCGGCTTAGTCATGCTGGCCACATGACCCAGAAGCTGTACGCCGGCTCCCTCGGCCAATAAAGCGAGATGAGCGCCGCAACCCCAGAGTCGGTCACGACTGGACCTAATGGTCAGGGGTCCCTTTACCTTAGGTTACATAGCAAACTGACACCTGCTGAAATTTCCTCTTCTACTGGCCATGAAAGGTGCAGGAGCCCAGTCCCGCTTTTGCACCTGGCCGCACAGTGCCAAACTGCTCTTTCTAGTAACAGATTTCCCTAATACTTCACCTAAATGCCTTCTGCTCAACTCAAGGTGATTACTCTTTGTCCTGACACCTTCTAAGCCTGTGAATTAATTCCCTTCCTTCATTTATACAGTTACCTTGAAGGTATTTATAGACAGAGAGTCTGTCCCCGCTGACTTTTGCCTTAGCTAAATTATAAAACTAGATCCTTCAAGTCTCTCTTCACACATCTTCTGCTTCAGTCCCTGAATGGTTCCCCTGCTCTCCCTCTACTGCTCTCCTTGGTATTTTCAATGTCTTTCTGAGTAAGAGCTTCACCCAAGCATTAAAAATTAGGTCACTTTAGTTAGAGAGTTATACACTCAGTCCCATTACATGCATACACCCCAAATATAGAAGAGAGATGAATTCCAGGTGTCTGCATGGCTGCATCGTGCTGCAGAATTGCACATTGGTTTGCAATCATCAACTTACTTCAGTCCCTTGGGCAGGCCCAGTATAATTCTGTACACGATTTCCCTTCTCTTTCTGCTCTACCCAGGACACACACACACACACACACACACACACACACATTGAAAACCACATTTTTTAATATTTGTGAACTGAAGTAATGAATATCCATTTCTGGATTAATGTGATTAATGATTAATCACCAGCTATTGGGTACACAGGCTAATCTCTTGAGTTGCTTGACTCAGTGTGAGAATGTGGGAGTGTGTGTGCTTCAAAAATTCAGATTCATCTCAAGATTCAATTGTAACACATCTTGTTCACATGGGCTGGCACTCAGATTTGGTTGAGTGGAATCTAGAGGCCTTTCAAGATTATATAAAAGTCTCTGGGTGACCCATTTATGCTAGTTCCTAATTTGTAGTATGAAGAACTGTCTCTACTACAATATCTAGAGCAGGCATAGGAAAACTCGGCCCTCTAGATGTTTTGGGACTACAATTCCCATCATCCCTGCTCACTGGTCCTGTTAGCTAGGGATGATGGGAGTTGTATTCCCAAAACACCTGGAGGGCCGAGTTTGCCTATGCCTGATCTAGAGCCATTTCAGTCTGGTTCAGGCCTAGTCAAGGGACCAAATTGGCCTTAGTTGCCCTTTGTTATTGAGAATAGAGCAAGTGAAGTACAACTTTGCTGCTTCTCGATCTATTGGAGGCTTTTGATACCATTGACTGTGGTATCCTCCTGGATTGGGTCACTGGGGTAGGTATTGAGGACATTGTCTTACAGTGGTTCCAATCCCACCTACTGTACAAGGCAAGGTGCAAAGAATAGTGTTGAAGGACTGCTCTTTGTACCCCTGGCAGTTGTGTTATGGGGTGCTGCAGGGCACCATTCTATTCCAGATGCAGTCTAACATCTAAATAAAGCTACCAGGAGTGGTCATTAGGGGATTTGGGCCAGGGTGCCATCAATATGCTGCCAATATGCTTAACATCTGAATCATAATAGATAATGCAAGCCCTTTACTGGTGTCTGAATGTAGTGGTGGGCTGGATGAGGGAAAACATTCTTTTCAGGATGAGGCTGCAGGGCAGGAAGTTCACAGCACATTGATGTCACATGTCACTCTTCACTAATGATGTCACAAGCATTCTTGTATTGGGGTGTCTCAGCCATATCATATGCTTGATTACTCAGAAGTGAAACTTTTAAATGATGCTTACTCCCAGTAAATTTGCATGGGATTGCAGCCTGTAACATTCAGACAAGCACAAGCCACATAAGCAGAAACAAATACAACAGACACCATATCAGGGTGATGTTGGCGGTTCCTTAGTTATATTTTTTGTTGCAGTTTGTGCAGGAAAAACACAATATGTCCTCAACAAAGGCACCACATAGTGCAGGTGGGAAATACCTAAATCTCCAGCAACTAATGAGAGATAACTCTGCACCTCTTATTCTATAAACTTAAGAGACCTTAGAAGAGACTCTTTATAGGCTTTGCTGCAGCAAAAGGGGCTTCCAGTAATTTTTAGAATGTTGGTGTCTTATGGGACGGCGCAACAGCACTTTTCCCCCTGGTGCCGTTGAGTCCACCCTCACTTAAATATAGTGCACCCACCTCACAGAACACCAGTTCCACGAATTCCTACAAACTATCCCAGATTATCTTGTGGGGGACTTGTGTGAGGGAAAACTTAATAATTTGGAGTCTCAGGCAGGATTTAATCAAATAAACAAGAATGATTTTATTAAATAAAGGAAGTTTATGACACAAAGTGGGTACAACATAAAATACTTCAGATTATAATGCTATTTCACTTCAGTTCTTTCTCAGTTATTGCACAGCTGTTGCCACTTAATACTTTGGTTCTTAAACAAGGTGGTACTTCCTGTCAGTTACACACCCCTTTGACATCCCTACTCCTTTTTTTTTTTAATAATATTTATTGAATTTTTTTTTAAAAAAAATACAATAAAAAAGACAATACAGAAAAAGAAAAAGAAAAAATAAGACCATCATTCTCAAATTCTCCACTTTCATTACCTTCTTTCTTTGACCTCCTCCTTTTCCCTTTTCTTGTATCCTGATTAATAGTTATCGCAGCAAATCCTTTCCATAGTTCATATTATTCTGTCATTACATTACCTTAACCTATTTTCATCTTATCTTATAGAAACCCTTAAAGCTTAAATTTTTTAAATCTTATTTTTACCAACTTCTCATAACCATAACGTTTTACATTACCTTAATCTATTTTCATCTTATCTTATAGAAAACCTTAAAGCTTAAAACTTAAATCTTATTTTTACCAACTTCTCATAATCATAACATTTTTACCTAATTCTTTAGACATTTTTGCAAGAGCCAAGTAATTTCATTTCAACATTTTTCTAATATTCATCAATTTTATAAAATAATCCTAATGATAAAAAGAGAAATAAAAACAATCCAGTCTTCATCCAGCGTCCCTTCCTCCTGGTCCCGGGTTTGTCAGTCCTTTTTATCCCATTGATCTAGCACATTAACCTGGTAATCTTATATCCGAGGCCCTCAAGTCACTTCCATGTCCCTTCCGCAGCTCTTCTTCATATTTTCCTTTCACTCGTGGGAACTCCAGCTTGGTAATGTTTTTGACCCTTTTCAACAAGTCAGCCCCTTTTCCATAGTCCAGACTAGACTCCATGTAGTATTTAAAGACGTGTTTCAGATTCCCTCCAAAATCAAGAGCCCCCACAGCTCCAAACATCTGACGGCCCATTGCCAGACTCGAAAAGTCCATTTTAGGGGGGTCTATCCAACCCCCCATTTCCAAGCCAAACCAAACTTTATCTTTCCAAATCTGGCTTTTTCCAAGTTCATTTGTCAAATCCAAGAGTTCATGTTCCTGCTGGGCCGCAGCTCCCTCCATCTCTGGCGCTCGAGATTCAGCAACATCCTCTTCTCTTAACTGTTCTGTCATGGCACACTCCTGTTTTAGTTCCTGGGTGGGCTCCACATAGTTTCCCACTACCTGTTCGAAAGTTCTGACCGCATTAGTCATCAAATCAGTCTTCTGACTTAACTGATCCAATAGGGCATTTACTTTACAGAGAGCACACAACAGTGCTTCTGAAAACATTGTCCTGCAAGGTCACAAGTCCTTTCCCACGGTTGTAATCTGTGGCAGCTGCAAGCTCCCTGGAATTAGTTACAGTTTCACAGTCCCCCTCTAGGGGGAAAACTTCTGGTTGTTCTTTCTTTTAAGGACAATAGCAACAAAGTTTCTTTTTTAAAATACTTTGTCAATATTTGTTCCTTTAAAATGCAAAAGGAAACAATGGGATCACAATGTTACTCTTCTTTTAGCTATCTGTCAAAGACATTTGTCTCTGGTCAATGAGCTTCAAACGTCAATTCTGACACCCTGCTCCAGGATCAGGACGGTGGAAAGTTACTTTGCTTTAAACTCACTTCTGCAGGTTTAAACAGTCCAAAAAAGGTCCCCCTTCTTCTCCTGCTACCGAAGTGGGGTTCAACAATTTTAAATGGTGAAAACCAATCCTTTGAAAGTGATTTTCTAGGCTCTAGTTTACGTTGTCTTTGCTTTATTCTGACTACAAGGAAACGGAAGGCTGACTTCCTGTTTAGACCTTCCCGTTTCAGTACCAAATTAAGGTGAATTTTTAAGTCCAATTCCTTTCTGCTTGCCAGTTCTTATTTAAAGTCCAATTGTTCAATGTTTAAGTACTCATGGGTGATTATTTTAGATGCCAAATTGTCCCAGGAAAAAGGCAGCGCTCTCCGGCAACGGCTATGCGGCTTCGCTCCACGGAAAAAGCAATTGACTCACAGCACCGCGCCACTTCCCTCTCTTCGCTTCGGAGCCCGTTAGTGGGTTCCTTTGCGGGTTGGGGGGGCGCTAAGGGTGCCCGCCGAGTCCCACGGTCACAGGCTTCATCCGCCTGTGATTTCTGGAAGGGTTCCCGCTTCGCCGTAGCGGAAAGGACCCGTTTCGCGCGGAGCTGGTCCCTCCAGTTCAGAGGGAGTCCGCCATTGCCGATGGCGCCACCCCGGAAGTCCTCTTGACATCCCTACTCCTGAGGTACTCCAAGTAACAGACCCAAGGGATCACCACACCCCTCTTAACTGGTTTGGGAGTCTTCTCTTTTTGTAGAAGACTCTCTCCTCTCTTGACTGGAATGAGACCTAAGTAGACTGTATCCTCATAGTTTCTACTTCTCTTGGCTCAGGCTCAGCCTCCCAGTTAATTCCTGGCCTATTACTCTTACAAGACACCACACACTATCCTTCACACTAAGCTCAGAGACTTCTTTCTCTAGCTTTTGATATATTCCTCAGAGTGGATGTTTCTACCCAGAACCAACTCTCTTTCCTCTCACTCCCTATCTCCCAACCTGTCTCCCAACCTAAAAAAACTGTCTCTCCAAATCCTTTCCTTTTCAAGCCCCTCTCCTGGAACCCCAGCTAATCAGAGGCTGCCATTCATTAACCATTTGGTGGCAGGGAAAAAGAAAAAGAAAACAACCTGCCCAGCAAAACAAACTTTTCCGTCACATCTTCTCAGAATGCTACATCAGAAACAAGTTAATCAGAGGCACTTTGCTCATCAAATGGCAGTCCCTGATGCTGCTATGATAATCAAAGTACACCCTCCAATGGTTATCCCTTGTATGGGTGGATGGGAGTAAAACTTTAATCAAGATGCAGTCCTCCTTCTCTCCTTTTAGCAACATTCATAGAACCAAACATAGCAGATGCACAATTTCAAACACATAAAGGGTGCAGACAGTGGTTGCTTCAGGCTGTTCAAAATTATCTTACACTATTCTTAACTTACACTGGTTTCTTCCTGGCATACCTAGCAGTTAAAGGTAAAGGGACCCCTGATCATTAGGTCCAGTCGCGGACGACTCTGGGGTTGCGGCGCTCATCTCGCTTTATTGGGCGAGGGAGCCGGTGTACAGCTTCTGGGTCATGTGGCCAGCATGACTTAGTCACTTCTGGTGAACCAGAGCAGCACACGGAAACTCCGTTTACCTTCCCGCCGGAGCAGTACCTATTTATTTCTTGCAATGTATGCCAATTCTATGTCTGGCTTTCCAGTAAAGAATTCCATATATCAAGATGCTGTTGTGCACCACCTTCATGCTGGTGTTTATTACTGCACAGAAACAAACATTCTATTTATACATGGCATTCTATTTATCTGTAAGACCCCTTTAGGCATATTCAGGGGATGTTCCGCCCATTACACTACCAGTGCAAAATCCTTCACATGCATCTTAGTTAGGGATAAATGTTTCTAGGTAGTTGGTGGGGCTGGTGTGAAACCAGTCGCCTCTTATTGTCAGAAACCATGCATTGCGTTCAGCTACCTGGGGCAATGATTTGTATATTTGTGTTCCGTGGGTCTGAATGGCTGCAGTGGCAGTCTTGGCAGTGGGTCACCCTCCACTGCATCACTTCATGTGTGTATAGTCTCTCAGTCATTTCTGCTTCCTATCACATCAGAGCAGCAGAGAGGAAAGGAGCCGAGAGAGCCTAAAACATGCTGCTTTCCAGATACCAGAACTATTTCTTTCCTATTTGGTTTATGGATTTTACAGATATCAGCACAGAATACTATCTTGCTCGCTGGCTTCCTCACTGCCTGCCAACTCGGTGCTGTTACAAGTACGCTTGGGTAGAAATGATTGGATAGCACATCTTCCACCACCTTATGAAAATTTAAATTGCCCCCGGCTCTAGCCTTCCCAGTACCTTCATTGGAATGCTGCTGTCTTTGGGCAGCTTTGCTATTGCTAATGGTTTGGCTTCCTCTCCACTTTCGAGAATTGTCAGCATAACTGAGACAATATAAGATTATGGAGATACTGGTACCTGCTTAGTAGTTATCCAACTTCTCAAATTAATTTGCCCGCAGGACAATCGCTTGAACAAGTTGCCACTTAGTCAATTGCCTAATGGTCTTGATCTTCATCTCAGAATGACATTTAACTGTTGCATAGCACTTTCAAGTGTTCAAAGTATACATGCATGATCTCATTGCAGTCCTTACAACAACCCTGTAAGGTGAGCCAGCATTATTATTATGGGGTAGGCTGAGATGAAGAGTCTTATCTAGGAAGACGTCCTCATAAATTCATGGCTAGATTCAAACTGGGGACCTCCTGGTTGGTAGCTTAATCTTTTAGCCACTGCATAACACCAGCTCTCAATAAGATAGGCAAATGGTTATACTGCTGTTCCAATTCTATCATGTCACTTGTTTTCAATGAACTAATGGAGATTCTTTTCTGGGAAATAGGAACTGTGACTGCTAACTAGAAGACTTTTCTCATCCTGTTGCTAAACTAAAACACAGATAATTTCAATGTGGAGTACACATTGTTGCCTACGTCCTGCTAATTTGTGGCTATACCACACATTTCGTCTATCTTCAAAGTATACACAACTTCCCCCAGCTTGGAAATAGTTGTTGGATGCAGGATAAACTCGTTGAATTTCTGTCTGCAATGCAGCTATTAGAAGCACAAGAGCCTTGCCAAAAAAATAACCAGCAGTGCTTCTCACAACAGGGCTGATTTAATGCTCCAGTGACAAGGGTCAGATTGTGGTATTCAGTGTGTGTGTTTTTTTAAACTCATAGTTTTATTATCTGCTTCTAAAATACCAGCAGTTTGCAGTCTACCACTGAACAAACATTGGCCACAATCCAGCACAAGTGCTAGACATAGCTTTGCTCTGGATTATAGCCATAGTTTATAAAACTGGCCCTGCCCAAAAGGATCTGAAAATATTAAATTAGACCAGGGAGACAGCAGGCATGTGTATTATTTCTCCAATATTTGTAAACCGCCCTTCATTGTGTCAACATGATCCAGAAGGAAGGGAGGATAGAAAAAAGTAGAGGTTAACAACACAGAACATTTTTTCATAAGAACATAATGTTTTTGGAACAATGTTCCGAGAACTAACAAATGATGTTAAGGTCTTCAGAGAGGGACACTCTATCATTGCTTTTTAAACTTTAACAAATCAACAGAAAACAGGGTAACTTCAAATGGTGCAGTGTTGGCTAAAGTATGTGCAATGTTAAATACTTCTGAAAAGTATTTGTTCTTTATTCTCCTCACAGAGCTAGAATTCTCAGAGTGGTTTAACAACTGGTGGTTCTTCCCAGGAAGCTCTGGGAATTGTAGCCTTGATGGGAATAGGACTCTCCTAACAACTCTCAACACTTTTAACAAACTACACTTCCTATGATTCTTTGGCGGAAGCCATGACTGTTTAATATGGGTTTAGTTATACGGTGGTACCTTGGGTTAAGTACTTAATTGGTTCCAGAGATCCGTTCTTAACCTGAAACTGTTCTTAACCTGAAGCACCACTTTAGCTAATGGGGCCTCCTGCTGCCGCTGCGCCGCCAGAGCACGATTTCTGTTCTCATCATGAAGCAAAGTTCTTAACCTGAAGCACTATTTCTGGGTTAGTGGAGTCTGTAACCTGAAGCGTATATAACCTGAGGTACCACTGTATAGTGCAGATGGGGCCTGGGAAACATGGCTAAATAGCTTGTGCTTTCTGAGTTCTCCCCTCCCCACCCTTTCTAAGAGGCGTGGGGGCTATTCCTAGTCCCCACAGGTGCTTGTGAGAAGTCAAAGATCACTTTTCAAAGTTCCTTTTGAAACTCTCAGGGTTGCTGCCTCAAGGCCTCTACCTTGACAAGGGGTTGGGTTAGTTTTGACAGATGTTCTTTTATCATATTTCTCTTCACCCCATTGCTCTTGGCCTCTCCAGCTGCTGCCTAATAAATTTCTGGCTCTTGGTACTACTTTCCCTCTTGTTCTTGTTATCAATGAACAACAATGACTTGCTAAACTCAATTTCATGTTGGCATCCCTTCTTCCCTCTGCCACACAGTTGTTCTTTTCAGCAGACTCTCATCTTCTATTCTGTTGCTTTAATTGAAACGTTATCCTAGTAAACAAATAAACTGCAAAGTGGCAAGAGCTCAGTTGTGCAGATGATCAGTGGGGGGAAAGCCCAAGAGCTGCACATTGGAGCTTATGATTACATCTCAGACATCCAGAGTTATATTGTCACCTGCTGATCTCTGGGTTGTCCTGTGCTGCATTGTTCTTGACACATGAATGAATGGGTCATGGCTCTCTTTGTGTCTGCAGTCTCTTCTAATTTCCTGAGTCTCTCCTTACTTGGGTAAGTACATTTTGCTGTTTCCCTTCTCTTTGGTCTTCATCCTTCATCCGCCCCACTAACTGAACAGGTCAGAAATGAAATGAATTCTGTCAGGTGAGCAGCACTTTCTGACAAATCTATTGGCCCACTATGGCAATATTCTCCAAGTGTATTGGGTATGAAAAGGGGAAGAATTTAGAGTAGGAAACAGGCTCCACTAATTGATAAAAAGAGTCCCTGAGTTGGGATGTAACATAAGGAGTAATTTGCTTGAAAGGTCAGTTCTGCAGACTGTAGGGGCAACCCTACACACATTTACAGGGGAAGAAGTCCCATTTAATTATGTGGAACCTACGTAGGTGTAGGACTGGACTATGTGATTGATTTAGGTTGACTATGTGAACATCAACCTGGAGGGTTCATTGAAACTTAAAAACTTGCATACTGTATTGTGATTGTTAGTTATTGCTTACTTTACCTTATTTTAATGTTTGGGGTGCTTTAAGACAAGAAAAGTGTTTCTCCACCCAGTTTTAGTGCTAGTGAATCTCATAATTGCACGAATCCTACATGAATAAACAAACTACTTCAGAGACTTTTGGAATATGCCTGGAAAAAATTTAATGTGTAGTATTGCAGGATCTATATTATCTTGAACATGTGTGCTTATCCAGTGGAGGCTATTTTACCAACTTGCACATTGTCGCTGATGATGCAGAAGGAAAAACCTGCACAAGCTGGCACTTGCACTAGGGGCCAGGTGGCAGTCTAGAAGGAATGTACCACCTAGGACAATACAAATAGATGGCTGAAGCCACTCATTAGTTGTTTGCTGTTGTGAAGCCATGTGGTGGCCCCTGGCTGGCCTGCCAGCCATGGCTTTACTACTCACAAATGCTTCCCTAGCAGAGCCCAGACTGTTAAGTGCTGTCCTAAGGCCAAAGGGATACTTTGGCAGCCCAGGCTCATTAGCACCTTGTTGGGCTCATTAGCACCTCATCCCCTCACCTTGCAGAGCTGCTGATCATGCAGACTATGGTTGCAAAGTAATTGTGCAGTCATTTGATTGGCAGCAGGTGTGGAGTCATTTGCTATGATGCAATTGCTAAATCACTTGGCGGTGGTGGTGGTGGAGGCAGCAGCTGGGATTGTGCCTCTGATTTCCTCTTCTGAAGCAATGGGGGAGCAGAGAAGTACTGAACAAGGAACTTTGCCCAGGGGCAGGCAAAGAGCAAGAGAGAAGGAAGCTTTTGTTTAGCCTTTGCTCCTTGATTACCCTCACACAGGAAGTGAATTACAATTGCTCTGATTGCCCATATTGTGTTAACTATCCAAATACATGTGACAAAAAAGGAAGCCTACTCTGATATTAGGACAATTCTCTGCTAAGAACTCTAGTTCCTATTTTAACCCCTTCTCCCATTCTTTCTCTCTCAAAAATGAGATAAACTGAAGACAGCTGTTGTATTATAATTTAAATGCGCTTAAACCTATCTCTCCAAAATCTCTTGACTGCCTTAATGTTTAAACTGAGATTCCCACCTTGAGACTTGTGTGCTTGAACACTCAGAGGTACTATCTGTCTGTGGAATCAGTTGTCTTGAACCAAAGAAAAGTACACTTGGGCCATCATCCTATACTATGAGAGTAACACAAAAACACAATGAGACTTCGGGAGAGATATGTATAGGATTGGCTTGTTAATACTTATGGTTAAACATCAGGCAAAAATATGTGGTTCCTTGAGATAGCAAAGATTTTAGAATCTCTCCTATTTTACAACTGAAAGTCTCTGAAGTTTCATCTCTCCCCAAGTCGCTCATTATTTTTTGATAGTAAACTTATATTATATCAGAGCTGTGGGTAGTTTTGTGGTTTCAGTTTTTATAACAGCTTTTCTTTTGCTACTTCTGTCTTGGAAAACTTTGTACAGGCTTTTCCTGATGCATAAGGTTGAACCCTGTGGCAAAGTATTTCCCTGTGTTAGCTTTATAAACCTCTTTTTATGGTATTGTTTTAGTGTTTTTATGTTTATTTGTACTGCTGTATGCCACTTAGAATTTTTAAAAATATTTTTAGAAACAGTTTAGAAATATTTTAAATAAAATAAATAAAAAGCAAACAAACACAGATAGGTGCTAGTGGATAACACTAATTATCTAACTTAAATTTCTACACCAGATACTAGTTTATTTACAGGTTCAATTCAAAGAGACAATTTAGGCTTCCAAAGCCTTAAACAGCATTAGGACCTGGGTATCCCAAGGACCTCCTGCCAATCTAGCAGTACGAAAACACGAAGTGCAAGTAGATAAATACTCCGGCGGGAAGGTAAATGGCGTTTCCGTGTGCTGCTCTGGTTCATCATGCTGGCCACATGACCCAGAAGCTGTACGTCGGATCCCTCGGCCAGTAAAGTGAGATGAGCGCCGCAACCCCAGAGTCATCCATGACTGGACCTAACGGTCGGGGTCCCTTTACCTTTATCCCAAGGACACCTGTTCCTGCCAAAACAACTAATGTAAATGTTACCTTATTTGCAGTAAGCTAGTTTCTGCACAAGGGACGCTGGTGGCGCTGTGGGTTAAACCACAGAGCCTAGGACTTGCCGATCAGAAGTTCAATGGTTCGAATCCCTGCGACAGGGTGAGCTCCTGTTGCTCGGTCCCTGCTCCTGCCAATCTAGCAGTTCGAAAGCACGTCAAAGTACAAGTAGATAAATAGGTACCACTCTGGTGGGAAGGTAAATGGCATTTCCGTGCACTGCTCTGGTTCGCCCGAAGCGGCTTAGTCATGCTGGCCACATGACCTGGAAGCTGTACGCCAGCTCCCTCGGCCAATAAAGCAAGATGAGTGCCACAACCCCAGAGTCGGTCACAACTGGACCTAATGGTCAGGGGTCCCTTTACCTTTATCCCAAGGAAACCTGTTCCTGTAGGAACTTGCTTGTGTATTAATATCATCTGTTTTGTGCCCCTTGCCAGGAGATATAACATGGGTGTCAAGTATGAATGAGGTCTGTTTTTTTGTTAGTGTCCAGCATACTCAACAAACATCTACATGACTAAAACTTTTTATTTCGCAAGCTTTGGGAGGCATTTAATTTCCAATGAACTTTATTATTTGTTTGTTTATTTTGAAAATTTATACACCACTACAATTAAAAATGTCTCTAAGCTGCTGATTATTGATTTATTACTGCCATTTTACTGGCTTCTGTTGTCTTGCTTTTTATTTATTGTAAATGATAACATTTGAAATTATAATAGACCCTGGAGTCAAAATAGGTGGCACAGAAATGTTTTAAACAGATATCAAATTTGGAAGAGAATGGTATGCATATATTCCATAATTATAGTTTCTCAGTTTCTTACCTGTAATGGTATCATTCAGTAATTGTACTGTAAGGTGTGCCAGCAGCTCTGCATCAGTTTTTATAGGCTTCAAATTGGCTATACTTTGTGGATTGTTTCATTTCTGACAGCAATATCTTTCCCTTATCTGAAATGCCTGTTATCTTTAGCATTTTCAGATACACGTGATTCCTCAGATAGCCAGAAAGCAATTGAACCTGAAATTTGATGTGCTGGAAACTACAGAAAAACATGTGATCATTTTCCCTACAGCATGAGAAAATTCTGAGGGAGGCACTTGAGCCTAACTTCTATTCAATTGCGAAGACCCTTTCAGGCCACACAATACACTGTGTCTTCTCCCTACTCTGACTCCATTAGGTGGCCCTGACTTGAAGGACCTAGGTACATATTTTCTAGCTGTTTTGTGGTGGTGTCATACAATATGCACTTGTGGTTATCTTCGGAAACCCATTGAAATGCTCTGATTTTTCAGAGCACACTTGTACAAACTGCGTAATTGCCACAGAAATAGAAAAATGCAGCCTTGTGTACTTTATGCTGCATCAGTTTTCCTTGATTTGCCAGATCTGTGATGCTCCCTGATTAGACATCCTTTCATAGGCCCTTTCACAGTTTCAAATCTCCTTTTGCTGAGTATTATTATCAGAGGAGAACCTGCAACAGTCCTGTGTGGCCTGTCTGTTCTAACATTAATTAATTTAATTAATTAATTTCTATCCCAACCATATGACGATCACAGGGTGATTTACAATATAAAAACACAAAAAATACATACCATAATAGCAAACCAAAGCAATAACATCCTCCACACAGTTTAAAAGGCCATAGATGGTTTAATTAGCCAAAGGCCTGGGAGAAGACTGCCTGGTGCCTAAAGATATGTAATGAAGGCACCAGGTGAGCCTTCCAGGGGAGAGCATTTCACTAATAGGGAGCCACCACAGAAAAGGCCCATTCTCTTGTTGCCTTCTGGACCTCTCATGGAGGAGGCACAGGAAGAAGGACCTCAGATGATGATTGCAGGGTCTGGGTCAGTTCCGGTGGAGAGACGCTGTCCTTGAGGCATTGATAACCAAGACCCAGCTGACCTGGAGTCTTATTCTCCAGATATGTCACTTTGCTTTGATAGTTCTGCTTGCCATGTTTGAACTATCCCTTGCTGTTTTTCCATGCTGTAAGCTCTATGCCTTTAATATCTGCATGACATGCAAATATTCAGTAAGTGGAAATTTCCCTTAGCATGGGGATCCAGTGATGGAATGAGCTGCACTGCTTTCATTTCTGCATGTGATGCAGTTGGCCACAAAGCATTTGCCAGGGGAAAGGAGGCAGCCCTAGCTGCCGTGCTCAGAGTTCTTCTACAGAACAATGAGATGCAGATGCCAAGCTGTCTTTGTGGAACTTTCGACACATTTGCCTTTAGTTTGGCTATGCAGCCTGATCTGTTTCTCAATGCTGAGTCACTGTCCAATCAGCTCGCAGTCTCTGGCAGACTTTCTGTATTCTACATTCTGTTCTTTATTTCTTGGGGGTGATCTGGAAATAGATCACTTGGTGCCTTCCAAGATCACTTGGAGAAGTGAGAAGTCCTCTTGTGCTTTTCATGGCAGCATGATGTGACAAGCCCCCCTCCCCCCAAAAAAACCATTGAAGCCAGAGCCGCATAGCTAGCATGGTGCACTGGTTAAAGTGTAAGCTATGGAGGTGGAAAAACTGGAACCCAAATCCCTATTCAAATATGAAAGTCAATGGGTAGTGTTGGGCATGTCACTGTTTCTTAGCTTAATGGTTAACATACCTTGCAGTCTATTGCATGGCTAAAACATGCCTCTGATGCCTCTCCTCTGGGGGAGAAATTTAGTTCAGGTTACATTTAAAGGGAAATCTACAAAATTTGGTTTCCGAAACAACATGTGAATCAAAACAGTTGGTTAGAGTGTGGTGCTGATAATGGCAAGGTTGCAGGTTTGATCCCTGTATGGGACAGCTGCATATTCCTGGTTGGACTAGTCACTAGATCATCCTCAGGGTCCCTTCCAACTCTACAATTCAGCCATCCTTCAAAACCCAGAATTTTATGAATTTTGCAATACAGTTCTCCAGCCAAGTGATGTGTACAAAACTGCATATACTAGGATGAAGTGTGCATACAATGTATATATAAATGGAAATAACATACAGAAATTCATTTTATTAGGGAACGGTGCTTTGGAAAATGTATGTATGAGGCAAAAATGCATAGAAACCTAATTGCTCTCACAGACCCTGCCACCCTCTACATTTCTGCTATTGAGTGAAGCTAGCATTATAAATGATGCTGGTGCTTCCCATCCTTACAAAAAAAAGTCTGGGGGCAGAGCAGAGGTGTTGTGGGGGTGATATCTGCCTGCCTGCCTGCCTGCCTGCCTGCCAAGTCCCTCAGCCTGGCCTCATGCCATTTCTACACCTATGGATGCTGCTGCAACAGCTGCTGTCCCAAACCTTTCACAGCTCCAACCCGGCTGCCCTTCAGTGCCTGCAGCCACAATGCCCCTTCTGCACATTCTTCTGCTGCTGTAACTAGGAGGTGATTTCCTACTCTGGTGAGATTTGCTTGGGCATGCTGGAGTGGGGGGAGAGGAGAGGATTACAGTGGAAGCAAGGGAAGGACAACAATTACATTGTTGCTTAGATGAGGGAAGGGAAGAAAAGAAGCCCTGACTTGGAAAGGCATCTGTTAACCCCCTTGAGGGGCACAACAAAAGTGGCTCTGGGCCTTGTTCTGAATACTGATGCCCTAATCTAATGTTGCCTGTTGTAGAGTACTGGGAAGAGGCTGTTGAGAGTGTATTCAAATATTTACCAGAGGCATGCAGTAAAGGCCTCATGGGGAATTGCAAGTTTGAATGCATCCTTGTATTAAACTCTCTTTGCACGTGCAAAAACAGCGAGCTCGGGGAGAAAGTTTAGCTAGAGTTGCACAGGGGTGTTTTGATTTGCTGTGTGTGTGTGCCTTCATCAACGCAATTACTCTATTTGTATATTAAAAGTGGCAGAGTTTCTTTCTGGAAGGGATTAATTGACTGAGACTTTGTATTTGGTCATGTCACTCAATACACTTACATGCTGCAGATTAGCATCTCTTCTTCCTGCCTTGCCCAACAGGCACAACCCTTTTCTCACAACTCTTTCAATGTATAACAGCTGCCATTGTGAATCAGTATGTGCAGATTTTCAGCTAGGTTGAGCCAATCATGTGGATGGTTGTACAACATGTAATTGCATGCCGCAGCATGCAGAAAGTAGATCTGTGCCAAATTTGCATGTTATATCAGCATTCACACAAACAGCTCAGTTCATTGCGGCACAGCTAAGGTCAGCATGGATGGACTAAAAACCATGTACTCAAGGGGTCGTGAGAAGGGGCTTTCACTCATGTCCCTCCTGGGATAATGCAAATAATGACTTGACCCTGCGGCCAGGATACAGAAGCTTGCAGGACAAATCAATTACCATATAAATAGCTCTGGGGCTCTGCCACACACACAGTGAGGGGAGTAATGGAAGGCTGTTCACTGAAATTGAAAGTGAGCAAAACAGCAAATATTAGGGAAGCAGACTGGAGGCAAATAGAGTTTCAAGGAAGGTACAACATTGCTAAACAGAGTCAGACTCTTGGGCTGAGCCTTTCTCTTCTGCTCATTTCAGAATCTGAGTGGCATAACTATAGTTGGATGCTAGACTCTACGTTATCTCCCTTACACATAATCAATTGGTGGTTAGCTTCCAATAAAAGGGTCTCACTCCGTGCCTGGTACGCCTTTTCACTAGCCTCAGATTTATTGGTAAGTTATTTTATTTTGCCATTTTGTCTCACTTTTCTCAGTGGCTAAAGGAGCTTACAGAATATAAAAACAACCAACCCTAACATTTCAGTAAAATGCTCAGTAAATAAAACGTGTCACATCAAAACCGGTGAAAGCAAAGCTGTGGTTTGCTGTGGTTATTTATTGATGAAGGACAGTCACTTTGCATGCATCTACATGTCTTGCCTTTATTTGTTTACATGTTTCAGGCTCAAACCCTAGATAAACATGTCACAGATGGGTCAAAATAGGCATATGTGGCTCCTGTCTAGTAGAAGCTGTCTCACCTGTCCTTCCCATGGAGATAACAAACCAGAAAGCTTTGATCAAGGAGATCGGAATGTGAAAAAGTAGATGTATTGTATATATTGTAGTCTGGCACTTATACAGTCCTTTTCCATTTATGTAATGTTACACAGTTCTCTCAGTTATTCTTAGAACAATGCTGTGAGATAAGAAAGAAAGAGGGAGAGAAGCTTGTCCAAGGCTACTCATTAAACTTTATAACTGAAGAGGAAGTTATAATACTCTGAAAGGACCAAACCAGACGTGACATTATTCGTGTCTTTAGCTCTTGTGCCTGCATGTGACTGGGAGAAGCTAGGTTAGCTCTTCACCTTCATCATGGTTTTAATAGTGATTGCCCATTGGTGCTATTTGCAGTGCGGGGGCGGGGGAGCTCCCATTGATGCTAGTGGGAGCATTTTCACAGTGGGTCAACATCTTCACTATGATCCCAAAGTCTTGTTCCTTGTCAGTCACTGCTAGTTCAGACACTATGAGCACATATATTAGAAATTAAGATTTTTGCCCCAACATCACTTTATGCTTGTGTTTACATTTAATTGCATTTGCCATTTTATCACCCATTTACTCAGTTTGGAGAGGCCCCTTTGGAGTGCTTCATAAGCCTTTTTTGTTTTAATGACCTTGAACAATTTAGTATCATTAGCAAACTTGGCCAGCATCTGGAGGGCAAAGTCTTGAGTCCTAGCACTTTTACATAGTTGACCTAATTGGTCATCTAGATGCTTACATGTATAATAGCATCTGGTATTTAAATGCTCAGCCTGATTAGTGTTGTTCAGTAACACCACACAACAGTTTCAAGGTTTAGGAAAATCCTAACGATTAATAAGTATTTTCAGAGAGTCTTTCCTAATGCTTGATTATATCTGTGTATGTTTCATGGGCTTCTCTAATCCTTATCTTATACCTGTGACGGGACACTTGTTCTAGTACAGTAGTGGAAAATGCATCTTGCTAGTGCAGGAAGAAAATGCAGCCTGGGTCACATTTTCTAGGGTTTGCAGGTTATTCCCACTCATGTTTCTTTCAACAATGTGATGGAGCAGGCTGGGAACAATAATTGCTTGGCTATTACAGCTAATCCAGGTAGCAGTTTCTCATGTTCCCAGGTGGACAATGTATCATTGGAATAGTATTTTTTTTGGGGGGGGGGAGTCATTTCTTTATCTTTAGCAAGGGTGAACTTAGCCATTTTGCTACAGGTACCATTAACACTCCACTTCTCACTTTCCCTCCAGGACTCCCATTCATCTTCCTTTCCTTACAATAGTGTACCTAGAGGGGGCGGGAAGCACATCCAAGATGGTGCCAGACACTTGGGGAGGAATATACAACAAGCTCCTTTATGGAGGCCACCTGTCATGGATGCTTTAGTTGAGATTGCTGCATTGCAGGGGGTTGGACTAGATGACCCTTGGGGTCCCTTCCAACTCTACAATTCAGTTATTCAATTATTCTAAATAAGGAGTTATTTGGAATGGCTGCAGTATTTATTACCGCACTGGAATACAATAATTAATTCTGAAAATGGGAGAAGGTCTTAAGCTATTATGACTATCAATGCTGTAACTAGTACCTTGAACCAGTACCTCAAAACACATCAGTAGTTGCTATCAGTAGGGCTTTAGAGGTATCAGTAGCTAAATAAATTATTCCAACAGTGAAGATGCATGCTCCCAATAACTGGCACTTGTCGACAGTCTGGCTACAGCATTCTAGAGCAATGGTTCTCAACCTGTGGGTAGCCAGATGTTGTTGGACTACAACTCCATCATCCCTGAGCTCTGGCCTTGCTATCTAGGGGTGATGGGAGTTCAACAACATCTGGGAACCCACAGGTTGAGAAATGCTGTTCTAGAGCAAGTGAAGTTTCCAAACAGTTTTAAAAGGTAGCTCCATGCACAGTGCATTACAGTCATCCATTGAGGTGTAACTTGGTGTCATCAAGGCCAGATCTGACACTTCAGGGAACGCTGGTTTTTGGCACCCAAACTTCAACTGTGTAGAAGCACTCCTGGCCAGGGGCAGCACCATCTAAGGCAGATTGAGTTCCTATACCTTGTTCTGCCCAGTTCTGTGGGCCAGGAGCACTTCCATCATGTCTGGATTAAGTTTCAAACCCTCTGGGAGATGTTTCTTCCTGCTATTAAGAGCAAGATGGTGGAGCTGGTAGGAACAGAGGCCAAGAATGGTATATTTCTGAACAATTTGTTCCTAAGTTTTTACCCCCCCCCCAATTTGTTCCTTAAAGTTGCTTCATTATGTTGTATGCAGTGGCAGAAGAAGCATCTCTGGCACCCAGTGCAGTGCGCCGAGGGGAGGGTCGTACACGCGCGGCAGCCTGTACGGACGCTGTGTGAGTGACGCCCATACTGATGGTGCGCACACCCTCAGCCGCTCTACAGCTGGGAGGGAGGCAGCGGGCCATCTTGTCACCAAGTGTGGCCCCCCGCTTTGTATATGCCCCTGGTTGTATGGAGCTTTAAGCACATCTCATGACCTAAAGTCAGCCTTGTATTTGTGCTCCCTCCATTCCCAAATTAAAACCTACTGTATACTATCAAGAGACCAACATGGTTTGACTCATGCTTGCGTGATTGGATGGTAGAAATCCAAAGCAGTGAAACAGTACCCTGGGCCCACAGTTTAGAGCTGCGTAGACAAATCCAATGAGGTGACAGCTGTATTTCCTGTGAATGTATTCTCAGCTCTGGCCAAATCATGCTGGTACAATTTGAGGGCACGCGTCACTCATGTGACACCTGCTTCCTTAACTGTCTTGTGTTACATTTTCTCTGTGTAAGTGGAGTTTGCCACAATATACAGTGGATGCTCAGGTTGCGAACGTCGTCTGTGTGGGAGGCACGTTTGCAACCCACAGCGTCCGCAACCCACAGCGTCACATCTGTGCGGGTCGCGATTTGGTCTTCTGTGCATGCGCGAGTGCCGAAACCCAGAATTAACCCGTTCCAGTACTTCTGGGTTCGGCGTGGTGCACAACCCAAAAACGCACAACCTGAAGTGTCTGTAACTCGAGGTATGGCTGTATATCGAGCAACTGTCCCTCAACTTGGTGGTAGTCCAATGCTCCAGAGGACATCTGTCTGATAAGAGGGCAGTAGACACACGTGAAAATAATACAGACTGAATTGGACCACCACCTCTGGCTGTGCTTTCTGCCTGGTATGGAGCTTTCAGCTCACCTCCTGATCATCAGCTTTACCTCTGTGTCTTCTGCATTTACAAACTGAACCTGCAGTCCACCACCAGCTACAGGTCCTCTAGACAGCAGTGTTGGTAGGGGCATTTTCTTGCAGCAGCAGGGATGGGCCACAGTCCTGCCTTGATGAGCACCAGGACCCTATTCATCCCCTGCCATTACTGCCTGATGTGAAAATAGAGAGCTCGTGGCATGACAGTGAGGCTGTGTGGGCGAAGGGGATGAACTCAGGCTTTGGCTTGATAGCTCTTGTATTATACCCCGCGGCTGACTGCTTGTTACTTACATCATGAGCTGATGCCTGGCTGAGGGAGTACCTACTTCTCCAGGTGTTAGCTGCTTACATGTTTCTGTCAATCACAAGCTTTTCCAGAAAGGAGCCAACTCTGCTTTTACAACCGGGTGGGCAACTGCAGTTGGCTACACCTAATTCAAAATGCAAAGGCATCTGTCAGTCTGTCTAAATCTCTGACAGCCACATCTGGCCAATTTGCACATTTCAGGAGGGTGTTCTTTACTGAAGGGCAGATGCCAATGAATTTTAGGTGAAAACTGATAAACCTGTAATGATTTTTATGGGAAATTAGCATTTTGAATGGGAATATGTTTGCAAAGAAGAAAGATGCTTTGTAGGCAGAATATCACATGACTGGCCCACAGTAAAGCATGACTGGGAGCAGAAGTATAGTCCTTGGAACAAAATGAGTTGCCTTTCTTTCTGAGATGCTCCTATGATCTCTGCATGAAGCCAGCTCTGTGCGCTGCAGTGCCTATGCCACTTCCTATTAGTCATGTGGCTTGGTAGGGAGTCAGCAACTGCTGAAACACCACACACACCTGGACTGAGTGGATCAGGAGAGCTGAGAGGAAGCTCTGGAAACTGTAGACCAGGTATGCGGAATCTTTGGCTTTCCACATGTTCCTGAACTGCAACTCCCATGATCCCTGGCCATTGTTCATGCTTGCTGTGGGAAAGATAGTTCAGCAACTTCTGGAATGAGAAAGGTTCCTCACACCTGCCCCCACACCTAATATCTCGGTGGTGAGGGAAAGTTATTAACATGCACAGAAACACTTGCCCCCCCTTTTTTATTGGCTTTGCATATCCCAGGGCTAATACTAAAAACAGGGTGTGGAAGGGGAGCACTTTGCAATTTAGTTCCATTTTCCTCTTACTTCTTGAGAGGAAAGTTTGCTTGCTCCAGCATTTACTAGGCACCACTACTGGGGTAACATAAAGAAAGGAATAAGATGGGGCTGGGAGGTAAAATGGCAGCCGTATGTAAGTGGTGTAGGGTGCAAAGTTGGAAAGTCCCACTGCACTAATCCCAATTGTGAGCACAATTATTTAGTTGAATACTGGCCTTAAAGTGCTGTTCATGAGGCTGCCTCTGAAGACCTCTCAGCTACTGAAGCTGGTTCAAATTAAATCACCTTGACTAGGTACTTACTAGGATTGGGCAAATGATGTGTATGTCACCTGTTTCTGAAATGATGACACTGGCTTCCAGTCTGTTTATGAGCACTATTCAGCAGGGATTGGGGCCCAAGTGCCTTCATAATCTCTTTCCCCTATATGAACCTACCCAGAATTAAGATAATCCTTGGAAGTTGTTCTCTCAATTGCTCTGCCATATGAGGTTAGGTGGGTTATGAGCAGACACAGGGCCTTCTTGGTTATGATAGTGCCCTGGGTTTGAAACTCTGTCCCCAATGAGATGTGTCTGACTCCCTTGTGAAGACTTCTTATTTGCTCAGGCCTTTTAGATCTGTTAAGTATTAATTTTGTTTAAGCACTGGAAAACTGCCTGCTCTGCTGCCTGATGCTTTAATATTGTCTTTATTGGCTTTTACATTGTTTTACTGTTTTAGAATTATTTTGTAATTTGCTCTGGGAGCCTTTTTGGACTGAAGAGCAGGATATTTAATATTCTGAAGGAAATAAAGGCTCCTGAACCAATGAAAGCTCCCTCAAAAATTATTTGAGTGTCAATTAAATGGGGGCTGCAGTCCTGTGTCAATGTGATTAAAGTTCAGTGTTCTTTTAGTTCTGACACATGCAGATTTAGGACATGCATATCTCATTGATCATGTAACCCACACAAAACCAGGTAATATTAGCCAGTATATTGTAGCTTGCTGCAGAAGTGAACTTTATTTGATGTTGACTTGGGATGTGATTGCTGAGAGGTCACAGTTCTTATTGCATCTACATAAGCAATAAATCTGTTAACAGGACAGACAACATGTATCCTCTTGCCTGGGTCACCCAGTCCACTGACCATTGGTGAATTGCTCTATGCTAAGCAGGATCCTAAATGAATGTTGCCACATTCCAAAAATGCACTTAGAAAGCATACCTGAGCCATTTATCTCAGACCACTGACACCAACAGCCACAGAGTAAAATGACACAAAGAATGTAACACAGAGAAGTTGCTGAGTGACATGCTGTTTAATTGAATCAGGGATGCCTAATGCCCCATATTTTGGAAGAGCCATTAGAAAACCATAGCTTGACTAGAGACTATACCTTTGCAAGCAGAAAGGGGATGCATGGGCTTTTGTGAAGCATTTAAGTTATTATGACAGCAAGAGATATTCCTGGGAGCCTGTAGGCATACACAGCCCTGCTCTCTCCTAGAAAATACGTAATCCTCAACCTTGCCTCCATGAACAACACCAGCAGCTGGGCAGGTACCATGTGTCTTGAGAAAATTACTTAGCAACCTGCCCAAGCATGTATGTACACATGCGTGCAAACACTGTGCTTGGCCTGGTTGCTGCTGTGCCAAAACAAGCAAGCTCCTTTCCAGGAACCTCCACATTTGCAGAAAGCCATAGTTTAGTTTTCCATGTCATGTGAACCAGACCATTGTCAAATTCAGACAATTAATGTCCACTGTGCAAGCTTCATAAAATGTTTGCAAGTGGTGATTTATTTACATGGATATGTCTTAACAAACAAACAAACAAACAAACAGGTGCAAGGGAAGAGTGTGAGATTTCAGGAATACATATGAAACTCCAAATGTCTGTAAATGATTCTCAAGAACTAAGGCTTTAAGGTATAGCAGGAGTGGAGGTTTTGGTGAGACCAACATGCTCCTTTTAATCACCTTGGTAATTATCTTGGGATACCAGGAGGGTGGGAGGTAAAGGCCATCTCAGAGCCTGCTCCAGCCAGCTGCTCTACCACCAGAGGGCCATGTACTACCCACTGCCCCCATACATTCCAGGGGAGAAAGAGAGGCAAGCAATGGAGACATCAAGCAGATCTATCTCTCCCCCACTCCCACCCCCAGTCATTCTTTTACCAACCACTGGCCTGTGGGAAGGATCCTTTTGGCTTTTTAATTTGGTGATAATGGCTTTTTAAAACAAATAGTTCAATGTTAAGCCACTTTGGAAATATTTGTACCCTGAAAGGCAGAATGTAAATAATTGAAATGAATGAAGGATTCTAGGAGAAGGAAGCAGAGTTGGAAGGAAGAATGGTCTCCAAGGCTGCACAGTATTTTCAGCCCATCCTGATCTGAGCAGCAGAGAGATGCTTTGCTTCTGGGATTGTATTCACCATTCTTATCTTCACTGGTACCTGCTTTTAAGAGAAGTAACTCCCTCTCCTTTGAAATTATTATTATTTGTTACCCCATAGCTTGCTTCCCCTTGCCCTGGAAGCTCCCACACGTGACCTCCCTGATGTCATAGATAGCTTGTTCCCATGAAGAGCAGGAGCGATGAAGTCACAGAGGAAGACTGGCACAGACATCACAGGGGGAGGCGTCGGCAAACGTTCCTTTAGAAAAGCCAAGAGATATTATTCATCAATCAGAATTCTTTCATCAGTTAACAGAATTAATTTTAAGCACCATTTGATTTTAAAGAGCTGGAGCCTGCTGCCACAAGAGACTCCGAACAGAGTGCAAATGCAGCTTTTTAGAAGCAGATGATTGAGAGCTGAGAGTCTGCTATTAGGCTGCCACCTCCCCTCCCTGCTATGAAAGTGCTTGAAACGGCAGAGCTTTGCTCTCCATTCAGTTTTCTGACAGCCGCTGGCATGGAAGATGCTCTCGCTCTTGCACGGCACAAGGATGCAGATGCACCAGGGGTGGGGAGGAAAGCAACCGCTTTGCCTGAACCCCTGATTCCTGGGGAGATAGCCACCTGACGCCTTAAGGCCTCAGCAGTTGCAGGGAGGGTGTAAGGCATAGTGTTGGGCATGTTTGTTCCAGCCACATAGCAGGACTCCCGTGAGAGGTGTTGCATGCAGGAGGCATGTGTTCTGCAGGCTGTCTGCCAGACCAGGCCCAAATGCACCTGGTGCCTCGATCTGTGGCCGCTCCCTCTGAATCAGCAGTACCTCTCCTCTCGGCAATACAGACTCCATTGCTCCCTCGTGATGTGTCAAGCTGTGTTAGCTATTCATTTCTTTAACGAATCCTGAATGTTCCCAAACAATTGTGCAGGCGGCTTCATGCAGACTTCCAAAGTGTTATCTAAAGTGCTGACAGCTAGCTCTGTTCTGAAAACTTGGGTGGCCCTAGCAAACCTCCCCAGGCATGGAATGCAGTAACGTTGAGTGACATGGACAGGACCCTCCAGACCCTTGGAGACCGGGATTTACCAGAGCTTGGAGGGGCTTCCCTTTCACTTTGGCTTTCTTGCCATTACGTGTGCTCACAAACTAACAAAGCGTGTTGGTTTATCAAAGGCCATATATATTGCTCTTCCTCTTCCAGTGAGGAGGTGCCTGGAAGGAGGAGTTGTTGTCCTGGAGGTGCTTAGTGAATCCCCAGGTAAATAATCTGATTATTAAAAAGGTCCTGTTGGTGCAGTATAGCCAGAACTTCTGGTGGTGAGAGGCCCTTTATACTTTTCTAGAATGCATAAAGGAGATAATGGAAGGGAATGAGTGTTTTGCTGGCTGAAGAGTGTAGCCACATCAGCAGATCTCTGTCCAGTAGATGCAGGAATAGGATGGTACTGATATATACCAGTTAACCCACAGACAGATTTGTGGATGTCTCACAAGCTGGTCTCCTATGCTACAAAAGCTGTTGCTATTGTCTCAGTAGTCCAGCTATTCCTAGGTTGCCAGATACTTTGGGCCTTTCTATGTAATGTTTTCTTTTCATGCAGCTGTAATTCAGTTGTGTGTGATTCCTGATTCTACTATTGTGTGAAAGCTGCATTTCCCCCGTGGAACCAGAGACCTGAAAAGACAGCTACAGTGGTACCTTGGGTTACAAACACCTCGGGTTACAAACACTTCAGGTTACAGACTCCGCTAACCTGGAAGTAGTACCTCGGGTTAAGAACTTTACCTCAGGATGATAACAGAAATCGTGCGTCGGCGGCCGGCGGCAGTGGGAAGCCCCATTAGCTAAAGTGGTACCTCAGGTTAAGAATGGTTTCAGGTTAAGAACAAACCTCTGGAACAAATTAAGTTCGTAACCAGAGGTACCACTGTATTTCACAATAAGTTTGGCCCTGATTTTGGAGTTTTAGAGATGGCAGAAATTGTGACAGCTGAATTGTGAATTCAAACTGTACACTGGCTGCATCTGAAGATAATTCCTGGGCATGGTGAGAGTGCCTGAGAGTAACCCAAGTTGGGCTAAAACCTGTTCATCAAAGAGAAGTCTGAGGATTTGGCTAACCACTCAGGAAGCCTACTTTTGTCTTTGTGGCCAATGCCTAGAGTGAGAAGGTCAAGCACCTGTGCTGAGAGGTGCTGGGTTGGGCTTCCAATACATAATTAATACAGGGCTCACCCAGTCTTCCTTTTGTGCCACACTTTCCAGGTCTGTGTCTGAGCAGGTTTGGTTTTGTCCCACCACTTCCCCTGGGAAAAATAGCTGTTTACTGCTAAATCAGAACAAGCACCAATCTGGGGGGCGGGGGGGAATCCAATTGCCATTCAGAAGTAAACAATGGGTTTTCCCATGGGAAGCGGCAGGACCAAGAAAACCCCCACCTGCTCAGAATTGGAAAACGCAGACTTATTCCTGGAAAGCACAGCACAGAAGGAAGTCTGGATGAGCACAAGGTTTTGGTCATGAGTGGTCTAATGACCAGGAAAGTTTCACTCTGCACTTCAGAAGCAATCTGCATTCACAACCTCTTTGTTCCTGCCCTCCATTTAGTCACAGATCATTGTTCTCTGCATGCTGCCTGGCATTGTTCTGTGGGATTTTGGCATGGCCTGGCTCCTGTGCAGAGTCTAAGAGTTCCCTGGCCTGCTCTTGCATTGAGACATCACTAAGGGCCAAACTAAATGTGCTTGGTGTAGTGGGGGTTTTTTTATTTAAAAAACTTAATGAACAGTAGATGTGAGGCTGCTGAAGGGGGAGCCTGATCATGTTTGCGGTGTTGAAGGGAGAAGGGAGGGAGGATTAACTCTTTGTTTTCACTATGGTCCCAAATGGGATACACTAGGAATCTATTTATGTGTGTGCATGCGTGCACATTCCCAGGCTAGCTGTTCGTAATGGGAGGAAAACTCCATTGGCTCTGGCTGTTTATAAAACTTAAAAGCATCTACAGAATGCCAAGCTATGGGATAAAGGTCATGTCTGATTTGGCCCTTGGACCATGTCTACAAGGATGCTTTCAATGAACAAAAATTAGGGAAGTTGCTTGGCAGCTACTCGAGAACATAATGTTCCTGACCGGAATGGATAGCAAGTTCAAATGCACCTTTTGCACCACTTGCTTAGATGGGAGTCAACACAGGGAGTAGGTGTAACAGAACAAAACAAACTTCAACTTCACCATTGCTGGAGAGCCAGTTGTATTAACAGTGTTGAACAAGGGCTGGGGAAACCCAGGTTCATATCCTCATTCAGCCACAGAGCCCACCAAGTGAAATCAAACCCATCAGCCTCTCTCAGCCTAGTCTACCTCAACTGTCACCTAGAGGCAGCCATGGCATGAGGCTACCAGAACTGTTTCCATCCCAGCTGGTCATTATAAGAACTGCAACTTCCAATTCCTCCATCCCCAACTTTTTTTTCCTTGTGTGTAATATATTTTAGACAGGCAAAGATGTGAACAGGGATGACTGATCTTGTGAAAACAGTGGAAGCAAAGGTGAGAAACTTGTGGCCCTCCAGATGTTGCTGGACTACAGCTCTCATCAGTTCCAACCAGCATGACCAGTGATCAAGGATGATGGAAGTTAAAGTCCAGCAATGTCTGGAGAGTCACAGGCTCCCCTAAGAATGGGGAAAGAGGCTTTAAATAAATAAACAAAAAGCGGCATAAAAATGGTTACAACATAATATATCATCTGGTGGGCCCTGCTTTCAAATTTTGCACTAAATTGTCAAAGTGAGAACGAGAACAGTTTGCATTCTAAGTAGAAGCATGCTCAGAGTAGAGGCAAGAATTTATTGGGCATCCCCCTGCCTAGAAGGAAAGAATGGGGAGACTTACCACTGTAGCAGTCAGCTATATTTCAGGGCTATTTGCTTTATTATTGAATCCTATCATCAATAACTTTCCATAGGCCAAAGCTGAAAAGCAAGCATAAAGTTAAACTGACCCTATCCAGTGCTACTATCTAACTCTGTCTCTGACCTGTATGGAAGAACGAATGAGTCTAAAAAGCATGACCAGCAACAGCAGTGAATGGAGTGGACAGTGTGGTGTTCCCCAGCCAAAGGTGGCTGTGCTCCCCACAGCTTGTCCCAGCAAGCACTACTGCCTCTGGCTGTGGAGGTAGAGCTGCTACCTGTTAAAGTGGAATGTTAAGCCAATACACAGCTTTCCCATATTCCAGGAGTGCAGCGCTCTATTGCCATTGCTCTATTGCATGGTTAGAGGGGAGGGCTGGAGGGTACTAAAGACTCCCGTGTTGAAGTATGGTAATTCCCTCTTTAGTGGGCCAACTCCTCACTTACCAGTGGTGGGTGCCTCCTCCTTGCAGTCTCAGATGCAACAGTGTAGGTGAAGTTTGTTTTGGACAGATGTTTGTAGAGTCCTTAGGGGCCTGGGAACACAAGACTTATCCATGTGGCTTTCCTGTCTTTTGATGTGATGCGCTGTGTGTTGTAGTGAGCTCCAGTGCTGGTGTACGGCTCAGACGAATTATATTTAGATGCACCATCTATTATGTTGACATAATATTACACTGGGGCAGGAAACTGAAATCATCCATAGGATTCTTACTAAACTTTCTTCCTCTCCTGTCACATCCAGCCCCTCCCCCCTTCGTATTGTGATGTCCATCTCAGGTAGGAATGCACCAATGGTAGTCTATTGCCAACATAATGGTATAGTGTTACGCATGTGAATTCACTTTACTGGCATGCCTGCTTTTGCATTCCTGGTGCAAGGAATGATCCTCTCCCACCCAGTGAGGCTAATGCATGGATCAGAATGCTTTCTGAGGTGTCTTTACTGACATTTGGGAAAGTTGACCCTCACACCTTTTAAACTATAATGTTTTTTGTTCCTGTTCAATTTGAGGATATGGATATTTGTGGTTGGCCATTATAATTTGCCATCATAATTCTTAGCTTTGGCAGTTCATTTCTTCTGTAAAATCACAGCACCTTGTAATAAGGAAGGGGAGTCTCTTCCCATAGCAAATGCAGCCTAGTGTCTGGTGAGCACACTGGGTGACAGGTTTCATCCCACCCCCCAACCAGCCACCAGCACTTTAGAAGCTATTATAAAGCAACTCTCAGAAGTGTCTATGGAAGGAGATGAGGAAGGTGGCTTTGCTGATGCTTCTGGCCTGCTTGCCCTGCACACAGGTGTCCTTCTGGAAGACTAACTGTCTGATCAAGGCTGGCACTGCTAACCCAGGGAAGGCAGTTCCTGGGCAACATGCAATGTGAAATTCCTTAGGTGCTTAGCATCTGTCCTCCCTGGTTTTTGGCAGAAGGATTATGCCTTCCCTGCCTTTGTTCAGTGCTTAGGTGTAATGGTGCTCTCAGGAAGATAGTTTCCCCCTTGGGCTCCTCACAGTTTGAGTGCTCTTGATGGGTACAGCAAACATTCCTCCAGCAAAGGCACAGCAGGAATTTGCACAAGCTGCTGGGATGTAATGCTGGTGCTTTTGTCAGGAGTGTCCACATTCCACTGTGCTTATCTCTGCCCTTCCCTCCCTCCCACTCCTTCACATGCCATTCTCAGCCCAAAGTCTGAGGGGGCTGTTCTTGGCTGGGAGTGAGCGCCTGAGCAAGGGTCAGCCCAGGGACATTTCCCCCTGGCCCCACATCCCATTAAAGAAGACAGTGACTGATGGTGGAAAGAGCTCATTACCAGGAGAGAGTTTCCCACAGAGAGGGGCAACTGCACCTGTGAGGGGAGGGGGAATAAAAAAACACCAGCAGTCAAATAGCCTCAGCTACAACTTCCCTCTTACTATTCCAGACAATTAGAGAGGAGGCAGAGCCCTAATGGAAAGACAAGTGGAAGTAGTCATAGTTGTAGTGGATATATTATTGGTATTCATAAGAAATTATGATGAGGATGATAATACCTAGGTCTTTAAAGTGCCCGGTAATCTTGTCTGTAACCCTGTATCTGTATTGTTATCTCCATATTACAAATGGGAGGCTGAGGCTGAAAAGAATGATGACCTGCCAAAGACTCTTCAGTAAGTCCATGGGCTGAAATCAGATCTGAACTTGGACTTCCTGATTCACACAGAACACTTTACAACACCAGCTCTCAGGAGAAACTGAATGTTGCAAGGCAAAGGTGGGGTGCCCCATACCATATTTGCAATGCAGGCGTTAGGGGTGCATTAGCAGGGGGAAACCAGCAAGCAGGAAGGAGAAGGAACTTAATTCTCTTGTTGGCTGTCTTTTTCGTGCAAGTGGCCTTTGAGCGGTTTTAACCTGTGTGCCCCCCCCCAGTGGGTTCCAACTGGAGTACATAGCTGTGACCTCATCAGATGCATCTTGGAAAATGTGTGTATTTCATGGTTTTTAAAAGGGGCAGGCCACAGTAACTATCACAGCACAGTCTGTAGAGATCTGCACTTTACAGTTTGTGCAGCTCCCTACATCATACGTACATGTGAACATTGTGGACACATGCATAAATATACATGGCTGTCCCTAACACATCCAGTTTGGCCCTAAGCTTAAGTACCAGTATAACATTATGGGAATTCCAAAAAGCACAACAAAAACAAAACCTGGTGTAATTCACTTTCATTACTGGCTGGTTTATTTTTCATCTGGCAATAACAGAGAATCTGTTCCACACCATAACACTCCTACCTCTCCAGCAAGTATGCTCTATGAGGCAGAACTCGGGATGGATGTGCAGTGTAACAAAGGATAGCAAGCTTGTGTACAAGAGCGCATTTTTTGTACTCATTTCGATGCGTGTTCTGCGTGGCAGAGCATTGATTCTCATACAAGTCACCTGTCGTGTTCAGAGGAGCCTGACCAGAAGGCATCTGTTGCATGAAGCAGAGCGGCAACATGACACACCTGCTGAGGTCAAAGCAATCTCGCCCAGCATGCCTGCAACAGGCAGCAGGTACTTCTTCAGCCAGCTGGGGCCATGGCATGGTGCACCTGTGCTGTGTGCAAGGACATGGAAAACGTACAACATATACATCCCAGAGCCGTTCTTACTTTTGCACAGTTGCAGCTATATATGCTTTATGAAACTTCAGTGTAATAGGGTAGCTATCTTTCTGAACTGGCAGCATTATCCATCAGCATTCATCCAAGAGCCCTCTGCCTTTTCCAGCCTCATTTTTCATACCACAGCTAGAGCACAAAACGCTCAATACCTATAGAGTTTTACATGCCTCCACTACACAGATTTGTCTAGTCCTATATTGAGGTTCGTGTGGAGGGACAATAGGCATTTGCCTGACGTCTATAACTTTAGTTAGGCAAAGTTGTTTTTGAGTAAAGGGCTGCCCCCATCACATCATGGCTCTAAGCTGGAAGTGATGGCAGCCTGACCTGTATCTTAGAACATGGTTCATGCAGCATCGCTGTGAAGCAGGATGGAGCAAAGTGAAGCAAAAAAGCAGCCGGCAGAAGGAGAGAGGTACTTCTCACAGCTGCTGCTTCCCCACTCTCATAAGTGACTTTCACAGTAGCTATGCTTTCCCACGTTGGGTTTCCTTCTGTTCTTGGAACCCGGATGGGGGAAATGCAGCCAGGGTGGGGAAAGAGGGGTTCAAGGGGGAAGTGATTTGCTGGGGAAGAGTTCAGCAACCCTCTTAACACATACTGTTGGTGCTTTGCTTTAAATCACCCCATCATTTACAGCTGTGCAGCTGGCCTATTTTTCAAGACATGGTGCTCTCCCCATAAACATTTAGGTTGCCCCATAGAGGAAAAGCTAGTCACTTGCTTAATTTCCCTAGTTTATGCCATAACCATTTCAGGAGTCCCTGCTGCTTGCTGTGTTTGCTGGAGGAGGAATTCAGACTCCCACTGAATAAGTGAGCAGCAGCTCCTCCACAGGAGCCACAGCCAGACCCCGAGGTTCTCCTTTATACACAAACAGTGTTTGCCTAAGGCTTGTGGGAGCATGTTAAGGGAGCAAGTTAAGGGATCATTGTTAATGCCTGGCTTGGCCTTCTTACATAGAAGGGATTTAATTGAAGTGGTTTCTGGCAGTGGCAGTGCAAACAGCAACAGGTGACACTTCCATATTAAGTTAGCTAATACAGTCCAGACACACTGGGGCCTTAGAACAGAGTCTCAGCTAGAAGCCTTGGCCATTTCAGGGTTTGTTTTCTTCCTGTAAAACGTTACCACTGTTACTACTCTGGAAATTGTTGCAACAGGGACTAGAAATTTTTGAGGCTCGCGTTGGTGAAAACACCACATGTGCCTACTCTGCCATTTTAAAAGACAGATTCTCAAGGATGGAAGAGGGCCATCTTTTTTTGTCAGGCAACACATCACACACACACACACACACACACACACACACACCAGCCTTTAGCTGTTTCTGCTGAAAATGCCTGTTGTTCATATGCACCCCAATCTAGGACTGGATGAATCTATATAACAGAGGTATGTAAAAATTACATGATGAAGTTCAGCCCATTGGTCCCTGAGCATGCACAGTAGCTGCCATTAGTCTCATGAACACGCTGTCCCTCCTCCTCTTCCTCCTTTTTTTTGTGCTCAAAGACTTGGGAGACCAGGCTTCACATCCACACTTAACCATGAAGCTCACTGGGTGACCTTGGGCCAGTCACTGTTGCTCAACCTAACCCACCTCACAGGGTGGGGTTGTGAGGATTGGGCTCCCCGGAGGGAAGGCAGGATATAATAATAGTAATAGTAGTAGCAGTAGTAATAGTAATAGCAGCAATAAATTAGGAGTTAATTATCCCATTTTGCAACAACCCCCATTTGCCATTTCATCTGAATATGACAAATACAGGTGGTGACCATTTTGGTCATATCCAGTTGATGAGTGACCGCATGTGTCGTTTTCGGCCCTGGAAGGGGGTGAAACAGGGGCGGAAAGGGGTGGGGGCAAAACAGGCTCACATGTGACTGCTGATGTGCACAATAACCTGAAACATAACCCCAACTCAAAGGAGGAGTTGCCTGTAGTGCTTTGTTCAAACCATATTTTGATCTCAAATCAACGACTGACACCATTTTATTGAGTTCCATTTTTTCTGCAGTAGTCAGGCTCTGAAAGAGAAATGAGAGTCAAGCTACTTAGATGGGAACGGAGTGCGCAAAAACCTGCTGGGATGAAGGTTTTGACAACATGATCTTCTGTCTTTAAGGGAAGAGTCATAGCTCTTTTGTGTGCATCTGTTTTGCATATACAAAACTTCCCAGGGTCAATCTTCAGCACCTCCAGGTTGGGTCTGCAACCCTGGAGAACTGCTGCCAGTCACACTATTGAGCTAGATGGAACCAATGGTCTGACTCAGTATATAGGGCAGTTTCCTATGTTCTTCTGCACCCTATAAACTGCTTCCTTAAATAAACTTGAAATGGAACATCATGTGGGTGCTTAACATAATATGGTACTTACACCTGCATTGTGTTTTGGAGACTTGTATTCATATTAGATGTTACTCTCTTTCTTTTCTGACTGCCAATGCACTGCCACAAGATACTGCTCCATGTTCATAAACAGAGGGGACATTGTCTCTTTGCTGCTGCCTGCCAATGCTCCCAGCCCCAACAGCTGGTGGAATTCTCCAGAGGTACTGTTGATGTTTTGACCTTAGTTTCCCTATGGGATGTAAGAGGAGGGTCAAAGATACCCTCCAGGGAAAGCAGATGGACCCAGAATCTTTGATACAGAAGAGCTCCCTTCACCCCTCCCATGCCTGTGCCCCAGTGGTCTGGCTAAGCTGGGCATTGCAGGAAATTATTGCTTTGTTTGGTATCTGCTGATGGCTTCTGTGAATCCTTATGTCATGCCTTGCAGGCTTCAAAAGGAGCTTTGGGGGTAAATTCTCATTGCTGATCAAATAGCTCTGTGCAGGCATCTGTAGAATCTTTTTTTGGACCATGCCTGGCTCTAGCAGGAAAGTAGGATCAACCAATTGACCCTTATTGCCCCTCTTGTCCCTAGTGCCATGCACTTCCTCTCCTCCTCAATACTGCTAATAACTTTGAGTCCAGGAGAATCCTTTTGGGCAGCATTAACCCTAATTAAGCTTGTGATTCAGCTTTCTGTAGTGGTTGGGATGAGGCGGTGGAGAGCCCATCTGAGACTCATGTTCTTTGCTTATTTTTGTTTTTCAGCTTGCTCAGCTAGCAAGGGTATGGGGTGTGGAGAGGCCATTTTGCATTGCTAACAAGTAAGGCACCTGGGTGTCAGGGAAGAGTCTTCCCAGATGGACTTTCCCCATGGTGGACACTCTGGACTTGCCAGAACCCCACAACATCTCACTTGCCTCACAGCAATGTGATGCCGTGGCATGAAAGGCCAGCACCATTTTATATAACAGAATCCATAACCAAGACTGCAGATTAATTACTTAGGAAGGCTGTCAACAACCTAGAAAGAAGTCAGATGGAAAATACGTGGGTGATGAAGGGTCTGCTCCAGAAGACTTGTCACACGAGGAAAAAAGGCTGAAGCAACCAAGATATGTTTAAGCAGGATTTTAAAGAATATGAAAGGGGAAGCAATTTTCAGCTACTTAAAGAGACATTATAAAGAAGAGAGAATATGATTATTCACCATATACACTGAAGAGCACCAGGACTGGAAATGAAATTCAGTTTGGGCATTAGGTTTAACCAAGACGTTGTAGGGTATCAAACTACAAAAGCAGTACTGCAGCAAAACATCTTATTTGGAATCATCTCGTTAGAGGTTTTCAAGGTAAAGCTGTACACATGATCCAGCAGGGATGGTCTACATATAAGGTTCCTTTGCAGCATAGAATCCAAGATGCAGCCTTTGAAGTAGTTTCCAGCTCCATAACATTCCCATTTTGAATTAACAGACTGTTGTATTTAGAACAGAACAAGCTGAAGCCATGTTAGCATGGAAGGCATGTGAGCATAACACTGTATGCGTGCCACCACATATTGAATTACTGTCAAACTGCACATTTACAGTGTGTGGACACAGACACAAATATGATACAATGTGGCAGGAAATACCAATATGCTGGGTTATGGATCTACCGGTAATTTACAAAGTAAAAGCTGTAGAGTGGCTGAATCTGTAAATGATGGCAGATCACTCTATATTTTCAGCAGAATAATGCAATATAGCTCTCCTGACCAAATATTATTTTGCGTCGAAGCATGTCTTGCTGGTGGAAAGCTAGCATGTCAGGAAGAAGATGTCCAGCTTTCAATAGGCATAGAGAATGTTTGCTTTATTTAGAACTTCTGTAGTGGATTGGTGGGGAACCTGTGGCCCAGCTGCTGGCCCACTCTTGCTCTCTGGACCACTCCTCTAGGAACTGGTTTCTCTTCCATATTGTCTATGAGAGATCAGGATAGGTCAGCTGCTTAATTATGAAGTGGGGGGGTGTCAGGGGAAGCCTGTAGTAAGCTGCAGGATGGGGACGAATGGAAATGGACAGGGCCAAAACAGATGGAGCAATCTGCAAACAACTGAGGAGGGGGAGTGTGGGGAAAGCTGAAATGGACAGAGAGATGCAATGAGAACCACTGAGTGAATGAGTGAGAAATGGGGGCTCTGAGAGAACTCTGCAATCCTGTAATGCTGCAAATACCATCCGCTTTTGGCTCACCAGCATGCAGTTCCCCCAAAATTCTCCTTGAGAAGATAGTGCCCCTCAAAAGAAAGAAAAAAAATCTGCCCCTCTGCAGCCAGACTATATTCCGTTTCTGAACATGTAAATGAACTCTAGATTATATAGCATGAGATCAAATGAGGCTCAGCTCTCAGCACGTTCTGTTGTTGTAAATGGTCATACCTAGTCAGGAAGGTCTGCAGAGAAACCTAACTTCCTGAGTTGCTGACAACCCTGAGATCACAAGAAGGATTGCTGCTGTTTTTAGATGGATGCATGGAGGGGGACCAGGTTCATGTATACCATAGTCCCACTTTCGGCCTCCTCATGTTAATGATTTATCTGTGAGCAGGACTATGTGAAGAAGTTGTACGTGCAGTGGATGTGTATGAGTAGCCTGGGACTCTGCAAAAATGCATAGGAACTGATGACAAAGGAGCAACGAGTGCATGAAGGTCAGGGGTGGGGGCAGGAGGTACATCTTCCCCCAACCCTTTGCATGTGGATTCCTGACACCTGAACACAGGAGCTGCTGGGGTGCCTTGTAAGCTGAAGCAGGACACAACTGGAGGCCTGCAAAAAGAGCAACATGATTAATTGTGTTAGCTTGTTAAAAATATTTTAATTAACGTAAGGAAATTTCCTGTCTGCAAATAATCCAGATACTATGAAATCCCAATAAAATGATGATGACTGGCAATTTGACACTGCCAGCAGAGTTCCCAGATGCTGCTGTGGTAATTGATGGCCTTGTATAAATTTAAATTAGGCATCTTGTTATTAATTTTTGTCCCTGGAAAAAACACCCCAGTGGCTGGAATATTTTTTTTGCCAAAATGTAAGCTGTCCTGCTGTGTGCATCTATGACACAGCAATCTTGGTGTTTTTTTAGGTGTGCCATGGGAGGAAGGCTCCCTTACCAAAATATGTTCTCCTAAACTTAGTTTAGTCCCTGCTTCAGAATAGTGAGACTGTGGCATTTAGCACTGTAATTAGTCTCATCCAGGAATGTCTTTAGTTGCTCCACCACAACCCTCTCAATCACCTTCCCCGGACAAGAAGTATTTATGACAGGGTGATAGTTGTTATAATCCATTGACCAGTCCTTTCCCCTCTTGATTTCACCAGCTGTGATGGGTAGGGATCGACAGGGCGCATAGTTGGATACATCATGCAAGTGCCCTGTCCATATTATCTGCCCTCATAAACAGAAGTTGATCCCATAAAGTCAGAGGAGGTGACATTGGGCACCTCAACTGGAATTGGAACCATGATGATAGCATCTAAATTGCTGCAGAATCAAACAACTTTATCCTCAAAAGATGGACCTAATGATCACAGCAGGCCTCTGTTGCCTCCAGTAGCCTGTCCCCATCAACAGGTGAAACCAGATTCCAAATGACCCAGAAAAGCTCTGCTGGATGATTACTTGAGTATATAATAGAGGCAGAGAAGTAAGACTTCTTCACTGCCTTTATTGTCACATGGTAGATGCGAACTCTAACAAGTGCTCAGTTGGCATCAGAATGTGTAATATACAGTCTGTGCTTTAGCCATCATCCAGCCTGTTTCACTGCACACAGCTCCCTAGAATACCAGGGGTGCTCAGGAGTGATTGTGTCAACATCCTTCTTATCACGGGCCGCCTGCAGGGGCGGGGTGCCCAGCGCAGGGGGGAGCGCACCGCCCTTGGCAGCGCGATCCTGGAGGGGTTCCATCGCGGCTGCCCCCCCCTGCGCTGGGCACCCCGCCCCTGCAGGCGGCGCGCCACACCCCCAGAACGCACGTCACGCCCCTTTGGGTGGCATGCCATGCCCCCTGGATGCACGCCAGCCCCGCCCAGCCTGCTCTTTGCCCCTGGTGCCAGAGTATGAAGCTCCACCACTGCTTCTCATCTCAGTGAAGTGAGATCACACATCACAGTGAGACGAGAGCCTTAACAGGGTCACCTACTCCATCCACTGGAAAGTCCCCCAGAGCATTCAGGAATTCATCAGGATCTGTAAGGCCATCTTAATTGGTCCCCCACACTTGCAGAGGGAGATATCTGCTGTGAGACCAAACCTGATCAGGAAGTGGTCCAACCATGACAACAGAGACCACTCCTATTTCCAGACGATCCCTCTCCCCACTTGGAGAGAAGACCGAGACCAGGGTATAGCCTGCTCTGTGCATCAGGCTGATAACAAACTGAGACAGTGCATGGTCACCATGGAGGTCATGAATTCCTGGGTCGGGCCTTCCCTGCCTTATCCCCACGACCATACCCTAACCAAATGTACATTGTAGGGACCTTGGGGCACAGACCAGTCTTTTCTTGCCTATGTTCCTCTATACTATACCATGTTCACTGACTGATAATCCATCCTCATAGTCACCAAAGCTCTGTACTGTCCTTTAATACACACACACACTATGTATACAGATGTGTATATATACAGTTGCATATTGCTATTTATAGTTATATATAGTTATAGTTACTGTTCAGTGTGCATACTCCCCTGCGGCCCCCAGCTGCTAGGAAATGATGTCTCTTCCCTCTAACAGGGCATGGGGGCATCTGGCATGATTTGGGCTCTGCTGCAATTGATTGAATACACTGCGGCAGAGACTGTATCATTTGTTCGCAACGCTGACTGCCTGGGAGTACTGGAGAGGCTGCAATTCTCCTGAGAGCAGGGCAGTGACCATGTGCACATTGGGGTGATGCTGGGAGCTGGCAGGACAGTTCATGTGAGGATCCAGAACTGTCACTTGCCTGACTCTGGGATCCTGCTGCTGCTGACACTATTTGAATTTTTTGGCAGAGGCAGGAGAAGTTCAGGAATGGAAAGCAGTGAGTGATGCCAACAAACACCTGAGTTTCCAAATCCCTGGCAGTTGAAATAGCAGCAATCCTGCTAAATATTACTAGTCCCTGCAAATACTGATGGCACCGATAGTATGAGAGGTGTTGGGAAGAAGTCTTTAGCCATGCCAGAAGTTTCCCTCTACCAGATTACCAAAGTCTACAGCCGCTCCACTTCTGGTGACACCCACCTGAAATCTCCATGTGTTGCACAGAGCTCAGGAGAAGGGTTGATTTTGGCACAGAAACAGCATGAGAGATGCCCAAAGGCACTGGATAAGGGGGAAGTGGCTGGAGGGATGGGGTACTATCAACAACAACAACAACAACAGTGGGGTGCTGATGCTCTGCCCAAGAGCATTTCAGTATTGTGCCCTGCACTGGGAAAGGCTTCATGTTCCAGGTCTGTGCCTGTGGGTGTAGAGTGTGGGAACTCTTGTGGCTGGATACAAGGCCTTTACATCAACTGCCCTGAGGCTATGGAATGATCTCCCACATAGCTGATTGTAGTTCCCGCTTGCTGGCTCTCAAGGCAGCTTGTAAGGCTGATCTTTTTGGCCCGGCATTTGGTCCTGCCATCTACTCTTTCTAAGATTTTTCAGAAGAAGCAATGGTAGTGTCTGTTAGATTTAATAAGTGTATTTTCATCTTATTTCCTGAAAGCCGCCTGCTGCCTTGGAAAGGCAGCATAGGAATATTTTAAACCAACAAATGGAACAAGAGGTTTTGTGGCACCTTAAAGAAAACCAAATGTTACTATGTCATAAGCTTTTTGTGGACTAACCAGGTGATCTTGTGCCAGTCACTAAATCTCAGTCTGACCTACCTTACAGGATTGTTTTGAGGATAAGATGGTGGGGAGGACCTCATACACCACCTTTATCTCCTCCGGGGAAAGCTGCAATACAAATTTTAAAAATTAAAAATGGCACCAGCATAAAATTCACCCTAATCCACACTAGCAGTCCAGATAAAAAGGTAAAGGTAAAGGGACCCTTGACCATTAGGTCCAGTCGTGGCTGACTCTGGGGTTGCGGCGCTCATCTCGCTTTATTGGCCGAGGGAGCCGGCGTACAGCTTCCGAGTCATGTGGCCAGCATGACTAAGCCGCTTCTGGCGAACCAGAGCAGTGCACGGAAATGCCGTTTACCTTCCTGCCAGAGCGGTACCTATTTATCTACTTGCACTTTGACATGCTTTCAAACTGCTAGGTTGGCAGGAGCAGGGACCGAGCAATGGGAGCTCACCCCGTCGCAGGGATTCGAACCGCCGACCTTCTGATCGGCAAGTCCTAGGCTCTGTGGTTTAACCAATAAAATATATTAAACAATTGAATGTGATTTAAAGTTGTGGAACTGCCACAATCCCCTTTTCATCCATCCCTCCTCCCTTCAAATGTTCTTTGCAATTGTTGGCAAAGCAGAGTGCTAGACAATAGACAATAGCATATGATTTGCATAAGACCAAAGACTTTCAGGAGAAAAGTTCAGAGGTGCACTTGGTATCAGCAAACACATTTGAAAGGATGCATTTTAAGCCCATTTCTTTGTTGCAGACTTCATAATTTATATGGTTATGGGATCTATGTGAGCAACTGTTAGAGCTCTGTTGCTACCCTAACCAACAGAATGTCAAAGATACAGGGGTAAATCTACCAGTGCACTTGGCACATTATATGCATAGTGTAAAAGAAAAATGAAGGGGAAAGGATGGAAACATCTGGTGATCAAAATATATGGAGAGTTGGGTTTTCACTAGGAGGAAGCTCTGGGTTGGGGGGGAATGTACTGGCTGTAATGGGACTGTTCTAAGGGATGTAGTTGGCTGGCAGGAAAAATATTCTGGTTTTGCAAACATGGTATCCTGCCTTTGCATGGTCAACAGAGAAGGTTGTTCAGCATGGGAACCCTGTGCCAGACAACACACCTGTTAGGTCTAAACCCAGTTATGGCCACCCACTGACCTAGCTTGCCTCTGACACTGTGTGGGATTGTGCCATTTTTGACACAAAACTGACTTCCATGTACAAAATGTGTATTGTATGTGACACGTGGGCCTAAGAAGCACTGGGAGCCTCTCTTGGTGGATTGTTCTGTGGCTGCTCCATCCTACACCAAAAGAGATTTCATTTCAGCCGTGGGTGCAGCAAAGTGATCCCTATACTTAATGCCATTTGTCATTCTTTGATGGGCTCTGAAGCTTGCCAAGGATGCCGAGGAAATGAATAGAGAGTGATAATAGAAATGTGACAGTTTCCTGATCCCTACAATAAAATATTCACTAGTAATTCAAGTAACAATCAAAACACAAAGCGTCTCGAGCCCACAGTGTATGCAGGGATGAGTCACCATCACTTGCATTCATCTAGCTCAGTAGATGAGTGATTTGGTAGCTATGAATGGCAGGAAGTGGGGGCAAGGGGATGACATCAGTAGAGGTTCTCTCCCCACCACCACACACACCTTGCCCTGAAAAGGACTCAAAGGCCAATCCCACTTCAGGCAAGGGCAGGATGCAGGAAAGGAAAGATCGCCTTCTTTGAACTGGAGAAGCAAACACCTTTGGCTGGCAGGGTTAAGATGATCTAGAAGATGAAAAAGCAGGCTGCCCTCCTCCCCAGCTTCACCTGCATTGACACCTGAAGTAATAAGATATTGGAGCCTCAGGGCCAAACCAGATGTGACACAGAACTGAGATTAGAATCTCCCCTGGTTTTAAGAAAGATTAATAGTAGGGGTGTGTGGGTGTGCATATGAATTGGTTTGGGACTGCAGTGTTGGGGAGGGGGGACTTAACCCTTTCCCCTGTAGCGTTTCCCTGTTAAACCCCCTCTCCCAAGGAGCTTCTAATGAGTCTGACCTTTGGGCCATCTAGTTTAGTTTTGTGCACACTGACTTGGGGGTTTCATATGGGGTCCCTTCCGGACATACCTGGAGATGCTGGGGATGGAACCTAAGACTTTTTGCATGCAAAGCTCTGCCACTGAGCCATAGCACATATCCAAGCTGAGGTTTGTTCTGTAGTTGAAAGCTTGCAGGTAACCATGTGATGCATGAAAGTTTTCTCGTTCAGAGAAAATGCAGCTACTGTATCTTTGGGGCAAATAGTGTAAGGGATTTTAATGGGGGGAAAGCCGGGGAAACCACCCCTTCTCCCTTGGCGCCACCTCTCTGATCAGATTCCTTTCCACCCTATGGCTGCTGTTAATTAAAAACAACAACAACATGGGAGATCCTAATCTCTTGCAGCATGTCTGGTTGCACCTGAAGTGGCTGGCAAAGAAATAAGAACTTCATTAGGGCCTGGATAGCACCCGCTCCAAACAGGTGCTCAAGAGTTTTTATTTCCTTTTATTTCTCTAGTGTTCTTAATAGTCTCTATTTGAGTGAGTAGCCTTTGTCTGATTCCATTGCAGTCTCAGCAGTGCAAGTCCTATAGGGGAGGACTGTGTCTGGGCAGAGGACTGCTTCTGACTGGTACTAAATTTCAATGGTTGTTCTTGTTGCACAGTGACAATGTGACTGCAGGGTTAACATGAACCTATTGGGAAGCCGTCCTCTGCAAGTGCTGCAATAAAGCTGAAAGACCACCAAAGTTGGTGCTAGTGAGGTTGCTGGATTTTGTTTTTCCTGGCTTTTGAAATGTGGGTTTCATCAGCTCCTAATGCTCACCTCAAATGTGAGGTGAACTCCATGGCCCCAAAAGTACTTCTCTGGCTCAATTTTAATCCAAGTTGAAAACATCCTCCCTCTCTGCCACCCACTTGCATACCTGGCTTGCAGAGCACCAAAGAGGGGGAGAGGAGAGAGAAATCTTCCTCTACCCTATGGCTGCCAGAGCAACAAGCCAAGTAAACAGGTGGGTGGGGAGCAAAGAGGTTGGAGGGGCGAAGTCAAACAGGTGGATAGGCGGGAGTTTGAAGTTTTACCAAGAGGGTGGGAATAAACTGAGCAAGTTAGTAATAGCTAATTGAGAAAAGAGCTCAGTTCTCCAAGTGCAGTTCCAAGCATGAACATAAGAGCTTTGCCATCACTAGAAACCACCATGGTACATTTACCCTCTCCCGTGGTAGGTTAAAAAGACACGAAGGAGCTGTGTTCCAAGGCTCAGTCAAGGCAATTTCTCTTTTCAGTGTTAGCTAAGATCATAAGAACCCTGTTGGATCAGGTGAAAAGACCTATTTAGTTCAGCATCCTGTTCTGGCAGTGGCTATTTGGGTGCCTACAGGAAGACCTGAGCACAACAGCAGTCTCTCAGCTTTTGATTTACAACATCTGCTATGAAGAGGCATATATTGCTTCCAACAGTGGAGTTACAATATAGCAATCATGGCTAGTTGCCACTGATAGACTTATTCTCCATTAGATTGTCCAATATACTTTTAAAGTCTTGCAAGTTGTCCATCACTCTGTCTTGTGGGAGTGAGTATTATTATGACTTTGGAACAGAAGTCCAGGACCTCTACTCAACAGAAGGAGCAGGAGGAGCAGAACTAGCTTACAACAGTAGTACAAATTATTATCTAAAGTAGAATTCCCCTATAAGACTATTAAAACCAGACTCTAAATTTACCTAACTGAAGAATAAGGTGGTGAATTTGCTTAACTATTGTGAGAACAGAAATTCAGGGGGGGGAAGAATCTTTGGCCCTTCATATGATGCTGCACTACAACTCCCATCAGTCCCAGCAAGCATAGCCAGTAGCTAGGGATAATGTGAGCTGTAGGTGAGCAACATCTGGAGGGTCAAAGGTGATACAAATGGTAGAAGGAATGCAGGGAGGATCATAAAGGAATAGAGGCTGCTGCACTTGTGTTCTTGTAAGGCTCCTGTGCCTCTGAAAACTTCAGGGTAGAAAGAGGAGTAACAGCTATAACTTTGCTTGCCAGCAGCACACCACCATGCTGGGTAAAGGTACACCTGCGACTTTTCTGTCAGACACCTTTCAAAGGCAGGGGAGTCCCGCAAGAACAAAAAACTGGCAACACTAGCAGTGGCTGGATTTGCACTGGCCCTATGCAGCCTGCTTCCTCCTCCTCCTCCTCTTGTTGCTGCTGTAAGCCTTGCTTGAAGTCTGCATTAAAGAGGGTGGTGGAAGCAGCATCTTGCCTCTGTGAGTCTTGGAATGCTGCCTAGTTGCCTGTAGAGAGATAAGAGGAACATGGGGATAGTGAAGTACAATTGGTAGAAGCTGCCTATGATTATGTGCTGTTTGCATGGGTAATTGAAAAAGGATGCTTTTCATTTAAGCACTTTGCCATTCCACAGCCAGGCTCCCCACTTTTTCAATGGGTATGCATTCAACTGGTTGCCCCTGTGCTGTCTATGCCTGGGAAGTCACCTCTTGGGGAGCAAATGTTGCCATTGAGACAATGCGCTGGCAATGCTCACTGCGTGGAGTTGCATTAGAACTCTGTTCTGCTGCCATGTGTTCTTCTTCTCACCCTACAAGGGGGAATGAGATGGAACAGTATGACTAGCAATAACAATTTATTTAGTCTTTATTTAACAACATTTATATACTCCATACTTGACAAAATACCTCACAAATGAGTGGACTTTGGAAGCTTAGTGTTCATCACCAAAACTCCCTCCCACAGTACCTAGTGGGAGATTGCTATGAGTTTGTGGTCAGCAGTCCACCCTTTAATGCAAGGTGCACACTTATCCAAGTCCTCTTTGTGGAAGCTAGGCACTGCTGTTGAGTAGCAGAGCATTAAGCCAGCACACATTTTCCTCATGTTTTAGTGGATGGATGGGGAGACAGTCTGTGATTCTGGATACTGGAGTGCATTAAGCATGACCAGATGCTTGGGGTGGCAGAGGATAATGTTAAGGGGTCATATCTGAGGAATCTGCTCCCCCTTCCAGATGAGTCTCTGATTCTCTGCTTGTATGAGTGGCATGTTATGTTCTTAAAGTCCCAGCTCCTGGTGGGTGTTTGTGAAGTTCTACAAGGCATCTGAGAACAGAAGTCCCCATCTGCATTTCCTACTTTGTTACTAGCTGTGGGTATTTGTGGTATGAGTAAAATGTCCCCCTTGTGCTAAGTGGTTCTTTTTACTAAACTTTCCCAAGCCCAAGTAACCACTTATGTGATCATATTTCTATTAATATGGGGGTAAAATGATGCAGACTTGTGCCATGTGGGTCTAGTAATTGCAGAGCTGCAGGGTGTGGTGTCTTGGGCTCTCCAGTTATGTTTACTTATACCACTTTATTGGTTTGTTGTAACACTGACACAGACAGCAGGAGCAAACCCCAAGGGACTATATGTTGCACCTATGGCCCCCTACACCACCCATTTCACCCCTTGCACTGATGCTGTCTCTCACACATCAGGATCTCACTGGCACAACCTACCACCAGTGTAACATTAACATTTCACCTGCATAAATTCACTATGCCACCATATCAATGTATTCTTTTTTTTTAGGTGTATGAGCCTATCCTGATCAGTAAGCATAACTTGAGGACATGATCTCTGTCATGGGCATTTACAAATGCTAGTTTCCCCCATGACATTTACATTTTAATTAATATTCTTCTCCACACTGTGATTTTTTTGGCTTCAGAGAGCCCCTCTGAAATTTGATGATGTGAGACGTTGTTATGTGGCTTTGTGTTATGGAAATTCCATTTCACAGTGTTCTACATTAATTTCATACATCAGATCGTACAGAGCAACTCCTGGTCCTCACAATTTTCATATCTATGACAGTAATTATTTCTATAACCCTGGTCCTGCTTGCCACAAATGATGGGCACACACTGCATGCCAATGCTTTTTGTCCCTTTTTGCGATTAGAGGTGTGGTCTGATAATTCCAAAGCCCTCCTACCCTTTGATTGCACAGCTGGGGGCTCCACCCTTCTGTTCTGGTGCTGTGCAAATTAACCAGCGGTAGGCTCCAACTGTTTAAGCCTTCGCTTGGGGACTGTTGGGGGCATGTGTGTATGTCAGTGTCTAATTGAGCTGGGGAACTATTAGAATGTTAGATATCTGGACATGGTCCCATAATGCGATTTGCAATTCATCCCAGACAGGCAACTTTCCATTTATTCTATCCATTAGGGCATACAGTGGTGCTTGTTGGCACAAGATTTACCAAGAAGCTCGGAACCTGAGGGCTGCCTGCCAACCAAGTGCATAGCTGGGGGGGTTGGCAAACATTGTTTTGTGTAGGTTGCAGGCATCTTCTGTTCCCCATCATAGTGCAGAGCCCCTGCTATACTGGAATTGCTCTAAAATGACTTACTTATACTGTGCTGGCTAGGATCGGGAACCCCATGTTGTTGCAGAGCTTGCATAGAAGGAATTTGAGGAACTCCTTTCTTGGGAAGGATGCAAAGAGTCTTAGCCGTCTGTGAAGATCAAGCCTGCTTGCTCAGGTCTGATATTGGCACAGCCAATGAGGCAGGATGAGGCTGCTGCCTGAAGCACCACCCCCTGCACCCCTCTAGGGGCAAAGAGGAACCAGTGGCAAAGCTCAGTGGAATGTCTTCCCTCCTGCTGAGTCCTCAAGAGGGGAGGCATTACACACCCCTAGCTCTGTTGCCAGCAGGGAACGAGGATACAAAAAATATACCCCCTGTTCTGCCCAGTGGGGCAAACTCCACAAGAAAGATTGGAGTTTGCCCCCCCACACACACCACAGGGGCAGCAGCAGTGCATTTCTTCTCAGGTGCTGAAATGCCTCAGACCGCCCCTGAGTATTGAAAAGTGACCTGTGTCTTAAGACGGAATGGGCTGTCATGTAATTTGGCCTGCAAAATCATTTGAAGGCACTGCAAAGACTCATCCCTGCTAGCATTGCTGAAGAATGATTGGCTCAACTTTGGATTTGCTATGCCTGCCTGGAATCCACCACTCTGCTAGAAGCAGCAAACCGTCATAGTTCCAGACAGGGGTGAGGAAAGCGAAATCTCTTCTGATTCATCCCTGCAATGGCTCTCTTATCACCACATTTTGACCCAGAATACTTTCTCCCATTGCTCTAAAGATGGTGGCACCACATTCAAGGAAGACACTGCATTGGCTATGCAGATGCCAAAGGGACCTTATTGAATGTGACATACTGGGTGAAGCAGGGGCTCAGACGGCACAAAGTTCCACAAGGGTTGGGTTCTGTGCATGCAAGAGGTCTTGGTAGGGCAGCAGACCCTGGGCACAGCAGCCACAGAGAACTAGTGATTTGCTGCTTAATGCTGCTTAATCTATTGCTTGTTGCCCATGTTCCTTGCTGTCTCCCTGGCGTTTGCAGCATGTAGCAATTAACTCGGAAGCAGAGAGTGAGCCCTGGAGCCCATTAATTACCCTGATGGAGAAGAGATTGAGCACCCAGCCCACAGGCCCTGATTGCACCAGCAGTGTACAACAAAGCCCCTAGGTGGGAGGATGGTGTGCTGGGAAGGGGACATAGGCATGGAGATCTGTAATGTGAGCCAGGCAAGGCTCATCTCCTTCTGCTCTGTTTAACCATTACACAGCAGGCCACTCAGTGCAGTTTTGTGTGGGCCCGAACTGCTATAAAAACTATCAATTTCCCCCACAATTCTACCCATCTCGTTTCTCCTTTGCCAGAAAACTCAGCATGTTATACCTAAACTTGATTTGATTCTTGCCACACTCATCTGTTTTGTTATACATGCTAACAAACCTGTTACTGCTCTGTCTGTCATGCAGCTTTCAAAAGCACAAAGGATTCTTGAATAATATTTTTTAAAAAACAACAACAACAAAGTAAAGGTAAGGTAAACAACTTTGGCAACCCATCCTGCTGTGATCCCGCCAGCCCTCATTATGTAACTGATGCTGTTCTATCAAAATTGTGCCTCCATTCTCATGGTAGCGGATAGGTCCTCTCACATATTACTTCCTGCGTCAGTCTTCATGATGGGACTTCTAAATTAAAAGGAGAGGAAGCAGAGGGTTCTCCACCAAGCTTAGCATCCCATCAGGACTGAAAGTCTGCATCTTGGTTATATTTAATCACTTTCTTAATTCTGCTGATGTGATAAAACAGGCAGTTGAAGCAAGGCAGAGAGAACTGATGACATAATATCCTGGCAAAATAACCAGCTTTACATTGCAGGCTGCCATGTCTTGCCACCTCTTTTCTGAGGAGGGGGAGAGAAGTTAGGGGGAGGGAAAGGGCACTTGGAGCTGCCCTGCCTGTGCACCTGATTGGACCACCCTCAGGTGACCCCCCCAAAAAAAAACCCTACCTCTTCGGTGCCAAAGTAGCTGACGGGCAGAAGCCAGGCTGCTCCCTCTGTCCTTTGTACAATGCCTCCCTAGGAGATGCAAGGTGGGAAAGGGAGGGAGGGAGTCTGGTCAGGACAGAAGCTGGCAAACACATTCCTTGTTGTTGTTTCTATTCTTCTTAAGTCGCTTTGGGACACTCGTGTGTAAAAAGTGGGCAATAAATAAGCAGCAAAGGATGGTTTTGGTTTGGTTTGATGTTTCTATCCCATTTTCCAAGAAACAAATGCATTCCTGCATTGCATGGGGTTGGACTCGATGACCCTCAGGTTCCCTTCCAGCAGTATGATTCTGTGTCTATGCAGAGGCAAGCCTGTTTCTGTTTATTTTTATTTTTTTAAAAAAATATTTTATTAAAAGGGTCAGTATGGAGGTCAAATGGCCGAAATATTGGGAAATTTTGGAACAAGACGGAGATAGACTGAAATTGCAGAGTTTTGAAAAACTAAAAAACAAAGTGCGAGACTGGCTTCACTATTATCAAATAATGGAGGCATTTAAATTAGACAGGAAAATTGGCTTCCAGGTGGAAAAATCAAAATTAGAAACAGAATTGTTAGAACCCAATACTAAGAATCTATCAAGAATGTATAACTTGCTGCTGAAATGGAATACTCAAGATGAAACGGTAAAATCGGCTATGATTAAATGGGCACAGGACGTAGGACATAACATTATGTTTGCTGACTGGGAACAGTTATGGACCACTGGTATGAAATTTACGGCATGTAATGCCTTAAGAGAGAATATTATGAAAATGATATACAGGTGGTACATAACCCCAGTCAAGCTTGCGAAAATCTATCACTTGCCCGATAACAAATGTTGGAAATGTAAAGAAACTGAAGGTACATTTTTTCACCTTTGGTGGACGTGCCCAAAGATTAAGGCTTTCTGGGAAATGATATATAATGAATTTAAAAAGGTATTTAAGTATACCTTCCCCAAGAAACCAGAGGCCTTTCTCCTGGGCATAGTGGGCCAAATGGTGTTAAAAAAGGATAGAACTTTCTTTATGTATGCAACAACAGCAGCAAGAATACTCATCGCAAAGTATTGGAAGACACAAGAACTTCCCACGCTGGAGGAATGGCAGATGAAACTTATGGACTATATGGAATTGGCGGAAATGACTGGCAGAATCCGTGACCAGGGAGAAGAGTCGATGGAGGAAGACTGGAAGAAATTCAAAGACTATCTTCAGAAACACTGCAAAATTAAGGAATGTTAGAGTGATGTTGCATTGAAAATAAGTGGTTTCCAGCTGTACAGGTTAAAGCTAAGGATAGATTAAGATTAAAGATCAAGATTAAAGATGTTTAAAGAAATGGAAATTTGATAATAAAAGGGAGAAATTTAAAGGTATACGACATTAAGAACAAGGATTATGTTTAAAAAATTTGAAGCTATATATTTTAATATTTTATTAAATTAAAGATTGGGTTTAAAAAAGTGGAAAAGAAACTGCTGGACAAATAATGCAGATTGGAATACAAAAGAGGGAGGTATGAGGAAGTCCAGAAAATAAGTAATTTAAAATTGGGAATGGAAAAGAGAGTTTGTTTTTAATTGTTATGTTTTGTGTTTTTATTGTTAAATTTTGTATTGTTTTTTTGTGTGTGTTGTTTTTCTTTTTTCTTTGTTTAAAACCTTAATAAAAAATTATTTAAAAAAAAAAAATTTATTAAAATTTCCAATAAAAAGAACGCATCAATAAAAGATTAAACATGAAAACATAGAAAAGAAATACACAATTCAAAAATACACAATACATAATCCAAAAAAGAAAAAAAGAACAAAAAACGAAAGAAAAAAAAGAAAAAAAACAGTTAAAAACAATATCACCTTTTCATCTCCATTTTTAAATTTACTTATTTTCTGGACCTCCTCATACCTCCCTCTTTTGTATTCCAGTTCAAATTGTTTGTCCAGCAATTTCTTTCCCTCTTTTTTAATCCCAATCTTTAATCTTAATATAATATAACATTAAAATTTTACCTCTTAAAAACCAAGTTTCCATTTCCTTAAACTTTTTTAATCCTAATCCTTAATCTTAATCTATCTATAACTTTAAATCCTGTACAGCTGGAAGCCACTTGTTTTCAATCCAACATCACTCTAACATTCTTTAATTTTGCAATGTTTCTGCAGATAGTCTTTGAATTTCTTCCAATCTTCCTCCACCGACTCTTCTCCCTGGTCGCGGATTCTGCCAGTCATTTCCGCCAGTTCCATATAGTCCATCAGTTTCATCTGCCATTCCTCCAGTGTGGGAAGCTCTTGTGTCTTCCAATACTTTGCGATGAGTATTCTTGCTGCTGTTGTTGCATACATAAAGAAAGTTCTATCCTTTTTTAACACCATTTGGCCGACTATGCCCAGGAGAAAGGCCTCTGGTTTCTTGGGGAAGGTATATTTGAATACCTTTTTTAATTCATTATATATCATTTCCCAGAAAGCCTTATTCTTTGGGCACGTCCACCAAAGGTGAAAAAATGTACCTTCAGTTTCTTTACATTTCCAACATTTATTATCGGGCAAATGATAGATTTTTGCAAGCTTGACTGGAGTTATGTACCACCTGTATATCATTTTCATAATATTCACTCTTAAGGCATTACATGCCGTAAATTTCATACCTGTGGTCCATAACTGTTCCCAGTCAGCGAACATAATGTTGTGTCCAACGTCTTGTGCCCATTTAATCATGGCCGATTTTACCGTTTCATCCTGAGTGTTCCATTTCAGCAGCAAGTTATACATTCTTGACAAATTCTTAGTTTTGGGTTCTAACAGTTCAGTTTCTAATTTTGATTTTTCCACCTGGAAGCTAATTTTCTTGTCCAATTTAAATGCCTCCATTATCTGAAAATAATGAAGCCAGTCTCGCACTTTGTTTTTTAGTTTTTCAAAACTCTGCAATTTCAGTCTATCTCCATCTTGTTCCAAAATTTCCCAATATTTCGGCCATTTGACCTCCATATTGAGCTTTTTCAAGGCTTTCGCTTCCATTGGTGACAGCCACCTTGGGGTTTTGTTTTCTAATAAATCCTTGTATCTTATCCAAACATTAAACAGCGCTTTCCTGACAATGTGGTTTTTAAATGCTTTATGTGCTTTGACCTTATCATACCATAGATATGCATGCCATCCAAATACATTGTTAAAACCTTCTAGGTCCAAAATGTCAGTGTTTTCAAGAAGCAGCCATTCTTTCAACCAGCAAAAAGCTGCTGATTCATAGTAAAGTTTGAGGTCTGGCAGGGCAAATCCACCTCTTTCCTTTGCATCCGTTAGTATTTTAAATTTTATTCTGGGCTTCTTGCCCTGCCAGACAAATCTAGAAATATCTTTCTGCCACCTCTTGAAACAATCCATTTTGTCCACAATTTGCAAAGTTTGAAACAAAAACAACATTCTAGGCAATACATTCATCTTTATCGCAGCAATACGGCCCAGCAGTGAAACAAGCCTGTTTCTGTTTAACTGGGCTCACTTCCAGTTATGGTAAGTGCCAAACCTAGATGGCAGCCTAGGCTTGGGTTTTGGGGAAAAACAGACCTCTTATTCCTTTAACAGCTGTTTAGCAGGTGGACATTCCACAGGATTCTAGCATGGAAATACATTATGGGGGAAACTTCAACATGACTGTAGTCTCTCTAATTTTGTGCCATGCCATGCTGACCATGGGAGCCATTTTGCAACTTGCATCCACAGCACTCTTTCATAGTTCAAATGTGCCCACTGGTCAAAAAATGTAGGCAACCTCTGCTTCATACCCATCTGACACTGTATGTTTGAGCATTACAATTTGTGGATCTGCTTGAATCTGCTGTGAGCGTTTTTGCATTTCAGACCAGCCACAGCAAAGTGTTCTATAGACATCTCCTTTTCCTTAAACTGCCCTGGCTCATGGCAGGTGTTTGAAGTGATCCTCCTGCTCAGTTTGCTTGCTGTTACAGAACCATCTGAATTAGATGAATCGAATGCATCTGAGCTTTTTTTGAGCGTCACAGACAATTAAGACCAGGCTCCTTGGAACAGGAGCTTATTCCTTACTTTGCTCTGCAAATGGCCATGAACATTAATATGCTGTTTATAAATAAGTAAATTCTACATTTATATTTGAACCAAAGAATTAGCACGGCTAAGTATATACACAGCACAGACAAAAATCATTTACATAACATTTACACAAATCCACTTCCAATAAATCTTTCAGTGTACACAGCCTTAGTACAGACACATGTGCCACATACATTTACCAATCATGCAATTCACATAAAGCGCTAGGAGCACTTCTGCACGGTTGGGTACAAATACATCTTTCGCTCTCTCCGCAGTTCTGATGTGTCAGGAAGTGGGAACAAGAATTAAATACACTCTTTAGCTCTTCAGGCAAAGCACACTGGCACATCTCCTTACAAAAACTGGATGCCGTCTTTAATGCACCTAATCTCTTTCAGCCTACATAGAAGCTTATAGTGGTCTCTGGTAAACCAAAACAATTTCCTCTCTTGTCTGTACTGCAGCCAATGCTGACTGCAGAGCCACCAAAGACCCAAGCAGTCTGCACGAGGGAATCCACAATGACAGCATGGGGAAACACTGTGATGATTCATACCGGCTAATTAGGTCCTTTCCTCGTGCTTCTGGCTTAGCCAAGTTAGAACTGTAGGAGGTTCCCATGCATATGTATCCCCAGCAATGATGTGGCACAGAATTATCCAGCTCTGACTGGCACAGCCCCTGACATTGTGCAGATGGTGGTACAGCAGGGAGAATCATTGCTGTGCCAATCTGTGGTGCAGATCATGTACCCAGGTTTTGCAATGGTACCCTTGTAGTGTTTAACTGAAACATGTTGCTGTGCAGTTCTCAGGTGGTGAAACCAATGTTAGGTGAAAACCCGAGGATTTGTGCTAGTTCAGGCACAGCCTCTTACATATGATCACACTATCTGCCTGGTAATGAAAGAGCCACTCCCCGCCCACTTTTCCCTTGAACTCAAAACTGTGTGTCTGTGTGTAATGCAGGCAAAAACAGACCAGTCCCCCAGCTGGTTTTTCTGGTTTGAGTGCTTTCATAAACCTGAGCTCCCAGCTTCATGGCGTGTTTCTATAGGTACCGTGCTAACGTCTTCCTGTGGAGGAATGGGGAAGGGTTTTCCCTCAGAGATTCTCAACTCTTGGCCAGGACCATATTCCCTTTGTCAGTACTGTAGCCCCAGTCAATGCCTTCTTGGTATGGAGGAGGGGAGGAAAGGGTAACTGGACAAAATGCAGTGTAGCAACACCACTTCCTGACTGCCTTGCAGGCAATTCTGTGGGTGTGCTGCTCTCTCTTTCGGATTTTCCATCTCTTTCCTTCACGTGCACTACTCACTTGCGCAGGTGTTTTCACCTTCTGGTAACCTCTTGTTCAGTATTTACACTGGGCGCATCTACATAATAACTAATTACAGAGACAGCAAGAGTAGTACATATCTGCCCAGCATAGCCCACATCCAGCCCACACCCTTTACTGCAGTTCTGTGCCCTGGTGCAAGTGTGTGTTGCAGGATCGGAATCCTCAGAAGTTACCTGGAAGCATAGGAACTCCTCAGGTTTTTTTTTACAAACCACTCCTTGCCCACCCACAAGCACCCCAGTGAGCTAAACATAAAGTTGATTGTTACTGGAATTCCCAGCCTATTATAATATCTCACCCCAGAAATGCTCTGGGCTGGGGCACTCTCCTGCTCCACTATTCACGGGGCATCCTGAATTGCCAAGCATTCCTCGACATTATGTGTGACTCTGCGGTGCCCCCTGGTGAGAAAGTCTGCCTGGACACTACACTTCCACATTGCTGGCTGTGCCGTTTGCTGGGAAAGGTAGTGAAGAGGAGGTTTCTCAGCCGTGTGTGTGTGTGTGTGTGTGTGTGTGTGTCTAAGAGATAGCATCTGGTAATTCCAGATGGGTCCATCACCCCCTGGCCTAGGTCAAAGCCCTCGAGTGAGTATTTCTTTACCCCCACTTACAATGGAGTGTAGCATTGTTGCCAGGGGCGTTCCCCTGGGGAGCGGGGTGGACTGGCTGAGGTTTAAATAGCTGAGATCTAGTTAGTAAAGTAACTGATACACAAAGCAAATTAATTCACTCCCTGCGGCACGGGAGCCTCTGTTCGGAAAAAGCTGTATCAGTAGCTCCATCACCTGGTGCTTTGCTGAGGTTGAGCTGGGGCAATGCTGGGATGAGAATGCATCTGGGCAGGCAGGGCCGGCTTGTGCCTTTCAGCAATCAGCGCTGTGCACTGTGGCACTTGAGGCTGGGGCAGAGGCTCAGATGGAGATGGATGACTTAGGCTACGCAATGCTAGCCGACTTGGCTTCCCTGATTTCCTGAGTGTTACTTTCCTGCCTTGATGTGGGCTTCTCACTCCCCCAGCGGTTGCTGATATCCAGTTTCTCAGCACCACACTAATTTCTGTTATATGAGATAATGTGGGTAAGATACAGTTGCTGGGGAAATTGCTGTTCCTTGGAATCATGTCAGGGTTTATAATCAGTACCAATGCTTCTTTCTCTGGGAGGCTGCCTGAAACCTGGGAAATCTGTCTTGCCTGTGATTCTAATGTGTCACCAATCGCTTTTTCCTCATTCCTCCTTCTCTGTATTTTTAATTTTACTATGTTTTCTGGCTCTTAGTAGCCTCTGATGTCTGAAAGGTTGATCTGGCAACCCCAGGTGCTGCCAGCTTCCTTTCCCTGCAAACCCTTATTCTCCTTCCCTCACCCCACCCCCCACCTGCCTGGACATGCCTTTTAGTGAAGCTTTTAGTCCTAAGTGCTCTTTGACTCCCCTTGTAACATTGATATTTGGACACGGAGATTGATGGCTTTGTGAATTATTCATGCTAGGGTGGGATCCATTTCCATAACGAGACTGTAAGGGATAAAAAATAGCCTTTCAGAATGAGGCCAGTTCTGGGACTGCATCGCTGTGCTGCCAGCCCACAATGTACATTTTCTGTTATTCTAGATTGATTCAGCATATCATCTCCAGTGTCTTGGCTGGAGTTGCTACCTCACAGTCTCTGGCCTCTGCCGAGCACTGTTTACACAGCCAACTGCAGTCAGATTAATTCATAAAGAGGAAGCAAAGGAAAAGCAGTAAGTGCCTCGGTTTGGAAGAAGAAAGTGTTGTCTTTTTGGTGTAATTTCTTCCTGGCTATTTTATTCAAGCTCAGACTTGCAAAGGGTAAGCATTGTTGCATGGTATTTTGCCTGCTTTGGGGCTCCAACTGAACGTTGGTTTTAATGAAATCTTGCAGGAAGGTAAAGGCCTGCCCCCACCACAGTAGCACAGAACTGCAGAAAGCTAAAGAAAACCAGGAGGAGGAGGATCTCGTGTAAACCTTGTTGTGTGCCTGAATCATATACAGCACTGTATAGAATTATGGCTTGTTACGTTTGCTGCAAGCAAAATGACAGTCAGATTTAGTTTGAAAGCTGACAACTGACAACAAGCCTGCATTAGGGTATCTGAACTCAAATCGTCCCCACTCTCTTCCTAGGTGAGGGACTTGTTCCCCGCTGACCTCTGCATTTGCCAAATGCCAAACAGTTATTCCTAAATAGAGGAATTGCCCATCTGCCTATAAACGACCTGTATAATTCAGAAACACTTCTTTGATGGGTTAAGTACTTCTAGTTAACCTCCTGCCAGGAGACACATCCCTTTTCATCCTTTTGCTAATCCTCTTACTTGTGCCAATAAATCACTTCCTGGAGGATATTAGTTTTGGCTCATATGCACTTGAAAATTAAATATTTGCTCCCTGGTCTTATGACCCCTGCAAGATAGTCACCATACCTGTGCAGCTGAGAGGATATAAGGTAGGCAGGATCCTACGTGCAGCCAGCAATGCAATGTCAGCATAACTAATAAAGTTGCAACAACAAGCACAACCCCTTCCTTCCATCTAGCCCTACACTAGTCATGGTGCTGCATCAAATTAACCCTCCTCCCAACAGAATAATATTTCATGGCCTAAATTGGGTGTAGCCAAGTGCATGCAACAGCACCAGGAGAATGAAGAGTCACTAATTGTAGGTGGGTCCATCTGCCTTCTGGAGGGAGCATGGGAAAAAGAACCCCCTGGTTGTTATTTGTGTATTTGATAAGATGCCTGATTGTTGTTAGAGGCTGTAGGCCTCCGTTGTATTTTATATTAAAATAAGTAGTTTTGTTCTATTAGTAAGCAATGGTGTCTGTTCTTACTGGAAGCCTGAGGACACATTTCACTCCCTACTACAGCATCTGTCAATGGTGTCGCACCGATAAATGGGGCCACACCCTGATAAGACCTCTGGCAGTAGCACATTGCATAATGGTGCAGTCAGAGTAGGTGCCTCTGAGCTAGATGAGCCAGTGGCCTGACTCTGTATAAGGAAGCTTTATATTCTCATGGAATTGCCCCGGCAAAGAATCTTGACAGAAATGTGCCCCATGCAGCCCCCTCCGCTCGCTGTTGGGCAACGGAGACATGAAGCTCAAGAAAGCTTCTTGAGTCAGAGTCCAGAAACATATTTTAGTTGTAAAGTAGCATCAGGACACAACTGAAGTGGGGACACACACATAAGAACTAGGGGGAACAGCATCTTCTGTCGTTAGGAGTCTCTCTCAGAGCGACAATTCCCAGCAGCATTAATGAACTACAACTCCCAGGCTTCTTTGGGGAAAGCTGTGACTGTTTAAAGGGGCTACAAGGTGCTTTAAATGCATGGTGTGAATGTGGCCTTCGTGATGGCTTCAGGAAAGATAAATGTTGCAGTTTTATGAGTTATGCTGGTATCTCCTGGGTGCAGGAATAAGTTTCTGATCCAATAGTAAGGGAACAGTGTAAAAAAAAAAATGTTAGGGAAAAAGTTAGGAACAAGAATAGACTTTGAGGATGTGGAGTGGTGGCACAGCTGTTCCTCCGTAAAAATAAATCAAGGTTGGGAGGCAGGATTCCACCACCACCCTGCCCCAGTGTAGGATGCTCAACTCTGTTCACTCCATAGGGACAGAGTGAGCTGACTGTTGATGCTGCCCTTTCCTTTGAAATGCTCCTTTCATTATGCTCCTCATTATGGAGAGTTCCATGGGATAGAGGACACCCAGCACTGGTAACTATGGCAACAGCAAGAGGATGCGCTGATAAGAAAGGGAGACTTGTCACCCTCAGGGAAACAGGCACAGCTGCCTCGGTCAAGGGAGTCATGCAGTGGTAGTGAGGTGAGCAGGCAGGTCTCCAACTGTATGATGCTTCTCAGGTGCAACCTCCATGTCACAAAGAAGCTAAAAGCCCACAGTGCAGCAGCAGCTACTGGAAAGTATGTTTGGTTGTGTGCCTGTGTGTGTGTTGAGATCAAGGATTAGTTTTGTTCCAATCCGATACCATGGACTGTCTGGATGCAAAGGAGTGGTGGGAGGCAGCAGCTGGGGAACCCCCAAGGGAACCCCTAGGCGAAGAAGGCTCAGAGCCAGGGGATTGGTGGTGGGACAATGATGAATGGTTAGAGGGAGAAAAAGGAGCAGACTGGGAGGAGGAGGTGTTGGAAGCAGAAGTAACAGGGTTTAGTGGGCAGGAAGAGGCTGTGGCAGAGACCCGTTCAGACTCCGAGGCTGGAGAGGAGGTTGACTAAGAGGCAGAGTTGAGGCAGGCTGCTGAAGAATCCAGGGAGCCTCCCCTCCTGCTGTGACCAGCTCCCTCTTCCCGGTCTCCTAGAACACACAGGGAAATGAAAAGAGCAGAGCAGAAATTGGTTGTGCACAGATGCAGTTTGCGACTGTTTGGGGAAAACCCTGGAAAGGAAGAGCCTTAGAGCAGGCTTCCTCAAACTCAGCCCTCCAGATGTTTTTGGCCTACAACTCCCATGATCCTTAACTAGCAGGACCAGTGGTCAGGGATGATGGGAATTGTAGTTTCAAAACATCTGAAGGGCCGAGTTTGAGGAAGCCTGCTTTAGAGGGTGGTGGAAAGGCAGGGACCTTCAGTCCTCACAACTGCCTCATTGGAGCAAAACCTACTGGGAAGAGTTGCTGGGATCATTAGGCCTGCACTGTTTTGCTTTCTTAAAATAAAGAGTTAACTGCACTGACACTGTGGTTTTTATTATTTTTTTATTGCTGACCTACACTTGACTCCAGCTCCTGACATCCAGTAATGGAGGATTGTTTGGGAGCCCTATAAGTGCTGGGTCTGGGTGTGCCAAGGCTACAAGAATACACCTTGTACACTTGCTGCCACCTGGCCTCTCCTTGGGCATTTCCACAAGGCAGTTTCTTGTCCATTGAAGAGTTTTTTGCTGTGTTCATATGATGTCATACTCATCAAAATGCCATCCCAAATCCCCACCCATTCAATCAGGATTTGCCTTGTCCATGACGTGTTTTTTTATAGACCTAATTTTATGTGGAAAATGACATAGGACAGCATTTTGACGGGGAGGAAGAGGATTACAGCACATCATGTGAACGCAGCGTAAAGCATGCATTCACAAGCAGCACAGAGTCCAGAATATGCTGGTATCTGGAAGCGTTTCTTTTTCTCTTTTGAGTAACTCTGCCAGCTCTTTTACTGGCCTCATTCCAGTAGCAGCAGCCTCACATCAAAAGATTGAATGGTGGAGTACGTTTCCTAGGATGGAGCTAAGTGGTGGGGGGAAAAGCTTCACCTGCTGAATTCCTGAAGCCGAGGCTGCTGTTAAAGCCACAGGAAGGGAACCATAGGGCTGCCCCAATTTAGCATCAGTTTAGGTAGCCTGATGCAAAGGAGGAAAGGGGCAATTATCAGTGGTACCATTACTCACTTTGTTGATGAGTTTTGAAAAGTGGCATATACATGCTGTTGCTGTTCTCCAAACAGTGAGAGGTTCTACAGGGGTAGCAATTATCCATCTTTGGTTTCCTTTGGATTAGGACACTGGAGGCTTATTGGTGTTTTGAAGTATTTGCATTTATTTACAGATAACCTAGCCAAGTATAGATGAAAGCACCGCATAAATACCTCAGGGTGGAATTCAATGTTGCGCTCTTCCAATTTGTTCCATCCGCACAAGCATTCCAGCTAGCTAGATAGAAAGATTCCCTTCTCCTGCATCTCCTGCCCCTGTGTGCTCTTCTATTTTATTTTATTTTAAATGATATTTATTGAAATTTTTTTTAATTACAGAGAAAAAACAAAGCAGAAAAAGAAAAAAGAAAAAACAAACCACATCCAACAATACAAATTCAAAAAACAAAAATACACCGCAAACAGACAAAAATAAATCCATCATTCTCAAATCCTCAACTCTCATTACCTTCTTTCTTTGACCTCCTCCTCCTCCCTTTTTTTTGTATCCTAGTTAATAATTATCGCAGCAAATCCTTTCCATATTTCATAATATTCTGTCTTTACATTACCTTAATCTATTTTCATCTTATCTTATAAAAAACCTTAAAATTTAAACTTAAATCTTATTTTTACCGACTTCTCACAACCATAATATTCTTACCTAATTCTTTAAACATTTTTACTAGAGCCAAGTAATTTCGTTCCAACATTTTCTAACATTCATTCATTTTATAAAACAATCCTGGTAATAAGAAAAAAAGAAATAAAAACAATCCAATCTTCATCCAGCGTCCCTGTGTGCTCTTCTAGGGGTTCTCCTGACCTGTCTTTTTTTCTTAGCTGCTCACCCTGCCTCACACAGGGGCCCCTTCCTTCTGATCACCACTTTTTTGAAGAAGTCCCGTATCTTAGTGGTAGAGCACCTACTTTCCATGCAGGAGCCCCGCCGTTCAGTCTCCAGGTAGGGCTGGAAAAGACTCCTGTCTCAAGCCTTGGAGAGGCACTGCTTGTCATTGTGTTTGCAACCTGCATCTGCGCATGCGCGGGTTGCGATTTGGCACTTCTGTGCATGTGCAAAGCACGATTTAGCGCTTCTGCGCATGCGCGAGTGCTGAAACCTGTAAGTAACCCGTTCTGCTACTTCCGGGTTTTGGCAGTCCGTAACCTGAAAAAATGCAACCTGAAGCGTCTGTAACCCGAGGTATGACTGTACAGGAATGCTCCAGCAGCCCTCGTATTATTATTATTATTATTATTATTATTATTATTATTATTAAAATGGCCAAGAAGAGCAGTCCTGCACCATTCAGTGACTCTTTTCTTTTAAACTTCTTGATGTACTTTTAAAAAAGGCTCCATTTTCTCCTCTCCTGTGCAGGGAAGGGCTGTAGCTCAGTGGTAGAACATCTGCTTTGCTTGCAGAAGGTCCCAGGTTCAATCCCTGTCATCTCCAGGTAGTGGTGGGAGTGTTCCTTCCTTGAAACCCTGGGAAGCCACTGCCAGTCAGAGTTGACAGTACTGAGCTGGATGGACCAATGGCCTGACTCATTATAAAGCAGCTTCCTATGGTGTTTTTTTAATGTTCTGCTGATTTAAACAAAAGTGGAAAATGTGAGTATGAGGCTTCTTCTCCTATTATACATTGCACTGGAAATGGGAATTATGCTACCACCCGTGGCTGACACAAGGATAGAGTTAGGCAAGAATTCATTTTCTTAATAATAAAAAAATCTTGAGAAGTTCTAATGCTGCAATCCTGAGCACACTTTTTTTGTGTCCCGTGTAAGCATCTTCTGGATTCCAGCTTATGAGTGAGTGAGTTTATGCAAGATGATGATGATATTCTCACAACTGTGCCATTGTTTTGGTGATGGGTATCTAAAGAGGTGATGATGATTACAAAAAGGAAGTCTTAGAACCAGCTGACATTCTGGTTCCATGGTGGCTTTGAGATTTCCTGGTGTTTTAGTTTCTACTAGTCAAAAGATTTCTAAAATCAGCAAGAGTTATTTTAAGCACAGCACAGGTTGCCAACTGACTAGAATCAAAACCAGCCTGGGTTGATCCCCAGAATTTTACAGCTACTCGATTTGCAGGAATCAGCAAATGGAGCTGTTTTGTGACTTTGAGATAAACACTTCTTCTGGCTGATCAAGCGGTTGTAAAAAAAAAAAAAAAAAAAGCACAGGAGCAGGGGACAGTACTGGAGTTGGCAGTACTACTAAAGTTTTCTTAGCATCAGGCAACTGACCCTGAGGAAACATAGCTCAGTGGTGGGACACATAAAATTCCTAGGTCCAGTCCCTGGTAAAGGTAAAGGTAAAGGTACCCCTGCCCGTACGGTCCAGTCTTGACATACTCTAGGGTTGTGCACTATTCTCACTCTATAGGCCGGGAGCCAGTGCTGTCCGCAGACACTTCCGGGTCACGTGGCCAGTGTGACAAGCTGCATCTGGCGAGTCAGCGCAGCACACGGAACGCCGTTTACCTTCCCGCTGGTAAGCGGTCCCTATTTATCTACTTGCACCCGGGGGTGCTTTTGAACTGCTAGGTTGGCAGGCGCTGGGACCAAACGACGGGAACGCACCCCGCCGCGGGGATTCGAACCACCGACCATGCGATCGGCAAGTCCTAGGCGCTGAGGTTTTACCCACAGCGCCACCCGCGTCCCTCCAGTCCCTGGTATATCTGGTTAAAAGAATCATCTGACCGGGGGGGGGGGCGAGAACCAATCAGGGTAAATAAGACATAGGGAGATGGGCAAATAGTGTGACCTGGAATGAGATAGTTCCCTGTGCTCCTATCTTTGTTTCGGCACTGTCACCCTTCTCTCCATACATGGCTGCAATTTTCCCCTCCCTGTATTTCTGTAATATTGCTGGCTGGACTGTGCAGGAGTCAGCTGTGGGGTAGTTCTTGCCTCAGTGCCTGTGCTCATTTCCCTTGCTCTCTCTCCAAGAAGACGCTTCGGCGAGGTGAGCTGTTGCACTGGTGGCTGTGGTGTCAGCCTACATTACACTGGCTATTAGTACTTCCTGACCCAGCAGGCTAGCACGCAAAGAGACCAATGAGGGGGAAGTGGCAGATTTATAGATAGATTTCGCTCTACAAGAAATATCAGGGCAGTAAAACCTGTGCATGAGCTCCCAAGATAGCTCTGGAAGGAGCCTGCAGCATCAACCTCTCAATTGCAGCTTTTCTTGCAAGTCTGGGGGAAGACAGTAATTGTAGCAAAGGATTGTTCCATGTCCAGCCACCCAGGGCTGATTCAGGCAGAATAAAGCAGGAGAAAGGCTTGCCTTTGGCATCTGGTCACTCAGTTCTGCTCTAGCAGGTGTATTTTTGCAGAGGTTTTTGTTGTGTGTTAAGGCTAACTCAGATGCACTGCTGCTGTTTTTTCATAGGAAAGGGACAGCTGATTACACCTCTAGCATCACAGATCGACTGGGCTCATCCTTTGTTTTTGTGGACCTGAAATGTAGTATCCCATTGGATGATTTCCGTAGCAGATAGGTGAGCACAAACAGGCCCTTGGAAAGACTGAGGATCATGTTGTTATAATGGTGGGTGGGCATCCTCACTTTATCTGAAGGAGCGTCTCCACCCCCATCGTTCTACCCGGACACTGAGGTCCAGCACCGAGGGCCTTCTGGCAGTTCCCTCACTGCGAGAAGCCAAGTTACAGGGAACCAGGCAGAAGGCCTTCTCGGTAGTGGCACCCGCCCTGTGGAATGCTCTCCCACCAGATGTCAAAGAGAACAACAACTACCAGACTTTTAGAAGACATCTGAAGGCAGCCCTGTTTAGGGAAGCTTTTAATGTTTGATATATTACGGTATTTTAATATTTTGTTGGAAGCCGCCCAGAGTGGTTGGGGAAGCCCAGCCAGATGGGTGGGGTATAAATTATTATTATTATTATTATTATTATTATTATTATTATTATTATTTTATTTATTGGCCTCATGACTTGGGTTGCCATATTTTATTTGGTCCTGTTCCTATGCATTTTAAGAGCAGCCCAATTCAAAGGGATTTGGGAGGTGAAGCTTTCTTGGTATGGAGATAGTGAGAAAAGCTTCATCAGCAATGTGTATGACAGTCTGCAGCAGTTAAAAGAGCAAAGAGCAGGGCCAGGAGGAAAAAAAGGTGACATTATTAGTCACAGTGGGCAAAAAACCGCTACATGACTTGCATTGACCCAGGAGAGTAGTGGCTGGACCCAGCTGCCCCTGCACCTTTACTGTGAAATTTATACTTAAAATGCTTCACAGTGACTGAAGATGGAGATTCTGGCTCTGCACAACCCCTGGCTGGCATTATAGGAAGATTGCCAGCACCCTCCTGCCAGCCTGTTCACAGTGATAAATCCTGACAGCTGACCTAAGATGTTCTCATGAATCAAGCAGAAGGGTGAACATTCTATCCCATTATAAATGGCTGCAAATTCAGTGCTTCGGTTTACTGATACTTGAAGGCCTAAGAGTTCATCCCAATGCCCCCCTTCCAGGATGGCCACTTAGACATTGCTAGAAAGGGGAAATGCATTCCCCAAGAAAGAGGACTGAAGAAGACACAGATCTGCATAAAATTTGCAAGTGTGTGTGTGTGTGTGTGTGTGTGCAAATTTAGAAGCAATTACCCTAATTTAGAAGCAATTAGAAGCAACAGATCTTTTAAGAGATTTTTAGAAGCAAATTTAGAAGAAATTGCTATAATTTAAATAGAGATACAATATCTCTTACGACAGTCGTGAATATTGTGACCAGCTCACGTATGTACCTGCTGTCCAGGTGAATGGTCAATTTCAAGGCCACACCTCTCCCTTCTTGTGGTTCTTTATTTCTAAACCAAACTTAGGCTGTGTACACATTCCTGTTTATATTGCATCCAGTGTGCTTCCACTACTGGCTTGGAAATCAGTGTATACACAACACCAGCCACAATCCTCACCAATCATTTATCTATCCTGTCATTTCTTATAAAATTCTGTATTTTGAACACTCCCCCAACCTATCTGAACTGAGAAGAACAATGACCTACATGTGTTTTCAGCTGCTTGTGTACTGTTTGTGTACTGTATATGTACACAGACTTGCACCAGACAGACCCTCAAACAGAGGACTATTCTCTGTAGGATGCATAATTTTCTCCTTTGGCCTCTCTGGTAAGGACAGCGGGTTGCCAGACTTTGCTTTCCCCTTTTGATAGAATGATACACAGAGGAATTCTAACCATGTCTGCTCAGAAGTTAGTCTTACTGAATTCAATGGGGCTTATTCCCAGGTAAATGGGGTTAGGGACACAGCCTTAAATTGAACTCCATACCTGCCAGGGAACCCAGGTCTTTGAGGGACTCTCAAAGGAGATCTTTTGGGTGTGTATGTGTGTCTCTGCTACATGCACATGCACACACATGATAAGATACCTTCCATACCCAAGTGTATTCTGCCCATTGAGTTCCTTAAAATCAGGAGCACCAACTCCTAGGAGACCAAACTCTTTTGAGCCCTCCATGTTCAAAAAGAGTTGTGTTAGGTTAGAGGAGCCAAGAACATGTGGCAACAGCACAGCTTCAGTGGCTAGCTCCTCTTCCTGTTATGGAGGGAAGGAGGGAGGAAGCAGTCCCTGGCCGGCAGCAGCGGCAGGCAGAGGAGGAGGAGGAGCCTCCAGCCATTGAAGCTGTGCTGCTGCCGTGTTCGTGGTTCCTCTGCCCTGATGAGATGTCCTGACACGGCATCGGCCTCCCCAATCTCCCTCACAAGTTGGTGCCTCTGCTTAAACTACACTACTCATTTTAAAAGCGATGGGAGAACAGCAGGGAAGATGGATTAGAGATCCCTGTCTTTTCCAGTGTTTGTGGGCTCTTGGCAACTGCCTGACCCTGCTCTGTGTTGATGCAAGCCATGTTAGGCAATCCTGCATAATAATATAGGGGCAGATTCTTACTCAAGTAAAAGCTTGATGATAGCAGCTGAGGGACAGTAACATTTGCCCAGCAGCAAGCTGCCACCCACCCACCCCAACCTCTGAGCAGGAGTGATTGCAAAAAAGAAAGAACAAAAAACAACAACCCAAATCTGAAATAATGTAGAGCCTTCAGCTTCTGAGGGACCAGAAATAATAGCCCATTGCAAATAGGATTGTCAACATTTATTTTTTTTTCCCTGGTGGAGTTCTTGTGCCTTTAACAACTAAGTTACAAGCAGAAATTTAGCCAGCAGTTGTTTTTTAGCAGCTGTTGAAATAAAATGCTGAAGAAAATGTCACCAGCTAGATTTCTGCTGGTCCAGCAGTAGTTAAACGCCTGATAGCTATGCCTGAAGAAACATGGTCAACTCTCTCCTCCAAGTTACAGCTGTGAAAGCAAACAGGAAAGGAATGATGCCCCAGCTGTGTGATAAGCATTATTGTGGTGTTGCAGTGAAGAACAACAGTACAGGTTGTCTTGATTGGGAGCAAGGTGGAGCTTGTCTTCTCTTCTCGAGGCCTTCCTAGAAGAGTTCCATGCTGTGTGAGAAAGCTGCAAATCCTTTCCTGTCTCTAACAAGACAAACTCACTGAGGAAAGAAGCTCTGCTGCCTCCCAGAAGCCTGTCTCAAATCCTGCATGCCATTTGACTGGAATACATTGTGAGTACCTTGGGAGACCTCGCAGGTCTTAATGTCAGGGACCAATATGTCCTCTATGTAATGGACTCTGGTGATGTTGGGGGCAAACAACAGCTGGAAGGATGGGGTCCCCAGCAGGGCCTTTGGGGAAGGGCTATAGCTCAGGGCTAAGGCACCTGGTTTGTGTGCAGAAGATCCCAGGTTCATTCCCTGACCTTTCCAGGTAGGACTGAGGATAGAACCGTGTCTGAAATCCCAGAGAACTGCTGCCAGTCAGTGTTGACAATACTGGGCCAGATGGGCCTGAGCTGGCGTAAGGCAGCTTCCTATATTCCTAGAAGCATATAGCTGAGACTGCTGACCTGACTGAACTTGGTATTAAGCCCCATTGAGCAAAATGGATTTTATTGCTGAGTAAGCTTGCATACGATTGAGCTGTGATGGAAGCCCTATTGGGGCAGTCTGTTCTCAGCACATTCCTGCTTCCTGCTTGTGTGTACAGGTTAATTGTGAATAGAACCCATGAACAGGGCTAAAAACTCACAGCCTCATCCCTAGTTGGAAGCATGCCCCATTGAGTTGAATACGTGTCGGACTGCAGCTTTTGCAACCCTTTAGACCAATTCATGCATTATGATAATGGCAGAATCATCAGTCCATCTGAACAATTTGAGCAATGCCTGTTGTAATGGATCCTCTAAAATCTGGGGTCGTTGTGATGCAGAGGTACATTTGCTCCTCCGTGTGATTTCATATTCAAAGCTAGCTCCCCCAACCCCACCGCGCTCCCCTTCATTTAATACTACTGACACAAAGTGCTGTGAGTATTTTTATGCCTATGCATATAGGGGTGGAGAGAATGGCATGTGTCTAGAAATGATTGTAAACCACTCTGACACGAGGGTAGCAGCGATGTATTTCTCATTGTTCTCATTAGCATGGAATGTTGTTGCAGAAGCTTGTTTGTATAAAACCTGCACTTGTCCTGCAGCCGGCCTCAGAAACGGGACGTGTGCCAAGCCTCTTGGGGTGGGTGGGTGTAGATTTCCACCTGCCACTGACAGCCCCCTCTTTGATTGCTACTGCAAGGGTGACCCTGGCAAGGTAGGCCTGCCTTGCACACAAGCCGAACGCAATTAGGTGGCGGAGGCTGGTGGGAGAGGGGGGGTATGTGTGTGTGGCAGTTAATTCCCGCCTGCATGGCTGTGTTTATCCTCTCATCCAGCCCCCTGAGGGGAGAAGAGCAGGCAATAATTAGCACAAATTGGAGTTGAATGAAAGCAGGTGGTGGTGGTGGGGAGTCAGCCCATAGCATCACCGCTATAGAAAGGCCTGGGGAGCAGCAACAATGATCCATGTGCCTCGCTGGAGGCTGCCTTCCTCTTTTCCCCATTCAGGATTTGTTTTATTTTTGTTTAGCGACGGGAACATCTTAATTTGCATGTTCACATTCAAAATGATACTTGACTTTTTGTGTATGCTGAGTGACGTGCAGTTATGGCCCCTGGCATGCAGCAATTAGAAAGCTTTCTCATCCATTGAGGACCATGTGGACTGTTCCTTTTGCCCTTGCCCCACTTCCGCTGCTCTTTGTCCTGTGTTCATGGGGCTCAGAGCCACTAGTGCCAGAGTTCTATCATCTGAGTCAGAACGCTGGTCCACGTATTGCCAGGAAGTGCACTAAAGCTACTGCCTTAAATGTAAGAAATCAGAGGTTACTGCAAGACTACTCTGTATGTATTATGTATCTGCCCACGTAATTCGCTCGTCACTTCGCAGAGATTTTACAGGCATGATAAAGCACACAAGAGCTGCTGAGGTTTAAGGGCAAAAAGCATCCTCAAACTATGGAGATGTAGGCAGTTATCTGTAGGCAAGACTGATGTTGGCACTTTTCCCCCTGGCGTGACTCCTGAGTCATTAACTGGACACACGTGTACCCCCCCAGAAAGAGGGCAGGCACAGTAATTTCTCCCACCTCTTCTGTCTGTAGTCCTGTCAACCTCCCTAGCTGTTTCGTATGTCTAAAAGCGCTGCATGTTGCAGGGTTAAATTCTGGGTTCTGGTGCTAAGACCTATCATATGTGTTCATGTGTGTGTTCATGTGTGCAGCAAGAGGAAGGAAGGTAGTTGCAGGCATGTTGTCCTGAACCAGGTGCAGGAAAGCTTAGTTGCTGCAGGCCCAGCAAAAGCGTTTGCCTGGGCTGCTATATGTTGGGCACATGCTGGGGGGTCAGCGTACTGGGCTTCACGCTGCCTTGTGCTGCTGGGTTTAACTCTGTGTCACCGCGGTGCTGCATCTTCCTCTGTTGCCTGGTTACCTAATTCCCCAGCTCTGCAGAGCTGCTTGAGCTGAGATGCTGCTGCCGATAGGAGTGTCTCGTGTGACTCCCCTGTAATGTCTAATTGGAATGGAGATGGATGGTTTGCATTAGAGCAGAGACGGCTCTCGGACAAGGCAGCACTGAAATGGAGCTGGCTCTTGAATGGGGCTAGGCAGCTGCAGAGCCAAAACGATAAGGTGGGGGCAGACCCTTGACTGTGAAAAGAAATGGGGAGGGGGGACTTGAGAGGGGTAATAAAGCTTTATTTGGGGGTTGTTGTTTCTGCAGCGCCAGTCCAACAGCAATCTCCCTGTGCTCCATGTGTTAGGTGGAGCCTTGCTGGTTTACCTGATGAGCTGCCCCACAGCACCAGCACATGTAGAAAGGTAAAGGATAAAGGGGCAATTGCTTGTTTGCAAGCAACAGTGAACGCATTAAGCACAAGCCTTAGCAAGGTCCTGGTTCTGGGATCTGTTTCATATGGCATGCTCTCTTGGGCAATGTATCCTTTTGCCCTCATTCACGTTACAATAAAGTGGGGTGCAAAGGTCCTTCCAGCTGCTTTTTGAATTTGTATGTGTGAAATGTGCAACTGGCATGTGAACTCACTGGTTCCAGCCGGGCTGGTTTCTTACATTAAGCAGCCCATGCAGGTACCATGCCCTCCCCAGAAGGGTGGGGTAGTACATTAGCTTGAAGGTGGGAAGACCCCGGTTCAAATCCCTGCTCAGCTCTTAAACTCACTGGGTGCACAAGTTACTTTTCACTTAACTTGCTGAGAAGCAGTCATTCCAGGGACACGTGGAAGGGATTAAGTCACATTAAGTTCCTCAGAAGCACAGCAGGAGTTCCTCAAGGAGAACATGAGTACTGGTGGACAAGCTCCCCTAAAATACAGCTTCTTTACTATTAAGCATCTTCCCCTGCAGGGAAGCATTGGCTGTGTTCTCTAGAGCAGCCTTTCCTGACCTTGAGTCCCCACATGTTGGACTACAACTCCCATCATCCCTGACCACTCGCCCTGCTGGCTAGCAATAATGGGAGTTGTAGTTGAACAACATTTGAAGGCCCAGAGTTGGGAAAGGCTGCTATAGTGTGCTCTCAATTTATGTGGGGCAGTAGTGGGGTCCAGAAGACCTTGCCAGTGTCCTGTGAGTGCCTGTCTTGGAACACAGGCCAGAACTTACTGCAGCTGTGGTCCATCGCAGATGTGAAGGAGTTCCTTGAAAGACAAGGTGGATGGATGGATTCAAGTTACAAGAAAGGACATTCCGACTAAACATCAGAAAGAACTTTCTAACTGTAAGAGCTGCTTGACAGTGGAATGGTCTTCCATGAGAGGTGGTGGACTCTCCCTCCTTGGAGCTTTTTAAGCAGAGGTTGGATGGCCATCTGTCGTGGATGTTTTAATTGAGATTCCTGCATTGCAGGGGGTTGGGCTAGATGATCTCAAGGTCCCTTCCAACTCTGTGATTCTGTTATTCTATGATTCTGTGACTTTAGTGTGGAAGAGGTTCCCCGAAGGTAGTCTGAAAACTGCAGGCAAGCATTTGAGATGTCAAGATCTCAAGGGTGCATAGCACCTTTTCAGCACCATTCTGGATCTCTCCTGACTGTAGCAAGAGCACCACCTGCTGATCCACCGGGGCAACAGCACCCTAAGATTTCTGGGTGGCCTCCTGGTGCAACCATCATGACTTTACTGAAGTTATTTATTGGCTACTGCCTCCAATGCTACCATCATGGTAGCAGGCGATAGAAAGCCTGCTAAAAATGCCATTACTTTCTTTCAAGATTAAATGACAGGAATTGCTGACATTTGCTGCTGTTACCCCAGCTTTTGATTGGCAGGGGCAACAGCAAGCACATCTTTAATGCAATGGTATCCATTCAATTCTAGTTGTGCAATGAATAGTGTCCCAAAATGTCATTTTATATTCATATCAAAAGACTCATCTCGGCAGTTCAACAGGATCTGTCTGAACATGCCAAATGCATGTCTGTTGCTGTCTGTGCATATATACAGGAACTTGCTCCCATGCATGGATTTCCACAGCTAGGTCAGGATAACTAAGTATGCATAGCACCAATTTTATTCTATTTTTTGGAAGATTTATTTGCAGGAGACTTGGATTTCTGCTGTAAGGAGTTCTAAATTCTGTAGCCATAAAATGCAAATTCCGAGGTCAAAATACTTCATAAAACCTCACACACATTTATTCATTTGTCCTACCTCAGTCTATTTGCAAAAACTGGTGTTTCACAGAATCTGAAATTTTATGACAGTGTTTTGAAATAGTTCCCTGGGTGCTTCTCAAAAGAAAGAAAAAAGTAGATGACTTCAGAATGCAGTGCTATATCTGTGCATGACTAAGGATGAAGTGGGCTGTTGAGCTTGAGAAAAGACATGTGAACACAAAGAGCCATATAGTGCTCCTTCCTTGCTGGAAACACCGTCTAGGTTCCACACCACCACTCCTGCTTTCCAGGTCATGACCAGACACTGCTAATGCACTTTTAAACTTTTGTCCATAATCGTGACTACTACTAGTCAATGGCTACTAGTCACAACGGTTATGTTACTAGCACCATGCCTCTGAATATCAGCTGCTGGTGATCATGGATGGTGATCCATGTTCTGCTTGTTGTGGGCTTCAGGATGCTGGGCCTCATAGGGCCTTTGGGCTGATCTAACTGGGCTCGTATGTTCTAACCATTCAGATTACAAGTTTGGCTTTGGTTTCGAAATTGGAAACATTAATACTCCATCTTTCCTCAAGGAGCTTGAGGTGACACACCTGGTTCTCCCAATCCCTGTTTTATCCTCATAACCACCCTGTGAGGTAGGGTAGACTGAGACGATGATTGGTTGAAGGTCACCCAGTGAGCTTCATGGGCGTGTGTTCCTAGGTTCTACTCTGACCGCTATATCACGCTACTGTTGCTACCAATTCTGTGCTGACAGATATTTTGTTCTGCGCAGCTGTGGTGATGCAGATATCCTGAGCCGCTTGATGCACCACATATTTAGGTGTACACGAAAGATGGTTCAAGTGTACATCCCAAAATGTATATGATGAATGCAACAAACCCATGCATAAACCCTCTTCTGCAGGGAACTGTAATGGGTTGCAGCTCCTTGTTGAGGGTGCACTTGGCAGCAGATCTGGACTTGCCGTTATGTAACCAAAGCAAAAGGGATGGATCTCTTCAGAAACTCCTCCTGCTCCTTATCTGAGTCAGTGCATCATATTCTAGTATATTAGGAATGTAGCTCTTTTGCATGGCTGCTAGTTATGATGGAGAAAACACACAGCTCTCATCCCTGAGCTTGCCCTCACTGCCCAGGCTGGACTCTTCTGGGAGCCGCTCTCTGATTGGCCCCTAACTGCTCTGCCAGCATGTAGCTGCACTTGCCTATGCCAGGCTCAGCCCTTCTAATGAGCAATGTTTAGCTTCTGCCTCTCCCAGGGAAAACACTAATTATGCGTCTATAAATAAAATATGGGCTGCTGCTCCTGTAAGCCGCATGTGGCATGCACACCAGGCAACTCTACGGAGGCAAATGATTGCGCTGCTCCACCCAGCCCACGTGCAATTCCAGGGGTCTAGGAAGGGGCTCACAAGGGACAGAGCCTATTGCTGAGCAATTTGGGAGAGGGCAAATTTGGGAGTTTGGGAGATGTCAGTACAGCAGTATGATTAACACTAACCTGAGCCAATGGGAGCTTCCTCCACCCCTATAAATAGCAGGTGTGAACCCCACAATCCAGATACGGGGGGGGGGGGCAAAGCGCCCCTATTCCTCACACCTGATGTGAAATGAGCCCCCTGTGTCTGCAACTTTCTGTTTGGAAAGAAACCATCCAACTAATTGCTAATTGCATGAATCTTGTCCCTGTCCTTTCCTTTCCCCATCAGAATTGCTTTAGTCATTCCTTGTGGCATGGATTCAATGGCTCTTAGCACTCAGCCAGCCATCAGTTGGACAGGGTCCACGCAGGGGCTATGCCAAGGGGAATCCTCTGAGCAAAGATCCTTCTTGTCTCTTGCAACAGAAGGTTGGGGATGGGCTCTCCCACTCAACTCTGCCCCTCTCAGTCTTCTGCCAAGTCTTGCTCTCTTTCCATACTTTCCCCCATAATGCTGGCTGTGAGACTAATAGTGGATCTTTCCCAATTAAGGAAAATATTTGCCATCTTTTCTCCTGCTTTGTGATTCTTGTGCAGACTGATGCACAGCAATCTGGCATGTGGATCTTTTCCTGGAAAGAAAGTGATGGGGTGGGAAACACTTAATTTCTGCATCTAGGGGTGCAGCGGGGTCAATTTTAAAAATACGATATCCTGTGTGGCCTTAAGCCCATCCTTCAAGGCAGCTCATTCTATCCTACAATCCCCATTCTGATGGTTACATCCTATCTTCCCATAGCTACAATGCACACACAGAAGTTGTTGTGGAGTTTTATGTGTCCAGATGGATGACAAATGCAGTGAAGGGCATAAAGGCGACTCACAAGGTTAAGGAGCACGCTTCCCGCCCCAAGCCCTGTGTTGGTCGTGCTCATGCATCCCATTTGCTGACTAGCTGTCCTGCTTCTTCTTTTGCTCTCTCTGCCAGCTATCTGGCGCCCCCTGACCTGCCACCCACTACTCCCACCTGGCACTGCTGGGGTGCTTTGGCTGCTTTTTATCATTTTCCTGTTCCCCACCACAAGTGCTGGTAATTAGATCATAATTGTAATATTTGCATATTCATAACAGCTGAAATTAATCACATTTGCATAATAGTAATGAAAGGGGCTTCATTAATTACCGACTTTTCCTCGAGTCTGTGCATATAAATGACTGCACAGAGTTCTCCATCATGGGTGCAGGATGACAGCGTTTGCATGTTCAGAAGGGTGAGCTGCAGGTTGGCACAATGATGAGGACCGTCAGTGTGTCACAGCATGGGGAGGAGGTGAGGAATGGCATATTTGGGGGGAAGCTACTGCTCTAATACTACTATAATAGCTGTGTAATCTTACATTGTACATACAGAAGTCAATCAGGCAGGTGTTCCCAGCTGCACCTGTGGGCAGCAGGCTAGCTTGGGCAACCCATGAGGCACATAGAGTTGTCCTCCAATCTCATGCTGCTTCTCAGCCCTCAGTATCTGTCGTCTGAGCTAGTTGCCTCTCTCTGCCTATGGTAGGGGCTGACCCTCTTGTGTAAAATTATGCAAAATGGAAACAGACTGTTAAGTTGTGGGTGAACATATCAGACGACACAGTGATTCTTCCAAAGCAGCTCTTTATTTGTAAGCTGGAACAGAACTGAACTGAGGAGCTCAGTCAGCCTGCTTATATAGAGCTCCACTACAATGCAACAGTAACCATATTCTGTAACTAGCCAATCACTGAACGTCACTTTCGATCCTTCATTTGCATACAAACTATCCAATCACTGAACGTCACTTTCAATCCTTCATTTGCATAACTATCTACAGTATCCCCCTGCTGGCCCAGGGTGAGAACTTCAGTACATAACACAGACCATTGCCTTACTTAAAGTTTATTTAGAACAAACACATTTTTCCAAGTGACAGTCTAACATGTGCAATCCAGAGGTCTGCCAGCTATCTACCCTCTGCAGAACCTATATGGGCTTCTGAATTGTGGGCTTTCTCAGACGCAGTGACTTCTTCAGAGGGACTTCAGAGCTGTAGTAACTCAACAGGCCAGATTGCTATTGACCTGCAAGATGCTGCTCCTGTTGTGAGACCACCACAATTTCCTCACAGTTAAAGCTGCTAGCCGTGTTTTTTGGACAGCTGAGACCTCCAGGTATGGGGCAGTATATAAAACCAGCTAACAACAACAACAACAAAAACAACTCTGTTTCTTGTGCCTCTGAAGGGCCAGGTGTGCAGCCTGGGAGTCATTTTGGACTCACAGCTGTCCATGGAGGCGCAGGCCAATTCTGTGTCCAGGGCAGCTGTCTACCAGCTCCAACTGGTACACAGGCTGAGAGCCTACCTGCCCACGGACTGTCTTGCCGGAGTGGTGCATGCTCTGGTTATCTCCTGCTTGGACTACTGCAATGCACTCTATGTGGGGCTACCTTTGAAGGTGACCTGGAAACTACAACTAATCCAGAATGCAGCAGCTAGACTGGTGACTGGGAGTGGCTGCCGAGACCACATAACACCGGTCCTGAAAGACCTACATTGACTCCCAGTACATTTCCAGGCACAATTCAAAGTGTTGGTGCTGACCTTTAAAGCCCTAAACGGCTTCGGTCCAGTATACCTGAAGGAGCGTCTCCACCCCCATCGTTCTGCCCAGACACTGAGGTCCAGCGCCGAGGGCCTTCTAGCAGTTCCCTCACTGCAAGAAATGAAGTTACAGGGAACCAGACAGAGGGCCTTCTCGGTAGTGGCACCCGCCCTGTGGAATGCCCTCCCACCAGTTGTCAAAGAAGTGAACAACTATCTGACTTTTAGAAGACATCTGAAGTCAGCCCTGTTTAGGGACGCTTTTAATATTTAATGAATTACTGTATTTTAATATTTTGCTGGAAGCCGCCCAGAGTGGCTAGGGAAACCAAGCCAGATGGGTGGGGTATAAATAATAATAATAATAATAATAATAATAATAATAATAATAAATTAATTAGTCAGCAAGCAAGACAATTTTGTTTGGTGTTGCAAGTACCTACTGAAATGTGCCAGTGATATTTTTGCACAAGTCCCTCCCTCCCTACCACCAGAATTTTGTACTCCCTGCAACTTTCAAAAGCTCTCCTCCTCACTTCTTTAATAGCTGGTTGTTACTTTTGTATGTGCCCTTCAGTGCTGATGCTATGGGAAATTGCTGTATATTTTGTCAAGACCGTTTGTCTGTCTAGCCTAGTATTACCTACCTTGGCAGTGGCTCTCCAACGCCTCAGGCAGAACACTTCCATGTCTGCCGCTACCGGATACTTTTAACTGTAGGTGCTGGGGCTGGAGCAGCAGAATCTACAGCCCTGATCCAAGACATCCCTCTGCATCCTGCCATTACACAAGTGAGATCCTCCTGCTGTTTATCTTGGCATCAGAAAAGCTACATTCAAGACCACTTCAGCAGCAAGCAGGTCCTCTTGGGCCATCACAACCTGTGTTTTGGTTTCTTCTGCAGCAGGGGTGGAGAGTTGTCAGAAATATTAGCAGTTTCTTGGCTCTGAGGAACCAAGGTGCATGCTTGAGAATAATCAGCTTGCTTCAGTCTAGCACCCCAGGAGGCAAACAGCATTTAAAAACCTAATTATAGGACCTTTTCTACACAATTGGATTTTTCATGAGTTGTAACTCATCTGTAGTGATGCAGGATCCAAACATTTTCTCTTCCAGCACTTCTAATACAGGGATATCACATTTTTCTGAGCATTCAGAATGCATCATCTTGTACCTGGGAAAATGCAGTTCTTTCCTTGCATGGTACAATTGCCACTGCCAAGTACCACTTGTGGGCACCTAATGGATAACACCTGTGGCACAAATGGAAATGGGCAGCCCAACTCCCTCCGTCATAATTTAGTGATTTTGTTTTTGTAAAATTGTTGTTGTTGTTATGTTACTGCTCTCACACTTGATTGATGTATCACACTTGTGTGTTAGTGTTGAGGTGGAGCAAGCGACTAGAGGGGTCAGTTTACAGAAAAAATGTGAGTAAGGGGCACTGTGTATACAAGGTTAGGGAGAGAGCGAATAGAGACTTTTCATGATACTAGAACCTGGGTCAATCTAATGAAAATGTTGGAAGATTCAGGGCAAATAAAAGGAAAATACTTATTCACACAGTTAAAGCAATATAATTCTCTACTTTATCCTTGATGAATTTGTCTAAATCCCCTTTGAAAGCTGTCATGGTTGGTGCCCATTGCTATAACCCTCTACCATAAAATACGGTTAGACAAATTCATCAAGGATAAGGCTATCAGTGGCAAATGGGTGAGTGCTATTGTGTTCATTTCCTTTTAAGCTTTTTATAGGCACCTGGTTGTCTACCGGAATGCTGTTCTAAGATGGGCTTTTGGCCTCATCCAACAGGGTTCATCTTATGCCTCATTTAAGCCTTTTTTTGAACAAAAAGAAATCAGCAAGGCTACTCACTCTACAAAAATGCATTGTCATCTTAGGGACTTCATGTCAGCCAGCATATTTCATCTCCTGCATTAGAGAACGGACTTAGCCATTTCTCTTGATCAATGCCAGATTTCCAGTGTGGTGTGATCTCTTTTTTTCTAGGAGGTTATGTCTATTTTAAAAAAAAAAAAAGGTTGCACACATTGTTTGACCAGGACACAGGGAGCAATGCATCTAGTGTGTAAACTGGACAGAGACAAATGGTCTCTAGCTCTAACAGGATGCTTGCAAGCCTTTGCCTCTTTCAGAAGAAGTTGGTTTCCAGTGGGCAAGCTAAGCTGTACTGAGGGGTAGAAGCAGAGTGCACTGGGATGCACTAGTGGTACAGTGGTACCTCGGGTTAAGTACTTAATTCGTTCCAGAGGTCTGTACTTAACCTGAAACTGTTCTTAACCTGAAGCACCACTTTAGCTAATGGGGCCTCCTGCCACCGCTGCGCCGCCGGAGCATGATTTCTGTTCTCATCTTGAAGCAAAGTTCTTAACCTGAAGCACTATTTCTGGGTTAGCAGAGTCTGTAACCTGAAGCATATGTAACCTGAAGCGTATGTAACCTGAAGCGTATGTAACCCGAGGTACCACTGTATTAACAAAGGTAGGTAGTTCTCAGGCCTGGTCCAGACTTTGCACTCTTCCTCCACCATTTTATGTTTCTGCAGCCTCGAAATCCCTGCTGTTGTTGAAATTCTCATCAGTATTTGATAGAAATCTGATTTCTAAGCATGATCGAATGACTTATAGAGAATCTGATGGCTGCTGTCACCTGCTGGTCTCTTTGTGGTGTGGAAACTGCCTGCTGGCAAAATGACTCCTCTGATCTATGGAAGTGAGGATCAAGAAACAGGTGGTTGAGGAAAGAAAGAAAGAAGCTGTGTGTCTGAGGAGAGACCAAAGGGTTGGTTCCTTGCATCACCTCTGGTTCTCAGTTAGGAAGGTGTTCCCATAGTTAGGGTTAGATAACAGCTCTTCAGAGACTCCTCCATTTTCATTTATAGGCTACACACCGCAGAGCCTTGCTAATGAGATGCTGGAGAAGGTGACATGACATACCCCTGCAGGTCACACAAACCCATTGAGGCAAACATTTCCTGGTGTCTGGGCCTAGAAAGGCAACACAGTATGAACAAGGGTTTGCTATGGGCCTCCAAAACCTGTGAGAAGCCACCTGAGTGGCAAGTCCTGAGAACAGCCTGGATCGCTCAATTGGTTAGAGTGTAGTGCTGGTAATGCCAAGGTTGCAGGTTGGACTAGATGATCCTCAGGGTCCCTTCCAACTCTACAACTCTGTGATTTTATGAGGGTGGGAATAGACTCCAGAAAGAAGCAGCGAGAGTCTCTCTTGTGCTACAGAGGAGCAGTGGCTGGTTCTGGGTAGAAAGGAGGAATGCCAGGGAGTTCAGAGCCCAATCTCCTTTTCCCATATGTGCTGGTCTTGATAGCTGGTTGCCTTCACACTGGGAACTAGTTGTGTCCCCCCAGGACAAAGCTAAAAGTGGTGCTACCCAGAGAGCATGTGGGAGCAGCCTGTGTGCTGGAGGCTGCTGGTGCAAACAGATGGTCTTCAGCCTGCATCCATGTTCCCACTGAGGCTCCCCGAGGGAAACCAGAGTCCTCTGTCTCTCCTCCCTCCCCCACACTTCCATAGCCCACAGAGGACCTTGATTCCTCTGCAGAAGGGCAATTAGATAAATATTTCAGTGATGCAGAACTCTCTAAAATTGTGCTGCCTGATCCATTGGTTGCTTGTGGGATGTATGCTTAAAAATAGAGAGCAGCAGGAAATGAACCACACCAAAAGGCATGAAAGGGAAGGCCCCTTCTGGAAGCTGCTGTGCTGGGCAGGAGCAAATGGATTCCGGATTCCTGGATCCTTTGTCTCTTGGGAAAAGCAAACTCCAAGGGATTCCGCAGATGGAAGCAAGGGTCTGGTTTCAGCAGCACATACCCTGTGGTCTCTGCAGTGAGAAACTGGCACTACAGTCCCTTAGTTGCCCATGTGAATTGAAAGCCCTTGGGCTACAGGTTCCTTCTTATCCCCCTGGGGTCATTACTAACTCCTTCTTATCCCTGCTCTGAGTAAATCAGCGTGAGAGGCAGATTATGGCAGCTAAAGACTCTAAATTAGATGCTAATTGCTCTAGTAGTGACTGCAAAGTCCTGATGCTGCAGATAAGGGAGTGCCCCTGCTTCTGTCATTCCAGTGACAGTGCTGGCATGCTTTCTGAAGCAGCAGTCACACTGCAGAGGGTGTGTGGCTTTAACTGACCATGGAAGAAAGCAGTTGTGGGGGCCTTAGGTATAAAAAGCAGCTGCCCTGGATCTCAGCCAGAAAATCAGAGTTAGGGAATCCCAGTTTGTCTCTCCTTAGCAAAATGCAGGACTTCTGGCAAGAAAACCAAGACACACGTGGGGCTAGCATTCAGTCCTTGCCAACTACTGCTAAGTAAGGCCGCATTTGTGGAAAGGAACAGCAACAAGTTGAGGCTGTAGGGCAAAACTAACCCAAAAGCTTTTAAAACCATCTGTCCTTCTCTTTTCCCAGGACCTGCTGTGACTTAGAGGGTTCTTCCAGTTCTTGCTGATTATTTTGCCAAGTGTCTCGAGCTGACCCGACTGAAATCAAAATTGTGATGGTCTAGCTCAGGGATGAGGAACCCATGGACTCTCAGCTGCCATCAACCCTGGCCAGCATGGTCAATGGTCAATGATGGGAGTTGCAGTCCAACAATATCTGGAGGGGCACAGGGTATAGTTCTATGATCCAAGTCAGGAAGATGTTGATGGACTACAACTCTCACCATCTCTAACTATTGCCTATGCTGGCTGGGGCTGATGGGAGGTGGAATCCAAACAACATCGAGAGGATGCCATGTTGGTTGTTTCTGATCTAGCTTGCTACAGACAAAAGACCAGAGTAAGCAAGACAACACATGTTTCTCTTTGTCCCCCTTTGCATCCAAATTGCAGAAAGATGCCCATAATTCCTAGCCATACTCAAACTGATTGCCAATGGCATGGACAGGATGACAGTGGAACTTGAAAAGCCAAAAGATTATTTCAAGATCTTAATGGCTCAGCCCTCTGCAAAGATACAGGAAGAAGTAGGGATACCTAATATTGATATCCTAGTTACCAATTGTACTGCAGCTCACTGGGGTTGGCTGGACACGAACTCATAAACATTAGATTTTAGTATGAGTGGTTCATATGCTGAGGCCAGGAAAACCCTAGGGATCCTGGATAAGAGCACCCAGTTGTATTTGCGCACTTCTAATTCAGTTTTTGGACGTTCTCAAAACCTTGGTTTTTACAATTTAGTTACTAAGGCATACATTTTTACTAGTGTTGGATTTAAATGCCATTTGTGCCAAAGGAACTGTGATCTGTGCAGAACTAGTAAACCAGAGTGTCTGGCATGTGGGGGAAGAGCAAATCTGGAAATTGCTTGTGGGTCCAGCATCAGAGGCTGGGCATCATTGGGACAGAATCCCAAGGGGATTTGGAGTATATTTAGTGTTTATTCCTTCTGAATGGCTGGTATTATCCCCATTAGACTGCTGGATCTTTAAAGCTGTTGAGCTTAGGTAATGTGTCAACCAGATCTCTCTCATTCCAGTACAGGGGTGCAGTGAGGCACCCCACAACTACTTGTGATGGTCACATTGGGATGAAGGAATAGCTGCTCCACAGAGGTGACTAATGTAATCCCCATGCCATCTGCTGAAAGCCAGGCCCAAACACACGGATAATCAACAGGGGCTGAAAAGTGATTAACAATCTAACATGCCTCCCGCCCCTTAGCGATTTCAATAAACACCTCCGCTTTTTGCTCTGTGCTGACATTGACAACGTCCACAGACTGATCAAGTGATTTCTAGTACTTGGTAATTACTGGTGTTTATTTCTGGAGCTGACTACAAGGAGAAGCTGTCAGTCTTTTGATGCTCCCATTTATTAGCAAGGCCTGGAGCGGGCAGATTTTCAGAAGTCCTGAGCAATGGATGGAGCTAGAAGCTGAGTCAAAACATCTCGCGCAGTATTGTCTACAATGACTTCAGCGGTGGCTGTCCAGAGTTTCAGACAGGGGGCATTCCTAGCCCTACTTGGACATCCCAGGATTGAACCCAGGACATTCTGCATGCAAGGAGGCCAGAAAGGCTCCAGGTCCCAGCAGTAGTGAAAGCATTTCGAGGAAGATAATCTAGTCCCCAGTAGTGTCACCTGGGGAATGAGAGAAGCACCTGCTCCCCACTGACCCACTCTGCTTATCAACTGCCTCACTGTGTGTGGAGGCTGCCCTCTCCTGTTTAGCTCAGGGATTGCAGGCCACCTCGCCACAGAAATCTCATAGTTTGACAGAAGAGCAGCAGAATGGATCTGCTTCTTACAGGTAGTTGGGTGCAAGCCATCCTTTCCCAACCTTGTGCCCTCCTGATGTTTTGTACCATCTCTGACCATTAGCCATGTTGGCTGGGGCTGATGGGAGTTCGAGTCTTTAAACACCAGATTGAGTGATGCATGCCATGGGAGGCAGACTAGAATTAACAATTTAACTGGGTTAATCATGAGGGATTGGAAAACACAAATAATTTACTGGTTGACTTTGTTTATGAATTGCTTCCCATGAAATCATCCCTGTGTGGTTAACAATATCAGGCTCAGTTTTCTAAGGAGTGCAGTGTCCCTTATTGAATTAACCCTTTTTAAAACAAAACAAGATATACTAGCAGAACACCTCAGATATGCCAGAAGAGCCCTTACACCAGCAAAGGAACAGCTGAAAGGGAGAAGAGTCATGAATGGGACGTGGGCAGGAGAGAGGAGAAGCAGCACACAGAGGTCCTATGTCCCTCTTCAGTCCCTGGCTATGATCCTGTTGACAGTGAAATTTGCTCTCTGTACATTCTCAGTGAGGATGAACTGACACCTGGGAAACAGAAAAAGGATGTGCCTGTCATTATTGAGGATATTTCTAACATAGGGGCTCTGAAGCAGAGCGGTGCGTTTAATCAACTTCTTTGTGAAGGGATAAGAAATGAAGACCCATGATATCAAGTGAAACCTCTTTCTTAATATGCAGACAAATGCACCGCAAAGCAAAAGGTGACTTGGTAATATAACCATGCAATTTGAGTACATAATAGACCAAATCACTGAGCAAGGAGAATTTTAAAAAGAAAAGAAAAATAAACTCTACCCCAACCCTTGAGCTGAAATTCCTCTCTCTCTGACTTCAATGGGAATTCTTTTTGAAAAAAGAAAAACAGCCATCCTATATGGATGACAGCCCCCACCATCAAGCCACCACAAAAAAGTTAGGGTATGGTGTGTAACTCAACAACCAGTCACAGCACAGCATCCTCACAAGGGCAGACCATAATTCAAATGACAGGGTACACAGCATGGGGCTATATCTCTGGCCCCATGTTATGCAGACAGGGTGGTTTTTTTGGGTGATAGGGAACTATCCTTGTCAGTGCTTGTCCGCTCTTCAACACCTTTGCTGTGCAGGATTACAGAAGCAGAACAAACTTCCACTTCGTGCACAGTGTTTCACTTCAACTTTTAAGGTGGAAGTATCCTCTGTCACTGTAGTCTCCTCTTCTCCATCCTGGGCATGAGCACTGGCTGAGCACCCAGGCGGCATTGCTTCCTCTTCTCTGTCAGTCCATTACAAACACCTATTGTGCATGCAGTTCCAGGTGTACCTGGTTTGCAGGGGCAAGTCTACAGCCCTCCCATGGTCAGGCTGAATAAGGCTCTTGTTGCGTTTGTTGTGTGTCTGGGGCAATGCAGGAAACATACTGGGGGCATGTCTTTATCATCATGAGTTAATTGGCTACCTTCATGCATGAGTGGTATGTTGATATTGTTGTTGGCATAGTGCCCGACTGGTGAAGTTTCCAGGGAGGCTTATGTGTGTGTGTGTTTTATATATTTTCTAGCTGTGTGTTTCTCCTTCTCCCTCCTATGCTGAACACATGTTGTATATGGTGGGCATTCCCCATGGTGTTGTGGCATATCTCCCCAATGTAATGCGAGTACATGCTTGGTTTGCCCATTCTTAAAGCCAGGAGATGCTCAGTACACTTGCCAGACTTGTCCTCTCTGAGCTTCTCCTGTTTATGCACACACATGGTGGTGCTGGCTCCCTCTTGCATTGAAGTGAATCACAAACATTGGCTGTACTAGCCAACTGGTCTCTTTCAGGCAGCGCTGCTTGTGAAGTCTTCACACATAGGCCAAAGCTATTTTGAGCTCTTCCAAGTAGAGTGGAAAAGAGGACAGGGAAAATGTACTTACAGGAAGGAGTGGAAGATCATCTGCTCTGGCTACTTCTTCCTCATTCTGCCCTGTGCCATTGCAGACGGTGAGAATCGGTTACACCTTCCAGTTACCACAAAAGCTTCAAGTGAAATAATTGTAACTAAGGGGCATTCCCTGTACCCCACTCACACTCCTTTCACTGGAACATCAAGGTCAACAGCATTTTCTGAATAAAAGGCAGATTTGCTTATATTTAAATAGGTGCATTCAAGTACTGCTTGTTCTACACATTCAACTATTTTCAACTACTATTTTTCTTTTTCTTTCTTTTAAAGCAGTCTGCTATAATAAAATTAAAGTTCATTGAAGCAGTCAAATGTGAAACATTGATGACAGGAGAGCCACATCATAAACTACAGATAAGTAATTTTCAATTACAAATGTGGTTGGTGAGAAGTTGTCTTTCTGGTGTCATTAAAAAAAAAGGAAAGGAAAGGAAAACTTGAAAGCAGAGCTGAAAGCATTATTCCATTAATTGGCATGATTAATCAAATGCATTAACCACAGTTTAAACATGTGGATTTAAAAAATCAAATATTAATTGGAACTCTCCCTTATGGAAGAGTTTCATTGCTGGCAGCATTGTTTTAAACAATCTCTGTGTACTTCTTGATTCAAGCAATGTGGCTTGAAATGTAAAGTATGTGTTTGGAATGTTTTACTGAGAGCAACTATTCTATCCAATAAAGATCTGCAAAAGATACTATGTATGTTCCCAATTTAGTTATATGTAATTGATTGAATAGGGCAATTAGTATAGGCTGGGGTGGGGAGCCTCCAGCTGGTGGTCCAATTTTGGTCCAGCAGGGGTCCCAATTCGGCCTGCCTGCCAGGCTGCTCCTGACAACCACGGCCACCTGCCCTACATTTAACATCATATGTGGTGCCAGGTGTGGGGCAGGCACTGGTGTAGCATCAAAGGAGCAACTGGGAGCTTAAAGTGAGTTCCTGATTGTTTCTTTACTGGAGCAGGAAAAGGAAACCACTGTTGAAATTGGGGGGGGGGGGACCTCCTCTGTTTTAGCAGCAGTCTCAGTGCAAAGTGCTGCATGCTTCTGGAGCTAGCCACTTTGAAGGTGTGCTGGGAGTGCATCTTCAAAGAGGCTCACCACCTGATGTCATTGGGATGCTAGGTGACTGACATGTAGGCAGTTCCATCCACTTATTGAATTTGGCCTTCAAAGGGTAGGGCAGACATAGATCTGGCATGCCAGGAAAAAAACAGTTCCCAGTCCTAGATATAGACCAAAATAAAATAAAATAATCCATAGGCAGATATTAGTGCTGGCTCTAGGTTTTGGAGTACCTTTGGAGAATATACCTTCAGTGGGAGGCGCTCTCTAAACCACTGCATATTTGCTTTCTCTCTCCCTCTGGGTTCCGTCTGCACAACCACACAGAGGGAGAGAAGGCAGCAAGGGGAATGTGCTGCTCCAGTTCCTCAGTCTTGTTACTGTTTGCATGTTTGAAGGAGAATAGGGAGCTAGGGAAAGAGAAGCAGGGCCAGGAGGCTGTGGGAGGTGGCAGTGCAGCTCCTGGTGTAGTGTGGGCTGCAGCATATGCCCAGTGATGCCAACTCCTGCCAGATACATACTCAGTTATGACAATCCCTTTGCTGGTGCACAGCTGTATACTCTGTGTTATGTCAACAGATTTGGATTTGAAAATGTTCAGGGATTTGGGTAATGAATAGAGAAACTGATGTGCTAAAGGGCAACCCAGGAAGCATGAAGAATCCTTTTGAGAAAGGTGTAGAGGAAACTGCTGTGCTAGAATTGATGGGTCAGAACAGTGGTGGATTATGCTGCGATGAGGAGGAATGTTTCCATTCTTTCGCATACAGCACCTTGGGTTGGGCCTGGAAAGGAACGGGCAGCCAGTGATGCTGTTTTAAAACCAGGGGGTTATATGGGCTCAGAAGGAAACCCCAGCCAATAATCTGGCAGCTGTATTTGGACCAACCAATGTTCCAAGTCATCTTCAGGGGCGGCCCTGTGTAGAGTGCATTACAATAATTCAATCTGGAAGTTACTAGAGCATGGAGCACAGCGGCTAAGTCATCTCTGTCCAACAGGGGCCGCAGGTGATGAAGCAACCGTAACTAGAAAAAGGCACTCCTAACCACTGAGATCACTTGAGTCACCAGTGACAGTGTTGTTTCCAGGAGCATCCACAAGCTGCAGACTTGCTCCTTCCAGGGCAATGCAATCTTGTCCAGGGCAGGCCATTTCCTCACCTCTTGGTCACATAAGACATTCATTTCAGGATTCAGATTCAGTTTATTGGGCCACATCCAATGCATCACAGCCCTCGAGCACTGGTTCTAACACCTCAACTGCATCTCCTGATTCAGACGGAATAGAGAAACAGAGCTGAGTGTCATCTGCCTATTGATGGCACTTCATTCCAAATCTCCCTATGACAGCTCCCAGAGGCTTCATCTAGATGTTAAATAGCATGGGGGACAAGATAGAACCTTGTGGGACACCACTTTCTGACTGCTTGCTTGAAATGGCCCTTGAAGTAGGAGAGGAACTACTGGAGCACACTTCCCCCACCTCCTTGAGATGCTCCAGAAGGATTCTATGGTCAACAATAGAAGAGTTTTGGAAGAAGAGTTTGGATTTGATATCCCGCCTTTCACTCCCTTTAAGGAGTCTCAAAGCGGCTAACATTCTCCTTTCCCTTCCTCCCCCACAACAAACACTCTGTGAGGTGAGTGGGGCTGAGAGACTTCAAGGAAGTGTGACTGACCCAAGGTCACCCAGCAGCTGCATGTGGAGGAGCGGAGACTCGAAATATCAAAAGCTGCTGGAAAAATCCAGGAGGATGATCAGGGCAGCACTCCTCGTCATCTCTCTCCCAATAAATGGCGTCAACTAGGGCAACCAAGGCAGTTTCAGTGCCATGACCAGGCCTGAAGCCAGACTGAAATGCATCCAAATAATTAGCTTCCTCCAAGCATGCCATCCAAATAACCACCTTGCCCCAAAAGGGGATGTTTGCCAGTGGGCGATAGTTGTTTAACACTTCTGGGTCCAAGGTGGGGGTGCACCACTGCCTCCTTCAAGGCAGATGGTATCTCCCCCTTCTCCAGGGAAGTCCTAATCACTGGACCCACCCAGTCAACCCCCTGTGACTAGCTCTAAGAAGCAAAGGTCAAGGAGGTAGGCAGTCTGCCAAACTTTTCCAAGCAGCTTGGTCAAATCTAGTCTAGATACCTCCACCGGATTGCTCAACAGCAGGCCTCTGAGGAAAACCATATGTTTTTATCTGATGTGTGGTAAAATCCTTCTTATTACTCGGCAGGGTGGCACAGACAACCTACCCAAAGCCCCCCTTGTTCACCCCAAAGAAGTTTGGTCTGCATGGGCTCAAACAGCTGATTTATGAAGTGGTGAACTCTTGTTAATGATTGTCTATAGTGTCTACAGTTGTAATGAATCGGATGGGGGTGGTGATATACCGATGGAATCTGAATCCTAAACATTATTCTTAGTTAATGATTCTGCTTACAGTGCACTGTTTTTAAGAAACTGTCAAGTTCCGTTTCGTTTTGATTTTATTTGGAACAAATATTGCTTCTCTTTTAATGTATCCCAATTTGTACCATGCCTTCCTTATTAAAGGAACACATGTCAGCTTCTCTGGTGATTATTTCAAGGGATCTTGTTGAATGTGCATTAGCTGAACAGGGCCCTTACATTACTGAATCAACAAGTCCTAAATATTTATTACAAGTCCCAAGGTATTCTTAGGAAGCTTCCTTATACCAAGGCAAACCATTTGTCCATCTAGCTCCATATTGTGTACACCAGTAGTAGCCAACCTGATGCTATGGACTACAGCTCAATCACAACCTGATGCTATGGACTACAGTCCACATGCTATGGACTACAGCTCACATCACCCCATCCAGCATGGACAATTGCCATGGATGATGGGTGTTGTAGTCCACAACATTTGGAGGGCACCATGTTGGCTATCACAGTTCACACTAACTAGATGCAGTCCCCCAGTGTTTCAGAGATGAATTTCCCCCAACTCTAGTTGGAGATGCTGGAGACTGAAGCTGCGACCTTCTGAGCTACATCCCTGAAGTTCAGAGCATAGCACATTTGCTGCTTTATCTAGGTGAAACTGAAGAAAGAGCCACTTTTTTAGTATGTGTGGGAGCATAGTGCTGACATCACAAGCACCTGCTACTTGTAGTAGTTAAATAAGTCACTGGAATGTTAGCACCTTTTCCCCCTTCACTGAATGTTCCTTTGTTTCCTGGGTGTTCCTATCTACTGTGATGAGAGAGAGTTCCTAGTAACACTTAGTTTTTGTTTTTCCAGTGGCCACTGGTTACAGGCCAGGGGTGATGGGAAAGGCTTGATGAGCAGGATCAGGCCCACAGACTGGCGATTCACCACCACCACTTTGAGTAGGCTGGAGAGCTGGACAGACTGCCCCAAGCAAATTTCCCCCTGTTGCCCACAGTAAGGAGACCTGTTGCTGCCTTACAGTTTCCAGAGATGGACGGGTTCAGGTATCTGTCAAGTCTGCTTTGATCACCACCACAAACAACTGGATTGAGGTGGTTTGTGCTTTGCCTTTGGTCTCTGCTATCAGTCCATCTGACTTGTTTCCATCAGCTACAGCTCTTGGCCACCCTCATTGGGAGATAGGCGGTAAGGTGAGGGATCTCACCTGGACAGAAATACTTTCTCTGTTTCTGAAGAACACAGCACCATCCAGTACACAAAGCATTCTCTGTCTGCTTTGCCAGGTCCCCTTCCTTCCAGTATCAAACTCTGGACGTCTGATAATTTTCAGACAGAAAGCTCACACCTGGTCTTGTTGAGAATGCCTAAGCACACCCTAAACACTTGATCCCTGCTGTTTGGGGTGGTGGAGCTGCTGCAGCAGAAAAGTGGCAGGTCAAGCAAAGGGTTAATACCCCCTCTCCCTTGCTGTTTCTCTGCTAGAAATCATCCAGCAGAGAAGCAGACTGTCCAGGCTTCTTACAAGTTTTTTGAGCACTGCTGGATAATGAGCAGCCGTCCTGCCGATGCCCAGCTGTGGGTTAAGCCAGTGACGGCCTGCCACTTTGTTCTACCCTCTTTCTTTCTTAACCTTGCAGGGCTGTGCACCCAGTTACAAATACTCTCCACTGGCCTCTTTTACTGCTGTGCTGGAATCAACTCTTCACTGAATGTGCAGCTCATGCCCACAGAAAAGTCTATTTAAATTAAATCACGTTGCATGAAAGAGAGAAAAAGAAAGACGAAAATGATCAAAGCTGTGTTTTGAAATATAGCCAGAGATAAGAGCGAGCTAATAAACTGAGGGCCACAAGATTGATCTCCCTGCAGAGTCCTTCATCCCTTTTGCCAGGATATTAGACGCAAAAGCAAAGCAGACGATGGCTTTGCCTTTGCCGCAGGGGCTAGGCTGGGCATTCAGTTATCTCCTCTGTCCTCTCCCAAGCCGAGGTTTGCAATCCCAAGGACCGACTACAAGCCCTGGGCACCTTGCGAGTGCATGGCATCTTTTTATTACTCCTATTAAGGAGAGCAGAGCCAGGCCGGAATAAGAAGGAGCCGCTGAGGTAATAAAAAGTAGTGATACTAAAGTGGCCTTTTGATCTGTCCGTAGCACTTTCCCTGCTTCACAGCATTCCTTAGGCCAGGGAGCCTTTGGACTAAAAAATTAAATGGCTAGATAGGCAAAAGCAAAGGCTACAGCAAGGGAGTCTAGCCATTCTCTCCAGGAAGAATTCCAGATGCCTTCCTGGCTCACAGCCACACTTGGGCTGATGGACTTTTCTCCTTCAGCTAAAGATCATGGATTTCCTGTTCTCACCTCCAGCTTTTGCTGCCTTGTCCTGTGCAAATGTGACAAAGTCCATTGATTCAAATTGACTTAAGGGTGCCTAACTACATCAGGCTATTGGTTGGCCGGAGTCTACTGCTGGGCATCTGCTTGGGCTCAATGACATGGTTATTTCTGAGTCCTATTAAAACCATCCAGCCTCTAGACTCCCTCTGGAAGGGTGAGAATCTCAGCATTTATGAGGTCCAGGAATGATTTACAGTAACAGGTGCCCACAGTGGTAGCAGGGGAACTGTGGCAGATGAACTGTCAGGCCCAGGTACCAGATGGTAAAGAAACAAAGCCCCAAATTTGCTACTTAAGCCAATCTCACGCAATGTTCGCATTTCACACACAATCTGAACTTGTGATCGGGAGGAAGAGGATGGTCAGCAGGAGAAACAGTGGAGGAACAGGATAGGAAGCAGAGTGGCTTCAACCTATCTCTGGTATTTAAGGGTGCAAGTGGACATTGCCTTTGGCAATCCCTTGCTCCCTTGACTTCTTGGTCAGAGGTTTGCATGCAATTGACAGTCACGCTCTTGCAGCTCTGGAGAGGCTTCATTTCTAAATCACCAGTCAGACTTGGGCTGCAATCCTAAACATAATTACTTGAAACTGGATGCAAATTGAAATTAATGAGACTTGCTTCCAAATAAACCTGGTTAGGATAATTCTGTACACGTACTCTCCAGGCCCAGGACTCATCATCGCTGCCTGCCAAGGATTGAGGTATAAGCTCTAAAGATCAGGGACAGTGTCCATGGCTTGGAACACTAATGGGCTAAATTGACATCTTCCTTTAATATTTCTGCCCGACATTTGCTAGCACAAAGTCTTGCATTTTTTTTTTTTTGCAGCTGATTTAACCATATAATCCGGTGCTGGGGATAAGAACTCATGCAGCAGATCTGGATCTTCAGGGAAGGGATGGAGGGATGAGGATTGGCAGAAACCAGCCCCTCACTGAAGGAACAGGATAAGGGAGATCCTGGAATCTCCAATTAAGAGATTTCAAAGGTTCATTCAATTGCATTTACAGCTTATTCACACACATCTAGTTCGCACCACCAGCACAAGAACAAAGTTTAGGGCACTGTTTGGGCAGATGCATACTGGGCTGAGATGGTAAATGCTTAGGAGATCCCTTGGAACAGAGGAAGCTGCTTTGTCCTGAGCCATAATATTGGGCCACCCAGTTCAGCAGCTCCTCAGGGCTGCAGGTAGGAGTCTTTTCCAGCACTACCTGGAGATATCAGGGATTGAACCTGGGACCTACAATATGCAAAGCAAAATGTCGTTCTACCACTGCACTCAGTGTTTGCTTTGAAGTGGCTAGAGTTTGTAGAACACAGAGTTCCATGTTGTGCACTGGAATAGCAAAACATCCTCCAGCTCTATGTATTGAACATTGTACCTATTCAATAAGCACAGTATCTGTTCTCTCATTATGGGTTTGGTTTACTGTTTTGCTGGCTGACATTTTTAGATAATCAGTAAAACTCCGTTCCATCATGCCTTCTGATCTTCTGAGGTCTGCTGAATTTACCTAGTGATTTCTCTTTTCAGTCTTGTTTCATGATTGGTTGCATCATATTGTAATCAGTGTTTTGTGATGTGCTTATTGTGAGCTACTTGGCTGTTGTAAGCTGCTTCAAGGTCCTTTGCATAGAAAAGTGGCCTATAAATATAAACAAACCTAATATAAATAACACTGAGAGAACCTGCGGGCTACTGCACTGGTCCAGTTGGCAAGTTAAAGGCCATTATATTCAGGAACAGGACCTAATGACAATTTTGTCCTGGAGTACTGAATTTTGCATTTCTGAATACTTTAATGGTTTGGGAATGAGCTGTTGCATGACAGTAAAATGGTGACAATATAAAACATCCAAATGTGAGAATGTGCTTACTGAGTTGTAAGCAGGTGAGGATTTCTAAGCACAAATTCTAAAAAATACTTTTGGCAAAACATTGCACCAGATTGCTCATTGACCTGATGACAACAAGCTCTGCTTGTAAATTTGCTTGTTTTCTCCTATCAAACTATGGAAGGAAAAGTACAGCCCAACATTGAATACGGGAGGGGGGGGGGATTGCAATGGATTCTGTTCTGCCTGATGTGTATCATCATCCTGCCAAAACTCAACACAATCCAGAGCCTGAGGAAAACCCATCACCATAGAATAAATATGCCATTGAAGGTGTGGATTTGCATGGATGACCATATATCAATGAACCTGCAGCCTGAAACCTGTAGATCTCCTTAGCGACCAAGCTTGCTGGAGGGTTCCATTATTTTAAAGCAGTAAATGGGAATTTCCAATAGCTCTGGCTTCCCTTGTTACTACAAGGCTATAATGCAAAAGACTGGACCTGAGTAATTCTTAAAAACCACATTATTATTATTATTATTATTATTATTATTATTATTAAAATGTACGCTTTGCCTATGCAGATACCTGAACCAGTTCAGATTCTGCATCTGGCAACTTTACTCTTCACAGAGTTGAGGAAAAGGTTTAATTTCTAGCTCTTCATCCCAGGCAACAATCTGAAAAGTTGTAATTGTTTTGGAATAAAAGGGAAGTGAGAATCATTGGCGTCAGTAGTAGTAAGCCTGACAAGCTCATGTCTGGCTAACTAGACCCTTGGTGATCTTCAGCAGACCCCCTTTACCACCATTCATGGTCTGCCCTGAAAACCAGCTCCTCTTTCTATAATTTGCAGCTGTCCATCACTAGCCAAGATTTTTGTTATTGCTGAAGAGTGGAGTCATGCTTGCGCTCATTGATTAATCAATAGCCTTAATTGAGTTGCAGCTCTTTAATGGATAGCCCACTGGCTCTTGTTTTTTAATCCCCTTGCACACATTGACCCAAGTCACTCACCTGTAGAAAACTGCTTATGCAGCAGAAGAGGCCATTGGGATCATGAAGGTCGGTCATGGGCTTCAGTCCAAGTTCATAAGCAGAAAGCAAGGCTTGAGCAGATTTTCTTTTTCTGAGAGGAGGAATAAAGTCATTTTGGTTTAAAAGGAGGGAGGATAGTGTGGCTGGACAGTCTATCCAAGCTCTTTTAAATCCCCACTGAACCCCCCCCCCCAATTATTTTATAGTGATAGAGTTCTCTTCATCCAGTGAAGATCCTTTAGTGAAAAATGGAGGGAGGTGATTCTTTGGCTTGGTCCTGAAAGATTCTCATTCTGAACATTAGCTTCTACTGCTGACAATATTGCTTTTTAGGGTCCATTTATTAGCCAGAGAAATTTGGTGAGGGTTAGAGAAAAGGTCTCACAATTTTAATGAGATGCTCCTTGTACCATCAAAGCCAGACATGGTTTCACATCCTGATACATTGGAGGACATCAGACTGCATGATTGTGATTTCCAACCCAGCACTGCTTACCTTGAGGTTGATTAAGGCAACATGACATCAGAGGTAGCCAGCCATGCTATCTCTTAGACACTCTCTCTCTCTCTCTCTCTCTCTCTCTCTCTCTCCAGTGACCATACAACAGAGCCTTTCCCTAGAATCACATCTGCAAGATCTTCAAGCCATGCATCTTTCTTTTCCTTTTGGAGTTCAGGGCACAGCCACTTGCTTCTGTTGCTCTGCCTTTGCGGAACAGGAGCTCTGAATGGGAAGTCCTAATTTCTGAGCATGAAGGGATCTAGGGCTTAACACTGTTTGACACAAGATCCTCCTTTTCTTAGGTCATCACTGCAATTTGCAGGCCTACTCTTCAATGCATTGTGTCACATATTTCACATTATTTCTGATTAGGCTACCATTTATCTGAAGTGACAAAGCATATTTGCATCAGTACATAACCTTGTTCAACACAAATGGCATTAGGGCTAAATCTAATGCTATATTTTCCAATGCGAGCATTGACATTTATGTGAAGGAGGGGGAGTGTTTCACTTCTAGTGTTTGACTTTTTAAATGTGCCATTTCAAAGGAACAGGAACATTTTAAAATTACAATCCTCGCCTCACCTCACCCCACCCCAGCCACCGGGGTTAATATCAGTATAGGAAAATGTTTGATGAAAGATGATCTACAGCTATCTATGCAGCCCCAAAACTTGCATAGTTACATATCAACAGACATTAGTTTGTGTGTGTTTGTGCATCTGTGCAAATTTAGTTATTTTACTTCTGTGTCATCTGAGACACTTCATTTATGATAAAATATGCTGTGTCTAACTGAAAAGAGCAAACACTTTCTCCGTTAATGAGCTGTTATGGACTAGCTCCCCAGGAAACTAATTAATATACCTCTTTGGATACATCTGGCTAACACCTGGCCACTTTTTGTGGAAATGCAGTTCCTTGCAATGTGATTCACTCCTCCAATACCCCACATGGGACAAACTCCTTTGCTTATAATAAAATATAGACTGCACTGAAAACTTGGGTCTGCCCACTTGTCCTACGTAGTTCATGTAGCCTGAAGTTTGGCTATTTCTAGCAGTTGCCAAAGGGGCACTCACTGAAGCTCAGAGGTCAGTCAGTGGGTCCACCAATGCTCAACACAGCATACATTCTTCAGGCAAGTCCAAGGCTGCACACAATCCTCAACCTTCCTAAGCACCTGGTAGGATGAGATGAATGGGAGGAGAGAATGTCCTCCCAATGCATATATCCTCTCCTGCCTTCCTTAACATCTCCACAAAAACAATATCCAGCTCCTTCCTCCATGTTTTTGACCTTCCTGGCCCTTGGCTGACTCACTCCCTTCTTTACCCAACTTTCCCACCAAACCACTAGGTTTGTTACCCTGTTTTTCTTCATTTTCGCCTTGTTTCTAAATCCAATGCCTCCCAAGTCTAACTCTTGCCTTCTTGCTTCTTCCTGTTTCAATACCTTTCTTCTTAGCTCCACCCTCTAAAGTCTCCTTCTGACAACCTGTTTACTGAACATCCATCCTGATTTGCTTGTGCAAAAGGTTATGCGGAGGTTAGATTCTATCTGGTCGTTATTGAATGTTTCTTCTGATTTGTTTGTGGAGCAGTTTCATGGCAATAAGCATTCATCCTGATTTACATGCAGATCATTCATATGCTTTTCCCGTTACTTGTTCGTTCATGTATTTCCCATCACTTTTCTAAACACAAAAAGTCAATTTCTTAGACGTTCTTAGATGGTTTGCTTAATCTTGCAATCTTACCTCACCTTCCCAGCTGCTAGTGTCCTCCAAGGGGGCTACGCCAGCCTGGCTTAAGTGCAGTTCAAAGAGGGTGGGGTCCCTTTACCCAGTGAGACATTTTCCCAAGACTTCCAGGTGTTCCCAGTTGCTAGTGGTGGTCTTACTGTGTTGCTGCTGCTGCTGCTGCTGCTGCTGCTGCTGCAGTAGTGCTGCTTCACTCGACTGAGAAACCCAAGACATGCCCACAGCTACCTGAGAAGCCACATCTGCAAAATGCAGGACAACTAGCAGAGCCTTGCCCTTCACAGGTCTTAACTCAGATTCAGATACTGTACTGCATAGCATTTGCACCCATCTGCAGAAATTTGCTCAGGGAAGCACAGCTGCATCTTCAGAAGTAATATGAAAACCAACCCTTAGGGGCTGGGCCTACAGGAACTTGGGGCTTTGCTCTCAAGCTCTGCAGAGCTCAGGAACATATGAAGGGGGATTCCCATCCCGTTTTATCATCCCCAACAAAGCAGCCCTGGGTTCTCTCTCATCTGCTCCATGAGATTTTCTCCCTCTGAGCCAAATGATTTTGTTTGTTTGTCCCGTACTGGTTTGAAGGAGATCCTCCTTAGTGATGGGGCCAGGGGCCAGGACTAATTGGAGAGCTGGCATTTATGGGCTGCTGCCTATTACTAAAGACAGAACTAGATGCCATGGATTAGCCAGGTGCCCTGGAGACCCAGTTGAGCGCTGTGCTGTCTCCACCCCCTCTCCGCTTGGCTGTCATGCCAGTGTTACTGTAATGAGCAGGAGAAGAGAGAGCTGGACTGTTTCGGTGCTTCTCACCCTCCGCATCTCTGATGGGTACGGCTGAGCTGCAGCATCTCCTAGTACACAGTGGTATAATTAGTGCCAGGGGGCAGCCGAGGTGGTCTAGCCCCACTAATGAGTACAGCCTTAGGCCCTTTTCATTTCCTTCCAGAAGATTGGCTTGAATGGGCGACAGCAAGGAAGCAGAGCATGCTGTATTTAAAATCAAACCACTGTGGAGGGTTTGTGGGCAGGTGCCCCTCACACAGAAAGAAATACAGGGCTTGGAAGACACCAAAGGCCATCTATCCTAGCCTTTGCCAACCTGGTGCCCTGAATTGCAGCTCCCCTGGGGAGCAGATCTATTCCCACACTCTACAATGAGGCAGAATTCTGCAAATGTTCCTGACAGGATGAGGAGTAATAGGCAGCAGCCCGTATGAGGATGGGCTTGAGGGCTACCCTGCCTCTTGGCCATTCCTGGGAGGTGGGACTGCACATCAGCAGTGAGTGTGGCCAAGACAATGGCAGCAGATAGCCTGGGGTGTCCACTTGTAGCAGGACCAAAAGCTTACGGTCAACTAGACAGGATGTCAAGTGCGCCATTGGAAAGCCTGCCAGGTTGATTTTTAAATTTAGTCATTTTGCTGGGGCCACACCACAAGTGGAGGTGAGGTTAAACCCTTTCCTCAGCTCTCTCCCTATACTGCTGTGAGCCTTGGTGTGGAGAGGGGGAGTTCTCACTGGCAGCAGTGGGTCTTTGGGGAGGCTGTGCTATGCCTTTCCACCTACCAGCTTGAGGGAAAGCAGCCAAGGAGTTAGTCGACAATGACATCCGGAGAAAACAAGCCTCCTTCTCTTGTTGCAAAAAAAAGCTCCTTATTAACTCCAGGTGCATTTAGATATTGTTTTTCATAGTTCTTTAGCCTCTCTGGATTTCTGTATATTTTTACTGTGCATTTCCTCTAAATTGCAGTCCTTCACCCCGTGGCCTCCACTTGGCCTTTTGCTTCTTTTAAACAGTATTATCTCATTTAGTGGCCCAGCATTTCATCTGGTTTTCTCTCTGGCTGTTGCATTCCTCCTTGGAGTGTATTTTAAGGAACACTTTCCTGTTACAGCTTCTGAGTTATTTCATTGGCAGTAAATTGACAAGCTTGCAAGCTTTCGCCTAATATCAGAGAACAATAGGACAACCTTTTGTGGTGCTGAAAGCAACATAGCCGGTGCACTAAATCAGTTCAAACAATATATTCTAATCTCAGCAAAGCTTTTACGGTAGTTACATAATTATACAGCAGTTATCCCATCACTGCAGGGGTCCTCATACAATGTTGTAATGAACCTCCCTAAGTCAAGAAGGAAATTGCTTTAACCTCTCTGAGGGTAACACAAACAGCAGAACGGCTGATTGCTTGTTTGCCAATGCTTACTCAGCTCAGGCTAAGAGAAAACAATGTCCAATGAAAAGGAGGGCAAGCCCAGGGTGTAATTTAAAGTCCTTATTCCCCAAGGGCATTGGAGAAACAAAAAGTGCACAGAAAACATAGACTAGCCATATGGCAGAAGTCAGTGCCTTAATTAGCAGATAGGAATGGCTGGGGGCAAGTTCTGGGCCTCAATCCTGTTAGCTAAGGAAGCCTTTACTTGCAGACAGGGCATGCTTTCCTTGGGTAGAAACTATGCCCACCTTTTATTCTGCCTTTCCTTCTCCCTTGTGGTTGGATGGACTGCTAGCTTACATCCTCCATGATAGCAGAAAGCTTACTCCAAAAGGCTAGAAGGTGAAGATATGGAAACTGCTTGAGTCACTGTTAAACATTAACCACATGGGGACACACACACACACACACACACACACACACACACACACGAGTTGTCTCTGGATAATGCAGAATTAATGGACAAATTCATGGATGGTTGCTGTGTTCTCCTGCTTTTCTCCTTCCTTTTGTTTGCCACATGCTGGGAGCGGGCTTTTAAGTCCAACCTGGCTGCTGTAGCAGCAGCAGCAGCAGCAGCAGGCAAGCAAGCAGACTGCCAAGTGAGAGGGAAGGAATAACAACAGGGAGGAAATGGGTCTATGGGCCAACTGGCAATTGTCCAGGAGTTGAACTGAGCTTGGGTGCTGCCAGTTGCCGACCTCAGCCATAAAGGCTTCCTGTATGGTTAATTAATGAAACAAAGGAAAGCAAACACACACAAACACAAACACACAACACTGTGTATGCATATGTGTTGTTTGCAGCTTATTCTGAACAGCTGGAGAATCTTCACCAGTAAACCAGTTACTTCTGTAGCCTTCTCTGTGATTTATGTGCTGAAGCCTAGATAAACTGCATCCTCCTTATTTATATCCCTTTTTAGTGGTAGTCCCATAATAATGTTGTAGATATTCACAAAAAAATTCAAAATAGCTGCTTGAAGCAACACCCTGGGTTATTCCCTGCCTCAGGTTATAGAAAGCAACTGTTGTGCATATGGAGTTTCGAGAACATGTGATGCTTTATATGATCTGATGTATGAAATGAATGTGCAAAACTGTGAAATGATGTCTCTGAAATGGAAAATCACTTAATAATTACATGTCTCACACCGTCAACTTCACTCAGTGAACCCAAAAAAACATAAGGCAGGTGGAGATTAATAATACATATATATCTATATATATATATAGAAGTTAAGAGGAAAGCCAGTGAATTGGTGCATGGAACTAGTATCTGACAAAGTTGTCAACCGTATAAAGAGAGGTTGCTTAAACTGAGGTGGCTTGGGCAAATGCTCAGAAACACGTTCCAGAGGGCACTCTGTGCAAGGTGACGTGAAAGAGGCCAAAATGTTTACAGCATGGTACAAAAGACGTGTATGATCTCAAATATGTATTGGGAGGGGCAGGAATTACCGTATTTTTCGCTCTATAACACGCACCTGACCATAACACGCACATAGTTTTTAGAGGAGGAAAATCCGTAGGCATGCCACCCGTAGGCATTCCCTCCGTAACACGCACAGACATTTCCCCTTACTTTTTAGGAGGAAAAAAGTGAGTGTTATGGTGCAAAAAATACGGTAAATAAAGCTATTTTTTATTAGGCGTTTCATTCAGAATCTGCCTGCTTCTGAGTATCAGATGCTGAGGGGGGAGGATGACAACAAGGGGGACTCTTTATGTGAGGTTTCTGAAGACATTTAGCCGGACACTGTGAGAAACAGGATGCTGGACCAGATGGACCTTTGCTTTGATCTAGCAGAGCTTTTTCATGTGTTAAAATATTCTTCTGATTCTAGAGAAAGGAGGGGGGTTTGGTTTATGTAAAGAGAGCCAACTGATGGACAGCCTTGCCTTATAGACCAGCTTTTGATGACATAGTGCCATCCAGATGTTTGGGATTACAGCTCCCATCAGCCCCAGGCAGCTGTAGCTATTGAGAGGGCTCTTGCGCTTGGATCCTGCTTGCAGGTTTCCCCACAGGCATCTGGTTGGCCACTGTGAAAACAGGATGTTGGACTAGAACCAGCAGGCTCTCCTTATGTTCTTTTGATGGGTTCCTGTTCTGCTAGTTGCCTGAATAAGTGTTAAATCAGAAGCAGAAGATGAACAAGAAAGAGGGGAGGAGAAAGAGGTGCAAAGGTGTGTGTAGGATTTGTGTGGTCTTTGGGCAATTCCATGCTTAGACGGCCATTTTATGCTGGCGCCACAAATCCCCTGGGCTGTGATTTGGACCATCATGAGACTGAAACAGTCCCTGTCTCCTCTATGTCTATCAGGAGCTTGATTCAGCAAACATTAGTTACACTAAATATTCAGTCTAGAAAAACTGAACTTGTTCCCTAATACAATGCACCCCAAATTTCCAGAGCCCTGAACCTGTACCCCAAGAGACTTGCTCACATACAATATGTAGCAATAATAATATAAAAAAGCATCACACTGCCCTACTGCAGACCCCATTTAATCCAGAACAGCAGCAATTGCTTCTGTCTGTGCTGAAGGACGAAAAAGGTGGCCTATACAAAGCCTCAGGCAAAGCAGAAGAACCAGTGCCCCAAAAGTCATTCCTGTCAGTTCTGGGTAATGAAAACAAGGTCTCTGGGATGCAGAAATTCACCAGGGATTTCAATGGATGGTTGGTGTTTGATGTATGAGGCGAGTTAAATTGGTATCAATAAATACTAACCCTGGAATGACGTTCTTTAATTATCAGCGCAGATTATACATCACTTCAAAGCAAACAAACAGCATGCATCGGGCCACAGAGGAGCCGTGTGCAAAATGCAAAGCAGAGGCTGGGCACAGCAGTGCCGCAGAGCAGCTAAGAATTGCAAAGTGCATGGTTAGGAGGGTGTGTATAATCTTCTTGCAGGGTATTGAGCAAAAAAAACCCCACTTAAGTTCAGTCTCTGGATCCATGTCTCTGAGATGTCCTTGACTTTGAATAATTATTTAGAAAAAGACCTAAGGGAGTCAGGGGCAGGGTTGTGGGGTAGCAGTTTCTGGCAAGGATCTGTCTTTTCCCTTCCCTTGTTGTGCCTGGCTTGGCTTGATTGCTTGAGCTATGTGGCTCCACCTGTGTTTCCTTCCTGCACAAGCTGTGGCTGGGAAGCATGTATTGGTCTACCTTCTGAGCAAGGAGAAGAACTATACAGGTATTAGATGGATTTAAAAGGGGATTAAGCAAATTAACGGAGAACAAAGCCATTAATGATTAGGAGTTGCAATGGTTATATGCATCAGGATCAGAGGCACCATGCCTCTAAATAACAGTTGCCAGGGAGGGACAGCAGGAGGGGACTGTTGTGCTCACGTTGTTCTTATGGACTTGTCATAATGCATTTGGTGGACCATTGTGGAAAAGCAAGATGCTGGGCTGGATAGGCTTTTGTGACATCCTTCAGGACAGAGCAGGTGGAATCTAAGAACAGGTATTCTTGGGAAATACTATCATCCATGTGGGAAGTCTTCAGAAACTGGGAATGATGAACATATATTCCTAGGGCAGCAGCAGGGTGAGAATCTAGGGGCAATGCAATCTAGGGTAGGCCTCCAGTAAAGGTGGTGCACATTGGTGTATGGACAGAGGAAATGAAGTGCCAAAGGAGATGTTTTTATACAATATGAAAAAATGTGTGTGTCCCCCGGTCTGGTCGAGAGAAGCCGAGCGATGCGACACGTGTTCTCCGGATACACCAGAATACAAACGGGGTGGGTGGAGGGGCAAGAGAGCCGGCGCAGAGCCGACGAACGCCCTCTCGCGGCAAGACTGCGACCCGCAGGCCCTTGCGCCTCTTTCCCACGCGGCGCGAGCGTCCGCGCTCCAGCTCTCTTCCTGCTCGGAGGCGGAGCAGCAGCGCGCAGCGGGCGCCAAGGGCTTGTTGCCCGGACACCTCCCCTGCCGGCCAGGGGCGTGGGCGCCGCCTCCGCCCCTCCTCTCGCGGCCTTTGCTGGGTGTCTCAGGCGCTGCGCTGTCCGCCATGGCTCCGCTGCGCTTCGCTGCCAACCTGGCGTGGCTCTTCCAGGAGAAGCCGACGCTGCCGCAGCGCATAGAGGCGGCTGCGCAGGCCGGCTTCCGAGCGGCGGAGTTGGGCGTCCCTTACGCTTGCAGCGCCGAGGAGCTGCGGGAGGCGGCAGACAAGGCCAAGCTGGAGCTGGTCCTGCTCAACGCCCCGCCAGGTACCCGACCGAGTTGCCCGTGGCTAGAGCCCTTCCCTCGCAGACATAATACGCTCTCTCCACCCGGACCCAGCCTTCTCCCATGACCTCCATAGGCACTACTACAACGGGGTCGGCTTTTCACGGAAAGGGTGAAAAGGCAAGCAGGCAGAAGTCAGCAGGTAGAGCTTAATAGTCTCTGCGTCTTTCTGGAAACACTAAATCTCTTTTCTGCCTGCTGCTGTACAGCTTTTACCTTTTTTTAAAAAAACAAACAACAAAGTTGTAGACCTCACCTGTTACCAGTTGAAACTTGCTACCGGTTCCTGCAGGTGCAAAGTCCACCACCTCTTTTCCTCTTTCTCTGTATCAACCTTGGCACCCAAGATAGTGCCCAACGTCTCCCTCTCACTTTACTGTACACTGGATGTCTCTTTCACAGGCTTGGAGAGAAGATATGGGTCCATTTTCTTGCCCCCCAAGCCCTGCTGCCTCCCAGAATGGCCTTTTCCCTTACACTCAAAACAGTGGTTGTTTCAATTGAAGATATTCCTAGTAGAGGTTATAGACTGCCCTTCTACTTGCCAAAGACCAAGCAAATAAAGCTGTTTGTTCTGTACCTCTCACCTGTTCCTGACCCCAAACATAGGAGCACTTAGCTGACATATAGGACAGCAGGTATCATTTATGGTAGACATCTATTTCCTACTATTGTTCCCTGCAACTGGTGTGTGTGTGTGTGTGTGTGTGTGTGTGTGTACAGTGGTACCTCGGGTTAAGAACTTAATTCGTTTTGGAGGTCTGTTCTTAACCAGAAACTGTTCTTAACCTGAAGCACCACTTTAGCTAATGGGGCCGCCTGCTGCTGCTGCGCCGCCACTGCACGATTTCTGTTCTCATCCTGAAGCAAAGTTCTTAACCCTATTTCTGGGTTAGCGGAGTCTGTAACCTGAAGCGTATGTAACCTGAAGTGTATGTAACCCAAGGTACCACTATATATATTGGGTAAATTTTACTGCTCTTTCTCCAGGAAACCAAGATGGTGACAGGGGCTTAGGGGCAGTGCCTGGCCGCCAGCATGAATTCCGGGAGGCCCTGGCTTTGGCTGTGAAGTACTGCAAGGTCCTGAAATGTCCAAGGTAGTATTTTAAGTAGTTAAGATATATGTATATTGAACACCAGTGTCTTCCTTGTGCCATGATACAGGAATGATCAGAATTGCTGCAGTGGTTGTTGTGTTAATTGAGTCACACGTCTCCTCACTATTGCACTTTGAAAGTGAAGTGGTATAATTTAAGTGCCTTTTTCATCACAGACCCATGCAAAAGCAGGCCCTCAAACCTGGAAAGAAAGCAAAGGGCAAGTTATGTGTTTGCCTGTTTTTTTACTTGTTTGTCAGCATACCTGCTAGCCATGCTAGAAAGAATCAATTGCTATCCTTTATTGAAATGAAGCATCTTTCCTCATCTTCCCCCTGCCCCCACTCCACTCTGGGGTCTTCTTTGCTAAAGGTGGGAAATGTGCTAAGGAAGGAGGCACAGGATCTAGCCCCTTTCCAAAGCTCCGTGTCCATAGTTCCATAGTATTTTTCTTGCCTTATGCAAGGAAACCATAAATTTATTTTACCCCTGCTGCTGCTGCAAATCTTCCCTTGCTCAGGGTAGTGTCTTCCTGCATTAAAATATGCAGCATGCAGCCTTTATTAGGACAGTCTTGTAGTACATAAATATTTTAAAAAGGAGAAGGGCAATTAAAGGCCAAATATGAGCAAAAGGGAAGAGAGTCTTACAGGAAGATAATTTTTGCACAGTCATGTATTATTTCAACGGAGGGGCTGGTTTTAAGGAGGATTGAAGCAGGGTGGTGTGATGGACAGAAAGTGGAAATTTGACTCCAAAGATAGGGAGGAGGAACAAAACCTAAAGAACAGCAAAAGCACACAGTTAGCAGCAAGGTGGAATAAGGGGATGCAAGGGAGGAGAGAGGTCAAGTGTTGCTGGTGAGAACAGTGGAGATTAAGATCCTTCTATTAGTGAATACACACATTCTCTCCCATTTAGGGCGTCCCCAGCCCTGGCGCTGAGATTGGCACCTTTGGTAAAACTAGCTACTTTCCTGCCTGGAGTGGTTTTGTTTTAAAATCTTGTTTATTCATTCACTAGTTAAAAGACAAGTGTAATAAGAACAGCTTTTCCATTTTAAAGGCTTTTATTTTCTGAACACAGTGGCATCTTTAGACATGACGCAGCCGGTCTATCACTCTCAAGGCAAACCCATTGTGGGAGGAGCCATAGTTCAGTGATAAGAGCAAATGCATATTCTTGCATTGCAAGGGGTTGGACTAGATGATCCTCAGGGTCTCTTCCAACACTACAATTCTGTGCTTTGCATGCAGAAGGTTTAATGTTCCATCCCGGGCATCTACAGGTAGTGTTGAGAGACACCCGCCTGAAACCCTGGAGAGCCACTGCAAATCACTGCAGATCAGCCTTTCTCAGCCTTGGGTCCCTAGAACTTGTTGTACTACAACTCCTATCATTCCTAGCCAGCAGTGGCCAGTGGTCAAGGACAATGGGAGTTGTAGTTTAATGACTTCAGGGGACCCAAGGTTGGGGAAGGCTGGTGTAGACATTGCTAAGCTAAACAGACCTGTAACCTACCAATATAAAGTAATTTCCCATGTTCATCTCAAGCGGACATGAACTTCTGGATGGGATGTTTAGCAGTGTAGTCAACAGAGATTCAAATGAGTAGCCACATCAAAGGGATGAACCAACCCATGCAGCCCCATTTAGGTGCATTACTGAGTATGGAAGTGTTGCTTGCAGTCTCTGCTGTCCAACAGAATGAGACACCTCACCTCTGAGTGCGGAGGGAGAGAAAACATAGGCAGTAAGACACAGGCTAGTAATGAGTGACAGATGTTAGGATATTTCCAAAAGCTCACTGGTAATACCAATTTTGCATGGCACTTTGCGTTACACGAAGAAAGCAGAACAAAGTGGTGCAGCTGGCTATTTTTGTGTAAGACCATGCCCTTTTAACTTGGAAAATTAACACCAGTCTGTTTTTGCAGTCATACTCGGCAACACTGTTTGGTATTTTGCTAAACTGTAAAACAGACACACTGAAACCAAGCAGACATAAATTTGTCATAACTAATGCAAGTTCGATTTTAGTGGGTTCACTCCAAGTATGATTTTAGTAGGTAAAGGTAAAGGGACCCCTGACCATTAGGTCCAGTCGTGGCCGACTCTGGGGTTGCGGCGCTCATCTCGTTTTATTGGCTGAGGAAGCCGGCGTACAGCTTCCGGGTCATGTGGCCAGCATGACTAAGCCGCTGACTAAGCATGACTACTAACTATTTTAGATACCACCAATTAGTTAGAAATCCCATTCATCCTCAAGCAACACATGCATGGAAATGGTGAAAGCACATCATCATTCCTACCCAACTGATTGTGTGTGTGTCCAGCATGGCGATCAAATACTACTAAGGTTTTGTCAGTCTGCCTATCGTGATTTTGCGTATCTGGCCTGTGGGTGCTGTTTGTGAGCTCATAATCTATGCCAAGCTAGGTGAGCTCATGGTAAATAACAGAATATAGTTTGTATGATTTTGATACAGACGTTCTTGTCATTCCTTCTACATGTTGCAGGTGTTAGCTTATCCCAGCTGAAACCCTGGTGTAGTGATGTGTGTTGATTGCTGAGTGCTGGAGGTGGCTTCGTGGGTCAGTGCATCTCCTCAGGGGAAAATTAAAGCGGGCATGAGACAGCTTTCACTTCAGTAGCATCATATCAGCATCGTGGATGCCTTGAGGGCAGAAAGCCGTCAGCACCGCTGCTTCTGTCCCTCTTCCATCCTGATCCAGCCTTTTGCTTACAGGATCCACATTATGGCCGGGCGAATTCCTTTGGGTGCTGAGAGGGAGGAAGTGTCAGCAGAGATGGAAGCCACCTTCATTGAGAACCTCAGATATGCTGCTGACGTCCTGGCTCAGGTAGGGGCTGTTAAGCAGCATACCTGCACTGCTTCATCAGACGGGTGAGGTGCCTATTCAACACTGATTCCATTTGGTGGTGAGACACTTTCCTGAGCTCCAGCTCCAGAGAACCCAAGAGGCAAAGTGTTAGCAAGACCTGCTTAAAGAAGCTCCACCCCAGTTATTAGGAGGGCACAAAGGAGTGATTGGGCACTAGTGGCAGTGGTTAGGAAACTGGCCAGTGACAAGAAATAATATAAAAGAGGTGAGCTGCCCAGCAGCAACTTTCCTTCGCTTGCTAGCCTAAGGCACTGAGTGGCTATTCTTCCATTTCCTTGCTCTGGTATTACAGGAAAAGATCACTGGATTATTGGAGCCCATTAATAGCCGGATTACTGATCCCCGTTACTTCTTGACTACTCCAGAGCAAGGTAGGCCATGGCCTAAGACTCCTCCCTTCTCCACAGATAGGGAATTGTCCTTCTAAAGGAGTGTTTCCCAAACTTCAGTCTCCAGCTGTTTTGGGACTATAACTCCACCATCCCTAGCTAGCAGGACCAGTGGTCAGGGACGATGGGAACTGCAGTTCAAAAGCAGCAAGAGCCCCAAGTTTTGGATACACAATTCTAAAGCAAGGGTGGGAAACCTGTGACGCCCTATATGTTGCTGAACTACAACTCTTCATCCTTCACCGCTGGCCACCGCTCCTATTCAATAGGAGATTGAATACAGCAACATCTGAAGGGCCACAATTTCCCCACTCATGTTCTAGAAGTTGCTGGAGAATGGGCTTTGGGACTGCACAATGACAGAAAATGGAGCAAATTGCTCCCCACCCCCCCACCCCCAGAATCAGTTGTGATATTGTGAATCTCCATTTTTCTTCAGCTGCTGCCATTTTGAAGAAGGTGGGAAGCCCCAGCCTGAAGCTGCAGCTGGTGAGTGTCACTAAGGAAAACTTGGCCTCAGCCATAGAAGTAGGTGTTGGGCTTAGAGGACCTATTACACTGGTTGGTGCAACAAGAGGCCCACCAGAGGGATGAGAGGGGCTGAGCATCCCCAACCTAGTGCCTTCCAGATCCCACCACCCCCTGCCCATTGGCCATTTTGGCTGGGGCTGATGGGAGGCCTAGTCCAGCCTCTGGAAGGCAGGTAGACTGTGCCTTCTTATGTTTACTCCACAGGACATTTTCCACTGCCAGATCATGGATGGTAACCTGACTCAGAACTTGGAAAAGTATTTCCCAATTATTGGTAAGACAGGAAAGGTGCAGTGGTTCCCTAGTATGGCTTCAAAACTGGGATCCCTTGCAGGGGTTGTTCCTAAGCAAAGGGACAGATGCTGCTGTAGTGTCAAAACAGTTCGTCAGACCCCTATGCCTAGTCCTTCATTTGCCCCTGATGGTTTCCTCCTTTCTCTACAGGACACGTTCAGTTTGCCCAGGTACCAGGACGGCATGAGCCCGACAGCCCTGGTGAATTAAACTTCCCTTACCTCTTCCAGCTGCTGGAGTCAATGAGTTACAGTGGCTTTGTAGGATGCGAGTACAAGCCCAAAGGCAGGTCTGCTTAAATTATCCCAAGGGAATGGGGGGAGATTTTGCGTTGTAGCTGGGAAATTTTTAGGCTGCTGATGTAACCCACTGTTTCTGCTTCACAACTACCAAAACTGGGCATGGTGGTGGTGCTGAAAAAGTGCAAAATTGCTGTTGCTGATGCTTGTGGCTTCCCTTCCAGAAGGTACATTGCAAGGGCTGGGCTGGCTGCACTCGTACTGGAAGAGTCGCGGTGTACTGGATAGTGGAAGCTGAGGGGTTAAGTTCAGCAGCTGAAAAACTGGACGAAAGAGCATCAGAGGTGGAGTGCAATCACTACATGCCAACTTGGAAAGGCAATGTTCTTTTTGTTTGTCTCTTGTTCTGGATGCATTTTGCCTCCTAATAAAACAAAATAGCATTCCTAGGGTCTTACTCCAACTCAAGTCCTGGAATGGCTAAAGGCTTCACTCTTGTGTCACTTTGTGTTCCTGAACAGATTACATTCCTGCCCGGTCTTTCCAGTAAGAAATAAATCCTTCTATTTTATTTTAATTACTCATTGCAGTTATAAGGGTTGACCCACTAAAAAGGAAAGTTCACCTTCCTGGAATCACACTAAGCAATGATGCTGGCATGCCTTTCACAAGAATGGGGACTAGTGTGGCACAAAGGAAGGGAAGTCCCTGCCTCTCCAGATCTAGCTCTTTAGTACCACTTAGTGGCCCCGGATGAGATTTCCTAGATTTAAAGGGGCATCTTAGCCTCTGGGTTCTATCTGCATGCTGCCACTTAAATTACTCGCATTCCAGATCTTACACTGCAGTGTATAACCATGGGAAGACATGAGTGGCACAATTCAATCTGAGCCAGAACCAACTTCCTTAGAAAAGAAACTGGCACCATCATGCAAGCCTGGAGTAAGACCCTGGCACTGGTCTAGTGCATCCTGGCAGATACGCCATTCTGGCAGGCTGGTGGGAACCTACTTCGCTTCGCGCCAGGGATAAACTCAGCAGCTTGTAGGGGAAAAGCTATGACAAAAGATTTTTATTGTTATAATTAATGATCCATTTTATTTAATTTACTGTACATTCACTTCATATATATATAAAAATTCCCATCATTGTGCAGTTCCCTCTCGCTAAAACTCATCCAATGAGTCACTCTTAAAAGCACCAGGCCAAGTCAGCAGCTCCACTTGCCCTTGAGCCCTGGCGCCAAAGTGCCCAAGGGAAGGTGGCACATCTGTCCATATATGCCTCAGCCTATAGTTTTTTAGGGAAGGTGCTTACCGCCCCCCCTTAAGGCTGTGCTCTGGTCTCCAGAGCGGTCCCCCTCCCTTGATTCTGTTCGGCTCAGTCAGGCTTCAAAGTGTCCTAACCAAGCTCTTACCCAGCCAGCTGTAGCCTCACATCACGCACTACGGTCCCCCATGTGTGCTTCTGCCACTTGCGGTGCCCTCTTCGCCCCAGCTGGGCCTGTGCAGTGTGCCCCTGGTGGAAGGAGCCAACCAACACTAGAGCAGCCCTGTCCAGAGATTGAAGCAAGCTGTGTTTATGACCGATTCCAGATGGTGGTACGTGGACACCAGCTGCGGCAAGGGGCTCTCGCTGTTCTGGGGCTGTACTGGGAATGGTTCTCGAAACACCACGGTCAGGCTCTGCAAAAAAAGACAGCTGGGTTAACGAATGGCACTAGCAAGGCACAGGGATCTAGCCATCTGCCCATAGTTAAGCAACAAAGCTCCCCGATAGCCTTTCCTTAGGCCAAAGACTCCTCTTGGGAAGGCTGTTCAGAGAGGATAACTTCAGGACATTTGAGTTAGCAGTGCCTGGTGCAGCACAGAGCGGGCAGAGCTAGTTAGACGTTCAAAGCCGAAACAGCAGCCCCAGGGCTCAGAAGTTTTATGTCATCAGTACCCCTTGAACTGCTGAGCTATGAAGAAGGGTCTTACCGTTTTTCCTGAATGGGAATCAAGGAATACGAGCACAAAACAGTCTGTGAATTTCTGGTTCAGCACGACCTGCAGAGTTGGGGGCAAGAGCGCTGCATCAAGAGAGAATCATCCCTCACATTAAAGGAAGCAAGGCAATAATTGCATTGTTCCCACTGGGAGGGTCAGAACTTTTTTCTGGGGGGTAGGGCAGATGGGTAGGAAAAAACCAGTGGGCAAGGGAAACAGAAGTCCATAAAGCCTCTTGATCTCACTCACTCACCCACCTCCAAATCCTGGACTGAAACAACCTTCCAGTAACTAGAGGGCAGCTTCTAATAAGGAAAGAAACCTGAAGGACTGCATTTCAGAATTTCTTTCCATTGTCGAGCCAAGGGGAGCTGGCACGGATGAGTGAAAATGCCAAACCTGACCAAGCAAAATGATCAAAGTTCGCTCTTGATTTAACTGACAGGAAAGCTGGTTAGCAAGGAGAGGCCCACAGCTGGAGAAAATGACCCTGGAAGGGACTTACCAGGTACTGGGTGCCAGCATCTGCGTTCTGGAAATGGCGGCAGCTCTGGGGGAAACGGCTCAGCAGCACCTTGATAAGACTCTGGTACCAGGAGACTGTCATGGTGAGGAAGCAACTCTGCCACAAAGAGAGAGAAAAATGAACGTAAGCCACTGAGAGAACAGACTGCTAGATTAGTTGGGCTCTGGTCTGCTCCAGCAGGGCTCTTGCGTTCTTTAGCATCCCGTAGCTTGGACCATGCTGGGGTCCTCTGAGTGTTTTCTGCCCACCACAGCATGTCACAAGTGTGCATACACCCACACAACATGCACCCCCACTGACTCAACCAGCTCAACTCACCAGCTGGGGATCAATGTCAGCAATCGATTTCCTGTGCACGGCGTCCAGCAGCTCCTCCAACTCGCCGAGGGAGAGCTTGCCCAGCTTGAGCTTGTCGGAGGCAAGCGGCTCAAGCAGGAAGAGCCTCTTCCAGAGGTTGTCTCGGCGGCAGTGGCACTTGGCAAGCTGGACCATGCTGCTGAGCTGCTTCTGGGCAGCAGCCACCTCGGAGGCAAGAAGCGGGAAGAGCGGGGATGTGTAGAAGAGCCCGGGGCCCACCTTGACCTGGGGACCTCCTGCATAGAACTCCCCACTGTCCTCCACCTCCTCCCAGGGCTCTGGCACTTCCTTCCGCTGCCAGCCCCCCTCTGCCGTCTCCCAGGCGGCACGTCCCAGAACTGGCTCCAGCGTGTCCCGTTGCAGGCGTGGCAGCTTTTTGAAACGGCGCATGTCAGCCGTTAGTCGTGGAAACAGCTCCCGTTGGCTTGTCATGATCACGTAGAAGTGCAACCTGGGAGGAAGGGAACAGTTGCCATTGCTGCTTATTGCCTATCTCGCTCACCAACAGCCCCACAGTGTGGCCTCTTGCAGATAGACAGCAATTGTGCTGCTCTCCACTTCACGTGTCCATTAAGTACCTGGTCAACCCATGGCCTAGACTGGGTCCCTGCAGCCCAAACTTAAGGTCCTTAAGGTCCACAAATGACAACATTTTGGAGGTCCCAGCTCGCAAGGTGGTTAGATTGGTCTCAACTAGGGCCAGGGCCTTTTCAGTACTGGCCCCGACTTGGTGGAACGCTCTGCCACAAGAGACTAGGGCCCTGCGGGACTTGACATCTTTCCGCAGGGCCTGCAAGACAGAGCTGTTCCGCCTGGCCTTTGGTTTGGACTCAGTCTGACCCTTATGTTTCCCTCCCCTTATGATCTTGATTTATCGGCTACTTTTAAAATGAGGCTGCGTTTTAAATTGCATTTTAACCTGTGTTTTAAATCGGTTCCCTGCCCCCTATTATGTTTTTACTGTGATTTTATTGGTGTTAGCCGCCCTGGGCCTGGCTCTGGCTGGGAAGGGCGGGGTATAAATAAAATTTATTATTATTATTATTATTATTATTATTATTATTATTATTATTATTAAACATCACCCAGCTGCCAATAAGCTGCTCAATTCTTCTTTTTTGGCACACTGCATGTCTGTGTTGGGATACTGCCAGGGAGACAAAGTCCATCATGGCCCCAAGCCATCTGCCGGACAATCCATCGATCTCCCGTAGGCACGCAGTATCAGCAATTAGCGACATGAGTTTCTAGAAAATATCTTGCCACATTCCAGAGCTCATGCACACACTATCAGCAGATAGTCACAGCAAAAGTCGCACTCAGGAGAGTATTATTTACAAGTTTTATTCAGCGTTGATCAGAACAAAGAAAGACATGACTGCCTGCGTCAGTGTCTCCGACACACAGAGAGAAACAAAAGCAACAGAAAACATAAACATCCTGTGAACAGGACATGCGCAGACTCTGACTCACAAAGCCTGCTCCCTTTTAAGGTGGACAGTCTGAACAGTCAAGGCTGTTCGACCTTGTAATTGCTCAGACAAGTGGCTTTCCCCCTGACTTGCAATTTCCCAGTTCATCTCTTACCTTAGCATATGTCGCTCTGACTCACTTTGCTCCTCAAAGGGAGCCGCATTGTGGAACACAAGCATGGAGACATCGAAGTCGTCGTGGTGACGCAACCCCTCCGAATCCTTATAGGAGCCAGAGCTGTAAGGGAAGAATGCAAGGGGTTTTCTACGCGGTCAAGAAAGCAGCTGCAGTCCTTTTGGGCCACAGTGTGGACTGCAGCCAAATGGACTTGCACTGCAGCGGGTAGTTCAATTGAACCAAAAATAGACCCTATTGTTTCCTACAAGTGAGGGAGGTGGGGGTGGAGAACAGCAGTGTTACACCCGTGACTTGACTCACCACTGTAGAAGGATGTGAGTGAGAGTCGGACATACGTGTCAGCTTTTGGGTTCATAGCCCCATTGCCACATAGTACAGTTTAGGCAAAAATAAAATCAAAGCAATTTAGGAGAGAAAAATCAGTGACTAGGAATACATCAAAGAGTTTGGAGTTGTAGGATATATTACACATCAGAAAGCCAACAGATGAGCCTGATACAAGGACCATTCTGTGTCAAGTTTCTCAGTCCAGGAATATATGCCCCAGAACAGACATCTGCACCTTATACTACCATCCAAGCAGCATAAAAAACTTTGTATTTGTGTCTTCTTTTTTTTTTTATTAGAATCATGTCTGTTTTGCAAACAGATATTGGTAACTGCAGCAGCCTGGTAATGCAGAAAGCTAGTGTTTGAAGCCTCCCCAGTGCTAGAAAAGGTTTGTACACACAAGTATTTTGTGAAAAATGCCCCACATTTGACATTTCCACCATCTCTGAATGCTCAAGCCTTTTAATGGACTGCTGTGTCTAGTTTCAGAGCAACTGGCATAAAACACCAGCATGTCACAGCTAAGCTGGTAAGAAGGTTCTATCCTGAAAAGCAAATCGAGGAAATCCATAGGCATCCCATATCAAGGACTAGGCAGCTGGGAAAAGTTGTGGGGTATGCAAGGACCTTGTCCCACCTGTGTGAGATCAAAAAGCTAACGCCACCTGGAAGAGACTGTTTGGTGTTTGAATCAAGAACCTAATACGCAGGTAGGCAAAAGCTAGGCTTGCTTGTGCCATACCTGGAGCCAGTGTGGCTGTGTTGTATTCCAAAAGAAGTTGACGAAATTGGATTTCTTTTGAAGAGGATAAAGCACCCTGTGGGAATGGGATTCTGGTAGCAGGCGTTAAAAAATGTGGCACCAAAGAGACAAGAGTCGGTTCAATCCAAGGAAGGAAAACAATAGTCGGTAATTTGAGTACAAAGTTGCTCACATGAGGTTTTTCAAAAAGAATCAGAAATTCTATGTTAGCAAAACACAAACACTGTCTCTAGAGGCAAACGTTTTATCCATATCCTCTCCTCAACTGTCAGCAGCAGTAAAAATTGGTTGGCGGGATTGTCCTTGGTTGCTTTTGACTGGTTGAGAATGAATGCGAGACTCCGCAATAAGCAAAATTTAGGTAAGTGACTAGGAATAATAATAATGAATAGAGTACAATTTACCAAAATAATTTAGAGAGTTAAACAGCGTCAGAGAAGTGTGGTCTGCATTTCCAGGCCACCGTGCATCTGAAAAAATAGATTCTAGCCTACAAAAGCTTATTCTACAATAAAGGATGTTAGTTGTGGAGGGCTAAAGAGTTGAGTACAAAATGAAATGCCTTCTTGTGGCACCTTAAATTAAATACTTCCTTTGTAAATCAAATACTGATAGTATCTTATTGGACTTCTGCAAATAAAAACATCTTTTTCCCTAAATCACGTAAAACAAATTATTCATTTGCAATCATTCAAAGTGCATTTTTACCAGTCCTGGACCTAGTGGGTTAAGTCCTAGGTAACACAGTATAAAGCCTTAGGCAGAACCTGAATTATTTACTCTTTGTGGAGTGCCTAGCTATGTTAGGTGCATCCTCATAATCATCATCATCATCATCATCACTGCAGAAAGACGTAAAAGGTGAGATACCTTGCAGCCTTTTGAATGACGAAAGGTGGAAGAAGATGCATGGCACATGAAGTTTAGGGAGTGGGGCTGACAGACAAATGCTCGTAAGTGGCACTGAGACAAGAGCTTATCAGAGCAGCCTGGAAATCACTTGCCTGTTCCAGATGGAGACTAGAGCATACTCATTTTGCTCAGGGCTGGGAGTGCCCTTCTTGCCCTCAGCGCTAGTTCCTGGTTTGGCCATGCGCAGTGGTTTCATATGATAGGTGCTGGCGTGGTCAGTTATATAGTTGTACAGCTGGTGTGCTGTAATGGAGCTGGTAGGCAAGGTCAGCGCACCTGTAGGAGAAGCGGAAGAATTACCATATGTTTGCTTACGGCCATAGGATCGCTTGGTTCTGGGAGTCTGTGTGGGGGACAGAGGTCTATCTGCTCCACAAGACAAACCTGAAATGAGTCCCTGTTTGTGTTATTACATTCCTTCTGGATGCTGTTGTCAGAGATAGTGCAAACATCTTCCAGATGTTTGCCAGCAAACCTTAGCCTCTGCTAGTCAAGGGAAATGCCTGCTTTGTTCCTTTAAATCACTTTTAGTTGTTGGCTACTTATGTCAGCACGCTGTTTTGGGTTTATTTTCCTTTTTGCTGATCTTCTAAAATGATCTTCTAAAATGTTTCCCTTCAACTTCTTGTTTGAGTGCCACTTGCTTTACAGTGTTTTATTAAAATGGCTCTTTAAGCCCACACAGTCGGCTTCTCCCTGGTTCTTAGCTACTGGGTTCCAGAGTTCAAAAGGCCCTTCTGTTGTTAAAAACAGGAAGGGTTTTATAGGTCCTTTAAATTTTTGGCATACTCCTGTGCTCATGTAACCAGGTACTTTAGCGATGTGGAGCCAAGTGTGCTAAAGGAAGGCCAGCAACACTGAGTTTTTATTCTACTAGAGTAAAACCTCCTTCCCACTTGTCTATGTCAGATTGGAAAGCTCATTGCTGGTAGGACCTGACTGGTTTACAGCTTATAAGCAAAGCAAGAGGTCCCAAGACAGATATGAAGATGATGACAGGACCTTTGTGACTTCTCAGAAGACAGCCACCTACTGGGTCCACAGAACAGGTGCAGTTGGCTGTGCGGAGCTATAGCTGTCTAAAATCTCCTCAAATGCCCCCAGACGTTCTCACCTTGGAAGATGTGATTGCGTCCAAACTTGGGGATGTCAGGGTGCTGGGCAATGAAGTCTTCCAGAAAGCTGGTGAGGTGATAGCCTTGCCGCAGTGCCATATGGGATCCAAGTAGGTACTGGTGCACGATGCGCAGGTGGAAATCATAACTGAACGAGTGCACATGCATGAGATCACGCACCTTGTCGCACTCCTCCGTGAAGAGCATAGAAAGCTAAGGTGAAGAGAGAGAGAAATCAGACCTGAAGTCAGTTGCCTAAGGAAGATGCAGTACTATTGTACGGTGCTGTATAGAGGGGGTTCAGAAAAGTACAGAGAAAAGGAAGTAGTGAGGGAAGTAGCCTGATGTTATCCAATCTAGGCAGCTAGGTCATACCTTACAGAAAACACCAGAGTGCCCCTGTCGCTAGCCACTGAACCCTGGGTGCCCTTTTACCTACGCTAGCCCTTTTGCCCTTTCGCTTCAACCTGCAGGAGAGCCAGCTGGATGAGGACCTTGCCTGGTTACTAAATTGCCTACTGTGCCAATCTCAGATGCAGGTAAAATGGGCACAGCAATACAGCAGTGGCTCATGGGGACTGTGGTTTCCATGTGGGTCCTGCATTTGCTTCTGCTGAAGGTCCTTTCAAAGGGATCCACCAAAGATTCCATCAGTAACACAAGGGTGATCTCCCCTGCCCGGATGAGAAACATCAAAGCTGCAGTGTCTCTGTGATCAGTTTAAATTGTCTCAGCAACCTTTTTCTTAAAAAAAAAGAAACAAAAAACTTTCTACTCTTAACACTCCTAAAGGGCAAAAAAGTAGAGAAAGGATAGAAATAGGCAAACTAAAAAGTCTGGCAGAGCTCTGCCAAGGTCCTTTACCTCTTGGAGTTAGGGAGGTCTGGAACTGCAAGGAGGTTCTCTACCATAGAGGATAGCAGTGGAAAGTCTGATTTGCACAGCCTTCCCTATTGCAGTGAGCAGGAGAATCAACCCTCCCCCACTATAGGAAAATTGGGGTGCAGCAGCATGTAGTAGGACTGGCTCCTGTAGTTCCTGTCTCAGGAGGGCCATGCAGGGCCATGTGTGAGGTGCTACCACCCCTGAAGTTCTACTCAACATATGTGGAAGTGGAGGAACTTTGTGGCTGTGGGAGGTGGAGGCAAAGGCCGTACCACAATTTCCACAGAAGAGTGGAAAATAAAACGCCCATCTCCGCCATTGGAGGTTTCTGAGTACAGAATCATGCGTCTGAGATACAATTACGATAACTTCAAGCCATTACAGTGGATCTTGCCATCAAATAAATAAGTTGTCTGGCCCTTCTTTAAAGTAGTATATTTAAGGCTTAGACAGGTAAAGGTAAAGGACCCTTGGACAGTTAAGTCCAGTCAAAGGCGACTTTGGGCTCTGGTGCTCATCTCGCTTTCAGGCCAAGGGAGCCAGTGTTTGTCCACAGACAGCTTTCCGGGTCATGTGGCCAGCGTGAGTAAAGTGCTTCTGGCGGAACAGGACACCGTGATGAGTGCCAGAGCACATGGAAACGCTGTTTACCTTCCCGCTGCAGCGGTACCTATTTATCTACTTGCACTGGTGTGCTTTCGAACTGCTAGGTTGGCAGGAGGTGGGACAGAGCTTCGGGAGCTCACCCCTTTGTGCACACCCAGGGTGCTCTGTGGGTGAGTGAGGATTTGAGGCAACTTAGGAGGTGCTGGCTTGGTTTAATTCAGGAGGAAAACATAAATGGGAGCAGATGCCTAAGTAGGCACAAGAAGAAAAATTTTGAAGGATCTGCTTTTTAAAAAGCTGTTTAAGAAGTTTGCACAAGTGACGTTCCCATAATTACAAACAAGGCATGTGCATTTTACACAGTTCCAATTCGATTGCCAATTGCAAGCATTTTTGTTTACATTTCTTTCTAATATTTCTATCTGATTTGTCAGAATTCCAGCTTCTCTTTTTTATAAAAAAAAAGAGAGAAGCAGGTGCTCATTTCCAAAGACTGAAAGAATGAGCTTGTAAAGACTAAGGCAGCATCTCCTAAATGCTTAGACCCAAAAGTGTCCAGTGCTAAAGTGACTTTTAAATATACTTCAAAAAGTTCACCCTTTCCCCTCTCCCACGTGTCAGTATCCTACGAGCCCCATTCCTCCTCCTCCTCCTCTAACAGTGCAGGTAAGACAGCATAGGGCAACCTGACACGTTTCTCTAAGCAGTTAAGTTCTGCTGATAGGCTGGCCGGGTGTATGAAAATTAGGTAATCAAGTAATCCAACGTTCACATAATTTGTTGAGACTTCTGTGAAGCTGTAGCAAATTTAAGCTGTTTAAATTGTGGGATTCTGTTTCACAGTTGACTAAAAGCAGATTTAAAGACAGCAGCTTCTATGTGGAAGCCACTGAAGAAAGCATTTTCCCACATTGGTACAGTCAAACCTTGGCTCCCAAACGCCTCTGGTTTTGGAATGTTTCGGCTCCCGAACGCCAAAAACCCAGAAGTAAATGTTCCGGGTTTTGAATATTTTTCAGAAGCCGAACGTCCAACGCAGCTTCCTGCAACCAATCAGAAGCCGTGCCTCAGTTGTCGAACAGTTCGGAAGCTGAACGGGCTTCCGGAATGGATTACGTTCGACAACCAAGGTTTGACTACTTGGACTACTGCAATACGCTCTACGTGGGGCTACCTTTGAAGGTGACCCGGAAACTGCAATTAATCCAGAATGCGGCAGCTAGACTGGTGACTGGGAGTGGCCACCGGGACCACATAACACCGGTCCTGAGAGATCTGCATTGGCTCCCAGTACATTTCCGAGCACAATTCAAAGTGTTGGTGCTGACCTTTAAAGCCCTAAACAGCCTCAATCCTGTATACCTGAAGGAGCATCTCCACCCCCATCGTTCAGTCCGGACACTGAGATCCAGCGCTGAGGGCCTTCTGGCGGTTCCCTCATTGTGAGAAGTGAGGTTACAGGGAACCAAACAGAGGGCCTTCTTGGTAGTGGCGCCCACCCTGTGGAACACCCTCCCTTCAGATGTGAAGGAAATAAGCAGCTATCCTATCTTTTAAAGACATCTGAAGGCAGCCCTGGTTAGGGAAGTTTTTAATATTTAATGCTGTATTGTTTTTAACACTTGATTGGGAGCCGCCCAGAGTGGCTGGGGAAACTCAGCCAGATGGGCGGGGTATAAATAATAAATTATTATTATTATTATTATTATTATTATTATTATTGACTGTACCTCATGTAGCAGATATCCTTAGCCTCTGTGCTGGCATCTACACTTACAGCATCTACATGCCAGACTTCCACAGCTCAGGTAGTGGCTGCATGTGTCAAGATCTCTTTAAATGTTACAGTACACAATTGTTGCTAACATTAGTGCAGGCAGTTCATATACTATAATCTGCTCAGGCTAGATTATAGAGCTGCTCAGGCAACTCGCTGCTGCTTCCAGAATGTGTCCGGTGTCACTGGAATTCAGGGTGTCAGTGGGTGTCTCCAAACCCCAGACAGAGTGAGGAGATGGCAAGTTATTTTCTGCATTTGAAGGAAGGAATGGAACTCTGTAGGACCAGCTTTCTTCCCCCAACCTCTCACAGTGCCCAGTGCCATGGACTGACACCCCATAATACAGTAAGAGACCCAGCTAAACCAGGAATAGGCATGACCAAACACAAAACAAACCCAGACAAAATGGGAGCGTATCCTCTCATATTCTGGCGTCAGCTCCACCTAGTGAGATAACAGAGGCTGTTTGTAGCTACGAACCTGAGAAGGGTTGTTGAGCAGCATGCAAGCAGGAACCAAGATGCTCTCCATTTCAGAAACCAAAGCTATGCCTGCTGCAGAACCACTGCTCAAAAGGTTGCCAGTCCTACCTTGCAGGAAGGGTACAGGCTGGCACTTCTAATCCTCACATATATTCAAGAGTAGGGGAAGCCTCTCTTGCCTGGGTCAAGCATGTCTAGATCTTCAGGAGAAGGCATGCCTTCTGTTACTCAGAGATCCTGGGGGCAACGCCCAAGTCCTGAAGGACGCTTAAAGCTCAGTGCAGCACAAAAGGATAGTGGCAATCATTGTTTGTCTCTGCTGAGGCACAGCATAAGCAAGCGAACACAATGGGGAAGATTACCAAGCCACAGCCAAGGGAAAATGTGGCCTTATTGAGTCCTCAAGCTCAACTCCTACACCTCCTTCTCAAGGGATTCCATGCATGTGTATTTCAATATTTTCTATATCCATCCAGTTCTGACCTCCAGGGCAAGAGAGTGAACATAGCAATATTACCTGTGAGTTGACAGTCTGCCCCATGGGGATTCGTGAGCACTCCAGTGCGTACTGCTTCACACAGAAATAGCAGCCCTAAGGAGAACGGCACCGGATGAGATATTGGCTTTTATCTGCCCCTAACAACTACACACCGCCATCTACAATGTTAACTACTGCTTTAAAAACTGTTTAGAGGTGGTATTCCTGCTTTCATTCAGTATAGGCTGTCTCAACCTGTATCCCTCCCCCAATGCCCATTGAGTGTGTGTGTCAGTTGAGTGGTTAGCCATACCTTCAACTTAGACCCACCTCACCCAACTGGCCTATGAGCACTTGCGATGGCCGCTTCCCCTTAAACAAACTGGTCTGGCCTGTTGTGCTTAGCACGGAAGGAAAACCTGTTTCCACTCACCTGGAAAGCTAGCTCCATGAGCACGATTCCCCCAGGCAGAGCTCTCTGCAAGTGGTACGTGGTGACAGGAGGGCTGGCGCTCTGGAAAAGAAGCATTTGCGCTGGAACAAGCTCTGGGACCCTTTGTTGATGCCTAGGGAACATGCTCCACCCCTCTCTCCAATGGCCAAGCCCTCTCTCCCTGCCAGAAGGTCCCCCCAGTCCCCCCAACTCAAAAAGCCAGGCTGCTCACCTTTGGGCTCCCCTCCGCCTTTGGCCTGGTGTATGAGAAAGAGGCCCGGCCCTCAATGCCCATTGCTGCCAGAGCTCGGATCCTGCTGGTGCTGCTGAAGAGCAGAAGAGAGACAGGGAGGGGGAAGATTAAAGATCTACAAGGGTGTGCTGGGGGTTAGAAACAGACTGGGATCTGCGAGTGAACACCCCATCACATTTCTTCTACGACACACTTCCCATGGAGCTCCTGCTGATTCTCCCTCCCTCTATGCAAGCATGTCTTCCATAAACTTGTTGCTGCCCAAAGCAGCATTGCCATCATTATTCTTAACCTGATGTCTTACCCACCCTTCAACATAAGGCAGGGGTCAGCAACCTGCGGCCCATGAATGAATGAATTTATTAATACGGTCACAGACCAGCGCCAACACACACAACATCACAGATCATAAAAAATATATATAAAAAATACAAAGGGCAATATAAATATAACAAGCATTTAAATATAAAAAAATTAAAATTAATTATTAGCATGCCCCCTGCTATCAACACTTGGGGGTTTGGTCACCATGGGATACCACTTGCTTCCTGCGACTAATTGCAGCCGCACAGAATTTGGCTACATTTAATGTAGTCTTGGGATTCTTGTCCTCTAGCAGCGGTTCCAAACCATGGTGTTCCGACTCCTTCCCGGACTTCCGCAAAACAGGTGCAATAAAAGTCGAACGTATGTCCTCATAAAGACGACAACGCAACAGTACATGTGAAGCAGTCTCAACCTCCAACGAGCCACAGGGGCAGACCCGCGCTGCGTATGGTTTACCCTCAAATCTGCCCTGAAGTAAGGCAGAAGGGAGAACGTTGAATCTGGCGAGGGTAAAAGACCGTCTGTATTTGGGTACCTGAAGACCTGACAGATAGTTAGCTGGAGAAAAACCTCTCCCATAGTCCCTTATTGCAGGATGTTTGATCATTTCACTCATGTGGCATTGTAATTCTACGTCCCAGATACGCTGGCGAATTGTGGTCCTAGCTTTCTCGAAGCCTGTGGCTATCAGGGTCTGCTGTGGGATCCCCAAGCCTTTGAGCTTTTCCAGCAGTGTAGCTTTCCATCTGGATTGGTAGGTATCCAATAAGGTCAAAGGTGCCAGCCCAACCGGGAAGAAAATAAGCTTTAGCCAGTAATGGATCTTCAATATCCATATCCGGGTACTGATCGGAATTTGCCCAACCTCCAAACGGACCGCTATGTTGGATACGCAAGAGGGGATCCCCAGCAGGCAGCGGAAAAACTTAGTTTGAAATGCCTCTAGGAGAGTAAGGTTTTTAAAACTGCAGATCTGGGATCCATATAACAATTGTGGTAGTATTTTGGCAGCAAAGACCCGGGAGGCTGCCGGTATGTACTGGCCTCCTTTCCCATAGAAGAATCTTATTAACGCTTTGGTAGATCTTTCTGCATTTGCAATAGTATTATTAATCTGAAAGCGCCAGGAGCCCCTTTCCTGGAAGGTTACACCCAGGTATTTAAAGGTTGCTACCTGTTCTATTAAGCGGTTGTCTATTCTCCATTTGTGCCTCCTCCTTTTTTTGGAGAACACCATAACTTTGGATTTGTTGTAGTTAATTGTTCGATGCTGCAGTATTTGGTGAAAGATCTCAAAAGTTTTCTTAATCCAACACAAGAAAAAGAAATTAAAACTGTGTCATCCGCATATAAAAGGACCGGGAGGGGCGTACCAGCCAATTTGGGGGGATGGGCATTTTCTTTCTCCATATTTCCTACTAGCGAGTTGATATAGAAGTTAAATAAAGTAGGCGCAAGGACACACCCTTGCCTGACCCCCTGATGGATTTGGATTTCCTTGGATAGGTGGCCCTGTCGGTCACACCTTACCCGGATCCGTGTATTTTCATATAGACTGTGGATGAGATACAGTAGGCGTTTGTTTATATTTGCGGCGCTTAGCTTTCCCCAGAGCCTGTCCCTCGGTATTAAATCAAAAGCAGATTTGAAATCTATAAAGGCCACGTATAGGGAACCTCCTTTTCTTGATGTATATTTCTCCGCAAGATGTTGGAGAACAAGGCCCTGGTCTAAGGTTGACCGATTTGCCCTAAAACCAGCCTGCGGCCCATGGATCACCACCACCCGCTCGGGGGCACCTGCAGCCCACTCGGTCAGCTCCTGTACGCAGCGCTAAACCGGTGTGGAGCAGAGTGGGGACCGCCTTCCACGACGTTGGCTGGCTTCCCATTGGCTGCAGGAAGCTCCTGCAGCCAATGGGAAGCTGTGCACATCTCCTCTGTGCCGGAAATAGTGTTCGCACATGCGTGTGCATTCCGGCCCACTGCAGCGTCTGCGGGACCGGGAACCAGCCCAAGCCACAAAAACTTTGCCGACCCCTGCCGTAAAGTGTCGGAGTTACAGTCACCTGAAGGTACAATAACAAAAACTGTTTAGGATGAATTACAGTCGCCACAATAGGTGGATCCATATATTTACTACTACCACTTGTGCCCTTCCAACAATCCCCACTGACCTGCGGGTGGGGGACGGCGGGCGCACCTGCACCACAATGAAGCCCATGCTCTGCAGGTACTGGATGTACTGCTGCAGGAAAGTGTGGCACAGCTCCAGCAGCCAGGCCTCATCCTTGGTCCGACATGGCAGCCCCTCTGCGGAGTCACAGCTGTGGCTGCGGTCCCTACCAGATGCCGTGGAGTCATTTGAGCGGTGTCGCTTCTGAATGGCAAAGGAGTAATGGGAGAATTGGCATTTTTCCTCTGAGTAGGCAAGAGAAAAAGTGCCTTAGAGGAAGGGTGGCTAACTGCCTATTCAGGAGGTGGCATGGCCTTCCAAGCACATTTTTCTATCCTATCCCCAAGACCCCACTGAATTTTGCAGCAAGGCAAAAGTCCTCCCCCCTCTCCCAAATCCAGTCATCAGATCAATAATGGGCAGGGAGGGCCTATACCCCACTTCTCAGATGATGCGCATTTGTGTGGGGAACCTTTGAGGTCTCAGGAGGGTTGGGCAGAGTGCATGTAGCTCAGGTGAAAAAAAAGATTAGCCACTCCTGCCTTAGAGTCATATTTGCGCTTGCAGTTTTCATCCAATGCCTTTAAAAAGGAGTTGTGGAAGGGGGAGATTACTGGTTTGCTTCTGTTCTTATTTTTATTATGGATTTTGTGTTTTTCAATATTGTGGTTTCATGTTGTGAACTGCCCTGAGATTTGTGAGTACAGGGCGGTGTACAAACTTAATAATAAATAATCAAACCCATCCCCAGAAATCAGCTTTGATAAAACTTGGGGATACATAGAGAGTAGGGTCCTGCCCCACTCCTAGCCCCCAAAGGCTAGGAGACTCTCAACTCCATCACCTAGGTTCTGCCAACCTCCTTCTGAGCCATGGGAAAGGCCTCCTGTAAGTGTCTCCTCAGCTGCCTCTTCCTGGTATAGCCGGGGATAAAAGAAATATAGGAGGGAGGAATGACAGCATTATGAAGGACTCTCTCCCCTCTCCCCACCCCCCACTTCACCTTCCCCTCCGGCTTGTTCTGCTGGTCAGCCTGAATCTGTTGCCGGAAGGTGGGATCAAAGAGCAACGGCGTGGCACAATAATGGACCAGGCGGGAGGACTGCTTCAGCGTTTCCAGATCTGCAAGCTGCACAGACACAGGAGGTTAACTACGACAGGTCTCCAGGCCCATTCCATATGGCCCCAAAGTGTCAACCCTGGCCACGTAAAAACTTTGGGAGATTAAAAAGTGGAGCTGGTAGAGTTACACAGTGATCATGAGCTCAGTTCCCAAGGATTTTGCTCCTGCCCATAGAAAACATATGCAAGCATGGCATTGGCAGCTTGACAACACAGCTCCGATCTTGTGGTATTTAGATGATGTGCCCATTTCTTCATTTCTGAAAGCATTGGGGGGTGGGGTGGGGGGCTGTCAATGACTAAGAGCCATGATGGCTCTGCTCTTCCTTCACAGCTGGAGGCAGCGATGCTTCCGAATACCAGTTGCTAGAAGCCACGGGAGGGGAGAAGGCTCTTGTGCTCTAATCCTGCTTGCAGACATGCCCTAAGCCTAATGTTTCCTTTGAAGTTCCAAATGAAGCGATGCATTCACTTATTAAAACAAAGACCCACCTCATCCCCATTAAGAGAGGCTGCTAAGAGAAGCACGCACAGCCCAGTTTCATTTCTCTATCCTTGTGAGATTCGACACTCACATGCTCACGTCAGCTTATTATGCAAGATGACATCTCTTACCTACCTCAGTCTAGATCACATCCCATGAGCATGATGGTAAGGATAGCGTCTGAGGCACCTTACGTCACCTTCTCAATTTACACTACAAAACAGCTGCTTACATGGTAAATATTCTCATCTGTCGGCAATAATGAAAGACCAGAGCGATCATAGAGGGGAATGGCCTTCATGTCATTCCACCTGACCTTCCCTGAACATAGCCAAGAACGAAGTAGCGCAGTGCACAAACAGACTTTCTCAGGGCAGGTACAATTTCCACTGGAAGCAGTGGCACTTGTGTACTCCTGCTGTGTCCTCCCCAACATGCAACCCCACCCAACATCCCATAACCTCGGATCAGCTGCTGAAGATGGGAGGAGGAATTGTGCAGATGGCTTCCATGTGCAAAGCATTAACAGTGTCTTGGGTTCTGCTTTCTTAAAAGGCGGGTGTTGAAGCACAATACCTTCTAGGTCCTGTAGCTTCAAATGATGTTGCCTTTTCCTGGGGAAGAACACCCCATCCCAGTCCACCTTCCCTCTCACTGTTTCCCAAGAACAAGCCCCACCCCACCCCAATATTTGGGAAGCAGTGTCAAGGCCCTGGCACCTAAGCGCTGCCCACATCCCAGCCGCTTTCCCACCCCCTTGAAAAACCACAACTCACAGTGATGGGCATGTTGGACTGTGCAGACCGCTGTTGCCACGTCACAAAGAGATTCTCAATTTTCATCTGTTTCTCCAGCTCTGTGGAACAGGAGCAAAGGCTGAGGAGAGCAGGACCAGAGCCCCAGGGCCCTTCCTCAAACAAGACCTCGTTTTCTGGCAAGCTTTCCCTGTAGACAACTCAAGCCACCTCACTGTTTCACATCAGCTCACATATGCACAGCAGACAGACAGAGAATGACTCTACTCTAAGCCATTCCTTTCCACCCCGTTCGCTCCTACAGCTTGCCACTGCCTTGCTTTTGGCTGCCCTGGTAAACCCCTCATGGGCAAAGACTTGTGCAAAGGTCCTAAGAGCTGTAACAGCCCTTTAGGATACAGCTGCAGGGAGTGCAGTCCTTTGTCCCTGTCCTCCCACTTACCTTTGCGCTCCATGCTCTTGATCTCCAGAAACTGAGCTCCGTGCTGGGCCACACGATCAAGCGTGGCCATCTCTGGGCTATGAAGGGTAGGCTGGTTGACCGAGACGTCTCGGAGGGCCTCGTCGAAGGGCACCATATCCGGAGGGAAGTGCAGAGGCTGCAGGATGCGGGCAGAGCTGCCGAGGCGACCGGGCTCCCTGCCTGCGGGGACGCTAGGGCTCCGGATCAGGAGATCCACATCCAGTGTTGAGTTCAGGAAGGGATTTTGCTCCTGGATAGAGATAATCAATGAGAGCCAGTCGTGGACAGAGCGCCCTGCACACAGGAATGCACAAAGCAGGGCGTACCTGTTTGCTGTCCTCATGCCACGGGGTGTCCATGTAGCAGTAGTGATGGAAGAGCCCAAGCTTCTGGCTGATCAGGCAGTGCACCACATGGGCGCGGGCATTCTGCCACTGCAGCAAGCGGGTGAGGGAGCTACTCAGGGCACTGCCCTGGTCCACCGACCAGTTGTAGGTATGCAGCACCAGCTGGAGGGGGAAAAGAAAGCAATGCAAGACCAGACTCAGGCTGCTGATCCAGACTGGGACGGCTCTCAAGCTCTATTATTATTATTATTATTATTATTATTATTATTACACTTTTCAAGTTTATACATTTGACTGATTTTACAATCATTTTGACATTTCAAAACTTGATTTCCTTCCTCCTCTTCCTGCGATTCCTTAAATGTATTTTTAATATCTTCTGCATATCCAAATTAACTTAAGTTGCTCATTTATTCATCTACTTTAAATATATACTCTTACGAAACTGCAGGTTATTACAATAATCCTGCCAATGTTCTTATCTGTTTACAATTTATCTGTAAATATTCAATAAACCATTTCCATTCTCTTATAAAAAGTTTGTTATCTTGATTTCTTATTCTTCCAGTAAGTTTTGCCATTTCTGCATATTCCATAAGTATTTGTACCTATTCTTCCTTTGCTGGGACTTCTGCTTCTTTCCATTTTTGGATGACTCCCAAGTTGTAACTGAGCCCAGAGGTTTTGCAGTGGCTGCATCACTAACTCAGCCGATACCCACCTTTTTGTCAATGATCTCCATGAAAAGAAATCTTTGCCGGGGAGCTACATCACAACTTTTCTCTGCAGACCCAAGCTCGGTGGCCTCAAAACGCTGTAATCCCTTGGTGGCTGAATGAGACAAGACACCACCACAAAGCTGAGTCCAGTTTGCGAGATTCCTGCCTATATGCAGAGATATTAAAAAAACCTACTGCCCCTTTCTGGCTCCCCACTCTCAACTCACCTTGCTCTGTGCTGCAGTGCCACTGGTGGAAGCTGCGTCCAAGCAGGGCGAAGTGTCGAATGACAGCTGGCCGAGTGCTAGTGCTTGGTGTCAGGGAATGTGGCACAAAGGACGCCCCTTGGGGACCACTGCAGCAGGGGACAAGCAGCTAAGTCAAGGCACAAGAACACCCGTCCTATAGACCCAGTCCCCTCTCCCACACATAACATTCCCACCCGGCTAAGGAAGCACCCCAGGCCATTTCCAGTGGCTGCCTCTCAACTGATCTACCAAGCTACTCTTCAAGGGAGCACAGCCTCAGCACCTACCTGACTTTTTCAAACACTTTGACAGTGGTGTCATTTGCCAAAGTAGTGACTAGGTTCACTACCTCAAGCATGATGGAGGGGAGCAGGAAGCGGGACACACTTTCCGTGGCACATTGCTGCACTGAGGGACACCCTGCAGAGGGAAATACAAAGTGGGTCACTGGCTTTGCTGCACCAAAGCATTAAAAATAAATAAATTGGGCCATTTTGTGGCACCATCAGCCTGGTGGTTGCTGTCCTGAGTCAAAATATCCAACAAAGGGTAATGGAGGCAAACCAATCAGCACTCACTGCACCTGCATTCATTCCTGCATCTATTGGAAAGAGGGACCTGTACCCAGAGCTTGCATGAACCTTTCCATGTTCTAGGTCAAAAAGCCCCGAATTCCGTGCTCGGAACAGTATAAGCAGAGAGACAGGGAAGCATGTAGTCAATAAGAAAGGTGCATATGCTCAACAGGGTACACAAGCCAAAGCCACACCTATTTGCTCTTAATCTGGTTTCTGAGCCTTAACCAATTAACCTCATGTTTGCAAGCTTTTCTCCCCAAGACAGAGGTTAGACATGGGTCGATACCTAATGCTAGTCATCCTCAGAATAGATCCATTTAATCAATGGACTTAAGTTACTTAGTGTACCGCCATTCAATCTAATGGGCCTAACTCCACCACGTATGTCTTAGTTGGGTATCGCCCATGGGGCTCTGCTTCCTTTCTAAGAAGCTTGGGATCTCATATTCTTCAGGAAAACAAAATTGAAGGTAGAATCTCTCCATGCTGAGTGAAGGCAGGACTAGCTGAGGCACTGAAGGATTAGGGCACAGACTAAGTACATACCTAGGCGGTTCATGAATGCCATCCAGGACTGGCAGGTCTGGCTGAAAATTGGGTGCAGGACTCCGACATCCCCCTCCTCTAGCTGGCAGGCGCGGCGTCTGCAAAGAGGAGATCCACTGCCAAGGTTAAAATCAAAGGGAAAGAACGAGGACCCTGGGCCAGGCCCCTGAAGTGTGTGAAAGGTTACAGTGCCCAGAAGCCAGCAGCCATAATCCTGCACAATCCGTACTCAGCAGCACCAGCACTGTCCTCGCAGTATGCAGGGAGGGCCAGCCTTGGGGGGGGGTGGGAAGGAGATTTTCTGTGTGTGCAGAAGCACACACAATCCAGTTCATAGATTAAAGGCTGGGTTTTGGACTGAGGCATTTCCCCCTCCCACAAGGTCCCACTGGATTAAGAGGGTGGGGAAAGACTGCCAGGACGCTTGCCTCTGGGCCTGCCCCTGCTCAGAAGCTGCCGCAACACGTTCGTGGCTCGAGGGCTGTTTCACACTCTCGGTCTTGTGGCGGCGGCGGGTTCGGCTCTCTTCAGGCCGCTCCAGCACTATGTCATCCGTGGTCTTGGGGCTCCCTTGCTCTACCGCCTCTGGTTTGCTCTGGGGGAAAAAACAAGGCCGTGAAGAGACAGAGAAAGAAATGCATGGGGCCTATTTCCCATTTCTCTGGCACAGATGGTTTCAGGCCAGCAAGGATCTGTATTGCACAAGCTGTATTGCACAACTCAGTATTTATATATAGCACTTTATTTTCACAATAACCCCCCTGAGGTTTGATTCTGGGTCAAAGTGGCCCTCAGCCCCAAGGCGGCTAGGCATCCTAATACATGAATTGCAGTGGGTGGAGACTGTGGCTATCATCTGTAACATGTTTACTAGGGAGTAAGTCACAACAAACACAGTGAAATTTGCTTAAACAGGCACAGGGTTGCACTGTGAGACCAGAGGGGCTTGCCTGAAGCTCCTTCATGGACCTCATGGCAGAGCAGATCATATTCTTAGCTACTATGCCAGAGCAAAGCCATATATGATCTAACAAGCTTGCCTGGCACGACAAAAAACAGAGATATTGCCAAGCATCTGACAGACCACAATCCGTGGCTGGCGAACTGTGTTTCACTTGGTGGTTGTAAGTTAGTGCAGGTTGGCACTTTGCTGTAACAGTTCTTGAATCCAGAGCTCTTGGTTCTGGGCTCTCTCTTTCTCACCACCCCCAGAGCATACATATCCCACCGCCATCTTCCCTGGACAGAGTCCTTACCCGCATGTCCCAGAAGCTTCGTCTCCCCAACTTGTTGGTGGGTGTGACGGGCTCACCAGCAGCTGCAGTGGGCATAGTGAAATGTGGGGCAGGTGGACACGCTCCTCGGCGTCTGCCAGGCGGCGTCAACCCTTTTGTTTCTGACATCGTCCGCCGCAGGCTTCCAACACTCCCTGGAAACTCTGGCTCAGCAGATGGATTGACACACAGTGGGTTGGGCAGCACACGGAACTCCATGAGGGCGTCGCAGAGGGCATGGCGCAGAGCACTGCGCAGCCTTTCGGAGAGCTGCAGCAGGCTGATGTTGCCCTTCTCCCAAATGTCCAGGCGCACCAGAGGACAGAGTGCTTTGGAGGAAAAGCCAGCGTCAAGAGGATGTACCTTGGAAAAGGCAACGGCAATGCTGGCCTCTTACCAACCAGGCTCCCTAGGCTTCTAGGCAAGCCGACTCAAGCCCAATTACTTTGCCCATCTGATGCCACCGTTCCTAGAGAGCAGACAGAAGCCCTGCCTTCTCACCTGGCTGTGATGTGCCAGGCTCAGCCTGGTGCTTAGTGACAGCTGTCAAGCTCTCGAAATCTGCCTCCTGGAGAAAGGATGTGCTCAGCAATGCGGTGGGTGGTCTCACCCAGCGAGTCAATGAGATGGGATTTCCACGGTCGTCCACAAAGGATAGGGCAATGCATGCAATGCCTGCAGGGGGAAAGTCAAAGGGCCGCTTGAGTCCCAGAGGCCCAGCCCTCCACTAGCATAGAGCTCCTAGGAGACCACAGCCTTAGGGAACTTGTTACAGACACACAGCCATCCTTTGGAATGCAACTCAGGGTGATTTAAAAAAAAAAAAGTATTGTGGAAACAAGTCACAGGTGGGAAGGAGGGGTCGGGGTGGAAGACATGTAGCCAAGGAAGACACCACAATCACGGAGATAGGGAAGAGGCCTGCATTTGCTGGGGATGTGGGTTGCAAGCTGTCATCTGAAGGAAAGGATGCATTCATCACAGGTTCAGCAAAGCCCAACCAGCAAAAGCACCAAGGACGGGACAGGAGACAGATCACATCTCTCTGGGCATCATTTCCTGGTGCAGCAAACAGCTCAGCCCCTGCACTGCACTGCACTCCAGCTTGCACTGCTGTGCAGTGTGATCATGCCAGGAGTCCCTCAGAAAAGTGGGAGGTGGAAGTTCCATGGAAAAAATGAGGGGGCACCGTTTGGGCTCTTCTAACCTTCCTTCTGACTGCTCATGTGCCACATTGATTAATGCCCAGGGGAGGAGAAAGGGAAAGGCAAGGTGGTTGCACTAGGAATCACACACTGTCTTACTGACATTTTCATGACAACATGCAGAAGGATATGCAAGGATTTAAGGGCTCAGGACCTGGACATCAGCACTGTAGGCTTCTAAATGGAAAACTAACAAGTCACAGGCAGAAGTAGAGAGTCTCCCACTAAGCAGAAGGTGGGCATGACATTGGCAAAGGCACTGTATACCATATCATTTCATTCAGAAGATAGCACCCATAGGTCCCTATCTTCAAGGAGGCTCCCAGCATGCACCCTGTCTCCTGTCAGCTTTGCATGGGGGTCACATGGAAGGAAAAGGAATGCTTGCAGCAGTGCCTGCCGGGAAGGGAAGTCTATTCCAGGCTTACGGCAATTGTCCCCACAGATGTAATTCTCCCTGCTCTCAATGAACTTGGCAGCCAGATGAGAACAGAGGGAAAGAAGGAAGGGCGAGCGGCATTAATTGTCTTGCTGCCAATCATATAATCCCAAGACCAGGTAGTTTCTTACATTCAGCTACCTAAATAACTACAGAACAGACATAGCCTGCAACTAGAAAGCTTGCTAACAAAGACACAAGGGACCAAGTGAGCCAATTCACATGCTACTGAATGAAGCAACTTCCACTTCTAGTACCCTGGGTAAATATGGCACAGGTAAAATGTTCTGCCTGGTCCCCTGTATGAAGATTACTCAGACCAATTATAAGGGTGTTTACTGTGCATCCCCAAATGCACACCAGGTCGGTAATCTCAATCTATCCATCAGCTGATGTCACCACTGCAACATCACAGCCTCACTAAGCTCTTCTCCCAGCTCCAAGTTTATGCAAGAGAAAAATCTTTTACTAATCCCATGGTACAAAATGAGGCGCCACAACAAATAATGCTCCATAAATGTATCCATCTTTTCTGAAACCCGCAAGACCTTTCACTCCCACAACTAAGGAGGCTATGACAGAAGTGAAATTCTCTCTCTCTCTCTCTCTGTCTGAAAGCAAATAGCAAATTTGCAGCCATTTCTAGCCATTTCTATCTGGAGTCAGTGTGATTTCTTTAACCTGAGTCTCATCTCCAGTGGGGGGGGGGGTCTTCTCGTGGCCAAAGTATATGGGTTAGGAAACTACCCAATGGAAAAGATGTGGGTGGCTACACAGAAGGGGGAAAGTGGGTGATACAGGAGGCATCAGAGCAGAAGCCAGAACAACAGCAGGCACAAGGTCAAAATGAGGATGGGAGCAGCGCTGGAAAAAGTACAGCGGACCACTGGAATCTACAGAAACTACCTTGAAACTGGGAAGGTGGAAACAGGTGCTGCACAAGATCCAGCATGGAACCTACATGACAGAAGAATGTTCAGACACACTTTGAGGTGATGCGTTACCCACACAACCAGACCACAGTGCAGGTGGGAAATGAGGCAAGTGTATGGCACAATGCAGACACACAGACACACAAACTAACAGTACCCCACCACTGGGAGCTCCCAACAGTCCATAGGCTGCCAACTGACGCCCACAGTACCATATGACTCCCCACTTGACGTCTGCCTAGAGCTCATCACTGTGCTCTCACCTAAAAGTCAGTTCATTTTTAGCCCCGCAGTAGATGTTTAATGAGCTCCAATGAGCAGGAGCCACCATGACTGCACAGCTCATAAGGCCTTTGGGGAGTGGAGCTCACTAATTTATGAACTCCTCTCTACCCTACTACTGGCTGGCACAGCAGTAGACAAAACGGAAGCCGGGGGCCTTAGTCAGCTGACTCACATGGATCAAGCAGCAGTAGATTCAGAGAGGGTGCATAGGACCATTTTCTTCTATAGAATTAGGGGGTACGACAGAGACACTTATTACCTTTGCCACCAGTGCCCTGGCCTCCAGGCTTGTTGTACAGATAGAGATCCAGGTCATGGCTACTGCTGCTACTCTGGTGGAAATAGTGCTGAAAAGGAAAGCAAGAATAGTTAAATCAGACTATTTCCGGGAGCTGCATTTTCATCAACATGGAGAGCTGCCTTTGAGGTCCTGAGGACCAAAAGTGTGGGATACATCATGTAGGCTCTTAATCTCAGTAAATGATATACTACTCTTATGGCAGAGAATTTCCCAGCATAGAACACTGTCATAGACATTGGGGTTTTTTTTCCAGTCCATTGAAGGATACATAGCAGTAGATCACACATAACCATAAAAACAGTCCCTGTATGACTGGTCTTCAGCGACTGAGATCAAGCTAGGGGTAGAGATGTTTGAGGCTGCCGGAAATTCTCATCCTTGTTTGTGCCTCTCATTCTGTTCCAGAACCCAGCATGCTATGATCTGTTTACACCTCCATGCCTAGCCTTGTTACCCCTGGGATGCTCGTCACGCCTTTGCCCTTTGCACATATTCCCATAGTCCTCTTACAAGAGACAAACACTGAAGTCACCCCCTGAATAGGCAGCACCAGGCCAGGCACAGGCACCCGTCCTCTTACCTTGAAATGGTTCTCAATGTTGCTGTCTGTGTACTTGGGTGTATGCAGGAAGATCAGCAGGTTCTGGCGCAGGTAGCAGGCTATGGCCGGGAGCCAGGGCAGGCATGAGGGGGGCAGAGTGAACTGCAGCACTTCGGTAGGAGGGCTTCCTGGAGGCTGTATGAACTGCACAGAGAAGGACTTGTCAACGGTCTGATACAGCCTGAGCACATCCAACCCAGAGGCCTGGAGATTTAGCCAAGAAATAAAAGGTGGTCTTGTCCTATTTGAAGCACGGCCTTTACCTCCACATCAGCAGGGGTGAGCTTGCAGTTCCGCACGAGCATGACTGTGATGATGTCCAGGGTGGCTTCATCTAGGCGCCTGCGTAGAACCTTCACTAGCTCATCTGTGATCTCAGGTCCTATAGGAGCAGAAGAGTTGCAGGATGTAGCCTTTGTCTCATACAAGATGCTGAGCTCTCTTACGCTTGAGCCACCCGACACCAAACCCAGCATGCTCCATTTTTCAACAGCCCACGCAGTCTGGCTACTGTTCCTGAGGGTTACCTTAGCACCTATCCACTCCCTCCTACAACTGCAGCTTTAGTGGCAGAGCAATGGCTTTGCATGCAGAAGGTCCCATGTTCAAACCTGGCATCTCCAGGTAGGGCTAGGAAATACCCCTGTCTGAAACCCTGGAAATCTGCTGCCAGTCAGTGTAGACAATAGATGGACCAAAGTCTGGGACGGTATATAAAAAAAAAGAAGCTACCTATGTGCCTTTGCAGGTTTCCACCTGCCATTTCTTTTTGCAACTGCTACATTAGTTGTGTTCCAGATCAATGATCTGTGTGTGCTGCACAGTAAACTATGTCACAAGAGAGCAGCCAGGCTTTCCCACTGACGGCTGTCTGAAGGAAAAGCCAGAAGCAGCAAAACCACAAGGGAAAAGAATGTCAATGGCTTGTTATTAAATTACAGAGGAAACAAAACATTAACACAAGATTCCGGGGAGCTGATGAACTAAAGAATGGGAAGGGAGCAAAAGGCTGCATTTCCCTTTGTTGCTGCAGAAAGGGCTACAATGCAACATATATTTTTAAAATCCTGTTAAGGTGGGCTTTCCCAACCGGGTGCCCTCCAGATGTTTTTTACTATAATCGCATCAGCCCCAGCCAGCAAAGTAGATGGTAGAAATTGTAGTCCAACGACACAACATTTGGGAGGCACCAGGTTGGGAAAGCACACCTTAAAGGAGACAGAGTTACTAAATCTAACGTTTGGTCTTTAAACACCTCGGGGGACAAGTAGCTTGATAGCAGCAGCAAGATCTCAATAAGCCTCCCGTCTCTGACTTTACGTTGAATGAATGTGCAACTTACCTGCCGGTGCAACTCCATGAACCACCAGCTGTATATGCCTGTCCACTTGGCTCACTGGGCGGGCCGAGTCCACACTGCGGAAAGAGGCTGTCTCCAAAGAGGAGCGAGAGCCCTATCAAAGGAGAACGGAAGAAATTGAGAAGATGGAGCTGCCTCCCAACACTCCTGGAAAGACAGCAGAGAGCAGGCTGTGTGCAGCCGGCATGCTCGCTCTTGTGCTCTTGGCAGCAAGGGTGCAGGGGTTCCCTGGGAGGAAAAGAGACTCACGCTCAGGTCCTCCATGTATATGGGCTCCTGGCTGCGCGAAAGGGCCAGTGAACGGCATGGAAGGCTCTGGGTTTCAGCTTCCCCACCCTTCCCACTGGAAGTGGTCTCAGAGAGTCTGGAGGAGAGAGTAACAAAGAGGAGAGGGTAAAGTAGAAGAAGAAGAGTTTGGATTTGATATCCCGCTTTATCACTAACCGAAGGAGTCTCAAAGCGGCCAACATTCTCCTTTCCCTTCCTCCCCCACAACAAACACTCTGTGAGGTGAGTGGGGCTGAGAGACTTCAAAGAAGTGTGACTAGCCCAAGGTCACCCAGTAGCTGCATGTGGAGGAGCGGAGACGCGAACCTGATTCACCAGATTACGAGTCTACCGCTCTTAACCACTACACCACACCACCAAGGGCAATGGACTTGAAGGACATTCCAAAAGGAGATACCAGCAGAGGAAATGAAGACACCACAGGTCAAGGCGGTCCCCTTGCTTGTGGGGTGCCGTATGACAGAATGGCGAACTTACCGTAAATAGAAAACAGACTTGGTTGAGCGCTCCTGGTAAACAAACATATTCTTCCTGTTCACAACTGAGAAAGCATTGAGCACAGAACGCAGGGCCTGGATGGCTGCAGGGGGGAGAGAGATGGCTTACAAGTTGCAAAGTCTGACCCAAATGCACCACCCACTGCTATCTTCAAAAACCAGCACAGCACACGCCCCTCTTCAATTTTATTTCCCAAATATTAATCCAGCCTAATCCTCATAACTACTGCCCATTCTCAACATACCCACTTTTTGAAAAAGATCACTGCAATTTGGTGGCTGCGATAAATATGTACTAAGGGTATCCAATGGAGAAATATCAAATCCTTGTATGTTTCAAGCTAAGGTGTTCCTTATCAGGGCATATTTGGGAGGGAAAAAAGTCTCTTTGTTTCAAACACTTGAGTTTCTTTTAGATCGTAGCTAGCCTGTATTAGGGTTTTATAACAGAGTTTAAAAGGGAGCTATTTTTAATACAGCTGGTTCTGTGATGAAACCTTACCTCAACGCTAGGATCTCTTCTAATAAATGAACTTGCTCAGATTTTTATACTAAAAGCTTCCCTTCCCCCTCAACACAAAGTCGCTTCTTGAAAAATTCTCCCACTTGTTACACAAGTTCCCCCTTCTGTGCATTTTATCACCACTGTATTTGTGGCTCCCTCTTCCTGTAAGGAGCTTGTGGCAGAACTACCTTGTTTGTAGCCTAACTCAAGCCGCCCTCCACATCATTTGGGCTAATCCGACCCTCACACCAATCCTAACAATTAATTTGTATCATCAGTGTGCCACAGCTGGGGGCGAAAAGGCACCATGACAAGACAGAACTCATTGCCTAGGAACGGGGAGTCTGGGGATAGCTCCTCACATGCCTCCCCAATAGCCAGAGCTCCCTGCATCCATATACTCACCGCGTGCAACACCCATATTGGGCCCCATCTTGAGTCGTGAATGCACATGGATGGTGGTGCTCCAGACTGCGTCGCAAGCAAAGTGTCCAGGTATGAACTGCATGGTGGCTGCCAGATAGTCATGGGGCTGGTAGCTCTCCTCTCCGGGGTAGTCTGCACAGCAGGAAATGCAATTCAGCAGGGCAGCCCTCCACAGAGTTCGCTGAAAGCCATCTACACAACACCGACTTCCCTCCTTCATGTACAGTTGTGCCACAAGATTAAAAGGCAAACACACACACCTCAAGTACCTTTAAACAGGGAACCTACAGAGCTTGCCCTGAAAAGCAGGACGGTGCATCACCACCAAAGTGGCGACAAAACGGCAAATGAAAGGATTCATCAGCTGTCACTTCCCCAAGTACTGCCCTGCCACAACAGGCAGAGTAAGAGAGGAATCTCATCCTGTGGGCTGTAGGAAGCCTGCCTCTAATATAACTAGGGCACAGCCAAACTAGTGGGAAAGCAGAGTCTCTAAGTCAGGTGTAGGGAACCCTTGGCCCTGCAGGGGTTGCTGAACTACAGCTGCCATCAGCCCCAGTTAAGGGATGTTGTAAGTTTTGTAAGGCCAAAGGTTTCCTACACCTGCTCTAGGCTCTAAGGCTCAGCACAATGTTATTGTGGATAAGGATACCGCTTTGCACTCCTACCATCAGGCCCAGTGCGCTGCCGGTAGGTGTATGGCGTTTCACTTTTCCAGATATCCTCCTCGCTCTCAGCAACGAGCAGGGAATTGCAATTATGACTGTCGTGCAGATCCTGTAGCAGCAGCCGCTGTGGACAAAAAAGGGCCGCAGAGATGGACTTAATGCTTCCTCACAACAGGAGTCCTGGCTGTAGAAGAAACTAGTATCTGCCTTGAAATTCAAGTGCAATATCTGTCTGCACGATTGTAATCATACCAGAATGTGATGAAGCTGGTACATCCCAGCTTCCTCATTTAAAATGTCAGCATCTCAGTCCTCATGTTTAAGGTGAAAAGATATCTAAAAGTGCATAGATATATATGTATGAAGTTTCTCTTTAAAGGCTCCACAAGCAGAAAAGATCTGGGTGGTTTTTCCAGTGGCCAAAGCTGTAGCTGTCAAATATTTTGTAACACATTGGCTAATGTGTTAAATTCAACTTTTGGAACTTAGTAGGGTGATATTCCTGCTATCAAGGAGTCAGTGTAGAGAGACCGAATGTGCCAGAGTTACCTGATTAACAAGGCGGCAGATCTCACCAACTTTCTTCACCACTGTACGGTGAAGATGCACACATTCCCCTTCCTCATTCTGCGTTGCTTTCACCGCACTCAAGCTGCTGTACAGAAAGGAAAAGGGAGACTGCTCAGAAGAACTTTTGAGAGAGCTCCCACAACAGCAGACTATATGCACAATATATTTTCCTGCTCAATAGTTAGTAATGAACTGAACACAGTCAACAATGGAAAACTGGGTGGAGCATTGGCAAGTGCTTAAAAATGCATGAGTACTGGGGGAGGGATCTATGACTGGCATGGCCTGGGCTCTTTGACCTTTCCCAGCATTAGCGCAAAACTGGCAGAGGAACAAGGCCAGCTAGCTACATGTTGGAAAAAGAAAGACACGTGAAGTCTGGAGAACTCAGAAGCCAGCTATACAACACAAGGCTAAGATCAGGGGGATTGGGAGAAACTGCATGCAGAGCTTGGGGTAAAAGCCACAGTTGCCAGTTTGGGAACCAGAATCCCCGGGTGAGCAGGGCATGGGAAAGGGGATGTTACCGTGTGTGGGAATAGACTTCCACCCGGTCCTGGTGGATTTTGACAATCAGCCAGAAGTCAGGCATGAGAGGGCACTTGGGTTCCAGGTCACTCATTATTGCCTCCTCACATTCGGAATCACTGCTCCCGCCATCATAGCCTAAGAAATGAAAATTCACCGCCTCTGCTGAGTGGCTCGGCCAATCCATCTTTGACAAGAAGCCAAGGGCAGAGAGAGGCTCATGGTGGTTCCCTTGCACTCCCATCTCCACAAAGTGGATGCACCTGGACCTCAAGGCAAAATAATCCCAGCTGAGCAACTTGTCACTCTGCCACAAACCTGCCTCCACCCAACTGAGAACTGACTTATCGTCTCTTCCACACAAAAAGATGGCTCGGCTCATCCACTCACCTAGGAGATCGGAATCCATACTGCCCTGGCTCGATACCAGGCTCTGTACCCGACTGGGACGCTGCTTCCCACAGCCTGTAAGGAAAGAGAGGTAGTGAGAGACTGCTCTGAGGTCTCCTAGGTCCCCCCAACTCTCTCCTTGCTCTGGGGCCAGATTTTAATCTAAGCACCGGCCTTTCCCCCCCAAACTGTGCATGTACAAGCCCAGGCAACAAGAAACAAACCCAGGAAGAAAAAGGGGATCAGCATGTCACAAAGCGGTTGGCTTCTTTTTTTCACCCCGTCTGCTGCATGGGTTGTTTGATGTAAGAAACAAAGCAAGATTGACTTCATAAAGAAGCCCGACAGCAAGACACATGGCAGCCTTTTAGAGCTTACAATCTCATGAGCCCAACAGCACTAAAGTGGTTTTGATTACAGAAAAATCAATATTGGAGCATAGTTACAAAGAAAGGCACTTTAATGGACACCCCTAAGAGAGGGAGAGACTTTGCTATTACAGTCAGGCCTGGGGTGAAAATGCTAACTTGAATAAACAGCCGTTCTCTCGCAAGTGTGAAATGGCATATTTTTGTTCAATCTCAATGCACAATTGAAAATATGAGGGAGCAAATGGTGTATTTAAGTAAAAGGCACCAAAAGGCCTCTCAAGAATGATGAAGTAGGTGAAACCAACACGCTCCTTGGAACGAGGAAGGCATTTGCATATTAAAAAGGAGCATGGACAAGTACTTGGCACTTCCCCATGTAATCCTTACATTTCTAATCCTATTTCCACAAAAGGGAGACCTGAAAAGCGTTTTTCCTCTGAAGAGAGGCTGATTGACCTGAACACAACAGAATACTGAAACAAAACCTAACAGAGTGGCAATAAAGCCAGCTTAATGAACTGGTAAGGCAGAGAAGTTCCATTATATGGCGTTAAAAGGCAGTCGCTTAATCGCTTTCAGAGGATCATCATGAGCCAAATTCCACACAAAACCTCAGCAATACTCTTCTGATGTTTCAACAAATATAACCACCTTCCTACAGCTTCCCAGTGCCAGCAGAAGTATGGAGAATCCATCTTGGACTGACAGCACAACTGCAATGACAATCAACTGCAGCCTCAGAGACTGATGGAAGCACTTGTCCCTTGAAGAAGAAGCACCCAGCCAGCCTCTAGGTTCTGAAAAGCCTTTCGGTAACACACACACACACACACACACACACACACACACACACATATATATCCCTTTTAAAACGCTAGCAGATTGGGTGTACAATATTATTACAGCTGGCTTTATATACCTAGGATTGAAACATGAAGAGCTTGAGGAAACTGACTTAGCTTGGCCCCAGGAATTCTTCCTTTTGACCAGTTTCACAGACTGGTTTTGCATGGCTTCTTGTTACAGAATGTGCTTTTCCTGAATTTCTGTAATTTCTGCAAATTTTGGACAGCACTAGCAAACCGCAGGATTTTTATACTACTTGTTGAAATTGGAAAGGGGGCAGGGGGCAGCATGAGTAACTTGTTATGCCTATATAACCTAGAGAAGCAGACCTAGAACATCTTGGGTGAGGGCCATGAGCTATTAGGGCAAAATAAGGGTTATGGCCCCCACAACACGCATGCTTATGCATGGAGCACAAAGGATCATTGCCCCAGATACATGAGGGCACTTTCCTTTATTTGCCTCTCCCAAGTATTATTCATCATTATTTATTATATCTATATCCCACCTTTCTCCTAGAAGGGGATTCAAGGTAGCTTACAACATTAAAAATCATTATAAAATGCCGAGTTAATAAAAAAAAAACCCCCGACCAGCTAAAACAATAGTTCAAAAGACAAGCACATTTAAAATCAAAATCAAAGTACAGTTTTGTCCAGTGGTCAGCATCATCTGCATCTTAGTTTTCAAAGGCCTGTCTGAATAAGGTCTCAGCCTGTCAGCAGGATAACAAAGAGGGAGCCTCTCTTGGCAGGTAATTCCACAGTGTGGGAGCAGCCACAGATATGTCTCTCTCTGGTGCCATCACCAAGCAGGGTCCTGATGTTGATGGGATCAAGAGAAGGTGCTCACCTGAGGATTCAAACATTGGGTAGGTTCCCATAGAGAGATATGAACTTTCAGGTAGCCTGGGCTCAAGCCATATAGGGTTTTATAGGTCATAACCAGCACTTTGAAACATGGAATCCTACCAATTATAGCTCAGCTAAACAGAACTGCTTAAAAGAAAGAAGGTTCTTTTTATTGTATGTGGTGGTCTTGTAGTAAGATTAAAGCTTAACTAGGAAATGATGTATAATGAAATGAAAAGGATGTTTAAAATAATAAATTATTATTATATTGGGAAGCTTTTAATGTTTAATAGACTATTGTATTTTAATATTCTGTTGGAAGCTGCCCAAAGTGGTGGGGTATAAATAATAAATTATTATTATAATAAAATAACTTCTGTAAAAAAAAGCCCAGAAGCTTTTCTTTGGGGAATTATAGGGACAGAACTACCTAAAATGTATAGAAACTTATTCATGTATGCTATTACAGTGGCTAGAATGTTACTCGCCCCAAAATAGAAAGAAGCAGAAGTCCCAGGAAAGGAAGAAAGGATACAAAAACTTATGGAATACGCAGAAATGGTGAAACTTACCAGAAGAATAAGAAATGAAGATAAATTATAAACAGATAAGACCATTGCCAGGATTATTGTACTACCCTGCAGTTTTATAAAAGTATATATTTGAAGTAGATGAATAAATGAGCAAATTCAGTTAATTTGGATAGCAGAGGATATTAAAAATAAATTTAAGGAACCGCAGAAAGAGGGGGAAGAAAGTCAAGTTTTGAAATGTTAAAATGATTGTTAAAATTAGTGTAATGTACAAAATTAGTGAAATGTATAAACTTGAAAAGTATATTTATTTATTTTAAAAAGGAACTGCTTAGTAAGGTAATATAACGACCTAGTGTTTGTCTAAATCAGCCGTCTATGGCACAATGCCGTCCAGATGTTGTGGATTACAATTTCCTTTGGCCATGTGGGCTGGAGTTATGGGAGTTGAAGTCCAAATCTCCTCGGAGGGCACCAGTTTGGGGCAGGATAAGCTAAAGCAGCCCCACACGGCTGAACTCCCCAGCCCCTGCTCCAAAATTCAGGTGGAGATGCCAGCTCATCTTCCCTACCTGGAGTCACAGAGTCTGCCAGGCTCACTACAGATGGTGTTGCTAAGGGAGATTTCTCACTGTTCCCCTTCTCCAAGGAGCACGGCAGAGGCTGTGGCTGGGTCACTGCAGATTCCTCATCCAAGGAGCCACACTCCGAAGTATGGGCTTGATCCGGCTGTGGAACTTCATCTGACAACTGCATCACAGCAAATAATAATAATAATAAATTTTATTTATATCCCGCCCTCCCCAGCCGAAGCCGGGCTCAGGGCGGCTAACAACAATAAAATAAGACTACATTCTAAAATCATTTCATTATAAAATTAATTCAAATCAAATTGATGGCAACCATTGGGCTAGAGTTCTGTGAAGATTGCCAAAGGAGGGAGTCAGGCTGTGCCCTGGCCAAAGGCCTGGTGGAACAGCTCTGTCTTGCAGGCCCTGCGGAAAGATGTCAAGTCCCGCAGGGCCCTGGTCTCTTGTGACAGAGTGTCCCACCAGATCGGAGCCACAGCCAAAAAAGCCCTGGCTCTAGTTGAGGCCAGCCTAACCTCTCTGTGGCAGAGATCACCAGAATGCAATCCATAGCATCCGTTCCCAATAATCATCCTTACCAAACAGCATCAATAATCCATCTAAGAAAAAAAAAACCACGTCTCCAGATCACCCTACCAATTCAGCATGTGCATGGCTACTTACGTCCAGGAATTCTTCTGTCTCCTGCTTGTTCTCACTCGCTGGCCATGCCCAGAGACCATGAGCCTCCTCGGGCGGAGGGGAGCAGGGCAAAGAGCCTTCTGTTTTGATGCTGCTTTCACACCTGCCTCCAGTCATGGTGCTCTCAAGCGTTACTGTGGGGCTAGGCCCATCTTTGGGGGCATGTAGGCGACTGATGGAAACATAGTAGAAATCACTGTCTTCAGCGTTGAGCACGTAGCCTGGTAGGGCTATTCTCTGGAACTCCTGCAACAAAAAAAAGAAGAACGGGGTGACTGTCTAGAAACAAGCAAAAGGCAGGTGCATGTTTCTTAGGCATAAAGCAAGACAGAATGGCTGAGAATGGAGAAGCATCAAGGTAGCTCGTGTGTGTTTGTGTGTGTGTGTGTGTGTGTGTGTGTGTGTGTGGCTGGGGGGGGGGCGTGTTGTTTAGGGTTTATGAGCTGAAGGTCAAATGACTGTGGAAAACTGAAGTCATATGGGGGAAAACAAATTTATAAAGATTTATAGACTGCTTAGTCTGAAAACTACAAAAGGGCCACATAGTAAAATCATCACTAAAGACACAGAAAAATATCATAGAATCTTGGAAGGGACCCCAAGGGTCATCAAGTTCAACCCCCTGCATTGCAGGAACCTCAGCTAAAGCATCCATGACAGATGGCCATCCAACCTCTGCTTAAAAATCTCCAAGGAAGGAGAGACCTCTTGTGGGAGTCTGTTCCACTGCTCTTACTGCCAGAAAGTTTTTTCGAATGTTTAGTCGTAATCTCTTTTCTTGCAATTTGAAGCCATTGGTTCGAGTCCAACCCTCCAGAGCAGGAGAAAACAAGCATGCTCCCTTCTCCATGTGACAGCCCTTAAGATATTTGAAGATGGCTATCATATCTCCTCTCAGTCTCCTCTTTTCTAGGCTAAACATACCCAGCTCCTTCAAGTGCTCCTCATAAGGATTAGCTCCCAGACCCTTGATTGGCTTGCACATGTTCCAGCTTATCAACATCCTTCTTAAATTGTGGTGCCCAAAATTGGACACAGTATTCCAAGTGTGGTCTGGCTAAGGCAGAATAGAGTGGTACTATTACTTCCCTTGATCTGGACACTATACTTCTGTTGATGCAGCCTAGAATAGCATTAGATTTTTTTTTTGCTGCTGCTGCATTACACTGTTGACTCATGTTAAGCTCGTGGTCCACCAAGACCCCAAGATCCTTTTCACATGTACTGCTAGTAAGCCAGGTGTCCCCCATCCTATATTTGTGCATCTGGTTCTTCCTGCCTAAGTGTAGAACCTTACATTTGTCCCTACTGAAATTCATTTTGTAAGCTTGCGCCCAGTTCTCCAATCTGTTAAGGTCATTTTTAATTCTGATTCTGTCTTCTGCAGAATTAGCTACCCCTCCCAGTTTGGTGATGAGTTAAACTTTTTAAAATTATTTTTAAAGTATATGGGTTCAGTAGGTTTGCTGAAATAAAAAAGCTTTCACCAGGAATGTACAGCAATATAGACAGGGCGTGAGTCTAATATTAATAGCCAGGAAGTTCCAAAGCATGCTAAAGATTTACATTATGTGACACCTGTGAAAGTGCAAGTTCCACAAATCTAAGTGACCAAGTATGGGGCAGCAAAATTTATTTATAAAGGTATTTATATACAGCACCCTCCCATAAAATATCAGAGTGGTGGCTGCTCAAGTAAACTGGCCCCAAGTTAAGTGCTTCACATACCAATAGCTTGAAAGATCACTCACCTCACGAAACTTTTCCAGAGAGCTCTCAGGCCCAAACACGAACTGCAAAGGGACCGTTTCGCAGTGGCAGCTTGGACGGCCTTGAGAACTGTAAACATGGGTAGCCACCCGGCTCAAAGTGCCAGAGGTAATTGTCCGTGAATGGCGCAATGCAGACACAATCTCGTCATCCAAAAGCCAGCGGATCTGTGACAGTAAAGACAGCAGGCAAGGTGGTCTAGATCCTAAGTAAAGTGAAAACCCTGTTGCGGCCTTGCTTTTAGCAAGGTTCACAATGCTGGTGCTTGGTCAGGACACAGTGCTGGGTGCTCAGGAGTGGGAGGGATATTAATCTAGTCTCAGAGCAAGTCTCTTTTTCCAAGGGCCAAATGAACTCACCTCTGTCATGGTAGCTTCAACAGCTTGTCTGTGCACTCCAGGAAGATTGGAAAGTGCTGGGTGCCTTGGGAAAAAAAGAATGCAACGGTCAAGGACAGTGGCTCGCTATTTCTGCACCCCAGTATAACAACATGATGGAGAGGATAAATACCCATCGTCCACAGTGGAGGGCAACCTGTCCAAGGTGTGCATAAGCTCCTCATCGGAGCGGAAGGAGGAGGGCCGCCCTGGGGAACGGGTGAAGGAGACGCTACTCTCAGAGGTGTACCTGTAGCGAGGACAGGGAAAGAGTTACTAGGCTCAGCCCTCGCATCTGGCCAAGGCCACATGCATGTTGTGGTTTCCAAACTCCCCTGCCCACACTACAACCCTGGAGTCCCACCTATTGTGATGCAGATCGTTCACCGTTTCGATTTCCAGGGGGAGGGTCAGAACAAAAATGTCGAGTGTCACACACAGGTCCGAGAGGTCAATGGTGTGCAGCGCCTTGCAGCTCTCAAAGCAGCCCAGTACCTCCCCTAGTGAAAGCAACAGATATTACTTGAGTTAGACAGTGCTACTTTAGCCTTCCTTGCCAAGCGCCCAAAGAGGTTGGGCCTCAGCATATGATCCCTCCCTCCCCAGCACCCACCACTCCTTGCTTGGAGGCTGAAACCAATCTTCCCTTCTGGCAGCCCATCCACCCTAGCCATGCCACCCCTCCCCCCCACCTCAAACCCCAGGGCTCATTTCCATTCACCTAGGCAGGTGGGCAGTGAGCGAACAGGCATGGAACTGTGCTGGCTGCGCAGCTTCACAGAGCATGTCATGTGCAAAAAGAGAGGTGGCATGTCCTGTTCCAGCAGCTCTTGCTCTGCCAGAGAGTCTCCCAGCACGCTGAAGGAGTCCTCGTCCTGGTTAACAGTGTTGGAGTCAGACAGAGAGTCGGCTTCTAGAAATTCGTGGTCCAGCCGTTCCCGATACTCTACTTCCAGTTCGGGGTCACTCTCCGTTCCAATGCCACAGCCGGAAGCATTGCCTACGGGCAAGTTTGAAAAAAGCCAAAGTGCTTTCAAGGAGCGATGGAGCTTTGGTGAAAGGCACCAGGCCTCAAGAATGTTTATCCTGAAAGGGTTAACTACAATTGCACTCACTCTGTGAATAGGGAGACAGATTGGCGTTGGATGTTACAGGAAGCCCTGCCAGCAGAATGCACAAGAGGCTGGCACTACTGGCTGGCCAAGTTCCTGAAATGCCTGAAGCTAGACTGAAAAGCCTTGTGCGTTGTAAAATGTGGGAGTCTTTTGTTAGGAATATATCAAGTGGTTTAATTAGAGTATATAAAATAAACATATCGAGAGATATATATTTAGTAATAGTAAACATCAGGAGTGTCAAATTATCACCAAGCATGATTTATGGGCATAAGGAGGAAAAACACTGAGACAAAATATTGGGTAATTACTTGAATATGCACTGATAATACGACTGGGTGGTCAGATATAAGTAAATGGATTGATTTTTATTTTTTTAAGAGAGGTGGTAATGAATATTAGTCCGAGCTTGGATGCGCATTCTCCCATGCAGAAGGCAAAGCTGGCCTTTGTAAATTTCAGTGCAACAGTAAAGGCCTGGCAGTACAACAGGCCGCAAGCAGGACAGCTCAGTGGGTAAGAGTACAAGACTCTGAATTTCAGGGTCGTGGGACATAGGTTCAAACCCCCATGTTGCGCAAAAAGATTCCTGCATTGCAGGGGGTTGGACTACATGACCCTCATGGTCCCTTCCAATTCTATGATTCTATGAAGCATTGTGAAAACCTCCCTCTGGACAATCCTGCACTCTTTTCTGACAACGTCCCCTCTCTTGGTTGCAAGAATGCTGATAAAGACTCAGGCCCAGGCAACGGAAGGTACCTGGGCTCTAGCTGGCTGGCTGCCAAAGAGGACATTGCATGGTCCTCACCATGGACTATGGGACGTATTGTGAATGGAGTTCACTTGAGAGTTCTTAAACCTCTTAAATTAGAAACAGGCAATTCTAGGAAAGCTGAAACTATACAGCTAGCTCTATGGACTAGAAATCTATGCAAAATATTTGCAGCTTGGGAGAACTGGAGTGCCTCTTAGCCAAAAGGAGGGACCTAATCTTAGCAATTCCTTCGTCTCAACTATTCCAGAAAGCTCAAAGCTAGGATCCTCCACGCTTCTCTCCCCTGCATTGATAGCAGGGATCTGTAGATGTTGATGGACTCCCAACAAACCTAATGAACACCCCTCGGCCATGGATGCTACACTGTGGGGGCCAGGAATATCTGTAGGACCACATACCTGCTCTATGGTTTGCTGAGCTCCAGGGGGAAACAGTGCACTGGTCCTCAAGGACTCTTGCACTCTCCCCAGCACATATGCATACATAAAATTTCCTTAGTCCACTTAAGGGTTTAAAAAACGAAATCCAATATCACTAGATTACAAGTGCCATGACATCTCCAATCATTACAGCAGTCCTCAGAACAGCAGAGTGAGGAAGAGTTTCCCTTACCTTCATCCGCCACCAGTTCAGTTTCTGAACTTTCCACGTCTTCACTACCTTTCCTATCTGTATGGTCCCGAGAGGCCTCCTCCTAAAACAGAGACAAGAAGCCACATGTGCAACGTGCATCAAGTCTGGGTGCCACATCCTTCCAAGTTTGGCTCTTATACAGCCTTCCAGACCCTCTTAAAGGAGCCTCCCAGGGCAAGGAGGCAAAGATACAAGCATATCCCCCTACCTCTTTTTTGGCAGAAGGAGGGCAGTAGAAGTAATAATGAGGATTGGACGGCACTGGCTTGAAATGCAAGCTGCCAATCTCCAAGAACTTTTCCTAGAACGGGAAGAAGGAACAGTGGGAAACATACTTGGGCCATCAAAGCTACCCTCTCACCTCACCCAGAGGAAGCACTTTTCTCCTTACCTGGATGATCCTGTGCAAGTCCGGGTGCTCCTGGCAAGGCTGGCTGCTCTTTAGCAGAGAGAGGGGGAACTCTGAACAGCAGCTAGGGTTGGGTTCTTGGGGAGGGCAGGCCGAAACATGGGACTCTGGCTCACTAAAATCCTCCGTCTCAGCACTGCACAGCAGGTTCAAGGAAGAGTGAAGTCAGTCACAAGCAGCTCTGTCTACTTGTGCTCCCAATAATGCAACCTTAACTCCCCTGCTCCTCAGTCAGAAGCAGCCTACATGCCTCTATTCCCCCATACATCCTAAGATCCCCAATGGGTCAGAAATACAGTAGTACCTCAGGTTACATACGCTTCAGGTTACAGACTCCGCTAACCCAGAAATAGTACCTTGGGTTAAGAACTTTGCTTCAGGATGAGAACAGAAATCGTGCAGCGGCGGTGCAGCGGCAGCAGAAAGCCCCATTAGATAAAGTGGTGCTTCAGGTTAAGAACAGTTTCAGATTAAGAATGGACCTCTGGAACAAATTAAGTACTTAACCCGAGGTACCACTGTAAAAAGTTATGCACAGGAGCACATAGAACTGCTTCATGTGCAAAAAAAATATTATTGGAATTATTAGAGCTGGGTCTGTGAACTGAACCTCAGCAGAAATCTAGGGCCCTGCTCACAGATTCACTCCACAAGTATAGCCAGTTCTGACCATGAACACACGAGCATAAAATCCTGTGTTTGAATCAGCTTTGCTCAGCCTTAAGTTTGGCCAGTAAATAGTGTATGCTCTTGGTTCACCTGCATGGGCATTCCAATCCTCTCCTCCTGTCAAAATGAATGAACCAACTAACAAAACAAAACAATTACATATATACCTCTCCCCTAAATGCCCCCTTCAGGCCACACTTTTCAGAGAGCCATTTTATAGCATTTAGAGATGGGAGGAAAATCTCAAAAATCATCTAAATTACGGTTCTATCAAACCTGTCTAAAACTAATTTGATGGAAGTTTAGTCGATTGATTTTTAAAAGAACCTATGTGCTATGAAGGGATTAGGGGAGGATTAATGGATAAACGCCTTAAATGCAGATCAATGTGCATTTATTGATTCAGCCAAATAGAAAGTGTGAGGAAGAATAACTGGCGGAAGGCAGTAATGCAAATAGTGAAGGAAGGTGAGTTGTAGTGCAATCACTTAAATGTGTTTTAATAAGCTGAATAATAAAACTATGTTTATTGTAATTAAACTTATTCATTGTAACTTTATTGATTTGTTCAGTTTCATATGTAATTTACCTGGAGTGGGAAATATAAAATGTTGAAAGAGTGAGTGGGGAAAAGGATGCAGACACTCTTTCCCATTATGCTTGAACTGGGAACCTCTGGTTTAAGGGCTCCCTACAAACCAGGATCTAATCCAATCTTAACTTCTGGGGCAGTGGTGTCCAAACCTTTTTCAAAGGGGGCCAGATTTGATGAAGTGAAGGGCCGTGAGGGCCGACCAAAGTTGTTGACCTTTTAAACTGCCACAGGGTTCGGATTAAACCGACCGGCGGGCCAGAATAGGCCCCCGAAACGGACTTTGGACATGCCTGTTCTAGGGAATCCTTAAAACCACAGTTTTCCAGTTCAGGGCACTTGGAAAAGAGTGGTTTAATAAATCTCTACTGTAGCTAGATGTGCTCAGCCTTCCTACTTATTTATGCATCCACAAACCAGAAAGCTGGAGTGGCTTGCTGTACCACAAGCCTTTCTAAGAGCCCATAGAGAACATGGGAGTGTAAAGATGGTTTTTGCTTTAATTTTTGTGAGCCGCCTTGCCTTAGGTTCTGGGGAAAAGACAGACAGGCCATCAACCAATCCATCTCACTTGGGGCTTCTCTGGTGAAAGGGGGTGGTGGTGTTAGTTTGTGGCACCTGCTTTCATAGATCATATTCATGGTTGGCATATGGCTTGTCCTTTCCCACAGATTATAAATATCAGTTACACCTGTGATATTGTGTTCCTATATCGGTTTTATTAATTGTACTGTTTTAAACTGGCGCAGTGCCTCTCCTTTCTCATTCTAGTTCCATTTGGCTGCCCCATTTTCAGTTTGCAAGCCAAACCTTCCTGCTCTCTTCTACTGCACTACAGAGGCACAAATTCCTTCATTTCTACAGGTTTGCTTGAGTTATCTTCTTCATGTGCAGAGGGATGTGGCAGTCAGCCTGGGATCATTTATACTTCGGGTTACAGAATCTCGTTCTCCTACAAAATATATGTCCTTCCTCATTTTTTGCAGGGACATTTACTGCATTTGCTTTTACATGCCACTCAGTGAAAACAACTGGAATAGCTGTTGCCCCTGGGAAAAAAATATGAGATTGCTGTTCAAAGAATCAGTTTTTCTGCACCATGTTATGACTGTAAGTAATATTTGCCCTTGATAGGTTAAGGAAATACACAAGGACCATCTGATCTGCATAAACATATCCACACTATATATTGAGATCATTCAAATGTTAAGAGACTCTGCAATTATTTGCTTATTTTGCATAATTTATTCTATTCCTGCAAGCTATGCAAAGCTTTTAAATGCTGCTCCTTGACTGCTGGAAATTCCACGCAGCCCAACTGTGCCCTGTGAGATTTTATCCTGCACTGTTTACACTTCTTTTTTGCAAGCTCATTTTCCACAGGCAAAAAAACCCCAAACAAACTTAAAAGCTTTTTTTTTTAATTAAAAAAGGTGGGGAAGGAGGTGAAATTATTTAAATGACGGAATGAGAGATGCAAATTAATTCCTTAAGTATAGCAATTACAAAAATGCACATGAACTGGGTGACCTGGTAATCTGACTCCTTGCCCAGCTTCAGTCTTGATCCTTATTTGACTGCTTATTTGACTGAAAACAGAAGGCTGGATATTCAATAATTCAACCAAGGCCAATCGACATTATAGCCTGACACCTACCCAATTAATTTTATTTATTTATTTTATGTATAGCCCTGCCTTTCTCCAATGCAGCCCACAAGGCTCACAACATAAATTAAAACAGACACAACTAAAAACATGCAATAAATAGAAATATTTAAAAAATAAATAAGGAACCCTATTAAAAACAGCTCTGAAAAAGCTTAAACCCATCCCTGATCTAAAGTGTCCGCAAGCCCTCTTTGTTGCTTATGTGCATTTGACTTGGTTGTGCTTTTCCCTTCCCCATACAGAACCTTGCATGGCTCCAGAATCAGAATCCTGCTTGGAACATTACAGAGGGAGAGCCATTTTAGTGCGCAGAATGGGACTCTGGCAAACTTCTGACATTTGGGGGCCACGGATGAAGGAACCTATTAGGCTACAACCCACTACATACAAGACCAGCAGAGGGAAGCCCTGCAAGATACAATCTTCTTCCAGCACTGCCAAAGCCACCCCAGAGCTACAATTCATTCTGATCTCTCTATATGGAAGCAACCATCCCACCTGGAAACAGAGACTAGCACACCCCGCGCTCGGGGGGCCTGCGTCAATTCCCCTTCCAAGTTGGTGGGCAGGTGCTGGTGGCGCTCACAGAAGGATCGCACGTGGTTGCACAGAGTAAGCAGAAAGCTCGTGATGTCTATCTCCTGCAAGAGCTCCTCACAATAATCCATGGCTATGAGCAGATCAGGGCAGCTAATGCTGTGGCCCTGTTGTAGGCTCTGGAACAGCCCTGCAAAGAATCAGAGGATCAGAGAGTTAGCTGGCCCTGCAGATTCACCCAGAAACAGCAACACGGTAAGCAGCAGAAATGATGAACGTGGGGGGGGGGGCAGAATAACACAGCAGATTTTGCTAGCGGAGGCTGTGGCCCATTTAAATACCACCAAGCTGCCAATCAGGTTCACTCTAAGTATGGGGAATTGCAAGTTTGCCACAGCTGCATGGGCTTCTCCTGGTGTTCCAGAAGGAAGTCAGGCCCAGAGGGGTAACAGAATAGCCAGCTTCCTCCCACTCTGGAGACAGCAACCCAACCTGGGAATATCGATCCTTTACCTTTCACATAGCACTGGTGGGAATGCTCTTGCAGCAAGGTACAGAAACTCAGCAATTCCTTGTGCTTGGCATCTAGCCAGGGAGCGCTGGTGGGGCGCTCCACTGACTGGCTTCTGGAAGACAAAATCATCCAAATTGACCATCTAGATTCTAGGACAAGGCCCACATTCCTCCCTCACCTTAGTTCTCCCTCCAGATCGCACACTCTCCTAAGGCTCTGCCTGCAATACTAGCGCTTGGCCTAATATACATGAGTTTATACATATCCCTGCCCAAACGGCTGGAAACTGAGTAGTGATTGTCTCTGTACAACCACGAAGGCCAAGATCTGCCCAACAAGTGCAGAGGTGCTGTCGAGTTTCCTGTGCTCCTGAGCTCACCTGAAAAAGATGTCCCGCAGAGGCTTATCTAGCCTTGGACTGATCATCTGCTCCCGCAACAGCTCCAAGGAGCAGCTGTAGACATAGACAGGGCAGCGGGCTCGGCAGCTCTCGCCCAGGTCAAGCTGAGATGTCTGGCGGCTGAAGGAGATACGCCCTTCTCTTCTCGGCACTGTGTCTGGATCTCCCGAGTCCTGGCCAATTTCTGTAGACGGGATACATCTTGGAGGGTGAGAAGCAGCCTCAAGCTCACAGCTCAAACAAGAAGGAAATGATGCTCTTTCTATGCACATTGACATGGCACACAGTGCACCTTGTGTGACTCAGAGTAGCACAGTTGAAATGTGCACCCTTTCCTCTGCCCCAAGGCACTTCAGGTAGTGCTTTACTTCCCCCTGCCCTTTTGCAGCAGAAAGGCATGTGCTCTGCCTGCAAAAGGTATTAATGGATTCCCAGTTTTAAAAAGATCTTGTGGGCAGGTAGTAGGAAAGACTTTTGCTGGTGACTTGCTAGAGAGCTGCTGGCAGTCACAAGAAACAAACTGATGTTCCCCAGCCTGGTGCCCTGCAGATGTTGTTCGACTACAATCAGCCCCACCCAGCTCGTGTAAACATCCCCAATGCCCTCTGGGGTACAGTAGGGTCTTCACCCAACCCACTCCAGCAAGCCTGTGTCAGGGTTCAAGAGAGACTGACATAAACATGCACATCTTCCCAATGATACGCTTGTGTATGGATCTTAAATTATTAAGTATACCCTATTCAAGTTTGCGCCCTTGGCTAAAAGTGTATGATCCTGAACACCTACAACCAGAACCTAATGCAACCTCCATTATCTCCTTCACCTCCCACCTGATTCCAAACACAGGAGACTGCCTGTGGTGCAAGGAAGCCCAAAACAAAGTTGGTACCATTGGCTGGTGTAACACTGACGGTTGGAAGCACCCCTGCAGTCCCCAGCTCCTTTTCTCCTTGGGAAAGTGTTGGTTCCTGCTCTTTGGAAGATTTATCTGTCCCATAAGCCATCAACCTCTGTATGTCTGGAAAAGATGGTAAGAGTTTATTGCACATTATTTGCTGTCATCGCACCTGGCTTCATTCATGGGATATATAGCAACCAACATAGTCAGAACATCGCATCTGCCGTAATCTTCCTACTGTACCACACAAGAAAGCAATCAGGTGGTTCTCTTAAAGAAAACAAAGCAACAAGCTTCTAGTCCTTAAAGAGTGAGAATTTAAACCTGTGGCAGGATTCAGCATCCCTTGGCACAGCCTACAGTCTACAGAATATTGGCGAGCACCTGTCTCATCTCTGTATGACTTCATTTCCTCAGGCAGGTGTCCAATTCCCTTTCTGATATAGTTTGCCTTACCTGGAAATGTGGCTGGTAGGAAGGTGAGGAAAAGATGCTGTGGATTTACCAGCTTGGCATAGCATCGCCACTGGGGGAAGAGGTCCTCAGGTGCTGGTAAGATCTCATCTCTTGACCCCTCTGCATTGTTTGGAGCCTAAGATAGTAAAGTCAAATTGAACATGGCCATGGCATTTTGACATAGGAACCCTGCTCCTCACCCAGATTTAACAAGCAAAGTGTGTTGACACACATTTTTGGTAGCAAAGGTAGATAACTCTCTCGTGAGTCATTCACATAGCCCTTTAGATCCAAAAACATAATGACTGATTGAGACAGAACTGTTACAACTCAGTCAAGCTACTGGAGCGGATTCAGTTGCCTACTCACTGTTGCCCATGTGCACTGAGATCTCCTTCAGAAGAGAATAGCAGAAGGAAGCTCTCAAGTTCAGGGGGCTCTCTGGGGTCTGGCATCCTTGGCAGTTTGATACAGAGGTCAAGGGGATGCTGTACCTGTTGTGTAATTGCAGAGGTAGCCCTGTCTTTGCTGCCAACAGAATGGTAGGCGTTGGCTGGATCTCGATGTTCAGGGAGCACAGAGGCCTTGGGAGGCTCTATTGAGAGGGACGTAAAATGGTCAGAAGCCAGCAGGGGAATGGAGAAAGGCAGAAACAGCTGCATGCATGTCCTCTTACCTTGGACCACTGGGAGCATAAATGGGGCCGGGTGGCCATCTCTGTCCCGCAGTAGCACCTGCTCCATGAAGGTTATATGATCTGTGCCAGATAGCATGATCTCCCTGTCACTGAGGTCATGCTGGAGGCAGCCATGGAAGAGGCTGAGGAGCATTTCATTGGGCAAGAAGGAAGAGTCCTTTGCGATCCCATCATCCTCTATTATAGGTGGAAAACCAAAAATTCGAGCAAACCGATTTTTCTGTTGCCCCAGCCTAGCACACCCACCCACTGCGCATGCAGGTCTGACAGCTTCATGGGACTAAGTCAGACAAGAGCATCCAACCTCCCTGGCCCAGCTTAAAGCAATAGGAATGGGGTTTGGAAGGCGTTCCAGTGATTCAAAACGAAGATCCCTTCCTACTGCTTCATTACATCTCACGTTCAATGGCAGATATGGCAAGAAGTCCCGTCCCCGCCCAATAATCTTTATTAGTTTTCCGGTTGCATACTCCACATGCACATAATATGTTGCATTTTACATTTATACTTGCTCCTAAGCCCTGACTTCCCTCCTTCCTTCTTCTGGTTTTTTATATCACATATAATTTTATTGCATTATTTCCATCCATTTTGTATATTGTTATTCATTTTCCATATTTGTCCATAGTATATCCATAAACAAATAAATCCTCCTGTTTATACAATTCTTGTTGTCTGTCTGTATTCATTTACAACTACTGTTATATTAATTTCCTTATACATTTTGCTTCTTATTATTTTCATTATCCATCACTTTCCTTAATCTTTCCCATTATGAGGTTTATTTCCAATTCTACTGGTTTCACTATTTCATCTTATTTTTCCTATATACAAGTTTTTTTAAAAAGAGGGACGAGGTCTCCTGCACCATCTGACTGGAAGACATATAAAGGCAACAACCATTTTGCACACATTCAAAGCATGCATGACAGTGCATGCATGCATCACTGTGACCCTGGAGGCGGCAGGAAAAGGAGGCAGAATAAGGCAAGGGCGGGGGCATAACAGGGCAGGCTTAGACGTGCTCTGCCATCGTGCGCAATGACCTAGAATGCAACCCCCACGCAAACTGGGGGTTGCCTATATATAAGTGCATATACTTATACATATTATTATGTTGTGTTATATGTATATGTAAAAAATGTATATACTGATGATTGTAAGGAAAATACCCTCAAAGTGGTTTACAAACCCAGAAGTGTAGACTGTGGTAATTCAGAAGAAAGGCACACATAGTCTGCATTGCCCAGATGCACTCTTTGTTAACGTGCTTTGGCTATTCTGGAGACGAGAAGCACTGAGCCCCGGCCATGCCCTTCCCCTGGAGAAATGTGCAAAAGTTTCAAGCCTAAGTTGACTTACCTCCTGTCAGCATCAGGAAGGACATTTCAATCTGCTGACACTTTGGCAATAGCTTCATGAGGTCAAACTGGAATGGAATTTCATGTACCCGGGAGCCACTTCCAGCACCACAACCTACGGCAAAAAGGAGGAGTATAATCTCTGTCAAGCCACAGGAACAGCCCCATCTCAAAATGCCCAGAAAGCCCATGCTAGGAGAATCACCTTCGGCAGTAGTGGGCCTTGGATCACATGCTGGGAAGACCCAGTCCTTGTTCTGGCACAGCTGGCTGATATACTCAAAGGCAAGCATGGTATGGATGCACATTAGATCTCGAGGGTAAAGCTGGAAGAGGGATCTGAAGTAAGACACAGGGCTTTGGCAACACAAAGACTTTACCATTTCAGAAATACCACTCCGTTAAGACACAGAGATGCCAAGGATAAACTTGAACCAGGTATACAAATCTTGTCCATATATACTCCAATGGGAGTAAAATTCATGTTCAGATAATTACAGTGGTACCTCGGGTTAAGTACTTAATTCGTTCCAGAGGTCCCTTCTTAACCTGAGACTGTTTTTAACCTGAAGCACCACTTTAGCTAATGGGGCCTCCTGCTGCTGCGGCGCCACCGGAGCACGATTTCTGTTCTCATCCTGAAGCAAAGTTCTTAACCTGAAGCACTATTTCTGGGTTAGCGGAGTCCGTAACCTGAAGCGTATGTAACCTGAAGCGTATGTAACCCGAGGTACCACTGTATTTGATGAGAAAAATCCTAATGGGGAAAAAAGCAACTCCTCCCCAAGGTGGAGCAGGTAGCGTCTTCACAACAAACAATAATGGTGGCTGGATAGATCATCATGAGAGAGGCTCCTCACCAATAAAGCATTTGGACAGCCCCCATTCTGGCCCCCCAAGACCAAAAGCCAGGAAATACCAGCTGTGAGTCATGGTCCCTGCAAGGTAATGGTCCCAGAGTTTGCCTTCCCTTTCCCTCACCACCAAAGGAACATACCGCTTTGGGAATTTTCTGGTAAGACAGGCCATGTAAGTGCCGCCAGCTGTCTGACGCACTATTCACACAGCCACTTTGTGGCTCCACCCAGCACTCTGTAACAAGGTTCAGCTCCATGTCCACCTCAATAGCTTCCACCTCTGTATCGTTGTCATCATCTGTGGAGAAACTGGAGAGCAAGCAAAACATTGTAAGCATGGCTTGAGCATCAGTGAGTGCTCCTCACACTTCCTTGGCTTCTGCTTATTATTTGCCTGAATCCCCAAAGTATTGAATTGTCCAGGGACTAGTCTTTTCCATCATCTGTTGAGCATACCTGGCCAGGCCACTGCGCATAAGCATAGTCAACATTTAGCCTGTCTTGTGATGCTACTAGGCACAACGGCTGTGTTCTGCTTCCAGTGCCAGACGTGGTATGTCACTGAGTACCAGTTGCGGAGAACCACAAGTGGGATGAGCACTACTGCCCTTGTGTGCCTTCCCATAGGCATCTGGTTGGTCACTGTAAGAACAGGATGGCCTTTGGCCTGATCCCTCAGAGCTCTTATGTTCTTAAGGGGCATAAATGGGCCTCGGGCCTTTGTGGAAAGGAAACTAGGCTGAACTAGGTTGTGTGAAGGGCTGACAAAGTTTTTCTTCCTAGGTAGCCGAAATGGAGCTTTACACCCAGATGGAATAATCTTTAATGTTAAGGATAGACGCATGGAGTCTACACTTCTCAGAATGCCTCATCAAGGTAAATGCCTCACAAGTTTCCCAGCTCTCTCTGGATCCTAGACTAAAGGTAAAGGGACCCCTGACCATTAGGTCCAGTCGTGACCGACTCTGGGGTTGCGGCGCTGATCTCGCTTTATTGGCCGAGGGAGCCGGCGTACAGCTTCCGGGTCATGTGGCCAGCATGACTAAGCTGCTTCTGGCGAACCAGAGCAGCGCACGGAAACGCCATTTACCTTCCCGCCAGAGCAGTACCTATTTATCTACTTGCACTTTGACATGCTTTCGAACTGCTAGGTTGGCAGGAGCAGGGATCAAGCAACGGGAGCTCACCCCGTTGCAGGGATTCGAACCGCCAACCTTCTGATTGCCAAGTCCTGGGCTCTGTGGTTTAACCCACATTGCCACCCGCGTCCCAGATCCTAGACTAGTCACCCACAAAAAGGAGGCCACTTCCACATTCTTTGGCTTGGCATCAGGGCCATGAAAACAAGTATGCCTCAAATATTTTTAAAGCCTACGTAGCCTTGGAGCGATGAGGTATTAATACAAGAAATACCACACCAAGGGAACACTCAGTGGTTTGGGACATCCGCTTTATACTTGTTGTGCAGCTGTTATGCATTCCTCTTAGTCTGTTCAGCTGATTTCCACCCCCACATTTTTGCTGGACAACTATAAGGCATGGAGTGCTGTGCAAAGGGAAGCTGAGGCAAGCTAATCAACTTCCAGTTACGACACAGCCAGTGATTCTTTCCCCTGGTTCTTTACATGTACTTTGGAGAACTCTGGGTTCTGGACAAGCACTGCCAATAAAGGCCTTGGAAGAACTGGCTTCCAACCCAGATAGACTGGGGCAGTGTTCACACATACATACAGTACTTATTTTGGGGAGCACAATCTGGGGTGCCAGCAAGGCACGTAGCAGAGAAAGTCTTTGAGCTCTCACAACGTGATGCTTGCAGCCTGTCTGGGTAGGAAGGACACCCAGGCACTCCCAACCAGAAGCCCCCTTGCCGCTGTAAGCAGCGGCAGACCAGAAGCAAGGGGTAATGTTTGAGATTTGGCAGTTTAATCCACAACCCCGACATTTCCTAGGGACCCTCCAGCTGCACCCAGAAGTCCCTGTTCCTGCAAGCTGCCTGTAGTGGCAGGACTTCTTCCATGACCCCAGGGTCAGCGACCCCTTACCCTCACCTGTCTTTGGTTGAAGTGGAATGTGGAGGGAACAGCACGTATTGGACAATGCAGCTGTGCTTCTCACTGCCGCTCTCTCTTGAGGAGTCACTCTGTGGAAGAACAATCTACATGAGCCTATCCTGCTGCTGCATCACCTCTCCTAAGGCACGTCTGAGGCTAGGAGAGAAGCAGCCAAGCAGTACAACTTGCCAACATATGGCCCAGCCCGCACACACTCTGGGCTCAATGTTTCTTTTGGTTTTGGCTTTCCATGGAGGAGGGGGCTAGACAGAACAGAACTGGGAGGATGTTCATCAGGCAAATCTTATAAGGAGAACTCCCTGCCCCTCCCTGGGCTGTAACATTGGGAAACTTCTCATTCCTTTCCTCAGAGGCCATGGGAGGAGCATCAGCTGGATGCCATTTCCACCTGCTGACCTTCTTTATTATGGGTGGACTAGCCTTTTGGGGGCTGAGGGCCATAGCATCATGTTTTTAATGACAAATTTGGGGGGCCTTCAAGCACCATGAAAATCTCTGGGGGGGGTGTGGGCCAGATGTGGCCTGCAGGTCACAGGGCAGCCACCCTTGTAAACAGGACCAACAGAAAACTCCTGAGAGAATGGCACACAAAATAGGTTTCGACATGTCAGGGTCAGGGAGTTAACACAGGTGCATTAGGCCTGGCCACAGGTGTCTCTGCATCCACCCCGTGCCACCCCCACAGATTGAGATCAGCCCTTACTGGGAGCACGATGATGTGGCAACACTGGAGGCAAGAGGAAGGGTATCAAACCAAAGGGGAAGAGCAAACCATGTTTACCTTCATGGGCAACTCCAGCACCATACTGATAATTCCATCGCCGCTGGACGCAAAGTGAAAGCCCTCGGACAGACGAACCCTGCACACCCCAGAGGAAAACTATGGCAGGTTACCAGGTTCTTACAACACCCTCACCTGTGTATGCCTCACACTCCAACACTTCGTAATCTCTCTCAAAATAATGCAACCCCCCCATCATCAAGAGCTCAGTCACACCCATCTATCTGACACCGACAGCAATAACCTAAGTAGGACAACTATCCTTCTCCTCTGCAGCTCTTTGGGTGGGCTCCGATTCAGGCTTTGCAATGAAATGGGCACTTACTCTGTAAGAGTGGACAGCAGTTGCGCCACGGCTGTGATGGGCACTGTGGGTACCAGCCCTGACTGCACACACCAGATCCAGCGCTGGTGGTAGAAGTAGCGAGACAAGGAAGCCAGGGTGGAGGAAGCTGTGCGGTTGGCCACCATGGTGAGAGGGCCAGACATGGGGGGATTCTCCAGAGGCAGGAGGCATGGAACACGATAGTCAAAGGGCAACTTCTCATATCTAGGAAGTAGAGAGAGGAAGTGAACATGACTACAGCTGTGAGGCTGTTGCGTTCGTACTGGCCCCATGGAGAACACTTTTGAGACGCCAGTGAGTCATCTCTGCGCCTTCTCAGCCTGAAGTCCACCACACAAGCCCGCCCCAGTGTGCAGAAAAAAAGGCTTGTGTACACAATGGCAAAGACATCATAAAAGAACACACAATATATTAAGAGAATTTCCTGCAGGCACAAAATTTCCATTTTAATTAAGGAATTTATGTAGGCTTATTGGAGGGACATATAATCAGCAGTGCTTCTTAAATTCCACAAAGAATTGGAGGTTTTTTTAAAGTAAAAACAAATTAAAAACCACAGATTGCATAACACAGGAGAGGGCAGGCATGGATAATAGGACTGTGGAACCTGTAGGAAAAGGATTGGCAAATATGGGAAAGCAGAAGTGGGTTTTTTTTTTTGAAGGAGGATTGAAAACAAGCCCAGAAGTCTAATCCGATGAGCCTTTCATGCTCAACTTCCATTAAACATTTCAGCTTTCCCACCAAAAATTAATTGTCTAGGGGCAAAAACATCTTTTTAAAGTGAAAAGATTCCCCGAATTACAAAGCATACTCTGCTTTGTTTACCACACCTGCCTGCAACCTTTGCAGCCCCTAAGCAGGAAGGGTGTCAAATTCCCACAGCCCAAGCCGGTTTGTCGCCCTCTCTCATAATGTTAAAGAATCCAGGGCTCTCCACCAAGCCTGAAGGGCGAGAGATTCAGTACCTTTACACACAACTGACAATTAAGTTACATAGTCTGCTGCCACATAATATGGGACTGGCCACAAAATTGGTTGGCTTCAAAAGACAATTAGGTAAATTAATGGAGGATAACAGCAATTTAGTACTAATCCACAGGATCAGAGGCAGCATGCCTTTGCATAGCGGCTGCTGGGCCACAACAGCGAGAGAGCACTGATGTCCTCATACCCTGCTTGTGCTTTTCCCTGTAGGCGCTAGGCGGCTCCCTGTGGGAAATAGCTTGCTGACCTAGACCAACAAGTAGTTAACATGGTGTCCTCCAGAGGTTTTGGACTACAACTCCAATCACTCCTGACCATTGGGCATACTGACTGAAGGAAGGGGTGATGGGAGCTGTAGCCCCAAACACCAGGTTAGCTACCCCTGAAGGCTTTTGGGGTCCAGTCCAACTTCTGATACTTACAACCTCCACAGTGGCCAAATCATATGCCAGGGTCTGCCTGTTCCAGGCCTACTGAAGCTCTAAGGTACCGAATGTTCTGCATGTCCTGTCCCTGTTACCTAATCAGGAGCTTCTCCAGAGGCTTGTGCAGCACAATAAGGCAAGGCCTGTCCGAGAGGGTTGGCTGGGCCCCAGGCACAGGAGGAGATTTCGATGGGGAGCTGCTGCCCAGGGCCTTCCGCTTCACTTTTGGCGTTGCCTCTTTGCTCTGGACTCTGTGGGGGAAGCGCAGCTGAAGGATACGATCTCTTAATTCTTCTACTATCTGTTGGGAGAGAAGTAGATGGGCACAAACACTGGAGCAGAACGTTTGCCTGCCCCTTACATACGAACAGCTGCTGTTGTGGAACCTGCTGTTCCCTCATAGCTCCTTGGGCCCTGCTGTTCTCTCTGTAGAAGCTGCAACTCTGGCTCCAAAATCCCCCAGGCATACTGGTCTGTCTCTGTCAGCAATGTTACCTGATGTCCCAAAAACTAAGACATCAGCCCCACGAGGGAATTCCCCATGGAAGCCTCCTTACTTAAAGCAGCCCAGAAGGAGACTACAGCTTGTCTCTTAGATGTCCATCAAGACCTGGATCAGTTCCAGAAATACCATATGCCTAGGCAATTTTAGACAAGTTTGCTGCATTACTGGAGGAGAGTGGGAGGGATGGGCCCTCCAGCTAGCTTTGCCCACCAACCGCAATATTATTTAGGGCTAGAAACAAGGCTTCTAGTCTATGAAGCCCAAGGAGGACTTCAGATGCTGTTGAATGTACAGGAGAACATATTGCTGCTTGGTAGTGCTGAAGGATTTACTTCCCCCCAAAATACCCACTGATTCTTGCTGTGTAAATGCATTTTCCTGCAGTTTTGCTAAATGCTTACTATGACCCAAGGAAATCCAGTACTCACTTTGTTCCTGATCTTAGCAAGCGTCCCAATGGGGAACCCCAGACGAAGGACCATGCAGGGAGCTTTGGAAATGATCCGCACCACATAGAATGAAAAAGGAGGCTGATCATCAGAACTGCAGAATGGAGAACAACAAACAGCAGGTGGAACAAGCATCAACACAAGCACTGACAACTTTTTCTACCTTAACCCCCAATCTAAGGTGCTCACCTTATACAATGTCTCATCCCCAGCTGCCCCACCCCTTTATTAAGTGCCTTACCTGCGCATGAGCTTGACGTAGGAGTAGCCTTCCACAAGCACAAAGCTACTCCAGTCACGCAGCAAGGAAGTCAGCGCCGAGTGCGAGATGCGGCACTGAATAGTGCTGTAGCGGCCGTTGTTGCCTGGGGTGTGCAAATGCTTTGGGACTGGCCTGGGAAGTACATCAAAGGGTTACTACTCATGGTCCAGGATAGACTGCTGGTTCCTCATCCTTCTACTCTTGGGCAAAACACACATGTGAGAGCTCTCCCTCAGCCATTTGGATGCTATTGGTAAGAACAAGCAAAACCACAGGCTAAGCCACCTGTGGGTGTTAGCAAGATTTGCACTGTGGCTGGAGTACTTCAGCTATCTCTATGCATGCTCCCCCAACCATGAGACACCCAGCAACCCAGCGTGCACATACATGTCATGCTCCAAGAGGATTACGATGCGGTGCATGTGCAGCCACCTCTGCCAGAAGTTGGCATCCATAGACAGAATGGGCTTCCAATAGGCTGCAAACTGCGAGTGGCAGGAGTCTGAGCTGCTGTGCTGCAACGACAGTACCTAAAAGGGAGGGAAATAGTACTCTGTTGGTGCCTTTCCCTTTGGTTCTACAGTGGAGTGCAGCACATTCTGCCCCCCAAAGCCGTCATGCTAGGTGGTTAAGCACAAGGTTGGTCAAATTATGCCATTCCCCTGAAACAGTTCAAAATCATCTTCATCAGAAGTTACAGACACCAAGGACAAACTCACAAATTGCTGCCATCGCAGTGCCTGGGTGCCATAATGAAACTACCTCCCTCTCCTCCCCCCAAATCTGCCCTAAGGGTTCCTCCAACTCTCTGGAGCAGATCTGGGGAGGGCACAGGGCATACTGCAGAGAGGAGAGGGGGAAGCCACATTCAGTTAACTGTAATCCTTGTGCTGATGGAAATAGTTAGTAGAATACCACCCAAAATTTCCTACTGAGAGAATAACTAGCACCCCATTTGTTTTTAACCAGCAATGAAAAAAGCAGCTCTGAGTGTTCGCCTAAAACAGACCCCATGAGGGCCTGACATTATATATGCAATGGTCAAAATGAACTGCAACAAGCTAGATTGTCAATGCATGGTGCAGTAAATCAACAAGTGTACTTACTCAATGAACATGCTACATATAAACAGAACAATGTGCTAAGAATGGGCTGCGAGGTAAAACCTATAGGGGAAGCTGGAAGAGAGGGCATGTGGGAGACAGATGGCTAGCATTAATATGAGAGATGAACAACGGCTCAGAAACTCAAGACAGCTGCCTTGAGGCCTCAAGAAGATCAAATAAAGATTAGCTTGCACTGCTTAATCAGGACGCCTTTACTCGTCTGTGGTCTTGGCATCCTGACTGAACTTGTTTTTGGCCATTACATTGGGGCAGATCAAAAGGGGCTTGTGCCTCAGAGGCACATGTCTGACCTGATCTATGGGGTTCTTAATTTGACAGAGATTAGTCAACACCAAGAGACATAGGTGATGTTAGTCTCCTAAGCTGTGTTCAAGGAAATGGACAGGATATAGCAGCCCTTTCAGCTGACTAAGTTAACTTCGGAACTCTGTTTTTGAATCACAAGTGGCAATGAGGGGGAGCAGCCTGGATTCTCCTTTCTTCTACCTCTGCAGAGCCACTCGACAGGAATGCCCCCTTTCGCCATTGCTGTTTATGGTTATGGAAACTCTGATTAATTTTAACATGCAACAATAACGACGTGGAAGGCCTAGGTGTAAATGGCAGAGAGCATGTACTCAGCCTGTTTGCTGACAATAGCCTCCTTTTTCTGAAAGATCCGATCAAAGTCTGACCTGAGATCCAAACAGTCTTGGACCCCTTTCACTCTGCAACTGGTCTTGAAGTGAACTGTGGTAAGTATGTTATGTTATGTATAGGCATACCGCTAGCTGATCAACTACAAAGCACTTGCAGTTTTACTTTGCAGCTCAGGTGCCTAAAGTATCTGGGGACAGTGATAATCTAACTGCTTCAGCAACTCAAAAGGAAAAATTATTACTCACTAGTGAAAGATGGCAAAACCGACTTACACAGATGGAGCTCTCAATCTCACCTAGTTAGAGAGAATCTCAGCAGTAAAAGCATCTTTGTTACCTTGATTCTTGTTCTTATTCCACATACTCCCCCCATCTGGTTGGATGATGGAGTGATTAGACAATGGCAAAAGTTGCTTAATGGCTTTATTAAGGGAAGGCAGAGGCCCCTAATGAGCAAAATCATTACGTATCAAACAAGGAATGGGGTGGAAGGGGGTCCCAAACCTTCAGTTTTATTATGAATCATGCCAGCTCCGATGTAGGAGTGCAAATATCCAGAGTGTGGGGTCAGGTGGGATTACCAAGAGGAATTATAACAAATATAGAGTAAGCCATCTGTGTCAGCAATGAAACCATTGCGTTGACTGGGTTTAAACTATTTTGATATGATTCTTGATCAATCCACACCTCTGCATCCCTGTTCCATTTCTCTTTCTTCACAAGTCACGTACACAGCCCAGTTGCTTCACCAGGCAGGCTCCTGGGTCATCAAAGACAGTGGGCAGCTTCTTTGATGTAGCTTTTCTGATAATCTTAGGATGTTAATCTTAGGGCCAGGAAACAGATCTCACATAAAGGTGATAATGATCGCTGTCCTCCTTCTTATCATGTATATTGCTTGTTTATCACCTCTGGGGTTGCCAAATGCTCTCCTTTGTAGTTCTGTTCTTTGTTTACCCCAAAAATATGTGTGCTTAATTAGTTTTGGTAGTTTAACTTTGTTCCCACATGGGGTTTGTGGAAATGCTCAGAAGAAATCTGATTGGTTCATATGAAGACTCTGTAAAAAGCTCTTTTGTGAATAAAACGACCTGGGCCAGGGGCTGGAGGGAGAGAGAGACAGAGACTATTATACGCACCCTTCCCAGAGTCTTGCTGGTTCAAGCCTGTGTGTGTATTCTTATTAATCAGAGTTCAATCCTTCCTTTACTTTGTGAATGCCTCACTCCGACAATTATCTTATGACAATCTGGATGTAGCATTGGTTCTGACTGAAATTCGTCCAGATTGCCCCAAGGGCAGAGACACACCCTTCCCAAAAACTGTCCTTGGCAAAGAGGAAAGCAATAGCCAATCCACTGAGTGACCCTGAAAATGTGGAAGAAATGGGCTTTGTTTTTGACTCCCGCTCCACCCATTTACCTTTGTTACCCCTTCTTGTTTCACCTGTTTTTCAGATAAAGATAAACCAATTCAAAGGATGGAACGATAAAGGTCTGTATAGAGCAGCTGTTCTTTTCACCAAAGATCAAACATTAAATGGGAAGTAGCTTTGCACCATGCTGGGACATCTTAGTTACAACTGAAATCAACTTCTCTGAGGTCCATATCTCGGTATGACGTTAAAGTGCTCAGGGGAAGTCCCTAGAGGTCTGACATTATTTGAAAATCACTGCCTTAATGATGGCCAAGACATCAAGTGTTTGATATCCATGTTGTATACAGGATTTTGCTTCCCAAGTTACGTGGCACGACTAAGGGCCTATGCAGAGCTTGGGAGGTGGACCCGAAATCAAGGGAAATGTCTGGAATGCTGTGTGGTCAAAGACGCCACTGAAGTTTGTGTCTGCAAAGTTAAGAGAGACCACACTGGAGCTAATATACAGGTGGACGTTATCCTGGTTAAACTGGGTTGCATGAATAACACTGTGTCTATGCTGTACTGGGAAGGGATGCGGTAAAACTGGCACAATGTTTCATTTGTGGTGATCTTGACCTGTGGTACTACTCCAAGAAATCACGGATATTCTTAACCAGAGCTTTTCCTGACCCAGGACTTGCCCTTATATTTCAGTTTTCTCTTTCACTATGCAAGGCTGGTAGGCAAAGGTATGCTTAATTGCATTAGCTGAAAAATTGACAAAATGTCATTGTGTGTTGTGAGGCAAAATAAAGAGAGATAATTTGGTATGTGCATGGGGTCTGTTTTTGCATTATCTGGTGGGTCAAGGTGTACCTGGAAGACCCCGGATCCTAACAAAACTTTTTGGTTAGACCTATTACTCAGACATCTGTTATTTGGAGGTTTGACAAATGTGTTGCACTGAGAGTTCTTACACAGATCTGCATTCCTCTATATTACACATTTATTTTGCAGTTAGAAGTGATCATGCATGCTAGGTTGAAGCTCTGGTTTCGTTATATATTTTTACAATTTTTTACCTTTTATTTGTATACAATTGATCTGGGCTTACTGTATAAAAAATTAAGAAAATGAGCATTTAAAAACAAATAAACAGAAATTAGCTGCAAAGTTATTGCAAATAATAAGGTTAAAAGGATTGTGAGGAATAGAGTTTATCTTTTGGAATTTTCCCTATTGCAGTAGCCAAATACAAAGGCTATACAGAACAGCACATCAAGCAGCACAGTAAGGGACAGGCAAACAAGAACTGTATTATTTACCTAGTCAACCGATGGTTTCCAGAATATTTGTTTGGTATTTGAATTCAGATTAGATACTCCTTCTGCAAGGTTTTGATGGATTAACCTACGCCTGCAACTGTCATTTTAATAAAGTCTACTGCAGGGGTCGACAAGCTTTTCTTGCCTCGGCCTGGTGACAATCGCACAGCGGGCCAAAAGGCAGGGGAGCATGTGCCCGTATGTGTGCAGACAGGCTATTTCCAGCGCACATCTGGGTCAGAGGAGCACCGGAAATAGCGTGTGCGCACGTGTAGGAGGCCCCTACGCATGCGCACAAGCTGTTTCCGGTGCTCTTCCGACCTGGAAGTGGGTCCCCAAACCGCGCCGGTAAGAGCGGGGGGTGGTCACCGCGGGCTGGATAAACGAGGGTTTCAGGCCTTATCCGGCCCCCAGGCCAGATGTTGGTGACCCCTGGTCTACTGCTTGCAACCTGCTGTTGCATAAGAAGCAATGACTCTATATAGTCAAGAACCTACACACACACACACACACACACACCATCTTTAATTGATGGTCTTAAAAAATACACATCTATACAGGTTACTTGGGATAACTCAGAAGGGAATACCTAAGAAACTGTATGACTGGACACAGTAGAACTGAACAGGTTCATGCAGTACTCTACCAAAGAGATACAACATAATTGAAATACAATACTGCAGAATATCATCCACCCCTGAAAGTAGGATGAACAAAATACCCGTACTTCCCTCTCCCCCTCGACATGCAAATCAGCATAAGGCAGTCAACTCTAAGAGCTCAGCAGGCAGGCAGCTAAATTAGATATAAGAGCTGTGCCTCTATTATCTCAGTCAAGGATCAGAGACAGCAAACAACATACCGGTGTTGTGGATCCTGGAGGAATGTAGAAGAGAGGCACTCCATTTCTAGTGCTTTCAGGGATTGTGAAGTGTTCTGGCACACTGTCAAACGACTGTAGGTGAACCAGCATCTGATCTGTTTGGTTGATGCTGAAAAGACAACATCACCCCCACCAGTGACATTTACATTACACCAGTGCATTGTCAATGCTGATCTACCAGAGACAATTACCATCTCCTATTCATACTTTCCTTACAAGCAGCGATAACTCTTTTGCTCATGTAATGAAATTGTCTTCTGTGCCCAGCCACTGTCCAGCACCAGAGATGGAAAACAATAAGTTTAAGAGCAGCAGTGGAAGCACTGCTTCTTAAGAGTGAATACACAGCTTCAAAGAAGATGAAGATACATACTGCCCATGATGCCTTTGGGAAGGAAATATGGAGGGCCACCACCCCAGTAACGGGGCAGGCGCCAGCAGACTTACCTTTGCAAAGTGTTCCAGAAGCGGCGTATCACAGTTGTGCGGTACAAGCTGGTGATAGGTTTCCGCATGGTGCAGCTGATGTCGTGCAAAATGTCATAGCTGCCCTCCATAGTCACTTCCACCCATGTACTACGTTTAGAAGGGTCCAAGGGCCATGGGGCCACTGCCAAGTATTCAATTCTCATATTGTGCTTCCACAACAGGACTAACTTCACTTCTAGATGAGTGCCACCTATATGCATGCAGTAAGATTGTGAGAACGGGTTATAGTCAGCGTCCCATCTTGCCCCCACCCCCACTGCACTACGCCTTGAAATGGATGTGCATGCATCATTTCTCAAAGAGGCACAGATTCAGGACCTTTAACAGAGCCGACTAAGATCAGGAACACACAATTAAAGTGCTTTTCCGTGAAAGATAACATGATCAATAATTTTACTTGGCTCATTCACCCCAGATGATAGCAACTATATCGTTTTTAGACCCCATGGGCCACGGACCACATAGGGAGAGTATAATATTTATTATTTCAACAGACTAACAATCCCAGTGCATTCGAGACAAATTGCATGTTTCTGAATCTAACACAGAAACATCCACTTATCTGCTGTGCATGCTTGAATTTCTTATTCATGCAGCTACATTTGGCAGCAAGTATTCCCTTGAAGAATACTTGGCCTCACAGCACAAAATGTGCTGGGACTCTGGAAAAAGAAGTTTCTGTGCACTGTGTGGCCTCCGTTGCATCAGGTTTCTGGTCTCTTTTCTAGCTTTCTACTTTTTATTCACACACTAACAGCCAAAAAAAGCTCCATTGTGTCCATATACATAATATGTTAGTCAAAATATGACATGGCACAAGATCTGATGATGAAAAACTCAGCTCCTTCCCCCTTTTCCTTTTCTTTTAAAAAAAGATATTTTTAGCTTCTATGGAGACAAGATCTTTTTCTTAACAGAACCCCCCCCCAAAAAACCCCTAGAAAATGGGATTAAGAAAGGGATAGCTAATCTGCAGCCACCCAGATGTTGTTCTATTACAACTCCTATCACCCTTGACCACTGGGGCTGATGGGATCTGGAGTCTATGGTCATCTGTAGGGCCACAGGTTCCCACAGCAGCTTTAAGCTGAGTACAATGTGGGAGGGATGGGGAGAAGATATATACAGTTCCATCATGCTTACAAGCTTTTGCACACTGATGGTGTGTTAAACTGGCCCATAGTCCATGAGTGCCCAATATTTATGCTGATTTATATGAAGTTCTTGGATACATGGATAGACAAACAGAGCCAAGACATTCTGGCAAGCTTCGCCGATGAGCTAGAATGTGAACCTAAGGTCACCACATTCAGACCCAATACTACATCCGTCCCACCACACTAGCTCTTAGGGGGCAGTAAGAAGACCCCTGATGGTACATGGTGGGCTTGAGCTATATTCTGGATAAGGGATGGGGAACATTTCAATCCAAGGGCCACATTACCTTCGGGGCAGCTTTCCAGGGATCACATACTAGTCGTGGGTGGGGGACAGAAGCAAAAGCAGCAAATGCAAATTTTACCTTTGTACAGGAGGATAGTTCCTACACACATTCGTACACCCCTGCCCTATCCTTCATCCCAGTAAGCAGGAAGCATAATCAGAGTCCAAGGACACATTCCAGCCAGGCAAAACTCGAAAAACACTCAGCTGTGTTATCGAGGGATGTGGCCAGAGGAAAGTCCTGAGGGCCAAACTGAGGGGATTGGAGGACTCCATTTGGCCCCCAGAACCTGCTCTGGGTAATGTCCGAGTGGGCATCAGATGAACACTGGCCACACTTCACAAAGCAGAGTAAGATTACTGGAAGTCACCTTTTGTGACGTTGACCTCGCGGATACTATAACCCTCTCGCAGCCGGACAGAGATGATACTGATAAGATCAGCATGTACTTCCTTCTCCGTATGCTTCTTCCGCCTCATAGCCAAGGCAGGGTTGCTGCTTGCGGAAACAAGGTGTTCATTGAACAGCCTGTGCTGGGACACTGCAACGACAGTAGACAATTATGCCAGTTATTCCCACCCTTAACAGAAGGTCCCAAGGCACTTTGCAAGGGCCTCCAGCAGCTACTAGGAAGAGTCAACCACACAACTGAAATGCTAAGGCTAGAAGTCTAGGATGGAGACAAACTGTACTTGGTAGGATGCTTAAAATAACATGCTTAGAATTGACCACACTTTTCTTCTTTAAAAGGAGCAGAACGGAGAAGCCCTGAACTACTCCTGAAATGCAGACCTCTTCAGCATCAGCTGAACCTTAGGATATTTAGTGGAGGGCCTGCCAACAATTTGGTCACCAACAGATTGTCATCTAATAATTTATCAGAAGCGGGTGTTCCCTGTGACAGCACTGACCCTCTGGATTTCCCTCCCAGTATGGCAGGCACCACATTTGATGAGCTTCAAATGAAGATTCATCTGTTCTGACAAGCTTTACTCAACCCTCAAGATGTTTTTAAAAGTGTGCTGCTACATTTCTGCTTTACTAAGATTTCACTATATTATATGGTGCTGTTGCATTTCAGATGTGATACGTCTATGGTGTGTGTGTGTGTGTGTGTGTGTGTGTACACACACACACACACACACACACACATACACACATATAAAATAATATATTAAATATTAAGTGGTATATAAATGCATGAAACTGAAAAAAGGTCTATGAAACAAAACCGTGCTGTTTTGTTTGGTTTTGTTCGGTTCTAGGCCAACTGTTTTTTAAAAATGAGGCAAAGAATAGCTGAGAGCTTCCACAGTCCTGCTTATTCATCCTTCAATCTCATGCAAAATCCATCACACCCACTATCTTGCAAAGGTGGTCTACTATGCATTTACACATTTCAGACATGTTCAAGGTTCTTTGGCCTTTCGAACTAGTGAAGACAGGGTGGGTAAGATGGGGAGTATTTCTGAATTCCATGCAGAATAAGCTCACCACAGTAATACTCAGGGTTCAGCGATTCCCCGCTGCGCAGAAAGGAGTACAGCAGAAAAGCTTTGTGGTAGACATTTAGGTCCAAACTAGAAGGCTCCACCTCAGGACACGTGGAGAGGTATGTACCAAACGTTGCCATGGCAATGAACTTCATGAGCTCCACATTAGGAACGTGACCAAAACTGCAATCATAAGAGTAGACTCCACCCACCTGGGGAAAGAAAATCACATGACGCTTTTCCCTTGAAACAGCTCCTGCCACCTATATTGTAATGAACTCAATTTCATCCCATCCTGCCAAAGTGTATGCCAAACTGCTGGTTGCACAATGCAAAAAAAATTAAAAATAAAATTCTACAGCTTCAACCCATGCAATTATTTCACTTTGTGCTCCAGAAGTGAAGACGACAGCACCTTCCTGTTTGCAACACACAAAGCAATTTTCTCATCAAGCCCATTTCACATTAGTCTACATATACGCAATCATCCTGTCTCCCAAACTACAGGAAGAGGATTGGCTTTATATGTGACAATGGGCATTGCAACTCCTAGCTCCTTCTGTAGGTATTTCTTCTTGCTTTTAGACCAAGGCCTGAAAAGTAAGGTACTATAGGCCCCTGCTTAGTTGATACTGGATGGAGCAATGATCCAGGGAGTTGGGCATGAGAACAGAATTTTAACTGTCTAGCACAGTGGGTGGCGCTGTGGTTTAAACCACAGCCTCTTGGGCTTGCCGATCAGAAGGTCGGCGGTTCGAATCCCCATGACGGGGTGAGCTCCCATTGCTCGATCCCAGCTCCTGCCAGCCTAGCTGTTCAAAAGCACGGCAAAAAAGTGCAAGTAGATAAATAGGTACCACTCCGGCGGGAAGGTAAAAGGTGTTTCCGTGCGCTGGTCTGGTTTCGGTGTTCTGTTGTGCCAGATGCAGCTTAGTCATGCTGGCCACTTGACCCGGAAAAACTGTCTGCGGACAAACGCCGGCTCCCTCAGCCAGTAAAGCAAGATGAGCGCCACAACCCCAGAGTCATCTGTGACTGGACTTAACTGTCAGGGGTCCTTTACCTTTACCTTTTAGCAGTTCACTAATTCACCTGGAACAGGGTGCAGGCTGCTGTTTTAAATGGTTAGGAATTTATTTAGTGGGCTGCTTAAAATATGAACTGCTTTAGGGAGGATAGTTCAGGTGCTGACACCTGTCACATCTGAGTAGTTGGGTTTGATTTTTTGATTTTTTTTAAAAAAAGCTTTGCTATTTAAAACCAAAGGCGGCATTACCTCGGTAATAGGCAATGCACAAATTCAAATTTCTAAACTTCACTGATTGTTCAAGACAATGTTCTCAAGGATACAGGAGAAGGGCGTATAGGTGAACTCACTCATTTTTCAACAGTACATAGGCTGAACAACTGGTGCCAAGACTAGATGGTGTGGAGGAGCTGTGCTGTGCCACTGGCCTTCCAAGACTAGTGTTACTGCCATTTACTGGGATATGGCAGCGTCAAGGCGGCAGTGTGGTTCAAGCTTCATGGACACACCTGCAAAGTTATCTGGGGTGTCTGTGCAGGTCTAAACCTTGATGCAACCCTGCACTAGTAGTAGCAACATTTACATAGCGGTCAGGTCACTGCCCCATCCATTCTTAATTTCCCCCCCTGCTGTAAGCAAACAGAAATCCCTCTGCTCAGTGCTCCCCCCCCCCCAGGGGATACTCAAGGGTACGCAGGCCCAGTGCCTCTTTTTTTTCCCTTGCTAAAAAGTGTGGCACTTACTGTAACAACTTCACAGTGATTACTGGCACCTATTTTTCTAGGGGGGGGGGAAGCACTGGTCTCCCCATGTTCTACCATATATTGGGGAAAATTAACAGCATATTAAAAAATCAAGGGTTGACAAAAAAAACTGTTTTCTTACTTAGGTTTTTCTTTTCAGTAGCTAGGTGTGCAATCCTATACATGCCTGCTCAAAAGCAAGCCCGATATACAGTATTTCAAACGGGATCTACTTTTAGGCAAGTGCAGGGCTGCAACTGGGACTTAATCCTAGGTAAGGATTATAGAATTGTACGCAACTATAGAATTTCAGCCTCAGCTACCACACAATTGTGTACCACAAAAATCCACCTGGAATAAGCGTTTCCGCCAGATTCCTAGGCAGCATTACTAGAAGTCCCAGTTCACCTCCTAGCAGGCATTGGGAAAGCAGGTAAATCCAGAAATGCAAGAGGAAACTGTTGCCAAGAGTTATGTGTCAAAGGTGGAGATTTCTGGAATGCTGGGCACCACAGGCAACAGCCTTGTTTTCCCCTGAAGGCTGGCTGGGTTAGCTCTGATCATAGTGCATGCACAGTAAAGAACTAATGTGCCTGTCACCAGCACACTTCCACAGTACCTGAACAAAGGAACAAGCCACAGTCCCACTGCGCAGTTGGTTGAGCAGAGTCTCACAGACTGCTACATCTGGGACACTGGTGACACCATCTGTGATCACGATAATCCCTGCAAACAAACAAATATTAGCAGTAGATGGGAGAGGGCAGGCATTCTAAAAGGAATCTAAGAGTTAAATCCCAAGGGAGACATACAATTGATGGATAGGGGTTAGAGAATGGCTACTTTAATTCTAGAGGAGGCATGAAGTAGCTTCCTCAGATTCACAAGATTCATTCTCTCTCTCTCTCTCTCTCTCTGTGTGTGTGTGTGTGTATAAAATCATTCCACGAAAGACCCACAAAATGCATATGTGACAATTCTGAAAAAAGAAAGGAAAAGTTCTACCTTTCCCCAGGTAGACTGAAAGCTGTAAGAAAAGTTTTGCTACGTTGTTCAGATAGCACTTAGGGAGCAGCCCAAGGCAAGACAATCAAGCGGTAAAGTCCGCTGTACTGGGAACAACCTTGACTTTCAGAGAAAGAAAAGCCAAGACTCAAAACCTCTTGATTTGTCAAGCCTCGAAATGTGGATCACCTTTTCAGTCTTGTATACTCTTGGGCAGAGCCAGGCTAAGGCTCCTCTCAGCTCCCTTGGGTCATTCACACGTAACGGATGGCTTTGAAACTTCCGCAACTCTCCCCCCCCCCATGCTTTCTCTAGCAATCCCACCTTCAGGAAGACCTTTAAACTAACCTGCACTGGAGTTGGATGGCAGCAGCTGAAGTGCCAGAATCCCCTGCCGAATCATAGTGACAAGTCCAACGTCAGCAGTGACCATAGAGACGCCCAGTTTCCTCCCGGAGGGCTCCTGGGGGTCACAAAGACGTTCCTGGTTAAGGGAGGACAGATCCACCTGTAACAAGACAAGTTCTTATGAGCTAAAACTGTGAGCCTCCCCTTCGCTCACCTGCAAGTGCCCAAAGGCCTCTCCTCCAAGTAAAGCCCATTTTCCCCTGCTTTCCACACACCCAGGCTCAACAAGTGCCTCTTGCACATCTGGTAGACTCCAAAATCAGGTTTATAAAGTGAATGGGAAAGAATTTTCAGGACCACCTTTGCTTAGCATCGTATGAAGTGACATTCCCTGGTGTTCTGATCCACAGTCCCCAAAACAGAGGGGAGTTTGGTCTATACCAAAGTGTGCCTGAGGTAGTTGTAGGGAGAAGCAAGTTTTTAATCAAATCAATCAAGTCTTCCTTCACAGAGGGATTGTTTTGAGCAACCTCTGACAACCCCAACCTGTATTGTTAGTATCCACAATTACTTTCAGGTTTTTTATTGCAAGATTTCTGCAGGGAAACAATAGCATCAGCAAAAACCTGAAAACCCACCCCAGCACACATGACAGCCCTCAGACAGACACACAAGCTTTTTCATTTGGGAAATCATAGAGTCATCTACTTTTGCCGGTTGCTGGTGTCAGCACATGCTTCAACAGTTTCAGGCACAGCCTCTGCCTGAGGCCAACAACCCCACATCCCATCCTACTAAGTTTCAGTTATGTTGATCCTGTGCTTAGAAAGAGCTAACTCTGCTTTCAAAGCAATTGCTCCAGAAGCCACAGGGGAAGCTACCTCTCTATACAACAACTTGTAAGCCAGCTCCAAAAATGAGGGTGGATAGAGGTGTTGAATCTGTCTGCAGCACAGAAAAATGAAAGGACAGTTAAGTCATGTGCTCATGGAGAGGATTCAAGGTACCTTTAATAAAAAAATAAAAAAACCTTTGTGGTTGCTCTCAGGATCTTATTAAAAATCCCTTCTTGCTTTTTAATTCCTCTTCACACACATGCAGCTAAATCATTTGTTTCAGGTGCAGTGCTGTGCCTGCCACACAAAACTCTTCTCCGAACAGACTCATTCTAATTCTCAACAGGAACTTGAAGAACTTTCCTATTCTCCAGCCAACAATTTGATCTCACAGTAATCTAGTCAGCATTTCTATGGAACATCTCTGATGAGCATGTGTCTTGCTCCTAACAGGAAGCAATTTTTGCTGCAATGACATTCAATTATGTAAAATATAGTGCCTAAGCTGCAAGGGAAAGTGAGGGTGACACCACCACTTTCCCAGGTATCTCCAAACTTTATGCTTATACAGGGCAGGGCAGTCATTTGGTTGGTTATGGGGATGCAATAATCACCTACATGTGACCAAGCAGGGAAACAGTTGTAAACTGGAAGAGAGTTACTGTTACATAGCATTTACAAAGTACTTTTAAACGTGTTTAAACCCTTTTCCACATGTTGTGGTTGTGGTTGTTGTTGTGGTTGTGGTTGCTGCTTATTAAATTTCTCTACAGGCCTTCCTCTGAAGATTACAGGGCAGTTTACAATGCCATCTTCAGTTTCCTTAGCACCATCCTGTAAGGTAGGCTTCTATTATTGCAATAACATAGGCTGAAAGATGGCAGCCTGTATAAAGGGCACCTAGTTAGTTCATGGCTAGGGTGAGATTTGCATCATGTATACTAGCAAGCAAGTTAGTTCGTAACCCTTCTTTTTCAGCTACTCACTTAGTCATAAATGACAAATACATATGCATTTAACATTCTCAGAAAAGCTGCTAGTAAATACAAGAAACAAATAAGTACCATACTTTTCCGTGTATAAGACTAGGGTTTTTTACTCAAAAATAATGTTTAAAAACAGGGCTCGTCTTATACACGGGCAGCGCATTGTGGGGCTTGGTGATTGGTTGCAGCCCCCAAAATAGGGGGCATCTTATACATGGAAAAGTATGGTAACACCTATCTGCAAGGCTGCACAAGAATCCTACACAAAGGGCATTTTCCTTAAAAAAGAAAAGAAGAAGAAAGAACCCACTCTCTCTATGGAAATAACTGGTTCAGGTCTTTCGTCCTTTATGCAAGTCCCAGCCAGCACAGCCAATGGCATACATCCAGAGTGTACCATGCTGGCTACTCTTGGGATGGGTGGCTTCATAGACTGGATGAGCAAATAATACAAAAACTCCCACCCATTCAAAGCAGCAGAAAGTAGTCTTCTCACCTGAGTTTTGGGCTCATACTGCTGCTGGAGCATCTCAGCCACTTTGTTCTCAAAGGTGCACAGCCGTGTATAAACCTGCTGCAGGAAGGTCTCTGTTTTGGTCTCATCCAGCAGACAACCTTGGAATAGTACCTGGGCCAGAGACAATGGAAATCCTTATTTGTTCCAATTAAAGTACTCTGCTGCATACTGAGGCAAGTGATACACCATCAAAACCTCAGAAAATCTGAACAGTGGATTGCAACAATTCACCAGCAAGCAGTTGTTGGTTTTGTTGTTCTTTTTTAAAAAGGTGAAATTCTACAAATGATGTTTGGAGCCAGAAATGCACAAAATTTTATGGAGATAAAAGCTTCCTACAAAAGCTGCTGCGGCATATAGGCAAATTTCAACTAGGTTTCCCAGGACAAATCAGTAAATTATATCTCCTGGAGATAATTTCCAGCTCAAAATTCATCAAGATAAACTATCTACGACATTGTATATTATGCTAGCAAATCAGTTTTCAAGAATTGTTCCTTTAAATATAACACTGCAGGTGGGACCTGCCATGAAACGTTGCAGTGTGGAATGTTCTTGTTCAGTGTTCCAGCAAGCCAGTCACGCTGTATTCCAGGATACTCTTTTTGATTCCCCCTGCTACCTATTTTCCTTCTTCCACATCCCCAACCCAGTCAATCCACATTCCCTGACAACTAAGCATGTTGAGTCCTCAGGCTGCTTGAGAGGTCTGCCTTGTTGGGGGGTTTTCTGAAAGCTTTTTTTATTTTTTATTGGTACTTCTGCAAGTATTGAGTTTTCCTCAAATCTGCTTGTGTGTGGATGCTGCTGCTGCTTTAGATACACAAGCAAGGGCACTCATGCCTGAACACAGGAGAAAGGTAGAACGATGAAGATGTATATTTTGCGCCTCTCTTCCCTCTCCTTAAAGTAGCCATGGGAGTCAACCTGATGTCTGAACTTGAAATACATGGCTATGTCCTGAAAATGAACGCCAATTTTCATTCAAATATCCCCGTCTTCAAACAAGCCATTGTGTTGCAACTTCTCTCCTCTGGCTGGCTGGCTGGCTGCCTTAGAAATTGGGTTCATCATGTTTCAGAATTTCAAAATAGCATGTACATTTTACAACCTAATTTTCCCAAGGTTCGTTTTGGTGTTTCAACATTCAGCAGAGTTACCAGGTGACAGATATGGGAAATGAAACCGAAGACTTTCCTTTGTTCGTCGAAGACTTCCACATTTTTGCAGTTTCTCACTTTTGCTACTTTGCACCATGCCAGGAACCTACTTTCTGTGCCAGCGGAATTAAGCACTAGGTATGTTAACAACCTCAAGGAATCTTTTAGAAGAACACTATTATTCTACCCCTAAAGCACTGCATGACTAAGTTAGAAGATGTGCCAGAAATAATATAACCCAGGAATCCAAGCCAGCTATCAGAGTCTCACCTCTCCTATTGCCTGCTGCCTCATTCTCTTCTATAGACAAGAGAAGTGGAGAATCATGGGCAGAGAACTATCACAGTAGTCTGGGTAGCCTATTCTTTGATTCACAGACAGTCTGAGAAGTTGGCAAGACCAGTGCAGCATGCTAGGATCACTCCCACTTTGACCCTTACTCTTGTTTCGTGACACGAGTTTAAAAATCAAACTGCCTGACTTGGTTGCAACAAGGCAGAAACTGGTAAGAACTGGCTATATGCACAGAAGTTACTTCAAGTTTCCTGATAAACCAGGCATCAACATCAAATATATCACATGGGTATTCTGGGATGTTTTTACCTTTTAACTTCTTGAACCTTGCCCTTTTTTAGAAGGTTGAGAGAAACCCCTCCTTGTTCTTCTTGATTCCCCAACATCACAAAACCCCTCCTCCTCTTCTATACAAACCTACAAGACCCAAAATCCTAGAGCAAGGGCAAATGTTGGCCCCTTACAGTAATACCTGTTTCTCCTAACTACGGGATGCTCTGCATCTCATTGCAGCACTTGATGAAACAGCTTAGGTAAAGGATTCCGTTGTCTTCTTGTGCTTCTAGGAACAGGGCTTGCGTTCCCACCAAAACAGCTGAGTATCATCCTAAAAGGCAAAGATTCTGGAACCGAGCTTCTGGTCCAGGCTTACAAACACACGCACAGAGCTGCAGGAATTATCATCTGAGCACTGGATGTGTAACTGAATCTCTGTTCTGTCTTCTGGATTTCCACATCAAATGGGTGTGCTTTCACCCCATCCTTTTTAAAAATATTTTGTTAATATAATATTAACTTTTCCTTTGAAAGAACTTATTTTTTGTCTTTAAGGTTACAAATGCATATGGGGTATTAGATCAAATACACCCGAGATTTAATCTTTATAAGCTGCACTGCATTAATAAATTCAAAATTGAGTACCTTTTCTACCCCCCTGTAATTAACAAAAGCTTTGCTATTTCAACCTGATTCCTTGTTGTGGGTGAGAATCTTTGGATTTCAAGAACCTTAAGACGCATTCTCAGGACCGTGCGCAGTCAACCCATACAGAGTTTCTTAGAGACACTTGGAACAATTGTGTTTCCCCCACTGAGCAAGGAAGCCAACAAACTAGGGTTGTCTCTCCAGTCTCCCTGAACCTAACTAGACAAGGAAGGGCAGCCACATATAATGTGTTGCAGGACTGATAATGTAAGCTTAATTCATGCAACTGTTTCATTTGCCTATAAAATGTGGGAACTATTCCTTAGATGAAAGCAAGTGTGCCGTGTTCTGCTGCTATATGCAACTTTCTCCCAACCAGGGTGGATTTGATTTAAATCACGATTTAAATCACTAGTCAGTAAGACTTGAATTAAATCATTTTTTTTACAGAAAGACATTCTTGCTGGCAGTGGCGTAGCGTGGGTTGTCAGCACCCGGGGCAAGGCAAGTAATTTGCGCCCCCTAACCCGTGGATTTTAGTAGGGGCAGAGAGCTGCGAGTGCGAGCGCGCCCCCCCCAGATGTTGTGGCCGGTGCGGCCGGCCCCCCCCTGCACCCCCCATGCTACGCCACTGCTTGCTGGTATAATCTTAATATTTAAAACCAGATGAAGATTTCATTTTTGGAATAATAAATTTTCAGAGCTTTTACAGTTATATCAAAAATTACTGATTTGGTTATACTATTAGAAATACATAGACAGAAAATTAGGAAATTACTGCAAGGTTTAATAAGTTAACTGCTTATATTTGGACAACTTTTCTTCTGTACTTTATTGGAAAGAGAAAAATAATCATTTCCTTAATAACAATTTAAACAATTTATTTAACTAAAAAATAACATTATACCATATGTATCCGTGTTTGTTAACTGATGTGGTTAAACAATAATTAAAAAAAAAAAGACTTAGACTGAGTTTTAGCACACATGAAAAACTTAAAACAAATCCTTATTTCCTGATGAATAGCCTTTGGACTATAATGTAACTTAAATAGAATAATAAATAATAATAATAATAATAATAATAAATTTTACTTATATCCCGCCCTCCCCAGCCGAAGCCGGGCTCAGGGCGGCTGTTATGTACTGAAGTTCTCACCCTGGGCCAGCAGGGGGATGCTGTAGATAGTTATGCAAATGAAGGATCGAAAGTGACGTTCAGTGATTGGATAGTTTTAGAAAATGGCAACAGTTACATTGTTCTGGAGCTCTATATAAGCAGGCTGACTGAGCTCCTCAGTTAGTTCTGTTCCACCTTACAAATAAAGAGCTGCTTTGGAAGAATCGCTATGTCTGATATGTTCGCCCACAACTTAACAGCTGCTAACAACAATAAAACAGTACAACAGTACAACACAACACTCTAAAATCATTCATTATAAAATTAATTCAAATCAAGCCACTGGCAACCAATGGGCCAGAGTTACGTGAAGATTGCCGAAGGAGGGAGTCAGGCTGTGCCCTGGCCAAAGGCCTGGTGGAACAGCTCTGTCTTGCAGGCCCTGCGGAAAGATGTCAAGTCCCGCAGGGCCCTGGTCTCTTGTGACAGAGTGTCCCACCAGATCGGAGCCACAGCCAAAAAAGCCCTGGCTCTAGTTGAGGCCAGCCTAACCTCTCTGTGGCCTGGGACCTTCAAGATGTTTTTATTTGAAGACCGTAAGTTTCTCTGTGGGACATACCAGGAGAGGCGGTCCCGTAGGTACGAGGGTCCTAGGCCGTATAGGGCTTTAAAGGTTAAAACCAGCACCTTAAACCTGATCCTGTACTCCACCGGGAGCCAGTGCAGCTGGTATAGCACCGGGTGAATGTGATCTCGCAGCGAGGACCCCATAAGGAGTCTCGCTGCAGCATTCTGCATTCCAAAGAAAACTATCTTTGGAAAGATTTTTCCTCCAAAAGCATTTTATTTTAAAAATCCGATTTAAAAAATAAATAAATCCGATTAAAATTTTAAAAAATCTGATATATATATATAGATAGATAGATAGATAAGATAGATTTTCTATCCACCCTGCTCCCAACCTAGTGTACTTCTGGAACTAGAATTGGGCTAGGTAAAAATGACACAAAGTGGGGGTGTGGTAAAGCAGAGGGAGGGGTTCACTCCATGCTCTTTTTCATTTAAAATAGCAAACTCCTCCCATTCTGTTTCATAGGTGACCTGTTGTAGCTAGTTTCCCATGCTGGTTTGCTGCAGAATTGGTGCTCCCATGGATTCATGGGGTTGTCAAAAGAACAGTGGAGCACTAAGTCTGTAATGTGAGCGGTTCTTGTTCACTCTTTCCTGGCACAGAAGGAAAACACTGGGGGGAAATCCTCCAATCTAATGGCAGTCAGGAAGGGAAGGGGGGAAAGGAGTTAAGTGTTTATTGGTCTTATCTTTTGGTTATTATTGTGGAATATAAATTTTATACTGTGAACTACTTTGGACACCACGGTGGAAAAACTGGCACATGCATTTTGTATGTAAATAAACGAGGAAGCCAAATAAATTATCAGGCACCATACAAAAGAAAGATCACTGAACGGGATGAAGAAGTAGCTCTATTACTAAAAAGAAAAGTCATTAATATTGGCTTGCTATTCTGGCATTCTGCAAACACCGGACTATGCATATACTCACAGAACAGCTTTTGACACCTATGCGCCAAAAAAATTGCAGCACCCCAACATTTTATTTGCTTTCACTGTCTGCCTTAGGCTCCTAAAATTAGCAACAAGTATACATACAACCTGATACATAAATCAAACAAATCAAGGAAACAAGTGAAAGTAAATATATATTCTAAATCATACACAGCTATCCTGGTAGCTAGAGGGCGAAGCAGGAAGAGCAAACACCATTAATCATGAATATACGAGTAAGAAACTGTTGATAATAATTTCCAAGTAATGAATGTATGAATACTAACAATTTACTAAATGCTGTGGATGTGGACAAAAATGCTGTTCATAATAACTGAACCACTTACAATTGCCACCCAGGCCTAATAAGAGCAGCCAGGAGTAGGAGAGGCAAAGTCCAACTACACTCACAATAATCAGAGTTAAGCATATTCAAGCTTTGCGATTGTGCACACAGAAATTCACAAATCAATCGTGTGCACAGAATTCAGCAACTTGAAAATCTCCATATTCGTTTTAAAAGGCAGGTTTCCCCCCGACCTTATAGCTGTGAAATATAAGCTTGAAAATGTGCGGGCCATTCTGGGAGATCTCAGTATGTAAAGGAGAGGCTACAAAGGATTTCTAGTGGTTAGGGGACAACACTCCTGAGTAACTCCTTATGCCCCTTATGACTGGCAGAAGCAGAACAGGTTGTAGTGCTTAGAGTGTTGGACTAGGACCTGGGAGACCAGGGTTCAAATCCCCTCTCAGTCAGGAAGCTGACTGAGTGACCTTGGTCCAGTCACTCTCTTAGCCGAACCTACTTCATTGGGCTGTTGTGAGAATAAAATGGGGAAGGGGAAAACCATGTGTGCCACCACCTTTGAGGAAAGGTGGGATAGAAAATGAATAAGAAATAAATTTAAAAGGCTATGCAAAATATGACAAAACATGCGATCCTGTTCAATTTGCATAGTATATACAGGGTTCATAAAAGCATTGCCAATTTTGACATTTTTAAAAAAAAGATGTGCATGGTATAAGATAAAGAGTTAACCAATCTGTAACTCCAGTACCACTGTAATTCAGTATGAATGCACTGCTCAACACAGGTAAAGCTTATCAACAATGGGATTTTTGTCTGTTTGCTGCAGAAATGCACCTTTGTAGAAAGAGCAGCCTTACCCATGCCGTAGGACATAATGTGACATTGAAAACAGATTTTGCAGTGGAATGGGCGTGGCATTAAATGAGAAGACACAGAATTCTAATCCTTAGCAAACCAATCTCATTTACAGAACATGATGACTTAATTAAAAAAGGTTTGCCAACAGTTGCTTAGAGCTCCTGATATTCTTCCACCCTAGTGTGTTAATTTATGTCACAGGAGAGTCTGGCTCAAATGTTCAATTGTTTAGACATGTAATGAAACCTCTCATTATCAGCAGTCTCTCATGTTAACAGCCTCGTGAAACACAAGACATAATAACTACCTGGTGTGTCTGCAGACCAATGATGGAAGAATATACTTGGATGGTGATGAAGATCTCAGGTTGGTAGATAATGTCCGAGCCTGGGATCCGAAAAGGCTTTAACAACCCTACTAAACACCGGGACAGGGCATAGAACACTTCATCGAAAATTATCTCCCCTGTAGAGTCATCCTGAAGAAGAAAAATGACATAGTATCAAGCTTCTACTGAAGTTGTGCCAGAGACAGGAGTTTCCAGCTAACTAACTACCGGCCGGTTGCTAATCTCCCCTTCCTGGGCAAGGTTCTGGAGTGAGTGGTCACAGACCAGCTCCAGGCACTTTTGGAAGAAACTGATTTTCTGGATCCATTTCAATTGGGGTTTAGGCTTGGTTTTGGCACAAAAACTGACCTCTTTCAAGAGAGAGACAAGGGAAACATGTCCCTGTTAATTGTTCTCAACCTCTCAGCGGCTTTTGATACCATCAACCATGGTATCCTTCTGGAGCGACTCTCTGAACTAGGGGTGGGTGGCACCGCTTTGCAGTGGTTCGTCCTACTTGGATAGTCATTCCCAGAGGGTATTACTTGGGGAATGCTTTTCATCTCCATTGAACCTTCAATATGGGGTTCCACAGGGTTCAATCCTATCCCCTATGTTGTTTAACATCTACATGAAACTGCCAGGTGGGGTTATCTGGAGGTTCTGAGTATGTTGTCAGCAGTACGCTGATGACACTCAGCTATATTTCTCCTTTACATCTGCAGGTGAGGCAGTGGAAGTGCTGGATCAGTGTCTTGTCTCGGTAATGGACTGGATGAGAGCCAACAAACTGAAGCTCAATCCCGATAAGACTGAGGGCACTGTTAGTGGGTGGTTCCCTAGACCAGATGGCTGGGAGGTCACCTGCTCTTGATGTGGTTACACTTGCTCTGAAGGAGCAGGTTCGTAGCTTGGGGTACCCCTGGATCCTTTGCTGTCACTGGAGCCTCAGGTGGCCTCAGTAGCCCGGAGTGCCTTCCATCGGCTTTGGATGGTGGCTCAGCTACGCCCCTATCTGGACAGGGATAGTCTAACTACTGTTGTCTATGCTCTGGGAACTTCAAGGTTAGATTACTGCAATGCGTTATACGTAGGGCTGCCTCTGAAGACGGTTCGGAAACTTCAGCTAGTGCAGAATTCAGCGGCCAGGTTGCTCACCGGAGCAAGACGGTTTGAGCATATCACACCGATCCTGGTCCGACTGTACTGGCCACCAATTAGTTTCTCGGCCCAATTCAAAGTGCTGGTTCTGACCCATATAGCCTTTAACGGCTCAGGACCGCAATACCTCAAGGATCACCTGAGATCATCTTCTGAGACTTTCCTTTGTGTGCCTTCGCCATGAGAGGGTGGCAACACAAGAACGGGCCTTCTCTACAGTGGCTCCCCATCTGTGGAATGCTCTCCCCAGGGAAGTTCACCTAGTGCCTTCGTTATACGTCTTTAGGTGCCTGGCAAAAATGTTCCTTTTTAGCCAGGCCTTTGGTTGATCTGATTTACATCCTATGCCCTTTTTTTGGGGGGGGGGGGCTATTGGGTTGTTGTTTTTATTTTTATTATGTATTTTGTGGTTTTATAAATTTTATTCTGTGAATCGCCCTGAGACCCCCGGGTATAGGGCAGTATATAAATTCAATAAATAATAATAGGAGCATTCCATATGTAATATTCTGGAGACACTTATATAAGTGAATATATGAAGTGCTCTCTCTACTGGGAATAAGTCAAGATACCCAGCAGACAAAACTCCTGTATGAGGAGTTTTCTATTTTCCATCAAGATAGGAAAATAGAGCCTGGGAGACTCTTCTCCAAGGCAAAGATATGCTATCGCTGACAAGACAAGCTTTAATGAAGAAGCACTTCTAGGGCAAGGAAGAGAGAAAAGGATGACAGAAACACTCAGGGAACACGGGATGAGGAACTAGTACACTTACCACAATCCCCGTAGAAGGGCTCAAATCCAATTCAATCACAAAACGGTACTGGCGCGCAAGGAAAGTGACTTGTGTAGAAGGCACTAGGAGATATGGCCTGGGTTGAACAGGCTCGTCAGGTTGCCAGCTATTTGGAAGAATGCTGAGAATATCCAACTCATTATCTGAATGCACCTTCGAAAAGAAAAAAATGGGGGGGGGGGAATGGAAGCAGGACACAACCAAAGGGTAAAGCTTGGTTATATATGCATCTTCCTTCTCAGATGCTCATCAGCTTTCCTACTTTGACTGGCCTAAGAGGTCATCATTCAGAAGTAAACTTTACGTGCAGCTTGCTTACCAGTTCAGATTCAGGCACTGCCCAGATCACCTGATGCAAACGACTGAGAAACCAAGCCAGGCGCACGTTGCGTGAAATTCGATAATCCTTTTTCATCAAGAGAAAGACCTGCCCGGCCTCCTCTACCTGGAAGCAACAAAAAAGAACTGTAATCTCACATCTTGATTATTTCGTAAGAAACTCACCTGTTGTCTTAAATTGTTCTTTGTCATTATACCGCCAGAACAGGATGGCAAAGATTATATCACTCAACAATTGCCTTAAGAAGCGGCATGAGCCCAAAGAGCAAGATGTACAAAAAAATAAAATGGTATATTTTATTTATTATTCTTTTTTATTTTAGCTATAGAAACATACATCACCCACTCATAAAATATCAAGGCAGTGTACAACAGTGCATACAAATACAATAAAACATAAAATTGCATAAAGCAATACAAAATAATCATTACAATGACTGGCAAATCTTGGAGGCAGTGGCGTAGCATGGGCAGCCACAGGGGCAGTTGCTCCAGGTGCAAAACTGTTAGGGGCACAAAAATTCAACACCTGGTGCTGCCTCAATACAGCTACGTGCTTCCATCACTGGGGTCTGTTGAAAACGGCTTCTCCATGCGAACCAGGAATTGATCTCTCATTTTCTTATCTATGTGGCTGTGATCTCCTGGGTGATGCAGACACCCACCCCACCCCTCCATGTGACCCTGGGCACTGGCAATCCACGCTATGCTTGGGGGTAGTGAAAATTAAACAGCTGAATGGGCCTGTCAGCACAAAATGTCTTCAAGAGATGTTCCAAAGTTACCAGTAAAGATTCCTGCCAAATCTCTGCAGGAGAGCATTATTACTATTATTATTAAGAGCATTTGTACTCCTGATCTTCCGCCAAAAGGCTCCCAGAGTGACTTACATACAATCCATTAAAACAAGACTGTCCCTACCTGCAGAGTTACAAACTGGAAAAACCACAACACACTAGGAAGAAGGGGCAGGGAGGAAAGAGGAAAATAAGGTTCCTAGTAAATTAAGGGAGAGGTTCTTCAGCCCTGCCCTGAATTATTGGGACACTCACATGCACTACTTTAAGAAGCACTACTGTTCTGCAACCAGACAAGGGACACTTTATGAGACCTCCTCATGACAGGTGGGAATCACCCCAGATTGTGAGGAGAGGAGCAGGAGCAGCCTAGGGACTATTTTGCTGCCTGGCAAGGAGGCTGCCGGAGCCCCCACCCAGAACTGTCCAGTTCCCAAGAGACATGACGTCCCAAAAGGCCCACCCACCCCTGCCAACCCACTCTCCATAGAATGAGACTCATGACTAGGATTCCTGGCCTCTGGTTGAAGCCAGGTGGGTTTCTGAGACACAGGAGACAACAAACAGCTGTTCTCTGAATGATCTCAGTGATCAGGCTGGAATATAAGGGCCCAGGTGGTCCTTAAGTTGTCATAGGCTTTGTATTTCATCACAATAATATTGACGTTGGCCCATTTAGCACACGGGCAGCCATTGCAGATGTTTCAGCAGAGGTGTCACATGGGGTCTGCCATCTAGTAGCTGCATTCTGCATTAGCTGAAACTTCTGGACCAAGCAGAAAGTCAGTCCCACACAAAGTGCATTGCAGTGCTGAGGTTGCCAATGCATGGACTACAAAAGCCAAGCTAACCTGATTCAGATACAGCTGTATCTAGCATACAAATGAAGCCAGCGAAAGGAACTCCTAACCATAGAAGTCACTTGGACCTCGTATATATATAGAAATACCCCCACGCTACATACTTGTACTTTCAGAACAGGCAATTAGCAATGTGAACTACCCACAGAGATTCTATCTTTCCAGAATTCAAACTCAGTTCATTGGCCCTCATTCAGTCCACCATTACACTCAGGTACTGGTTCAGGGATTGAACAGCCACTCCCAATTCAGATGTTATGAAGAAACAGAGCTGTGTGTGATAAGTATACAGTCATACCTTGGTTTTTGAACAGCCTAGTTCTCGAATGGTTTGGCTCCCGAACGATTGAAACCCAGAAGTGACTGTTCGTTTTTGAACGTTCTTTTGGAAGCTGAACATCCGACAGGGCTTCCACAGCAGGAGCTTCCTGCAGCCAATCAGAAGCCATGATTTGGAAGTTGAACGGACTTCCGGAACGGATTCCGTTCGACTTCCAAGGTACAACTGTACTGGCGAAACCATGCTCCAAAACTCTTAATGGCCACTCCATGTATGTGTTAATTAGCAGTGGGACAAAATAGTGCCCTACAGAACCATGTACAGAACAAGAACCAGGAAGCAATATCCACTACTATTTGACAGGAGCTGCCACTGTGCAATTTACAATGTGATCCTAGGAGGGTTTAGTTAGTAGTCCCACTGGCAGATTGCTAAAATTAAAGCTTACATTTTCAACAGAATTAGAGAAAGAATACGACCTGACATTCTTTTATGGAAAATTCCAGTACTATGTGAGAATTCCACATGGACATATATGATAATATTTTCAAGATTTTGTAATTGTAATCAATCGCTTTATTATTTCTCTTTCTCAACAGCTGGTTAAGAGTATGTTAAATCACTGGAATTAGTACTGAAGTCTGTGTGGTATGTTCAGTGTACAATGTTGTAAATGATTTATTTCTCTTTAATACTAAAAAAAAAGCTCTAACTACTTCAGTTGAATTTACTCTTAAATTTGTGTGCAAATGTATCATCATCTAACTATCTAACTATCTGGCATGTGGGCCCTTTAAGAGAAACAGCTATGACCCGGGCGAGGCCTGGAGAGCTGACTCAGGTGTGGCCTGGCTGGAAAAGTTTGTTACTAATCTGTGCAGGCTTTCAGGGCTCTTCAAGAATAAGTTTGCTATGCCATTAACTAACTGAGTTTGTTATGCATTTCTACATAAACTACAGAGGACAAAACACATAGGATTACAGCATGAGAGTTTTTTGGAACTAGAAAGGTTTCATATTTTTACAGCCAACAGGTGATCCAATGAATATATAATATTGCCTACTTTATATTTCTTACATTAATATCAACTTCCCTTGGAATACCTGGTCACTGTTAGAGATAGGAAGAGCAAAAATGGCCAGTTATTCTTATTCAAAAGCCTGTTTTTCCCTTAATGGCAAATCAAGGCTGCTATCCTTAGACATATGCTCTATTTACCTATTAGGCCTTAATTCTGAGCAAGCATCCATAAGGCTGCTCTGTAGACAAGTGGAGGAGTAGCAAGTCGACTTGAACATGCTACCACATGTGCACTAATAGTACCAAAAAAGTACCAGGGCTGCATGTGGGTAGGTGATGCAGTAACAACAATGGGCATGCAGAGTCCAGCACATCTCCCTACGTCTAAACATTTCCTCTGCCAGAAGCATTTGGCTCTGTTGTTCTCTAAAGGCACCTCTCCGTAGCAAAGGGACTCCCTACTTGTGGCACCCTCGACTGCAAAACTGTTGGTCAAAGTAGGGATGAGCTTTTGATCGAATACACGTGTTCTCATGAAATCTCTTTCAGGTTAGGTGCAATATACAGCCAGACACTTATCCAACACTACTGTACCATGTTGGTTTTTTGTGTTACTGGGTTTGTTTGTTTTTAAATCACAGGCTGTTTGACGGTTTTGCTTTTGTGACTGCAACGTTAAGTTGCGACTTGTTTCATTCACGGCATGTTTGTAAACTGTCCTGTGGAACATTTGGTGAAGGGCGGGCTGCAAGCGCAAAACAGATACATAAACACATAGTAAACAAGATCTAGGAGTGGCAGTGAGCCGTTATAGGGCTGTGCCCCGTGTCTGTACGCAATGCAATACGCTCCCTTGCATCCACGCGCTCACTCCACCGACACACATACACAGCGCCCCGAGGCAGGGACTTCCCTTTGCATCCCCGCGAAGCCTCTCGCCCCCTTCGCAGCCCTTGCCTAGGAAGCTCGAGCGTTCTCAGGCAAGAGAGCGAGCGCGTGCCGCTGCACACGGCCCGGCCCCCCGCGCTCCCCAGCCCCGCTCGCACAGGAAAGCCAGGCGCGCTACCTCTGCTTCGGGTCTCTCCGAGGCCGCCATGGCCCGCACTTTCCAACTCCGTGACCTCCGACCTCGTGACGCACCAACCCGGAAGAGGAAGCAGCGCGCGCGTGAATAAGCCGCCGTCCGCGGGAGGCTTTCTTTATATCGCGGTCTCCGGTCTCCGTCACTATGCAGGTGAAATAAGCGGGCGGGGTTAGTGGGTCGGCGGCGCGGGGGCCTTTGGGGACCGCATCTTTCTAGTTCTAGCCTAGTAGTCTAGCTGAGGAACCTCTCCCTCCCTTAGTTTACCTTGTTTTCCTCTTCCTTCCCTGCCCTCTTTCCCTTGTCCCCCCCCCCCCCATTTTGTAAGCGTGCGGGTAGGGACTGGCTTGTTTTAATGCATTGCCTTTTTGGCTGAAGAGCGGGGGGGGTACAAATGCTCTTTTCACAATAATAATAGTGAGAATGCTCTTCTGCAGAGATTGGGCAGGCGTAGCAAGCCCTTTTCAGCCCAAGGGCCCTGTTTCCTTTTGCAGGCCTCGGGGGGGGGGCGTGCTAGTGGCGGGTGAGGAAATGGATGTGATTCTTAACTGTGTGCATACTAGAAGCTGCGTGCTAGCCGGACGAAAGTCGGAGTTTCTGCACACGTACCTCGTGTGTCCTCCATCCAGGCAAGCAGGAAGCATTATTGGGAGTTCATTGACTCGTTGCGGGCATGGGGGCAGGGTTGCTGAGGGGGGTGTGGCCCAAGGGTAGGTTGGAAGGCTACGCATGGTCGCGGTGCCCAAGGTGACCCACCCCTCCTCTGGGGAAAGCAGCTGCAAAGGTGAATAGGGTTCTTGCATTTTTATAACTTAATAGGTGTGCAAGGTATAACAGTAAGTTGCATGCAACCCTTTCGTGAAGACGTTCTTGCCTTCAAAAGCAAGAACGTACATGTATACATGAATTCTTTTTTTTTTAAATAATATTTATTAAAAGTTTAAAAGATTACAAAAAAAGGAAAAAAAGAAAAAAATAAACAATACAAATCAATACATTGCTATACATAGGAAAAGAAAAAAGAAAAAACACAATACATCAAGACAAAAGCAAAAGGAAAAGCAATTAAAATTAAAAATAAAACAATTAAAAACACATCCAATATTTCCATATCTTTGTCCTTCATTAACTTGTTTCGTCGACCTCCTCACACCTCCCTTTCTTGTATTCCACTTCAATTTATTGGTTCAGCAAATCCTTACCATTAGATTATAACCCATTTATAACCCTTTCTTTCATATTCTCTTAAAGCATTACAGCTAGAAACCACTTAGTTACTATCCAACATCATTCTATCCTTCATTAATTTTGCAATATTTCTGTAAATAGTCTTTAAAAATTTCTTCCAATCTTCTTCCACCGACTCTTCTCCCTGGTCTCGGATTCTGCCAGTCATTTCTGCCAGTTCCATATAGTCCATCACCTGTATAGATGAATTCTTAACAGTAGAAGAGGTAAAGTGGATGCAGCATATTATGAAGAGATTGGGAAAAGTTGAAATTCTCTTCTGTGCAAGTTTTTTAAAAGTGTTGGAGCCTTGCTGTCTTTTACAACTGATTCGTCTTTAGCTAACAGACTATCTGCCAACTTAAGCTTCAGATAGCAACACTTTAACATGAAAGTTCCATTAAAATGTGCTAAGGATTGGCGTGCTAAATTGGTGGAGTGGTATTCGCAGTTGCAATAGGACTCTTGGGTGGATTTAAATGGCATTTTTAAAAGCTAATTACAGTTCAGCCATAATGTAAAATATGTTGGTGTATCTTTGCTTCTTCCTGTAGGAGCTGAGATTTTCCTCATAATTAGCTGCATGCCCATACTCACTAATTCATCTTAAAATTATTCATATCTTTCATTTATATCCCAACTTCCCTGATATAACCATGGTTAGTGTGAACCCTGGTATAGATAGAAGACCAATAGTGTCTAGCAGTAAAAAGGAAAAGGGGGAATTCATAGGATATGGGGAGACAGAGGAGAATATGAACTCAAAGGAAATGGAGATCTCTTAATCATGGTAAGGAGATAAATAAATGTTACATGTTCCTTGGGTCCCAGAGCCTATTAGTCAAAGTATTGGTAATAATAGCAGTTTTATTATTTATACCCCATCCATCTGGCTGTGTTTCCCCAGCCACTCTGGGTGGCTTACAGCACATTAAAAATGGTAAAACATTACACATTAAAAATTTCCTGATACAGGGTTGCCTTCAGATGTCTTCTAAAAGTCAGATAGTTGTTTATTTCCTTGACATCTAATGCAGGAGATCTTGGGGTCCTCACTAGGCCCCAGTGGTGGAGGTGTTAGATTCTGTTAGATTGCAAACCACTTGAAAGAGTCTCCTCCTGCTGTTTTCTGCAGATGCAATAGAGGCAGTAAAGAAGGTCCTCTTCGCCATTGCTATCTCCACTTGGATCCAAACTGGATTCTGCCTTGAGCCATGCACAAGCAGTACTCTTTAGAGAAGGAACACCACACACAGTTGGCAATAAAGTTGTTTTATTCAAGTGAAGACATAATTTATTTCCAGCTTTTCTACAGTTTCCAAATTTGCATAGATTGCTGTATTTTTCCATGTATAAGACACCCCCTATTTTTGGGGACTCCAAATTAAGAAAACACCCTTCAGCACTACCCGTGTATAAGATGAGCCCCAATTTTTAACCTAATTTTTTTGGTAAAAAACCCCCTAGTCTTATATACAGAAAAATACGGTATATAGAACTACAGGCTTATTTCTGATGTTTATGTCATAAAATGTATATGAGTGGTAGTAAAAAAAATTTTTAAGCCTCCAAGTGGTTTACATAAAAGATAAAACAATAAAATTTACAGTAGTTTAAAACATACAAGAATACTAAAATACTAAAACAGATTAAAAGTCACATTAACTTTTTAAGCACCTGGGTAGGCTTGTCTAACCAAGATTTTTTTAGCAGGCAGGAGCCAAAAATAATACAGTGAAGGCACCTGCTTGGAAATCCCTGCCTATGGTTATCAAATTGTGAGTGCTGCCACACTAAATGATCATTTTCTTACAAATGTGGAATAGGTATTATGTGGCACCTGTAGTACTGTCAGTTCCACGAACTGAAGCTGTTGACTGAGCACATGTGGGATAAGGCAATCTCATAGGTGAGCTAGTCCCAAATTGGTAAGGGCTTTATATACTAATACTTTGAACTTGGTTGGCCCAGTAGCAAATAGGGAACCAGTACAGATCTCTGAGCACAGGTGTTCTATACTGACAAGGCCGTACTCCTGGCAGCAACTTTGCTGCAGCATTCTGCACTAACCGCAGCCTCCTGATCAATAGAAGCAATAGAATACAATAGAAGCCCCACAGAGAGCTTATTTCAATAATCCATTCTTGAATGCATGAACTACTCTAGCCAGGCTTGCCAGGAACAGCTGTAGCTGTTGAACCAATGGCTGTTGGTACAAGGCACTTCTAACCACTGAGGCTACCTGAGACTCCAGTGACAGAGCTAGATCCAAAAACACACCCAGACTGCAAACCTTCTTCTTCAGGGGCAGTGCAACTCCATCCAGGGTAGACAACTAACCAATTTATTGGACTTGGGAACTACTCACTCACAGTTCATCCATCTTGCCAGGATTCAAGCTCTCCTTGTTTTTCCTTATCTGTTTCACCACTGTGTCCAGGCAGTGACTCAAATACCGCTCAGCCTCTACTGATTTCAGATTTTTGTTGGAAAAACGCCCCCGGGGAAAGGTGCCAAGCTTCCCAAGACACCGGGGCTTCTCTCCGGTGGTCACTCTCTGGCTGGAATTCTCTCTGAGTCCAGAGAGACCGGTAATAAGCGACCCCTCCCTCGTGAGAGGAGCACACTCACTTCCTCCTTGCATCTCATCACAGAAGAAAGAGACAGTCTGTAGTCTAACAGCTACTTTATTAAGACTGTACAATCATGACTGCTCTCTGAGCAGCAGAACACAGAGTCTCCGACTCGACTCTGCTTCTATACAGAAGCGAAAGAAAAACAACACTCAGTAACTCCACCCGGTTACACTGAGAACTGGCTGAGACTTCCTGTCTCACGCTCAGAGACATCACATGATGTCAGCACTGTTGCTGCTCCTCGCAGCTAGTGGGAACTGAAGAATAAGAGCTTAGTGTCATCAGCAAACTGATAACACTATCCCAGAAACTCATAGGGATGGCTTCCAATGGCTTCATGTAAATATTAAATAGCACTGGAGATAAGGATCAAGAAGCAGGAGCAAAGTTTCACTCCCCCATCCCATTCTGCAGAGATCAAGGTGACCAAGGCCGACTCAGTTCTGTGGCCAGGCCTGAATCCATGTTGGAATGGATCTAAATAATCTGCCCTCCCAAGAATGCTTTCAGCTGCCCCACCATGGCCCACTCCACCAGCTTCTCTTAAAAAAGGAGGTACTGTATTTGCAACTGGTCAATACTGGTTGTTCTAATCCAAAGGGCCCAGAGCCGGTTTCTTTAGAAGCAGTTGCACCACTGCCTCGTTCAGTGTGGCAGGGACCACCCTCATTAACCACACTCTGGACCCAACTAATTAGCCTCCCTCTGCTACATTCAATAATCATCTGCAAATTTGAATAAAGACAAAAGCATGTTAGTGGGCTGCTCCAGGTAAAAATGCGCAGTTAAAAAATCATACAGTTCATAATTAACGCCAAGGACCGTAAAGAGCTGTCCCCACTGCAGAACAACAGTTTTAGTTCTATATATCCAAACAGATGTAATTGCATAGTTAATGTTCAGTTCACATTGGAAAGTTTTCCTTCTCTGGATTAAAGATCATCATTAACTGTTAATGGTTTACAAAAAGGTACTGTTACTATAATACTAGCTCAGAAGACTTGTGAGGGCTTATTGTACACATCTGTCTTTTGTAATCATAATTCTTCTGAGCTAGTAATAAATCTGGTTTCATCTACTGGTTTTAATAAGCCATTCTTCTGAGCTGATATTCTAGAAAGGGTGTCTGTTTGTAAACCATAACAGTAAAATGATGATTACTTCATAGCTTGCTTTGGTTCCCTCAATCCTGAATACTTGCCATACCACAGGCAAATTTGGATACCACCCATGTCACCTTCTGATCAACATCATCTTACAAAATGGCTGGGGCAGGTTCCACAGGGGAGGGATGCACTGGGACAACCGATCTCAGTGATCACGGGTAGGAGGAGGAGTTACGCTAAGGCCAGACCATGTCATTACCGAGGAGGCAGGTTTAGTCATTGTTTGAGAACTATCCCTGCCTCCGGGTCTGGTCCTGACCGGACGGATACTAGAATCAGCAAGGGATACCCACATGACCTGAAGGTGCTGCTGTGCAATGCCAGGCCAATGATTCATAAGACCACTGCCATCCTTTACCTGGCATGTGTAACAGAGACTTGGTTGGATGAAGCAGATGGGCCTGTCCTTGCCACTGCTTGTCCACCAGGTTTCTCTTACACACAGCAACCCAGGCCTTGTGGGTGGGGAGGGCGGGTTGCAGTGATTTTTAGGAAGTCATTAGTTTGCACCAGGTATCCTATTTGGAAGACCCAGTTCTCAGAGTGCATGTCCTGTAAGTTGGGCAATAGGGGCAGTACAGGATTCCTTTTGGTGTACCGACCTCCCCGCTGCACCAAGGATTCCCTGCCCAAGCTGCTTCAGGTTGTGGCGGATGTTCTCCTGGAGACATGTAGTTTGGTTGTCCTAGGGGATTTTAACATCCATGCCGACACGACCTTACAAGGGGCCGCTCGGGACTTCATGGAAAGCATGGCCTCCATGGGGCTGTCCCTGAATAAGTCTGGCCCAGCCCATAGCCGCGGATGTGCCTTGGACCTGGTGTTCACCTCTATGGATGTTGGTGATCTGACACTAAGTAAAAGTGAAACGAAAGAAGTGCCATGGTCAAGATCACTTCCTGGTGCAACTGGACTTCTCCGAGACCCTTCCCCTCTGCAGAGAGGTAGGACCAATTCGGATGGTCCGTCCCCACTACTTAATGGATCCAAATGTTTTCCAGAGAGTGGTAGGGGATGCTTTATCCCATGCTGATGGCCTTTCAGCTGATTCCCTGGTGGCCCGCTGGAATGTGGAGTTAACCAGGGCTATTGACTGTTTGGCTCTGAAGCGCCCTCTCCGATTGCATGGAACCTGGACAGCCCCGTGGTTTTCCACGGATCTGAGGGCAATGAAACAATCGCTGAGACAGCTAGAGCACCGGTGGCGGATAACTCGCTCTGAAGCTGACCGGACACGGGTTAGAGCTCAATGTTGAGCCTACCAAGTGGCTGTAGCAACGGTGAAGACTTTTTTCATCGCCTCTATTGCATCTGCAGAAACAGCAGCAGGAGGCTTTTTCTTTCTTTTTTAAAATAATTTTTATTAAATTTTCCATTTAACAATCCAATCATATCACATTAATTATTCCAAATTATACCAATACATATCATTAAGTCCAAATATTTTGCCAAATTTTTGTTGGGGGTTTCCATGCTTCGAGTTCAGTAAGGGTCCAATCATCTCATATTTCTGCTGCTTTTGGTGTTCACAAGTCCCATCTTCCTGTCTTCTTGTTGTTATCGTTTTTCTTTTTAATCACCTCTGAGTTGTTTCCACAAGTGAGTTGAAGCAAGCATTATTATGTTTCTGTGTGGACTTTGTAAGGCTGTCCCTTTCTTTTCTTTTTAAAGCTGGTAAGTCTTTTATTTGCAGTAAATCATCACACGCTGATCCAAAAGTCCTGCTCGGGCGGCAGGCGCCATTTTTGTCAGTTCCGATGAAATAAATTCTAAGCGTCTGCTCATTAATTTTCCCAGACCAGTTGCACCATAAATCAGTCTTTCCTTTTTAAAAAAAAAATAAATAAATTTTATTAAATTTCCATTTAACAAACCAATCATATCACATTAATTCCAAATTATACCAATATGCAATAAATTCCAAATATTTAGCCAAATTTTAAATTTTTGTTGGGGGTACCCGTGCTTCGAGCTCAGAAAGGGTCCAATCATCTCATATTTCTGCTGCTTTGATGTTCACAAGTCCCATCTTCCCATCTCTTTGTTGTTATCCTTTTTCTTCTTAATAACCTCCGAGTATTTCCCCAGGCAAGTTGAATCAAACATTATTTATATTTCTGTGTGAACTTTGTAATGCTCTCCCATAATTCATCCACGCTAATCCAAAAGTCCTGTTCCAGCGGCCGGCGCCATTTTCGACAATTCCGATGAAATACAATCTACGCGTCTGCTCCTTAATTTTCCCAGACCAGTTGCACCATAAATCAGTATTTCCAGGGGATTTGCCCGTTCAAATCTATAATCCACACATGAAAGCAAAACGTTGGCTCGCCTCCCCCTTTGACTGTAAATCACGCAACAAAGTCTGTCTCATAATGGCGGATCCCAATAGTAACTGCGCAACAGGAAAGCCTTTCTCTTTCCATAAAACAAAAGCCTTTAGTTAGTATTTTTGTTTCCACACAGTTTATTTCCCAATCTCACTTGCTATCAATCAATCATGTGACGGGTCTTCGGGGGGGGGCGTTGTTAGGTAAAACATATTGAAAAAGAGAGAAGTTCCCCCCCCCTTCCGTTCCGTTTCAACATACCGACATAGCTGTGATTCTTTGCTGTAGTCTTCTGTTCAATCCATCCCATCACTCTTGACTTCTCAGAGGTAGATTTAATTAGCAGATAAAACACCCTTCCTTCGCTCGAAACATGTGCATTTACTTTTAATACAATTATTTTATCTTAAGCAATGCAACTAGGTCACACTTAGAAGTAGCGTCCGGGAGATCCAGAATCTCACTCGAGGGCTTTCCATCCAGTTCCCTCACCCCTTCCTTTCGAACTCGGGGGTGATTTATTGGCAACTGCGAACGAGGCAGTGTCTCCCCATTCCCTGGGGAGATCGTGGGAGGCTGATTTACTCCCATCGTCAGCCTCTTAATTACCTCGTGTGAGCCAGAGAGATGGTATTGTCGGCCATCTTCCAAGGCGCCCCTAGTGGCCCCCGATAAATAAGTCTTTCCAGGGGAGATTGTGCCAAATCAAACTTACAATCCAAACATCAAAGCAGTGGCTCGCCTCCCCCTTTGACTGTTAATCTCGCAACATAGTCTATCTCATAATGGCGGATCCCGATTAAGAACTGCGTCACAGAAGAGCCTTTCATTTTTCTTTCCAGGTCTTCCGAAAAACAAAGCCTTTAGTTATTATTTTTATTTCCACACAGTTTATTTTATAATCTCACTTGCTATCAGTCATGTGACGGTTCTTCTAGGGGAGGGGTTGTTAGGTAATATCATAATAAAAAGAAGAAGCTTTCCCCCCCCTTCCATTCCGTTTCAACATACCGACATAGCTGTTATTCTTTGATGTTATCTTCTGTGCAGTCCATTCCATCACTCTTAACTCTCAGTGGCAGGCTTAATTAGCAGCTGATAAACCCTTTTCTTCGCTCAAAGCATGTGCAATTACTTTTATATCGAAGATTTTATCTTAAGTAATGCAACTAGCATCGCTCTCAGAAGCAGCGTCCGGGAGATCCAAAGTTCACTCGAGGGCTTTCCGTCCAGTGCCCTCACCCCCTCCTTCTTTCGAACTCGGGGGTGATTTATGGGCAAGCGCGGACAAGGCTGCCTCTTCCCTTCCCCGGGAAGAATTTCGGGAGGCTGATTTACTCCCATATCAGCTTCTTAATTACCTCGTGTGAGCTGGAGAGATGGTATTGTCGGCCATCTTCCAAGGCGCCCCTAGCAGGCCCCCAGGAGACTTTTTCTGGTGGTTCGCAATTTAGCCGAATCACCTGATACATCGGGGCCCAGTACGGGCCACATGATTTCCTGCATTGATTTTGCAAAGTTTTTTGCAGATAAAGTTGCTCAGATTCGGGAAGAGGTAGACTCCACTGTGGGAGCAGGGCCGGGGTGGGAAAGTGCTAGAGTCCTGTCTAGTCAAGTTGTGTGGGATCAATTCCAATCTGTTACCTCCGAGGATGTGGACAGGCTGCTTGGACGAGTGAAACCAACCACCTCTCTCCTTGATCCTTGCCCATCCTGGCTTATAAAAGCTAGTTGGGAAGGGCTGGGCGATGGGCTTTGCGGGGTGGTGAATGCTTCTCTCTGTGAGGGAGTCTTCCCAGACCTGCTGAAATAGGCGGTTATCAAACCGCTTCTTAAAAAAACCATCTTTGGTTAAGAACTGTGCTTCACAATGAGAACAAAAATCGCATGGCGGCAGTGGGAGGCCCCATTAGCTAAAGTGGTACCTCAGGTTAAGAACAGTTTCAGGTTAAGAACGGACCTCCAGAACAAATTAAGTTCTTAACCCGAGGTACCACTGTATTGTGGTCATGATGCCATAACAAGAAAGGCAAGTAGCTCCAGCAGCATTATCACAACCCCCTGCTAATTTTAACAGATAACACAACACACTGTGCCAAGAGTGGAATATCTAGATTTCCCCACCCCTTGGAATATCTCTGAGATTTGTGGGTATCTGGGTAGAGAAGAACTGTCTAGAGCAGGCATGGCCAAACTTGGCCCTCCAGCTGTTTTGGGACTACAACTCCCATCATCTGTAGCTAACAGGACCAGTGGTCAGGGATGATGGGAATCGTAGTCCCAAAACAGCTGGAGGGCCAAGTTTTGCCATGCCTGGTCTAGAGGGTTTCTGCCCCATGACAAGATGGGAGACTTGAAATGCCTTCTTGTTCGGACTTCCGCTTGAGGCGCCATGGAAGATGACTGAAAATTCCATCGCTCCGGCTCTCATGGGGTAATTAGAGGCTGAGATAGGAGTAATCAGCCTCCCAAAATCTTCCCAGGGGTACGGGAAGACACAGTCTCATCCGCGGATGCCCAACAAACTAGCCCCAAATTCGGAAGGAAGGAGGGGCTGGGAGCACTGGATGGAAAGCCCCCAAGAAAGTCTGGCTCTCCTGGATGCTGTCTCTGTGAGCGAATCAAGTTCCATTTCTTAAGATGAAAAATTGGATTTAAGTTTTGGACATGCTTCGAGTGAGGAGGGAGGAATTACTCTGCTAATTAACCCAGCCACTGAGGTGCCAAAAAAGACTGAGTGGAAGAAGGACTAACATTTAAGTTGGTATGTTGGAATGGAACAAAAAGGGGGGAGCCTCTCTTATTACTGTATTTTGCTTTATTATATTATTTGGCAAAAAAAAACCCAGAAGAACCATTTACATTAACTATAACAAGCAAGATTGGAAAGTTTTGTATTTGTTGATATAATATGGCTTTAAAAATAAACTGTATGGAAATAATTGTTGTTGTTTAGTCTTTTAGTCATGTCCGACTCTTCGTGACCCCATGGACCAGAGCACGCCAGGCACTCCTGTCTTTGTGGAAATAATAATACTATATAATTAAGGCTTTCGATCTTTGACTTGTTTGGAAGAGGATAAAAGATTCTCCAGTGTGTGGACATCAGGCAGAAGCAGAATCTCATTAGCCGCTGGAGAGGCTAAAAAAACTTGGACGGTGTCAGGGAACTGCCATCAGTGCCGGAGGGAGAGAGCAAAATCCAGAGGGATTCCGGAGAGCGTCCCGGGATTGGGAGAGGCAGCCCATCTTCTGGGGAAGAGAATCAGCGTAGCACCAGTGGAGAAGGGGGGCAGATGGGGGAAGCGGCGAGGCGGTCCCATGACTCCTTGCCGGGGACCAGCGGGGAGAGTAAGGGTCCTCTGCTGCCTACGCCCTCCTTGCGCAGAAGGCTTCCGCGCAGAGAGAGTAGGCGGAGACTAGGCGTCAAAGAGCTTCTTTGCTGGAAGAAGTTTAAGAAACGCCCACTGACGGATTCTGCCAGCGATTGAGACAGCCACGGGTGAGTGGCTGTCCGGACAGAAAAGGTTCACTCAGGCAATCCAGCCAGGTGTTTGCACCGGCTTACGCACGAGCAACCCCTAGAACCATTACAGACGGTTTCCTGGAATCTATGTGGGAATTGTGTTGCACTTGAAATCCGCCATAATTGGAAGTCAAGACTGGGCTGCAGAATTACAAATAGTCAAAGGGGGAGGTGAGCCTTTAATATGTCATTATACTTGTGTTTCCAGTTTGATTTGATAAATCTCCCCTGGAAAGGCTAATGTTTGATGCAACCGGTCTGGGAAAATCAGACGCTTAGATTTGATTTTATTGGAACTGAGTGAAGATGGTGGCTGCCAGCAGCGAAAAGACTTTCGGATTGATTCGGCAGAAACACCAGTGTGCGAGGAGATGCTGCAAACTTATAGAGGGGAATCATAGACATAAAATCCACACAGAAACACATCATTGTTTGTTTTAACTCGCTTGTGGGAACAATTCAGAGGCTGTGAAAGAATGAAGGTCAACAACAGAAAGAATTAGAGGAACCATCGGATGGCCAACTACCGCCCAGTCTCAAATCTTCCATTCTTGGGCAAGCTGATTGAGCGAGTGGTTGCTGGACAGCTCCAGGCATGCCTGGAAGAAGCGGACCATTTGGATCCCTTCCAGTCGGGATTCAGGCCTCACAATGGGACTGAAACTGCCTTGGTCGCACTGGTTGATGATCTCTGGCGGGCTAGGGACAAAGGTGAGAGCTGTTTCCGGTTCTGCTGGATCTCTCAGCGGCTTTTGAAACCAGTGACCATAACATCCTTTTGGACCGTCTAGAGGGGCTGGGAGCTGGGGGCACTGTTATACAGTGGTTCCGCTCCTTCTTCCTGGGCCGTGTTCAGAAAGTGGGGGGGGGGATGAGTGTTCAGACCCCTGGGCTCTCACTTATGGGGTGCCTCAGGGTTCTGTCCTCTCCCCCATGCATTTCAGCATCTACATGCAGCCATTGGGAGAGATCATCAGGGGGTTTGGGCTGGGTGTTCATCAGTATGCGGATGATACCCAGCTCTACCTCTCTTTCAAATCGGAACCAGTGAAGGCGGTGAAGGTCCTGTGTGAGTGTCTGGAGGCGGTTGGAAGATGGATGGCAGCTAACAGATTGAAGTTGAATCCTGACAAGACAGAAGTACTGTTTTGGGGGGACAGGAGACGGGTGGGTGTGGAGGACTCCCTGGTCCTAAATGGGGTAATTGTGCCCATGAAGCACCAGGTGCGCAGCCTGGGAGTCATTCTGGACTCACATCTGTCCATGGAGGCGCAGGTCAATTCTGTGTCCAGGGCAGCTCTTTATCAGCTCCACCTGGTACGCAGGCTGAGACCCTACCTGCCCACAGACTGTCTCGCCAGAGTGGTGCATGCTCTAGTTATCTCTCGCTTGGACTACTGCAATGCGCTCTACATGGGGCTACCTTTGAAGGTGATCTGGAAATTACAACTAATCCAGAATGCGGCAGCTAGACTGGTGACTGGGAGCGGCCGCCAAGACCATATAACACCGGTCTTGAAAGACCTACACTGGCTCCTAGTACATTTCCGAGCACAATTCAAAGTGTTGGTGCTGACCTTTAAAGCCCTAAACAGCCGCGGTCCAGTATACCTGAAGGAGCGTCTCCACCTCCATCGTTCTGCCCGGACACTGAGGTCCAGCGCCGAGGGCCTTCTAGCGGTTCCCTTGCTGCGAGAAGCCAAGTTACAGGGAACCAGGCAGAGGGCCTTCTCGGTAGTGGCACCCGCCCTGTGGAACGCCTTCCCACCAGATGTCAAAGAGAAAAATAGCTACCAAACTTTCAGAAGACATTTGAAGGCAGCCCTGTTTAGGGAAGTTTTTAATGTTTAATTTGTTGTTGTTGTTGTTGTTGTTGTATTTTAGTGTTTTGTTGGAAGCCACCCAGAGTGGGATTCATTTTATTATTAGTAGTATTATTATTATTATATTTTAGAGCTATCTTTGAGAGAGGATTCTTTGTTTTCTTTTCTCTTTCTTTCTTTGTTGTTGTTTAGATTAGTTTCTTCTATCTTATTTATTATGAAGAAGCTTTGGTAAAATCTTACGGGAGGTGGTGGAAATCAATATAGAATCTCATGAGACCTAATAGCTTCTCTCTCCATTTTGGAAATTGCCTTTATTCCTACCCTTTCTTCTCTACAACTTTATAGTTCAAAAGATTTTTTTTCTAGATGGAATGTTCCAGACTTCATTGGGTCCTTATTTTTTTCTATCCTATTCACCTTCCTAGTATAAAGTAAAATCACATTTTCCTGCTTACAATTAAGTGTCTGGAGGAAATGTGTACATTGCTAATTGTTGTGAAAAGTATTGGCCTAATTTCAAAGGGCATGGTTTGTGATATACCGTATTTACTCGAATCTAATGCTCACCTTTTCTAGCCAAATTATGTTGCGAAAATTAAGGTGTGCATTAGATTCGATGGCACATTTACATTCGCCAACAAATACTTTTTTTTTGTTTCAAGGTTTCTGAAATTTGAGATGCGCATTACATTTGATGGTGCATTAGACTCGAGTAAATACGGTATACTAGGCAACTGTGAACTTGGTTGTAAGCATTGTGACATCAGAAAATTTACTACACTACCAAGTACTTACTACACCACTGTCTTACAGAGAACAATTTCTTCCAACATAACTACATGCAATTCCTGCTTCTGGAATGTTTCTCCAAAATTTCACTTATCTGAACACACAGAATTATACCCAGACCTTTCATCATGAATGGCTGATTCAGAAATGATGGATGTCAAAACTGTGGTTAAAACAAATCTTAACTCCTTTGAAATGTTGACTTTGCAAGGCAGAAAGCATGTGCTACTGGAATGTGACCTGTATTTTAAAGAACCCCAGTACAGTGGTACCTCGGGTTACAGATGCTTCAGGTTACAGACTCCGCTAACCCAGAAATAGTACCTCGGGTTAAGAACTTTGCTTCAGGATGAGAACAAAAATCGTGCTCCGGCGGCGCGGCAGCAGTGGGAGGCCCCATTAGCTAAAGTGGTGCTTCAGGTTAAGAACAGTTTCAGGTTAAGTATGGACCTCCAGAACGAATTAAGTACTTAACCTGAGGTACCACTGTAGTATCATGTAGTTTAAACCCTTTATATCTATCCCATCACCCAGCTTCCCTTGTTTTCATACCAGTGCTTGAGACACACCATGACAGCTAAGTAATTTTTTGCTTGTTGAAGGGGTCTGATTTGGATCAAAGGCACAACCCTACACTAGGAAAGGTGGGGAACAACCCTATAAATCAGGAACGGTCAGAACCTGACCTACCGTACAAACTTTGATTTGTGCAACTGTCCTCCTTTCAACCATCTGATACAGCTATTAATGATCATATACCAGAGCAACATAGGTTACAAATAAAAGTAATCAGTGCAAGATTACCTCCCCAGATAATCTTTCATAGATATTTCATCAGTGCAAACAAGCTTATTGGGAATACTATTGACATACTTGCACCAAGTATGATGTAGCAAGAGGGATACCCAGTGTTTGCATCCACCAGCAAGGAACAATGCAAAGGCAGTGTTTGAACAGCACCCAAAGGGAACCCTGAGAAGAGGAAATGTTGGGGAAATATCTGTGGCCAATATTTAAGAGTTGCTTCTCTTAAGAGTGAATACAACATCATGGCAGAGATCCAGAAATTCATCAGCTCCTTGCCCGATGCAAGTCTATTATGTTTGTGCACATATCTTTAAGCCCATAGGGTTAAAACAGAGGCACCCAAAAATAAGGAGCAAACACAAGTGAAATACAAGGAAGGTCATGCACCAGGCACCATGTCTTAAACCTCTGGACTCAGCTGAATCAGAATATCATCATTGCTATCTAGCACGACTTCAGTCTAGCAAGTTTTCTTTTAACACTCTTTACTCTTGCCACGCATTTGTCAAATGCTTTGTCAGAGACAATAATCTTTCAATACTAAAAATAATTATAATAATTACTATGTTCACTACAGTGGTACCTTGGGTTAAGTACTTAATTTGTTCCAGAGGTCCGTTCTTAACCTGAAACTGTTCTTAACCTGAAGCACCACTTTAGCTAATGGGGCCTCCCGCTGCTGCCGCGCCGCTGGAGCACGATTTCTGTTCTCATCCTGAAGCAAAGTTCTTAACCCGAGGTACTATTTCTGGGTTAGCGCAGTCTGTAACCTGAAGCGTATATAACCTGAAGTGTATGTAACCTGAGGTACCACTGTATATGAAAGCCAAAAGTGGCCCTGTAAACTGAACACTCATTAATTAGAAAATTGATTATTACTCTATCCTTTCCAGAGAGAGGAGAAGCAGCTTGAACTATCTCTTGAGGCTCTCATCAGTCAAGTGGCTGACCTGAAGAATTCCTTAGTCGGTTTCATTTACAAGCTGGAAAATGAATATGACCGACTTACCTGGTAAGAGGCTTTGAAGAAAGTTGTGTGGCTACTTTTGGTTATTGGTGGGAGCAGTCATTGCAGCATCTATTTCTTTTTTGATCTTGGAAAACACACACATATATATATATAATTAGTTTTCCATTTAGCGATATATAATTGCATTATTATCTACATTACCTCTCTGGCTCTCTAGAGCCTATCGACTTCCTTCCCTCCCACCTCATGGCTTTCAAAATTAACCTTTCTATCATAGCATTTTATACGTTTTTCAATTCTAATTACAGTACACTCATTACAAAATATCTCAAAATTTAAATAAATATAAAAAAGGGGAAAATTTCTCTTTACAAATCTTCAGACAGCCCTACTAGTGATGTTAATTGCTTACAATGATCTTTCACGTATTGTATAAATTTACTCCAGTCTTTTTGGAATACTTGATCATGCTGGTTTTGCATTTTCCCCATCAGCTTCGCCAGTTCCGCAAAGTCCATCATTTTCATCTGCTACTCTTCTTTTGTTGGTACTTATTGTTGTTTCCATTTTGGGGCTAAAATAATTCTTGCTGCTGTTGTTGCATACATAAACAGCCTTTTATCTTCTATTGGTATATCTTCACCCACTATACCCAATAAAAAGGCTTCTGTTTTTTTAACAAAAGTATTTTTAAACATTTTCTTTAACTCATATATCATTTCCTAAAAAGCCTTTACCTCTTTACAAGTCCACCACATATTGTAAAAGATACCTTCCTTTTCTTTGCATTTCCAACACTCATTAGTTCTTGTCCTATACATTTTAGCAAGTTCTGATGGTGTTAAATTATTATTATTATTATTATTATTATTATTATTATTATTTATACCCCGCCCATCTGGCTGAGTTTCCCCAGCCACTCTGGGTGGCTCCCAATCGAGTGTTTAAAACAATACAGCATTAAATATTTGAAACTTCCCTAAACAGGGCTGCCTTCAGATGTTTTTTAAAAATAGGATAGCTGCTTATTTTTTTGACATCTGATGGGAGGGCGTTCCACAGGGCGGGCGCCACTACCAAAAAGGCCCTCTGTCTGGTTCCCTGTGACCTCAGTTCTCTCAATGAGGGAACCACCAGAAGGCCCTCGGTGCTGGATCTCCGTGTCCGGGCTGAACAATGGAGGTGGAGACGCTCCTTCAGGTATACAGGACCGAGGCCATTTAGGGCTTTAAAGGTCAGCACCAACACTTTGAATTGTGCTCAGAAACATACTGGGAGCCAATGCAAATCCTTCAGGACTGGTGTTATGTGGTCCTGGCGGCCTCTTCCAGTCACCAGTCTAGCCGCCGCATTCTGGATTAATTGCAGTTTCCGAGTCACGTTCTGTGCTGGGCCCGGGGGTTAACCCAAGCAACGTGGTCCAGGTCCGGTCCCGAATCCAAGGGATTCTATGAGAAGTCAGTCCAACAGGGCCGGGGTCCTGGGGTGGGGTCTGGCAGCCTTTTATCTTTGACGGGGTAACGGCTGGTCCTGAACCCCCAGTGACTCACCTCCCTGTTTCGCCCAACGGCGATCACTCCTGCGATTACTCAGGTCTCTCCTTCTCTCAGACCTGAGTCTCTGCAGCTCGGGAGATGTCGGTGAGTTACTAGACCCAGAGGCCGCCTCAGCCTCTCCTGACCCAACTGGTAGTGGAGCAGCTGCACGTGATTGCCCAGCAGAGGGCAACGAGGTAATCCCCGCATCTGGAGCCAGGGCAGGCTCAGGCCCCTGACTCAGCTCAGCTGGTGCTTGTTGCAAGGGAACCTGTGCAGACTGAGGCTCTTCAGAATCAGGCCCCAGACTTGGTTCAGATGCCACCTGAGGCAGAGGATCTGGTGCGGACCGAGACTCCTCCGGTTCCGAGCTCGAGTCCTAGGCCATCACACCTTCAAAGGTAGCCCCATGTAGAGCGCATTGCAGTAGTCCAAGCGGGAGATAACTAGAGCATGCACCACTCTGGCAAGACAGTCCGCGGGCAGGTAGGGTCTCAGCCTGCTTACCAGATGAAGCTGGTAGACAGCCGCCCTGGACACAGAATTAACCTGTGAGTCCAAAGCTGTGAGTCCAGAATGACTCCCAGGCTGCGCACCTGGTCCTTCAGGGGCACAGTTACCCCATTCAGGACCAGGGAGTCCCCCCCACCTGCCTGCCCCCTATCCCCCCAAAAAAGCACTTCTGTCTTATCAGGGTTCAACCTCAATCTGTTAGCCGCCATCCATCCTCCAACCGCCTCCAGGTACTCACACAGGACATTCACTGCCTTCACTGGTTCTGATTTAAAAGATAGGTAGAGCTGGGTATTATCCACATATTGATGAACACCCAACCCAAACCCCCTGATGATCTCTCCCAGTGGCTGCATGTAGATGTTGAAAAGCATGGGGGAGAAGACAGAACCCTGAGGCACCCCACAAGTGAGAGCCCAGGGGTCTGAACACTCATCCCCCAAAACCACTTTTTGGACACAGCCCAGGAGGAAGGAGCGGAACCACTGTATAATAGTGCTTCCAGCTCCCAGCCCCTCCAGACAGTCCAGAAGGATATTATGGTCAATGGTGTCAAAGGCCGCTGAGAGATCCAGCAGAACTAGGAAACAGCTTTCACCTTTGTCCCTAGCCCACTGGAGATAATCGACCAGTGCGACCAAGGCAGTTTCAGTCCCATGGTGAGGCCTTGGAAGGGATCCAAATGGTCCGCATCCTCCAGGCGTGCTTGGAGTTGTTCAGCAACCACTCGCTCAATCAGCTTGGCCAAGAATGGTAGATTTGAGACTGGGCGATAGTTGGCCATATTGGCTGGGTTCAAAGATGTTTTTTTAAGAAGCGGTTTAATGATCACCTCTTTCAGTGGGTCTGGGAAGGCTCCCTCGCAGAGGGAAGCTTTCACCAACCCACAGAGCCCATCGCCCAGCCCTTCCCAGCTCGCTTTTATTAGCCAGGGTGGGCAAGGATCAAGGAGACAGGTGGTCAGTTTCACTCGTATCATCACCCCTTTAACCTCTTCATCTTTAGTATGCGATTCCAATAATAGTTTATACATTTTCGATAATATCTTCCTCTTATCAGCCAATAAGTCTATCTCCAGCCTAGATCTTAGTGTACTGAAACCGTTTTTCTTTTTATCCTCCTTAAACACATCATTTACCTGATGATATTGCAACCAATCCATCAATAACTCTTTTATTTCTTCAAATGTTTTTTAATTTTAACTGACTTGCTATCTCTGTCAATAAATCTCTATGCGTGGCCCACTCTCCTTTCATATTTAACTTTTTTACCATTATTCCTTCTATTGGAGAGAGCCACCAAGTGGTTTTACATTCCAATAAATTTTTATATCTATTCCACACCTCATAAATTGATTTTCTTATTGTGTGGTTCAGAAATCCTTTATGCACTTTTACTTTGTCATACCATAAATATGCGTGTCATCCATATCTGTTGTCATAGCCCTCCAAATCTAAAAGATCTGTCTAACAAAATCCAATTCCTCAACCAACATAGACAGGACACTTAACAATATATTCTCAAGTCTGGCAGGGAGAAACCTCTTTCTTTTGTATCTGTTAGGATTTTTTATTTAATTCTTGGTTGTTTCCCCTGCCAGATAAATTTTGATAATACTTTTTGCCATTCTTTGAAGTGCCCCACCCTGAACAAAATATTATTCATAACATCCTTTAAGGGTGACATCAGTTGTTCACACAGTTTTTTGTTGTATTTCGCAGTGAGTCCATCCAGTCCTGGCGCTTTACCTATTTTTAACTGTTTTATTGCTGATTGTACTTCCATTATTGTTATTGGTGTAGTCAATTGGTCTTTTTTATTTTTCAGAATCTTCGGTAATTTGTTCTGTTTCAAATAGTTTTCTATTTTTTTCTATATTTTCTTTTCCAGCTTTATATAATTCTTTATAAAATCTTAGGAGATTTTTCCTGATCTCTTTCGGGTTTTCTATTATTTTATCTTCTATTTTTAGCTTATTAATAGTATTTTGTCCTTGTTTCCTTTTCAGTTGCCAAGCTAATAATTTTCCTGGTTTATTGGCAAATTCAGAATTCCTCTGCCTTAGCATTTTTATTTTCCATTCGACTTCTTGATTAATTAATATTGAAAATTGGGTTTGCAGCATCTTAATATTTTGTTTTATTTGTGTACTTCTTGGTTTCTTGATTCATTGCTTTTCATTTTCAATTATATGCTTTAATATGTCCTCCTCCTTTTCTCTTACTCTTTTCTGAAGGCTATTTTGTTGTATGAAGAAACCTCTCATTACCACTTTGCTTGCATTCCATACCATATCTATTCTGTCTCTTTATTCAAATTCAATTCAAAATACTCTTGGTAAAGTCTCTTGTGCCCTTTGCATAATCTTCTGATCATCTAGTAATCGTTCATTCCATCTCCATGTAAACTATGATTCATCTCTTCTCTTTAATTCCATTACAATCGGATTATGATCCCACAGTCATTGCAGCATCTCTGTTAGCTTTGTCAGTTTGTTGGAGCATCCCTTGTCAAATGTGGTAACCCTGTGCATGCTTACCTGGGAGAAATCTAATTGAACCCAATAGTGCTTGTTTCTGAGTAATTATGTGTATATCCAGACTGTTAAACAGGTATGAAGCAGTTTTCTTTCATCCAGCTTTGCTTGTGGTACGCTGTTGAAGACTGTGTGAAATCCCTATAGTTCTGTTTGATGTGATATTTTCCATAATTGTAGGATGAGAGCAATTACCGTATTTTTTGCTCCATAAGACGACTTTTCTTTCTAAAAAGTACGGGGAAATGTCTGTGCGTCTTATGGAGCGAATGCGTGGTCCCTGGAGCCAAATTGCCCAGGGGCGAAAAGCAGATCATGCTTTTTTGTGTGTGAAAGAGGGAAGTGGGTGTTGAAACAAAGCCGCTGATCGGCAAGCGATCGAGAGGGAGATAAGGCTGCTGGTAAAGGAGGCTGCCTGGGAGGGGGGAGGTAAAAGCCCATGGATCCTCAGGATTTTTGCATTGGATCACCCCAAATTCACCATCAGATCACATAGCACGTCCATGGCTACAGCCTGCACCAAAAAAACCATGCACCCACTGTTGAGTGGGGCCGCAATGGCGCAAAAACGTGGTTACAAAGCACAGATCCACATGGATCCTCAGGATTTTTGCATTGGGCTACCCCAAACTCACCGTCAAATAACATGTCTGTGGCCACAGCATGAACCACAAAAATCATACATCTGCTGTTTCGTTCAGAATATTTTTTTCTTGTTTTCCTCCTCTAAAAACTAGGTGCGTCTTATGGCCAGGTGCGTCTTATGGAGCGAAAAATATGGTGCTTTGTTCAGAATTCATTAGGATTTGGCTAATATCCTGGAACAAGAATGCATTTTCCCCCCTTTTTAAAAATTCATTTTTATTAAGTTTTCCACTTGAACAATCCAATCAAATCACATTAAATATTCCAAATTATACATATACATATCAAATAGTCTGAATATTCTGCCAAATTATATATTTTTAATAGGACTTCCCATGTTTCAAGTTCGGAGGGTTCTGATCATCTCATACTTCTACTGCTTTTCATAGTCATTTCCGATGGTTCCTCTAATTCTTTCTGTTGTTGACCTTCATTCTTTCACAGCCTCTGAATTGTTTCCACAAGCAAGTTAAAACAAACAATGATATGTTTCTGTGTGGATTTTATGTCTATGATTCCCCTCTATAAGTTTGCAGCATCTCCTCGCACACTGGTGTTTCTGCCGAATCAATCCGAAAGTCTTTTCGCTGCTGGCAGCCACCATCTTCACTCAGTTCCAATAAAATCAAATCTAAGCGTCTGCTTTTCCCAGACCGGTTGCATCAAACATTAGCCTTTCCAGGGGAGATTTATCAAATCAAACTGGAATCACAAGTATAATGACATATTAAAGGCTCACCTCCCCCTTTGACTATTTGTAATTCTGCAGCCCAGTCTTGACTTCCAATTATGGCGGATTTCAAGTGCAACACAATTCCCACATAGATTCCAGGAAACCGTCTGTAATGGTTCTAGGGGTTGCTCGTGCGTAAGCCGGTGCAAACACCTGGCTGGATTGCCTGAGTGAACCTTTTCTGTCCGGACAGCCACTCACCCGTGGCTGTCTCAATCGCTGGCAGAATCCGTCAGTGGGCATTTCTTAAACTTCTTCCAGCAAAGAAGCTCTTTGACGCCTAGTCTCCGCCTACTCTCTCTGCGCGGAAGCCTTCTGCGCAAGGAGGGTGTAGGCAGCGGAGGACCTCTACTCTCCCCGCTGGTCCCCGGCAAGGAGTCATGGGACCGCCTCGCCGCTTCCCCCATCTGCCCCCCTTCTCCACTGGTGCTACGCTGATTCTCTTCCCCAGAAGATGGGCTGCCTCTCCCAATCCTGGGACGCTCTCCAGAATCCCTCTGGATTTTGCTCTCTCCCTCCGGCACTGATGGCAGTTCCCTGACACCGTCCAAGTTTTTTTAATGTCTCTCCAGCGGCTAATGAGATTCTGCTTCTGCCTGATGTCCACACACTGGAGAATCTTTTATCCTCTTCCAAACAAGTCAAAGATTGAAAGCCTTAATTATATAGTATTATTATTTCCACAAAGACAGGAGTGCCTGGCGTGCTCTGGTCCATGGGGTCACGAAGAGTCAGACATGACTAAAAGACTAAACAACAACAATTATTTCCATACAGTTTATTTTTAAAGCCATATTATATCAACAAATACAAAACTTTCCAATCTTGCTTGTTATAGTTAATGTAAATGGTTCTTCTGGGGTTTTTTTTGCCAAATAATATAATAAAGCAAAATACAGTAATAAGAGAGGCTCCCCCCCTTTTTGTTCCATTCCAACATACCAACTTAAATGTTAGTCCTTCTTCCACTCAGTCTTTTTTGGCACCTCAGTGGCTGGGTTAATTAGCAGAGTAATTCCTCCCTCCTCACTCGAAGCATGTCCAAAACTTAAATCCAATTTTTCATCGGTCCAAGTTTTTTCAACATCTCTCCAGCGGCTAATGAGATTCTGCTTCTGCCTGATGTCCACACATTGGAGAATCTTTTATCCTCTTCCAAGCAAGTCAAAGATCGAAAGCCTTAATTATATAGTATTATTATTTCCACACAGTTTATATTTTTAGAGCCATATTATATCAACAAATACAAAACTTTCCAATCTTGCTTGTTATAGTTAATGTAAATGGTTCTTCTGGGGTTTTTTTTTTTGCCAAATAATATAATAAAGCAAAACACAATAATAAGAGAGACTCCCCCACTTTTTGTTCCATTCCAACATACCAACTTAAATGTTAGTCTTTCTTCCACTCAGTCTTTTTTGGCACCTCAGTGGCTGGGTTAATTAGCAGAGTAATTCCTCCCTCCTCACTCGAAGCATGTCCAAAACTTAAATTCAATTTTTCATCTTAAGAAATGGAACTTGATTCGCTCATAGAGACAGCATCCAGGAGAGCCAGACTTTCTTGGGGGCTTTCCATCCAGTGCTCCCAGCCCCTCCTTCCTTCCGAATTTGGGGCTAGTTTGTTGGGCATCCGCGGATGAGACTGTGTCTTCCCGTACCCCTGGGAAGATTTTGGGAGGCTGATTACTCCTATCTCAGCCTCTAATTACCCCATGAGAGCCGGAGCGATGGAATTTTCAGTCATCTTCCATGGCGCCTCAAGCGGAAGTCTGAACAAGAAGGCATTTCAAGTCTCCCATCTTGTCATGGGGCAGAATCCCTCTAGACCAGGCATGGCCAAACGTGGCCCTCCAGCTGTTTTGGGACTACGATTCCCATCATCCCTGACCACTGGTCCTGTTAGCTAGGGATGATGGGAGTTGTAGTCCCAAAACAGCTGGAGGGCCAAGTTTGGCCATGCCTGCTCTAGACAGTTCTTCTCTACCCAGATACCCACAAATCTCAGAGATATTCCAAGGGGGGGGGGAATCTAGATATTTCACTCTTGGCACAGTGTGTTGTGTTATCTGTTAAAATTAGCAGGGGGTTGTGATAATGCTGCTGGAGCTACTTGCCTTTCTTGTTATGGCATCATGACTACAATACAGTGGTACCTCGGGTTAAGAACTTAATTTGTTCTGGAGGTCCGTTCTTAACCTGAAACTGTTCTTAACCTGAGGTACCACTTTACCTAATGGGGCCTCCCGCTGCCGCCATGCGATTTTTGTTCTCATTGTGAAGCACAGTTCTTAACCTGAGGTACTATTTCTGGGTTAGCGGAGCCTGTAACCTGAAGCGTCTGTAACCTGAAGCTCCTGTAACCCGAGGTACCACTGTACAGCCAGTATGACATAGTGGTCAGAGTGTTGGACTAAGACCTGGGAGACTGGGGTTCTAGTCCCAAATCAGCCATGAAGCTCACTAAACTACCTTGCAGATTTATTGTGAAGACAAAATGGGGCAGGGAGTGGGAACCATGAATGCCACTTCGAGCTCCTTGGAAGAAAGCGGGATATAAATGTAATAAAATAATTCAACAGTGAAGATTTGAACTTCCCACAGCCAGAGGTAGGGATGCTCTATATGTGTGCCTCATGTCCTTTTCATTTTCCCATCTCTGCCTCAGGCCCTCAGTGTTAGACAGCTTCGCTCTGCTCTCAGGTCAGCTGAATACCCTGAATAAAGTCCTAAAACATGAGAAGACTCCACTGCTGCGCAATCAGGTCATAATTCCACTAGTGCTGTCTCCAGATCGTGATGAGGAGATCATGGTAAGGATTTGGCTGATTATTACAATCTATTTTATAGCTACAAGTCATTTCTTGGCTCCAGTGCTGGTGAAAAAGTTGAGTGACAGGTTGGTTAAATGAGAATAGTAGCACCTTCAATACTTAAGTATTATAAATGGCAGAGCACGTAATGGATTGGACTAGATTGCTAACGTTCCAGTTTTTTATTTGGGGGAGTTTTAAAAATGGCATCTCCTACCTGTAGGCTGAAGTGGTACACTTCATTACATCACTTCACTTTGCTGCAAATGTTGACTAAGCCAGAAACCAATGAGAAAAGAGGATCTTTAGGAAAGCAAGGATGTAACAAATTGAGCCTCAGTTCCTTCATGCTCTATTCTATGTTGGCCTCTATCTCCTCCCTTTGCTAATTTCTGCCACAGCCTCATACCTTGCCAACCTTGCTACTGGAAGAATCTTTTAGCTAGGACTTTGTGTATACTGTACACCAAATACGAGGGTGTTGTGCCTCCGCAGTCTGGAAAGGAAGTATGTCACATCTTAGCTTATGGGGCAACTAAATTGCCACAATGGGACATTCGCTCTTCTCCTCACCCATGCTGCCTGCAGAACCGGTGAGGGTGGGAGGAAAAAGGGAGGACCTTCTGTTACGCAAGGAGAAACACTTGTGCTGACAGAACATTATCCTTAGCTCTACATTGATTACAACCCCTGGATTCCAGAGACTTGAGTTTGACATTCCTAGGCATGTCGTAAACAATGTTGCTCAATCAGTTCTCCACAAACTAGTGTTACGCAGTGTGTGTCTTCAGATAAACATGAAGAACAGAGTTTGAAGTTTCTCACAGAATACAGTGGTGCCTCGCAAGACGAAATTAATCCGTTCTGCGAGTGTCTTCGTCTAGCGGTTTTTTCGTCTTGCGAAGCAACCCTATTAGCGGCTTAACGGATTAGCGCTATTAGCGGTTTAGCGGCTATTAAAGGCTTATCGGCTTATCGGATTAGCTGCTAAAAGGCTATTAAAGGCTTAGCGGCTTAGATAAAGGGGGGGGGGAGCGAAAAAAAAATCTCAAGACTCTCAAGACATTTTCGTCTTGCGAAGCAAGCCCATAGGGAAATTCGTCCTGCGAAGCAACTCAAAAACGGAAAACCCTTTCGTCTAGCGGGTTTTCCGTCTTGCGAGGCATTCGTCTTGCGGGGCACCACTGTACACATTCATTTTATTTTTGCCCTGCTTTTCAGAAAATATTGCCACCAAAGCAGCTTACAGTTCAAATCCACAGAGCAATAAAATTATACCCTTTATATTTTAGACGTGGCAGTCTGTTCTGGCTCCTGTTGGCTGGTGATACAGTCCCAATTTTAGACTCTTCCTTCATAGATAGTCAGAAGGAGCTACAAAGGTACTCAGCTGCTAGCTGATGGTAAAGATGCCAACACAGAGAAGTAACTGTTTCTGCTCACCTTCATTGCTTAAACTTTTTATGCATTGGTAATTAATTAATTGGTAATTAATTGCTCCTTGGGACGCAGGTGGCGCTGTGGGTAAAACCTCAGCGCCTAGGACTTGCCGATCGCATGGTCGGCGGTTCGAATCCCTGCGGCGGGGTGCGCTCCCGTCGTTCGGTCCCAGCGCCTGCCAACCTAGCAGTTCAAAAGCACCCCCGGGTGCAAGTAGATAAATAGGGACCGCTTACCAGCGGGAAGGTAAACGGCGTTCTGTGTGCTGCGCTGGCTCACCAGATGCAGCTTGTCACGCTGGCCACGTGACCCGGAAGTGTCTGCGGACAGCGCTGGCTCCCGGCCTATAGAGTGAGATGAGCGCACAACCCTAGAGTCTGGCAAGACTGGCCCGTACGGGCAGGGGTACCTTTACCTTTTAATTTAATTGCTAGAATCCTGCTGGCGGGTATCCTGGGCCTAAATTCCCAGGAACAACTGGGTCTCTGTAACCTACATCAGGTCTGTAGGGCCAACTTCGTATTCTGTAGCTTTGCGGCAAAGTATGACTTTGATCACTGATGGTCTGGATGTTCCAGCGGCAGACAGAAGGCCGAGTGCCAGTGTTCAGCCATGAGGTTGTGCCTGATCACCTGAGAACCAAGCCTGATCCTGAAGTAGAGGAGCAAGAGAAGCAGCTGAGCACAGACGCGGCTCGCATTGGTACCGATGCGGCACTGGTAAGGGTTTCAGCTGCTTAAGTATACTCAACTCCTAGGTTTTTGTTGTTAAATATCTCTTGCTGAATATTTATATGTAGGAATCCTGTGGTCTCTCTCTACCACCATGTTCTCACATTTAATATTCTGCATCAGAGTTGCAAGTGACCCCAAAAGTTCACTTACTGGAACCCCCTACAGTGCAGGACTCACAGCTTAAAGAAGCCGTGACAGATGGCAATCCAACCTCTGTTATAATGAAGGAGAGACCACCACTTTCTGAGGTAGTCTTTTCCATGGCTTAACAGCTCTATCAGAAAGTTCTTCCTAATTTTTTGTCAGAATCTCCTTTCTTGTAACTTGAACCTATTGGATGCAGTATTTCAGGTGGGGGTCTCAGCAGGGCAGAACAGAGTGATATTATTACTTCCCTTGATCTGAACACTATACTTTTGTTGGTGCAGCCTAGAATTGCATTGGTTGGGGGTTTTTTTGTTTTGTTTTTTGCTACTGCATCAAACTGTTAACTCATGTTGAGCTTGTAGTCTACTAAGACCCCTAGATCCTTTTCACATGTGCTGCTGTCAAGTCTGTTGTCCCCCATCCTATATTTGTGTGTCTGATTATTCCTGCCTAAGTGCAGAGCCTTACATTTGTCCCTACTGAAATTCATTTTGTTAGTTTTCTATTGTAAATGGCCCTGTGATTCTTGGAGGAAGGATGGTATAGGAATAGCAGCAGCAGCAGTAACAGTAGGAGTTGTTTGGGCTCAGTTCTCCAATCCCTTAAGGTCTTCTTAAATCCTGATTCTGTCTTCTGAAGTATTAGCTATCCTTCCCAGTTTGATGTCTTCTGCAAATTTGATTAGCAGACCCTCAATTCCTTCATCCAAGTCACTTATAAAGATGTTGACAACACTGGGCTCAGGACAGAATCCTGCAGCACCTCACTGGTCAGTCCCCGTCCCCCCCGGAAAATGAACAATTAGTGAGCACTCTTTGGGTTTGGTCAATCAACCAGCTACAAATCCACCTAGCAATAACATCATCTAGGCCACATTTTACCAGCTTCTCCACCAGAATATAACGGGAGGTTTTGTTGAAAGTCAAAATTCTGCGGATTTTATCTATATTTTTGATAATTTTATTAAGTGCACCTTTAAAAGTTGGTTTTATTAATAATTTTAATAAATCTTTTATACCATTTTATGTAAAATACTCAAATAGTTTTTTTATTGAGCAGTCTATTAAAGGTTGTAATTTTTTTTTAAGGCAACACAAATTCCTTGACATGTTTTACTGTGCAAATCTTATCATTACAGAAACAGATCCAAAGCTTAAACAAAATGTGCTCGAACTTATTGGAGAAAATCAACAAAGAAGACCGAGAGTCTGAGAGTGGAGGTATGGCACTGGAGAAGCAGGAGGGACAGCAGAGGTGTTAGAGGGGGTTCACAGTCCAGTAGCCCTAGAAACAGAAATAGTAGAATAACAGCAGCCAAGATTAGCATAATGGTATTAAGACTGTGCTCTATAAATTTTCCTTCGTTGTGCAGGCTTACGGCAGAACAAGCAGACATTCAACCCTGCTGATACCAATGCACTTGTTGCAGCTGTGGCCTTTGGAAAGGGTCTGTCAAACAGACGCCCACCCGGTGTATCAGGGCCTGTACAGTCCGGTCAGCCAGGTGCCAACCCCATCATAGCAGGTGCTTCTGCTATGCAGCAGGTACAAATGTCTGGAGCATCAAGCCAGCCACAGTCCATGCTTGGAGGAGTGCAGATGACACAAGCAGGACAGCCAGGTAAATAAAAGCATTCAGTCCTATTGGAGTGTCTCAAATGCAAAAGGAGAGGAAGTGGAAAGTACGGGTGTAGCGAATGGGGAGCTATGCTGAGACAAGAGGAATCGGTGCCTGGGGGAATTTAAATGCATATACAGTGGTACCTCAGGTTAAGTACTTAATTCATTCCAGAGGTCCGTTCATATTTTTTTAAAATAATTTTTATTAAATTTTCCATTTAACAATCCAATCATATCACATTAATTATTCCAAATTATACCAATACATATCATTAAGTCCAAATATTTTGCCAAATTTTAAATTTTTGTTGGGGGTTTCCATGCTTCAAGTTCAGTAAGGGTCCAGTCATCTCATATTTCTGCTGCTTTTGGTGTTCACAAGTCCCATCTTCTTGTTGTTATCGTTTTTCTTTTTAATCACTTCTGAGTTGTTTCCACAAGCGAGTTGAAGCAAGCATCATTATGTTTCTGTGTGAACTTTGTAAGGCTCTCCCTTTCATTTCTTTTTAAAGCTGGTAAGTCTTTTATTTGCAGTAAATCATCACACACTGATCCAAAAGTCCTGCTCGGGCGGCAGGCGCCATTTTTGTCAGTTCCGATGAAATAAATTCTAATCGTCTGCTCATTAATTTTCCCAGACCAGTTGCACCATAAATCAGTCTTTCCAGGGGAGAAATCAAACTTACAATCCAAATATCAAAGCCGTGGCTCGCCTCCCCCTTTGACTGTTAATCTCGCAACATAGTCTATCTCATAATGGCGGATCCCGATTAAGAACTGCGTCACAGGAGAGCCTTTCATTTTTCTTTCCAGATCTTCTGAAAAACAAAGCTTAGTAATAACCTTTAGTTATTATTTTTATTTCCACACAGTTTATTTTCTAATCTCACTTGCTGTCAGTCGTGTGACGGTTCTTCTAGGGGAGGGGTTGTTAGGTAATATCATAATAAAAAGAAGAAGCTTCCCCCCCCCCTCCGTTCCATTTCAACATACCGACATAGCTGTTATTCTTTGATGTTATCTTCTGTGCAGTCCATTCCATCACTCTTAACTTCTCAGTGACAGGCTTAATTAGCAGCTGATAAACCCTTTTCTTTGCTCAAAGCATGTGCAATTACTTTTATATCGAAGATTTTAACTTAAGTAATGCAACTAGCGTTGCTCTCAGAAGCAGCGTCCGGGAGATCCAGAGCTCACTTGAGGGCTTTCCGTCCAGTGCCCTCACCCCCTCCTTCTTTCAAACTCGGGGGTGATTTATGGGCAACCGCGGACGAGGCTGCATCTTCCCTTCCCTGGGAAGAATTTCGGGAGGCTGATTTACTCCCATATCAGCCTCTTAATTACCTCGTGTGAGCTGGAGAGATGGTATTGTCGGCCATCTTCCAAGGCGCCCCTAGTGGCCCCTCTCCCTAGCGGCCCCACATTCTTAATAACTGCATTAGACGGGTCAGATGATATACAATTGTATGTATACAATGAATACAGGTAGGGACTTAGCACACATCCCTGTAGTGTGCCCGTGCTGATTTTTAAGGAATTAGATGTTACATGTCCAATCCTCACTGTTTGTGTCCGATCTATCAAAAAGTATTTAATCCAGTCACAGATGGTAGGAGAAAGGTTCATGTCAGCCAGCTTTTTAATGAGGATGTCCAGAAGGATTACATTACACACACTCTGGGGGTGGGGATGAAGGGGCAGGTATGATAACCTATATACATATGATTATTTTCAAAGAATTGAGCTCTTAAATGGAGCATGCTGTTGCAGAGGAATTTTGCATTGTGCAAGACTACCATTGGTTACTATACCAGTTCCCACTGCACTCCAGTTGCTAGGGAACAGCAGCAGGAGAAGACTGTTGAGCTTATTTTCTCCTTTGGGCTTCTCAAGAAATAGATGTTTGGCCACTTGGGGAAACAGGATGCTGGACTAGATCAGCCTTTGGTCTGATCCAGCAAGGCTCTTCTTATGTTTTTATCGATCAAAACAAGATTTTCACAAGGTGAATATGGAGAGGGAATGCAGAAGTGGAAAAAATTAAACAGTGAGAGAGGCTATACCTCACCTAGAAAGTGTGTGCAAAGAAGATTCTGACATGAACCCCAGGGAAGAAGTGGGGGAAATGTTCCCACTTATATGTTCATCACTCCTAAAATGTAGACTGTTCTAACACATTGCTAAGCCCAGCTGCTTTCCTCTCTCCAGGTAAAATGCCCAGCGGCATAAAAACCAATATCAAATCAGCTTCAATGCATCCCTACCAAAGGTGAGTAGGAAATATTCTGGCATGTTGCTGCTTCTGGACATCCTTTCAGACTTCAGCTCACTCTCAACAGCAAGATTACTGACTAAAGTTCTGTCTCCTGAGATAATTACCTTCTCCTTGAGATAATTTATTTACATGGCTGCATTTATCACTTGGGACTCAGAAGTGTTCAGTGTGTTCATACAGAATGGCATAGGCATTCCTTTGGGAAGAACACATCTGTTGATGAGCCAGACCTGGATGAGGAGCAGATCTACACATATAAATATGAAGCCTGATTGTCTTGGAGTGTGCTTTTGTGATTAGAACTGGATGGTGGAGGAGGAGTAGACATGCAAGATGTACTCTTTATGGTTTTTTGTTTAATAAAGATCAGATGTTCTGCTTTGTGTATTCATTTACATATTTATTTAAACTATTACCTCTTGCTCTTGAGCTGAAAGTGCTCCTAGACCAGTTTACAGATTTTTTTTTCTTTTAAAAAAAAAGATATTTTTTGCCCTCAAGCTTACAATCTGACAACATGACACAAAAGGAAAAAGGTACCGTATTTTTCGCCCTATACGATGCACTTTTCCCCCTCCGAAAATTAAGGGGAAATGTGTGTGCGTCCAATGGGGCGAATGCAGGCTTTCGCTGAAGCCTGGAGAGCGCGAGGGGTTGTGCACACCGACCCCTCTAGCTCTCCAGGCTTCAGGAAGCTATCCGCAAGCCTGCGGAGCCCGGCGGGAACGCCCGCAGGCTCCGAAGGCTTGCAGATAGCTGCCTGCAGCCCAAAGCCTGGGGAGCGCGGCACTGTGCACCCCGGGCTTAGGGCAGCTATCCGCAAGCCTGCAGAGCCTGGCGGGAGTTCCCGCCGGGCACCGCAGGCTTGCAGATAGCTGCCCTAAGCCCGGGGTGCACAGCGGGCTACAGTGCTGCGCTCCCCGGGCTTCGGATAGCAGCAAGCTCCGGGAACGATGGCGAGGTTGAGCGCAACCTCGCCTTCGCTCCCGGACCCCCAGCCCCGAGGCTAAAAACGAAGCCAAAACAGCGAGCGGGATACATCCCGCTCGCTGTCATGGCTTCTTTGCTCTTTGGAGCTTGGGGGGGGGGGAGAATAATTTTTTTTCTTTATTTCCCCCCCCAAAAAAAGTGCACCCTATGGGCCAGTGCACCCTATAGGGTGAAAAATACGGTATGTAGGGAGAAAGCAAACTCGGGAATCATTTTTTAAAAGCTACAGTTGTTATAATAGCCAGCTGGGATGGAAATAATTCAAGTAGTTTGAGAGAAATGCAGGGAGGATGCAAGAAACTTGGCGTTAGAAATCACTGTAATGCAGAGAGCAACCCATCTGACTCAAAGGAACTGTACTATTCTTCACTGCAAGGGAAGTTTAAAATATCCCAGGTGCATCTAATTTGATGTGTGGAAAAATGCTTCTTTGGCCTTCATGAATTCTTTGCAGTACATTGGTACAGTGCAGTCTGCCCATGGTTTACTTCCATTCAATTCCCACCAATGTACCAGATGCAGTCTCCTGCATTCCTTTCACTAGTGGCTAACTTTTCCAAAGTATCAGTCATCTGATAGAAACTATTTGGGTCCATAATATACATAAAAGGTAAAGGGACCCCTGACCATTAGGTCCAGTCGTGGCCGACTCTGGGGTTGTGGCGCTCATCTCACTTTATTGGCCGAGGGAGCCGGCCTACAGCTTCCGGGTCATGTGGCCAGCATGACTAAGCTGCTTCTGGCGAGCCAGAGCAGCACACGGAAACGCTGTTTGCCTTCCCGCCGGAGCGGTATCTATTTATCTACTTGCACTTTGACGTGCTTTCGAACTGCTAGGTTGGCAGGAGAAGGGACCCAGCAACGGGAGCTCACCCCGTCGCAGGGATTCGAACCGCCTACCTTCTGATCAGCAAGCCCTAGGCTCTGTGGTTTAACCCACAGCGCCACCCGCATCCCAATAATATACATAGCTGTGTACAAAAATGATTCCCAAACTCCCCCCACGCCAGACCACTTGAAAATTACTGAGGTCTTGCTGGACCACTTAATGATTTTTCTGCCTATTGTAACAATTGTAATGCACTGTGCTAGATGCTATATTTTTCATTATATTTGTATTGCTTCTTTCGTTTCTTATATAGAGGTGTTTTCCCACTTGAGCGTCATTAGCACGCACATTCCCATTGACACATGCACTGCAAACGGCAACGGAAGGGGGTGGGGGAATCCCCACTTGTGCGTGTCATAGAATGGAACCCTCTTATAAATGGGGATTTTCCCCATTATACATTTTTATTGTATTGCAATTTGAATTATTTGAACTTAAAAACAATAAAAATACAAATCACAATTAATATGAATATTTATTGCACTGGATGTGTCCACCCCGATCTTCAGTCACAAATTCACAAACACAAAGCAGACTACCAGAATGCTTTCAGATCACACAGTTTGGGAACACCAGGTGTAGATAATCCAACTTGCTTATTTCATTCCAGTTACTGAACTTTGGTTTTGTGGTTGTGGGTTTTGAGAGCCCTGTGCACAACTCTTTAATGTGCGGTACCGCAACTTTTCGGGTGGCTGCAAGGGCAAATGGCTGCAAACTATGTGGATTACCTGTTTTTTTCTGACACCTTGCTGTGATACATGTTTCCATTATAACATGGTGCTATCCAGTGAAGCTCTCAGGTAAAAGTTCCAGAAGTAGGTCTATCCAAAGTCTATCCAAAAGAACATTGGCCACTGCTTTCAGGGAAGAGAGGTGCTGCAGGACAGATGCAATATTTCTTTTTTTTTTTTTAATGATATTTATTGAGAATTTTAAGATTACAAAGAAAAAAGAAGGAAAAAAGAAAAAGAAAGAAAAAAGTAGATAAAAGTAACAAACAATACAAATCAGTAAAAACCAAGGTCAAAAAGAAAAAACAAAACACACAATACATCAAAATCAAAAAGCAAAAATAGACAAAAAATTTAAAAACAGATCCAATATTCCCAGATCCTTAACTGTCATTACCTTATTTCATCGACCTCCTCACACCTCCCTTTTTTGTATTCTAGTTGTTAATTATCTCAGCAAATCCTTTCCATCTTTCACAATATTCTGTCATTAAATTACCTTAATCTATTTTAACCTTATCTTACCATAAAAAACCCTAAAACTTAAAACTTAAATCTTATTTATATCAAATTCTCTTAACCATAACATATTCTTACATAATTCTTTTTAACATTTCTGCTAAAGCCAAATAATTTCATTCCAACATTTTTCTAATACTCATTAATTTTACAATACTTTTCTAAATGAATTTTTAAAACTTTCTTCCAATCTTCATCCATCGTCTCTTCTTCCTGGTCTCGGGTTTTGTCAGTCCTTTCTATCCCATCCATCTAGTCCATCAACCTGGTGACCTTATGTCCGAGGCTCTTAAGTCTCTTCCATGTCCCTTCCGCAGGTCTTCTTCATATTTATACCTGTACTTTACTTTGTCTTCTGCTCCTTTCACTCGGGGAGACTCCAGCTTGACAATATTTTTGTCCCTTCTCGACAAGTCAGCCCCTTTTCCATAGTCAACACTGAAATCCATGTGGTATTTAAAGGCATGTTTCAAGGTCCCTCCAAAGTTAAAGGCCCCCACAACTCCGAGCTCCCCCCGGCCCAAAGCCAGACTTGGGTCAAAACATCCCTGCATAGGGGGGTCTATCCAGCCCCCCATCTCCAAGCCAAACTGGGCTCCATCTCTCCAAATCTGACTTTTTCCAGGTTCGTTCATCGAATCCAACAACTCATATTCCTGCTGGGCCACAGCTCCCTCCATCTCTGCCACCCGAGGTCCAGCAACAACCTCCTCCCTCATCTGATCTGTCAAAGCACATTCCTGGATTAATTCCTGAGTGGGTTCTATATAGGTACCCACTGCCTGTCCAAAATTTCCGATCGCAACAGTCATCAAATCCATCTTCTCATGTAACTGTTCCAATAAAGCACTTGTCTTGCAAAAGGCAAGCACCAGAGCCTCCGAGTACATTCTTGTTCAAGGTCGAAGTCTGGTCCCACGATCTTAATCTATTGCAGCTGCAAAGCTCCCCAGTTCGGTTTTAATAACAGTTTCACAAGCTCCCTCTAGGGGAAACAATTTCTATTTGTATCCATCTTTTTTTTAAAAAAAAAGCAGATCTTAGCAACAAAGTTTTCCTTTTTCAGATATTTTGTCAATATTTTGTTCCTTTTAAGTGCGAAGGGGAACAATGGAATCAATATGTTTCTCTTCTTTTAACTATCTGTCAAAAACGTTTGTCCATAGTCAATGAACTTCCCCAGAACGTCTGTCCTGACACCCCGCTCCCAGGTTCAAGACGGTGGAAAATTGCCTTTCTTTACTCTCTCTTCTGCAGGTTTAAACAGTCTAAAAAAGGTTCCCCCCTCTTCTCCTGCTTCCAAGGGGGGGTTCAGTAATTTTAAATGATGAGAATTTGATCCTTTACAGACGACTTTCTAAACTCTAGCTTGCCGTGTCTTTGCTTTAATCTATCTACAAAAGCGGAAGGCGGACTTCCTGTTTAGACCTTCCTGCTTCAGTGCCAAATTAAAAAAAAAAAATCTTAATCCAATTTTCTGTTCTAATCACGGGCAGTTGTTTAAAATCCAATTGTCCACAGGAAAAAGTCAGCGCTCTCCGGCAACAGCAATGCAGCTTCACTCCGTGAAAGAAGCAGTTGATTCAAAGCACCGCGCCACTCACCCCACGTCGCTCCGGATCCCCGAAACCGGGTTTCCCCGCGAGTAGGGGGGGGCGCAAAGGTGCCGGCCGAATCCCACGTCCACAGGCTTCTCCCGCCTGTGGTTTTTAATGGGTCTCCGCCTCGCCGTGGCGGTTCAGACCCTGTTTTCCACAGAACGGATTCCTCCCGATCGGAGGAAATCCGCCATTGCCAGAGGCGCCAACCCGGAAGTGACAGATGCAATATTTCAAAGAGTTTTCTATAAACATTTCTTAGCTGTTGGTCCTTGCTTGCTGACTTCAGCACAGTTTTCTACATCTGTAGTCTCCCAAGAGGCTTGGTACTTTCATAGAAGAAACACCCCAATGATCTATTCTACCACTCATGGTGCATAAAGATGCACACTGCTTGAGTGACGATCCCATCCCTGTAGAGCAGGGGTGTGCAACTTTTGTCAGCCCTCATTTGCTTTTAGGCAATTGGCAGAACAAAGTGTGAATTTTTCCCTCGTACAATAGGCTAGTTTCTACATGCATGCACTTGCCCACAACCACATCCATCCTCCATTCAGGCAAGCAAGAAACATAAATCAGAATCCAAGGACACATTGTAGCTATGCAACAATACTCAAGAAAGGTGCTAAGCAGGTCCATTGAGGGAGGGGCTAGGGCCGAGGAGCAGGTGTAGGCTGGGAAGAGTCCTTAGGACCAGACACAGGGGCATGGAAGGCCACATTTGGTCACTGGCCTGAGGTTACCCATCCCTACAGTAGAGAGTATTTTGCAATATTTGGGGGGGGGGGGGGTTGAATAATGTTTTCATTTATTTTGAAAAAATAATTGTTGCAACACTAAACAACAGATAGCATGGCAAGCCTGAAATTTTATCAAGACAAGTTATGTAATTAGGTGTAATTTGATTACCCTAAAAGATAATGCCACATTTTCCTACCCATGTTGGGTGGATTCCTGCCACAGTCTGAGCAATTTATGTAATCAACAAATTATTATTATTTTATGATGTTAGCCACTCTCGGCCAGGGAGGGTGGGATACAAAAAATTTTTTTTTATTATTATTATTATTATTATTATCATCCACCTTATACCTGGAGGTCTCTGGGCAGTTCACAGAACAAAATCAAAATATAAAACATCAAAATATATCATCAAAATAAAAACAATAACCGCCCTCCAAAAAACACCACATTTTAAAATGGCATAGGATGTCAATCAAATCAACCAAAGGCCTGGTTAAAAAGGAATGTTTTTGCCTGGCGCCTAAAGGTGTATAATGAAGGCGCCAGGTGAACTTCCCTAGTTCATTCCACAGACGGAGCCACTGCAGAGAAGGCCCATTCTCATGTTGCCACCCTCCAGACCTCTTGAGGATGAGGCACATGAAGGAGGGCCTCAGAGGATGATCTCAGGGTCCGGGTAGATTCGTATGGAAAGAAGCGGTCCTTGAGGTATTGTGGTCCTGAGCTGTTTAAGGCTTTGTAGGTCAAAACCAGCATTTTGAATTGGGCCTGGAAACTAATTGGTAGCTACAAAGACTTGCCATATGTGATTAAAAGGAATAGAGACTGTGTTTGCCCTTTGCTGCTCTGACTTGACATGATAGTTTCTCAGCCAATGCTATTGGACCATACACTAGTACACCAAGAATCAAATGTTCAACCCAACATCAGCTTTCCAATATGCAGTCATCTCCATATGGGCAGCTATCTGTAGAAAGCCTAACAGATCATCATTAGGGTAATCTTGAGCAGGTGGCATCTTAAGGCCAAGTAATAATAATAATAATTTATTATTTATACCCCGCCCATCTGGCTGGGCTTCCGCAGCCACTCTGGGCAGCTTCCAACAAAATATTAAAATATAGTAATGCATCAAACATTAAAAGCTTCCCTAAACAGGGCTGCCTTCAGATGTCTTCTAAAAGTAGTGCTAATGCAGGAGACATTTCAATTGTTTTGTTATCTATCAAGCTTCGTTCTTTGAGAACAGCACTTCAGAAAGCTTTGATGATGTCACAAAACCACCACGTATGGAAATATGTATCTTTGAAAGCACACCCTCTCCAACAATTAGGATTGACTTCTGTAGATATTTGGGGTAGCCTCACTGGTGTATAGTGCCACCTATGCAGACATTTTAATGAGGATTCCCTGATTTTTGCAGAAACTAATTTCAGTGGTCTGTTGGACAACAAAGCCACCCATATTTCACTTGGTATTGGCACCTCTAGGTCCATCTCCCACAGCATTTTTGTGTACAAAAGATTGCCATATTCTAGGTTTATTATAGCTTTATAAACTGAAGAAACTATGCCATTAGAGAATGGAGAGAGGTTGACAAAGATGTGCTCTACCGCTATTAGGTTCCTGCTTGCTAGAGTGGAAATATCTGGGTTTAACATGAATCTTAACAGCTGATTGAAATGGCACCACAAACCATTTAAGGTGTGCTATGTCACCTGTGAATTTTTTTTGTAGAGGAATACTGTTTGCATAGGGACGTGGGTGGCGCTGTGGGTAAAACCTCAGTGCCTAGGACTTGCCGGTCGCATGGTCGGCGGTTCGAATCCCCGCGGCAGGGTGAGCTCCCGTCTTCGGTCCCAGCTCCTGCCCACCTAGCAGTTCGAAAGCACCCCTAAGTGCAAGTAGATAAATAGGTACCGCTTTATATCGGGAAGGTAAACGGCGTTTCCGTGTGCTGCGCTGGTGCTGGCTCGCCAGAGCAGCTTCGTCACGCTGGCCACGTGACCCGGAAGTGTCTCCGGACAGCGCTGGCCCCCGGCCTCTTAAGTGAGATGGGCGCACAACCCTAGAGTCGGACACGACTGGCCCATACGGGCAGGGGTACCTTTACCTTTACCTTTACCCTTACCGTTTGCATAAAAGTCTTGCAATCTATAAAGGCCCACCTGTTACCAACCATTCTGCAACAATTCTTTTTAATGCTTATTGTCTCCTTGTATTGTGCCTCTTAACCATTGCCCATAAATCTCTCAGAAAAGTTTGCACCTTACGTTATTCTGAAACTATCACCAGAGGTACTGCAAATCACACATGGCTCTTCAATGGCCATTGGACTTTTGCCTACCTCCTTAGCTAGTCAGTGTCTTCCACTCTAAAGGGTATTATGACAATACTAGAGCTAGTGTTAGTATTTTGGAGAATTTCAGGTTTATAATACACCATTTTCCTGCACTAAGAATTACTTGGTCTTGATATGAGACGTACTAACTTTTTCTTATTTTGTGCAGACTTTTTGTCTCAGACTGGACACTGTTCCTCCACTCCATGTGTGCCGCCATCAAGACATGCTGCTATTTCAGTGCTTTCACAATGCAGCAATATGAATGCTTCCCAGTGCACAAACTGAGTGTAAAGTTACGGTGGTCCAGGGAGTGCAAAGATCAGAGAGAAGCCAATGTAGCTTTATTGGGAATTAGAGCCTAAGATGACAGGGTTGTGTTAAGTATAGGTCTGCTTTGTTTACATGTCACAGATCTCCCAGATTAGTTGTAGGTATTCTGGCTTTACCAGCCTTGCAGAATGTTTTGAAACATTTGAATGCCAATGTCCATAGGATCAATTAAGTAAACTTCATGTACTTGGCTTTCATAACGCCCTCATCCAAAGCTCCTAATTGGAAGAAACAATTACCATAAATCCTGTTGTTATTTGCTAAGCCTCTTAAATAACAAAACATACAGCGGAGCTGCATATTTCAGACAGGGGTGGAATAATGAGAAAAACCTAAAAAATATGAGTGGATTAAAAAAGGTAAAGGTACCCCTGCCCGTACGGGCCAGTCGTGTCTGACTCTAGGGTTGTGCGCCCATCTCACTTAAGAGGCCGGGGGCCAGCGCTGTCCGGAGACACTTCCGGGTCACGTGGCCAGTGTGACGAAGCTGCTCTGGCGAGCCAGCACCAGCGCAGCACACGGAAACGCCGTTTACCTTCCCGCTATAAAGCGGTACCTATTTATCTACTTGCACTTAGGGGTGCTTTCGAACTGCTAGGTGGGCAGGAGCTGGGACCGAAAGACGGGAGCTCACCCCGCCGTGGGGATTCGAACCGCCGACCATGCAATCGGCAAGCCCTAGGCACTGAGGTTTTACCCACATGAGTGGATTAGGATTAGTTAAAAGGAACAAACGCCTGAAGACAGATGAAAAAGAAACTTTTATGCAGAGGTGATCCTGTTTGCTGCATTTTGAAGTAAAGACCACTCTGTTCTAATTTTGGAGTCTCTATGATCTAAAAGGCCATAATACTGGTCTTCATTTGTTTACTTTTTAATGCAAATATATAATTTTGAAGCAAATAGCTGACTACAGTATAAGACATCTATTCTGAGTGGTCCTAGTTCAGTTAGAAGTCAGCCTTACATCTACAATTACTATTTATTCTCATGATGAACTACTTCACACATGTCAGCATTTAGTAACACTGGGATCCTTTCACTGTTATTAAAACCTTTTGCTTCAGTGAGTTAAATGATTATATACCAGCTTCAGATTTCTTTGTTATGAATTTCTTCCTGTGAATCATTAATTACTACACTAAGAATACAGATATCTTTGCTTGTCTGGCTGCTTAAAGTTTTATTTAAATGGGGTAGGGGTGGAGAAAGCAGCACCGATTTCAACATAAAACCGTAAGATACCACACTATTTCAATTTGTGAACATTTACTTTATTTCTATATTTTCCCTATACTCTCTTCAAAACTGTTATTGATTTAGGAAAATCTTTTTTCTCCTTGTCTCTGAAGTTCCTATGACCCAATCCACATATGTAACTGGCGTAACAGGGACTTACACCAATGTGGCAGAGTTGGAAGGTGGTTTTGCAGATCTGTTCTGAGTTATCTCTGTTGAACAGCTGAAAAATAATAGACAACTGTTGTGGAAGTGAAGGAGTGCCAAGCTAAATGTCCACTAGCAAACCTGGAGTGGGAAATCTGGGTTGCAGGGTGCAAGGGGAAGCACTATGTGCAGCACATAAGTGGGCATGAGAGTTTTTTAAAATCCTTTTCCCATTTGCTGCTTTCACTTTAATCCTCACTCGCCAGTTGCTTTTCCCCATGGTGAGTAAAATTAACCTAGAGTTTGAAATATCTTAGTAGTACTAAATTGCAGCAATGGTACTGAGCAATTGTGGATTCTACGTTAGTTTGCTATTTCCTTCTGTTTATCTGAAGACCACATTTAATCTGCACCTTTGTTGTAGCATTTCTAAACACTCTCTACAGCTTGCATGGACCGTGCAACTCCACAATTGATCTTTGTCATTTCCTTCTGCCTATAAGTCCTCTTTCTGGTGTATTACTGATGTGTCTGTCTGAATCTCTGTGTGTGTCTTGCTGTAGTGGAAGCAGTGATGTCATTCCCTGTTGTTTTTGATGAACAGGTGCAGGACATCACTGTACTGGGCTCTGTGGAAATATAATTAAGGGCAGGACTTTACTAAAATAGCCTGCAGGGGTGCAATGGAACAGCCTGGGCAAGGGGTTAGGATACTAACAAGTGTGAGACCGGCAACAAAATATTGCAGTTAATCCCTACTCTATAAAAGGAGGGCCCCTCTTCAGGGAACCAACTAGCCAGAAAAAGGAGACTGATAGGGGATGGTTTTAGGAGCGAGGAAATGAAAAGGGCTCTCTCCAGCCTGCCCACCCCTGATTTTCAATGTGGTGCCCAGATCTGGGATCATGAAAAAAAAGCCTAAACTAAAAAGAAGAATATGACACGCATGGACTTGGCATGTAGGTCTTTGACTGCCTGCTGGGGCAAGCTTGCCTAGGTTTAGGCAGAGTGCAATTCATGATCCTGGCTAGATGGCTACCCCTCTGATTGAAAAGATACCAGAGCAGTGTTCCCAATACCACACAGTGAGCCAGTGACAAAGAGGAAGATTTTTTTAAGATCTCCTGGTGTGCTTGTTTTTATTTTTAAGGTATGAAGACAAGGAGTAATTGGCTTACTGGGAAGGAAAATGTGCAGGCAATATTCTACCCAATCAAAGAATAGGCCTGTTGAAATTAATGGTGTCAACAGAGTCATGTACACTAATTTCCATTAGTCTACTCTGAGTAGAACTAACATTGCATAAACCTTTTGTCTCAACGTATTTAAAAAGGTTTTTATTTGAATAAAATGGAAAATAGGCAGTATTGGCACTTGTCTCGTACAAATCTTCCCATTTTATTTTCTCCCACTCTTCACATTTACTCATATCTCTTTATTGCCATATCCTGAAATCTTCGAAATCTTCTAAATGTCCATATTTCACCCTCTTAGTATGGGTGCTATTGCCAATGTGCTAGGTGTCAAAACTTTTCAATGCTTGTCCCATATATTTAAGCCCACATTAACAATGTAATTTTCTCCATTGCACCATTTTCCCTGTTCTATTTAGGCACTCAGGTCTGCTTATATTTGTTTGCACTGTCTGATTTCCATTGCTCTAAAATACTTTCATCACCCATGTTTCATAATATATTTCCAAGCAAGCAATTTCCAGTTCTCTTTTCTTACAAATTTCTCTTCCTATTTTATTCACGCTTGCCTTCCTACCCAACCAAATGAACTTTGCTATCACTTTTTGCCTTTAATGTTTGACCAGCAGTAACTGGGTGGAATACCTGCTGCTCTTTGTAAAAGTGGCTTTTCCCTGTCACCTTCATCTGTGCATGGTAGGAGTTTATCTTCATTTTGGAGTCTGAGGCCAACACCTCCCTTGTTTTCTGCACACCTTATACTTAAGCCTGACACTGCAACTAGTTGTTGAAGGGGAAGGATTGTTTTTCCAATACGGTTTCTCCATGTTGCGAGGAATAAAAGGGGAGGAATAAAACAGAAGACATTTGCAGCAGCCATACTTTAAAGCATGGGTTCCTTCTTGCTTATCTGAAGGAGGTGCCTTATCCTTGCATCCCCAGATGTTGGAGTTGAACCAAAATTCCTATGAGGGATTTGGATCTGGAATCCTGAGGAAGGCTTTTGGTACGGATTCTGAGAAGATGAATATTAGCAATATATCAATATTCGTTATTCTCCTTGGGTGTTTGTACAAATTATTGCCTTTTAGTGCCTAAGTACTGGTGGAGTTAAGTCCGGTTATAGCAGAGTAATGTTATGCTAGCATAAGTTTGATGCTATACCTCCATGGATACCTAATGCCAGTATATCTTCAAGTTCTGTTGCCACAAATAGATAGAAAATCTCCTGCTGTTTACATAACGGAGGAAAGGATTGTACTACTATTAACTGCAAGCAATTTTAGCTCAATTAGAGCAAATGTGTTGGAAAAACTTGAACGAAGGAGCAGTGTCCAGGCAATAATTATTTTATTGACATCTTTGTGTTGTTTTGATCCACTGATATTTCCCCTCCCCCCTTTTAGCTAAATAGATCATTGCACAGCGAGGGAAGTACATTAAAAAATAACAATACCGCTGTATTCTACTGGAATCCTAGGAGAGATTTCAAGTGTGACTGTTATACTTCCAAAAGTGTTATGCCTCTTTACTCCTACCCCAGCTGAAGTCTACCAGCTTGCTCCTACCAAATGTGCAGCTTTAAAGTGACTCCCAGGAATCGGACAGCCACTGACCTGTGTGTTAAACAGAACCAATAAATAAACTGCATAGAAGAATTATTTAAAACATACAAAAATAAATTGCATTAAAGAGAATTGTCAGCATAAGAATAGAAACCAAATGGCAACAACTGCAGATCAGAATTAATATATGATAAACAAAACCCTGCAGGAATAAATGAGCCAAGCGAAGCTGAAGCCAATTAGATCTTCCCTGAGAGGGCTGTTCTGTAATCAAGGTACCATTAAAGAAAAGAGACAGGTATCCCTTGTGCCCATTCTTAAATCTAATGCCAGTGGACACAGTGCAGGGCCTGTAATATTGAACTTAAGGCTCAAATTGGGGAGAAAGTGGTTAAGGTCTTCTTACCACAGACAAGGGCTTTAAAGGTGTTAAGTTGTGGGTGAACATATCAGACGACACAGCGATTCTTCCAAAGCAGCTCTTTATTTTTAAGCTGGAACAGAACTGAACAGCAAACAGCTCAACCAGCCTGCTTTTATAGGCAGCCGGCTATCAGCATTGTAGCAACAACAACCCAGGGTTTCCCGCCTAAAGTAACTGACGTGGACCTGAGTGAAAACTATATACACAATACCCCTGGTGGCCAGGGTGAGAACTTCAATACATAACACCCCTCTCCACCGAGATAAGGCATTAGTTACAATCATAGTGGTTCCATTACATACACCAATACCCTTATTGGTTTCAGTAAGGCACATAAGCATATTAATTGACCCTATTCACCATACAGCTTTACATGTGCAGTTTGTCCAGTGAACATAGTCTTTTAAATATGGGCTGCTGGCCTTGTGGATTTCCTGGGCGGAGAGTTCAGCAGCTTCTGAGGCCACGGCCTCCTCAGTGGCTTTCTGCAGCGTGAGGTCTGGCTTGGCGAGGAGATGCCGTTGCAGACGGATGTCCCGGACCCCACAGATTATTTGATCCATCAGGGCATCGTCTAAGTCTTGGAACTTGCAGTGCATTGCAGCCTGTCAGAGGGCGGCGGTTTAGTTGTTAATTGACTCCCCCTCTGCCTGGTTCCTGTGGTAGAACGCATGGCGGGCAGCAATCTTGGACGGCTTTGGCGCGTAGTAGTTGCGGAGCTTCTATTGAATTGTGTCCCATGGCGCTGCCTGGACTGCTTAAGGCGCAACCAATGCTCGGGCCGTCGCGAACACCTCAGGGCCACAAGGCTGAGGAAGAGGCCCTGCTTCTGCTCTACAGACCCTCTTGTCAGCTCATTTGCTTGGAGGTAGCAGTCGAACTGAGCAAGGTAGGAGTCCCATGATTCAGAGACTGGGGCAAATGGCGGTAGAGGCATGAGTGAAGCCATGGTTCCGATGCCGACATGGAGGTGATGGATGGGACACTGTGCTCTAGCCAGAACGGTCAGCTCTGAATTGGTTCTGCTCCGTGATTTCGCTCAGTGTTTCAGCTCCGTGATTCAGCTCATCTCAGAGGGTGGCCGTGTCTGGCTGTGCTCTGATGTCCATCGATCCCACCTTCGTCGCCAGTGTTAAGTTGTGGGTGAACATATCAGACGACACAGCGATTCTTCCAAAGCAGCTCTTTATTTGTAAGCTGGAACAGAACTGAACAGCAAACAGCTCAACCAGCCTGCTTTTATAGGCAGCCAGCTATCAACATTGTAGCAACATGAACCCAGGGTTTCCCACATAAAGTAACTGACATGGACCTGAATGAAAACTATATACACAATACCCCTGGTGGCCAGGGTGAGAACCTCAATACATAACAAGGACCAGTACTTTGAATTTAGGCCAGAAACGAATTTGGCAGCCAAATAGACAATGTAATGCTGTGGTTTTAAAATCAGATCTATAGGCACCAGTTAAAACCTTTTGAACCAGCATAAATGTGTGGCTGGCAACCTCACAAAGCATACACTATAATAATCTAATCAGACACCTAATCTATTGCCAGGGCCAGCACAAAACATTTTGTAACCAGAAACTAGCCCAGCCATGTTTCCGCCTCCTTACTGTTGCTTTCTGCCTTCTTTCTCATTGCCACTTCCTACCACCTGCCTGCTGTGATAAGAACTGGGACCATGTTTCTCCCTTTCTCCCTCCTAGCCAGCTGCCCACATCTCCCTGCTTACAAAGCAGCAGTGGCCTGGGCACTAGCTCCCTACGTTGCTCTGGAAGAGGGACTAGATTTGTCAGTAGTGACTGAGGGGCAAAGAGGGAGGGAGAAGCAACAGCAGGTGGGCAGGAAGGAGCAACTGGTGAATTGACATTGGGCAGGTGGCAGGTCCTGTGCACAGTTAAAGAGATCACAAATCTAGTAGATATTCAGGATAACCTCACCAGTGTAAAGTGCCACCTATGCAGAAGTTTTAATGAGGATTCCCTGATTTTTGCAGAAACCTATCTCAGTGGTCTCTTGGACCACAAAGCCGTCCGTATTTCATTTGGTATATGCACTTCTAGGTCCATCTCCCTTGGCATTTTGGGGTACAAAGGATTGCCATATTCTAGGTTTATTAAAGCTTTAAAAATCAAGGAAGGTATGCCCTTAGAGAATGGAAAGAGGTTAGCAAAACGTGTGTTTGCCTGAGTGGAAGTATCTGGGTTTAACAAGAAACTTAACATCATCATCATCATTATCATCATCATTTATTATTTATATCCTGCCCATCTGTCTGGGTTTCCCCAGCCACTCTGGGTGGCTTCCAACAGAATATTAAAAATAGAATCAAACATTAAAAACTTCCCTAAACAGGGCTGCCTTCAGATGTCTTCTAAAAGACAGGTATGGTAGTTGTTTATTTCCTTGACATCTCATGGGAGGGCATTCCACAGGGCGGGTGCCACCACTGAGAAGGCCCTCTGCCTGATTGAAATGGTACCACGACCATTTAAGATTTGGTATGTCTCCTATGAATTGTTCTTTTCGTAGAGGAATACCATTTGCATAAATGTCTATAAAAGCCTGTCTGTTTCCAGCCATTCCAATCTAAGCATTTCCTCGCTTCATTAAAAGATGGATAGTAGCAAAGAGATATCAGAGCAGCCATTTTTTAAAACTTTGTTTTCCAAATATTCAGTGCGGTGCATAGGTAAGGATTTGCAATGGTATGGGTTTTAGCAAGTGAAGAGGGTAGAGAAGGACATGCTTTACATACTGGATCCAAAATTTCTATATCCACCCATTGTTTACCATATTATCTGTGGATCAATGACATCAAATCCTTTAGTTGAAAGGCATTGTAATAAGTTTGCAGGTGTAGGATTCCAACCCCACCAGTTGGAACACTTCCAGATATAATTCTGTAGCCTAGTCATGCTCCCCTCCCTTTGTGTATGAGCTTGATTATTAAGCACTGCCAAATTTTGAATTATTTGGTTGTAATGATAATTGGCAGCACTTGAAATATAAACAACAATTTTGGAAGGATAGATAGCAATCTTTACAGCAGCTATGTGACCTGAACATGATAAATACAGGTATTTCCAAGATCTATGATCCCATTGTACCTGTAAAAGTAAATGTGTGAAGTTTACTTCCTTTGCTGACAGATTTTTAGTTATGGGCACTCTATCTGCCTTGTGGCAGATTTTACAACTGGTCTGTTTTGAGTGATTGATTGATTGATTGATTGATCAGAGTGAGAAATACCCATATACATTATTTCTGATTTGGATTCATTGGTTTTGAATCTGGCCACTTTACCATACTTTCTTAGTTCTTCCATTATTACAGGCATTGCAGCTTTTACTGAATGGTATTGTAGAAAGGAAACAGCAAGGCCCAGCTTCTGTTCTCTTGGTGCCTTGACCTGAGCATCGTCCTTTCTGGAGCTTTAGGATTTAGGTACGCCTTAGCTGCTAGTTCCAGGTCAATGTTTTGCCACATCTTTATTTCAAAATTACTACAAAGGAAGTAAACCTGCATAATACTGCCTCCGTAATTTGAAGCATTGCCCTCTTGTATTGAGCAAGACATCACATACTTTTTTTGTGGTTTCACAACTGGTTCTATGGCATGTGACATAGTTACTTTAACAAACATGTTTTGGGTGGTACCTTTTCCCCCTCATTGTTTTTACACAGAATAAATTTCTTACCTTGGCTCGATCTGCATGTTTCTAAAGCTGCATGAAATAACTGGTATAATGTAATGGTTGAATGGGGGCTATAGGGTGGGATATTTCCAGCTTTCCTTTCATTTTTATTTTCTTCTCATTTATAGCCTATTCCAAAAATCACCCACACAATTAACATCAATCTATACAAGAATTCAGTCAAATCACAAATTAAAGAACACTTTGAATTGATCATAGCGACTAACTAGTAACCAGCATAGTTCCTAGAGAACAAATGTTATATCGTCTCGTAGCCAAGTGCCAGCCAGCAGTCTCAGCGATGCACCCTAGACCAATTGCAGTTTCTGAATACTCTTCAAATAAAGCCCTATGTGGGACACATCATGGTAGGCCAACACTGAGTTCACCAGTACTTGGATCACAGACTCCAGGTTCTTGTTTCCAGAGGTTGCAGCTTGCATAGAAGGGCAAGTCTGAGGAAAGCATTCCTGGCCACAGATATCACCTGTGCATCTGTGCACAGTCCGGTCGAAGAATACCCCCAAGACGCAGGCGTGATCTTTCAGGGGAGAAATGGGGAACCTGCCACTCTCAAGATGTTATTAGACTGTAACTCAACTTTCTCACCTGCATAGCCAGTGGTCAGGGATGATGGGTGTTTTAGTCCACAACATCTGGAGGACCACAGGTTCCCCACCCCTCCTTTAGGAGGTATGCTACTCATAAATCTCAACACAGCCCCAAACTAACTAAATCATTTTCTCTCAGACTCCCAGTTGAATTATGAGAACAGCAGTACTGGTGTATATTTCAGGATTGTTGCAATAAGAGGACAGGAGTACTAACCTTATTACATGATTGCTACAAAGATCACCAGGATACCCTATATGAAGCACATTGAATACTTAATTGGTAGGGGTGTGTGTATATATATATATATATATATATATATATATATATATATAACTTTTTTATTCAAAATTAAAACAAAACATATTATTCAGAAACATATCATCCTTATTCCCACCCCCATTTTTCCTCCCTCCCCCCACCCTCCCACACAAAACCCACCTCCCCACCCCACCCCTGGCTTCCCTCAGTTCCAGTCTTTGATTTCTCTAATAATGCTGTTTTCTGCATGTTACACAGTTGTATAGATCCTCAAACTATTTAGCTGATTATTATCAATAAAAAGTTTGTGAATGTTTATTCAAAGCCAGCCAAGGAGTCCAGTTCACTTTGCTGAGTCTTCAAATACTTTGTAAAGGGTTCCCATTCATCTGTAAAGTCACAGTTATCCTTGTCCTTTAGCTTATATGTCAGTTTTGCCAGTTCTGCATAGATCATCAATTTTTCTTGCCATGATTCTTTAGTTGGGGTTTCTTCAGTCTTCCATCCTTGTGCTATTAGATAATTGGTAGGTATATAAACGCTAATACAGTCGTACCTTGGTTCTCGAACGGAATCCGTTCTGGAACTCTGTTCGACTTCCGAAAATGTTCGAAAACCAAGGTGTGGCTTCCAATTGGCTTCCTACAGTCAATCAGAAGCTGCATAAGCCGTGTTGCATGTTTGGCTTCCAGAAAAAGTTCGCAAACTGGAACACGGCATTTGGGAGCCAAAACATTCGAAGCACAAGGCATTCGAAAACCAAGGTACAACTACATATTTGGCAGCTGGCTCTGCTATTGCTATCGCAGTTCCCACAGGCCAAGCACTAACTATCTTGTTGTCTTTTTGCTTTTTGGATTTGTGTCCATCAGAGTGGTGATGCCATACTTCACAATAATGCCATAGCAATAAACAATAGCAGTCACTTCCTAAGCACCCCCAGCCACTGACAGAGCTACAGGCAACTCTGTGTGAGAGCAGAAAATGAGGGCAAAGCTTGATTTCACAAAGAAACAGCCAGTGTATTGTGTAACCAGAAAAATCACTGCTAGGACAATGCTCCTTCTGTGCTTCCAAGCTACCCTCCAAATCAGGAGCCTTTTCAGTTCCAGGTCTAAGAGCAGCAAAAATACAAACCCCTTTCTCTTCATGATTTGCCCCAGAAGGCAGTGCTCAGACCTTCCTACTTTTACTTTTCTCAAAGACAGTATCACAAACAGCACCAGATTTAGGGTGGTGCAGGCAGTTCCTATGCACAGGGCGCCAAGCTAAGGGGGCGCAAATTAGTAATACCGAGAAGATCCATAAAAAAGCAACTGTACCATTGTACAGTTACTGTGAAATTAAGAAATATTTGGTGGGGTGGGGCGGGTTTCCTTGCTCAGGGTACCATATTACCAAAGTCCGCCCCTGTCACAAGTCAGCAGTAAAGAATGCTGTAACATTTGATAGTCCATGACTTGTAAAATTTGAGAAATGCTTCAAGTCTCTTTCTAAGCTGGAACACTACAGAAATCACACCTGCCTCAGAGAGATGGATAATATTGAATTGTTCACTGTCACGGCAAGTGTGCCCATGGACTAGAGCTCTAACCCAATTTATTCCTGCTGGATCTTCTTGTAAGTGTGTGCATCAGTGGTGGCAAATGCAAAGTGAAGCCCCCCAGTGACACTTCCAGACACATCCTGAGCCCTGCTTTGACCTCCAGTTCTTCTCCTTTGTCTCCCAGGCCTCAAGAGTGAAGGTGGCAGCAGACCCAGAGGGAAGTCCACATTCACCTTAGGAGCACCTGTTTAGCTGTCATAAGGCTTTATTACTTCTGATATAGGCCTTCATTGCATCTCATAAGGTTGCCAGGGAGACCTCAGGAGTTCTTTATGATGAATTTCAAGTTGGAGCTTGTCAAGAGCTATTTGGTTTTGTACTAATGCTCCAGGAGTGTTAGCACATAGTAATTCCATGGTGAAAGATCAAGAATGGGTCACCATGGGTGACATTAAAGGAGTGAATTTCTTTGCCCATTCTTTCCAGACCTTGAGCTCCGAAAGGGATTTGAGAAATTGTCTAGAGATAGTATAGATAATTTTTGGAATGGTTAGCCTCAGCTATTCCCTGCCCATTTAACGTTCCATTGTTATCCAGAACACTTTGTAAAGAATTAAACAGAAGGGGGGGTATGTGCGTGGTATAGATTGGCCACATCACAATATCATTTCAAAATGGTTACTGCCACACCTCCCTGTGCTGTGGGCCTGTACAATGGGTGGCAAGGTAGCTGAGGCTTCCTATTTAGATGAATAAATGAATAAGTATCATTGTTGGCTATTGCTTGAGTCATTTTTATGATAATTTCAAGGAGGCATAGCAGTAGCATCACTTTAACTCTGGCAATACGGCCAAGCCAAGATAATGTGAGCTTGCTCCACTTTTTAATTTTAGAGAAAGCTGATAAAATAATTGTTTTGCTTCACAATGTGTAGAAGCAATTTTGATCAAACCATTTTGAGTGACCATCAACTTAAATAGGTAACCCTATATATAGATTATTCCTGCTTCTTGTGGAACTGTGGTGTAGGAGTGAAAATTCTGCCTGCCCCAGGCAAAGATCTTGAAGAAATGTTTGGCAATGTTCCTAATTTTTGCACTGAGGAGAGAGGTCAATGAGAATTAACAGGGACACATTTTCCCTATCTCCCAACAGAGGTCATCATACTGTGTGACCAAAGCAGTTTCTGTGCCAAAACCAGGCCTAAACCCTCAGTTGAAGATCAAGTGAGGTCAAGGTCAAGAAGGTCAAGAACATCAGTTTCTTCCAAGAGCACCTGGATCTGTTCTGTGACCACCCACACATGGCCTTGCCCAAGAAGGGGAACATGGCAGCTAGCTGGTAATTACTTAGATTTTCTGGATGGAGGGAGGGTGTATTATGAAACAAAATGTTCAGGTACTCTTTTAAACAGCTACTTAAGAAGTTTTTTTGGGGGGGAAGTGTGTAGGGGAAGCATGGAAATCCATCTCAGCCATGGCCATTAACTAAAGTGAGTCCACTCAGGGTGAAGGTTAGCTAAATGCAACCCATTATCATTATTATCACCTTTTTCTTTGCTGGTCCAAGTTGTTTATTGGGGAGGTTCCATTTCAGAGGTGTCCTCTTTATGATCACCTATTCCTCCTGCCTGGACCACAGCAGGGATTGCTCCCAATTTGTTTGGGGCAGGGAGACCATAGTGCAAAGGCAGAGACATCACACTAGTCTGGGCTAATATTGATGAATTACTACTCTGGTGAGTTTAAAAAAAAAATGTTTGTGTTTTTTCTTGTAGTTATGTTCTTTTCTATTCCATAAAAAGAGCAAAGCAAACAAACAAAAAAACCAAACCAAGAAACTTTCCAGCCATCAGAAATTATGTCTGTTTATTAGTGACCATGGGCTAGCTATAGTAATTCAAAATTATTTCTAGATTCAGTTATCTTTTATTTTTAGTTGTAATCTATAGCAGCACACCAGCAATAGACAACATAATAACCAATACTTTTTTCAAACTTTTATTGTAAGCGACAACACAATTGAATAGATTTTCTTTATTTGAACCATTTTATGTTCCTGAAGCTTTTCTTTTTCTATTTTTTTGGAGGTGGCAGCCATTTTGTGTTAGGCAACACCCCCTGGCAGCAGCCATTTTGTGACTGGCATTGTTGGCATCTTTTTCAAATTCCATGTGTGCCCCCAGATCCAAAAAAGGTTGGTGACAGTGATAAATGAGAATATGTTTTTAGTTTTCAGTTCTTGTCCATAATGTCAGAATATACATGACAGAGGAGATAGCATCCTGAATTGTGTCAGTGTGAAAGCTGGTTAGTTTAATCCTGCTCTTGTGCAACCCAGACCCTGGGACTGCGTCCGAGTGTAGGAGTCAATTATGTTGTTCCCTGGATTTATGACAGAGACTGGCAGTTTACTTACATGGTGTTTATTTACTTTTTAAAATGTGTTTATTATTATTTGCATTTTCAAAAACAGGAACAGAGAGCATATTTAACCCCTCTCCCCCTCTCCTCCCCCTGTCCCACTTACAACTTTGTATACTCACTTGGTGTTTCGTTGAGATTGCCTTCAGAATAAATAGTGAGTGAATATAAATAATCATTTACCAAGTAGTACCAGTGTGGACGTTATCACTGGTTGTTTGTACTGTCCTGCCAAGTAGTGAGTTTTATCAATCACTTGTGCGATATCTAATCAGTTTCAGAAGTATGGTACGGTTATCTTCACCATTTAGCAGGACAATGTATCTTTATTGTTAGATCTGCTTTATGCCTACTTGCTTGTGGTTAATATGGGGTGGTAGTGGAGGATAGTCAATATTTTCATCATATAAGTTGGAAGATGAGTTCAATCTTCAAAATTTATAACTATAACTATGCATTGTTTACCTTACAGGGTGAGAATGATCAGCCAAGTGCCCCACTTAGTGTGGCTTTTGGTGCAGCAAATGCTGACAACGTGATGCATAAATGATGTTTCAACTTTAACATTCAAAAGGGAACCCATGTGTGGGATCTCTTTTATTTATTTATTCATTTTATTAAATTTGGAAACCGCCCTTCCTTCAAAGATCACAGGGCGGTTCACCACATAAAAATACAAAATATTTGTTTTCGCAACAGTTCAAAGTACTAATTACCTTTAAAGTCCTAAGTGGCTTAGGACCAGGTTACTTGGAGAACCATCTTCTCCAATATAAACCTGCCCATATATTAAGTTCTTCTGGAGATGATCTTCTCTGCATCCCACCATCTTAGGTAAATTTCTTAGGAATGTGCTAAGGGTTGTCTTCCTGGAGGCCTATTTAAACCCCTCTAATGGCTTTTCACTAGTATACAGGACTTTGGCAGGACTTTGACCTAATCAGCTGATTATTTTTCACTCTGCTGCATGATTGTTTTTGGTCTTTAGCTCACATTTGGCCAACCTGCAGGCCGTATGCAGCCCTGGCTGCTTTCTGTGCGGTCTATCAAGCAGTGCAGAGGCAACGTTTTTTCGGCACTGGGAGTGCAGTTAAAGCCTCCACTCCCCAGAGTTCCCAATGTAGGCAAAATTGTTCTTTCACGTAGATGTGAATGAATGGTTCCCAATATACAACTGCATGTGGCCCTCAAGGCCAAAAAGATTGTCTACTCTTTTTTGTTTATTTTAGCTGGATAATGGTTTTACCTTTTCCTTTTATACTCCAATATGTGATCTTGTTTTGTTGTAATATTAGTTCTATTGTTGTGCTATCATGCTTTAATTATAAGGAGGCTCTGCAAGATTCTATTTCTATGGTGTTCCTATTAACAATATTGAATGGAGGATTCAAACATCATTGGGCCCGTAAAGAGATGAGTGCAAAGAAAGGGAATTTGCAATCAAGTGTGTATTTTCAGCAACTGCAGAGTCAACTATGTTTTTAAACTGAACATTAAAAAGGTAAAGGAACCCCTGACCATTAGGTCCAGTCGTGGTCGACTCTGGGGTTGCGGCGCTCATCCCGCTTTATTGGCCGAGGGAGCCGGCGTACAGCTTCCGGGTCATGTGGCCAGCATGACTAAGCTGCTTCTGGCGAACCAGAGCAGCGCACAGAAACGGTGTTTACCCTATTTATCTACTTGCACTTTCTTGTGCTTTCGAACTGCTAGGTTGGCAGGAACAGGGACCCAGCAACAGGAGCTCACCCCGTCGCAGGGATTCGAACCGCCGACCTTCTGATCGGCAAGTCCTAAGCTCTGTTGTTTAACCCACAGCACCATCTGCGACCCAAACTGAACATTACCTGTCAACATATACTTCATGTGGGAGCTGGAACTTGCATCTGTAAATGTTAGACACAGGCTGTTTGATTCTTTTTCCTGTGCCTCTAACTGGCCAAATTATTGAAGTAAGTTTTGTGGAATCTACTGGACATTTCCTGTGTAGATTGACAGTTGATATGTGTGAAAGGGTCTTTTCCATTGCAAATACCCAGCTGGTAGAACTCTCTGCCCAATGAGATCTGACTGGCCCTTCTCCTTGATATTATTCTTTGAAGATGTTTTTGTTCTTGCAGGTTTTTCACTTTGCCAATAAATGGTTTGTGCCTAGGTATATTTGGGGCGAAGACAGGAGTGCCTGATGTGCTCTAGTCCATGGGGTCACGAAGAGTCAGACACGACTAAACAACAACAAATATTTGGGGCAGTGCAACTGTTTTTCACTTGGTTGATTCATCAAGCTTATTCTTAAAGTATGAATGTTGACTGCCCTGGACATTCTTTAGAGATGGAAAGGTGGGATAAAAAACTTTAATAGTTAAAATAATGATGAAAATGTTCCTTAAAAAAAAATAATTCCCAGGAGTTGTTAGCAAGCTCCATCCAGATCATGGCTGATCAGAGGGGGTCCTACGGACTTTGAGCTCAACAGGGCTCCTCAGATTTAGACCCTTGATGATTTTTAGGCATTTTAAAAAGTTTCATAACTTGTATCACGTTTTGGTATGATGTGCCACAAAACATCTCCTCATCTAGAAAAGTGTTACTGATTAATAATAATAATAAATCAAATCGTGTCGCTTCTTGGGGGGGGGGGGGGTTTGCCTTCTTTTGTTTTCCTCATGTTTTATTTTTTTATGAAGGCTTAGGAGCCTCAGAAGCTGGAAATAGCTGGGGCCTCTCATTTTAGTGGGAGTAAATGTTGCCAAAGAAAGCTTCTCTACCGGGAGAAGACCACGGCCTGGTGGCCGGGCGGGGCGGGGGTTATCGCTCCTCTTTTGCTGCCCTGCTCTAAGAGTCCTCCGTTTCCTTCCTGATATTTATTTTTAAAAAAACAAACCAAAAAAACGAGTCACTTGAGTTAGTAGCGTGCGTCACACCTAGCGTAGCTCTCGCCCCAAGGAAGCGAGTAAACATGCATAGGACGGAGCGGCAGAGGTCTTCAAGACCGGACTCCAGGACCTTGAAGCGGGTGCAGGAGGAGCAGCCCTGCCAGCAGCGCTCAGTAGTTCTGCAACAAGTGCACTAAGCACGCTTTGGCCCTCGGGGAGCGCCTGCAGCCAAATCCGAGGGCGAGAGGGCGGCCTCAAACCCCTCTCCCTCCCTCCCCCCAACCAACCACCTCCGCCCTCCAGCTTGGCGGCCTCTCCACCCGGCGAGCGCGCCTTCCTACGGGGCGAGCAAGACGACTGGCTCCTCCTCAGTGAGGTAGCTTGTAGTCAGCGCCGCTCTGCCAATCACCGGCAGCGGAGCGCTCGGGGCGGCCCCCTTTAACTCTGGGGTGACTCCGAAGCGGGTCTTCAGAGGAGGAAATAGTAGCCGTGCAAGCAGCTCTCAGGGACGCGCCGGTTCTCTCCTCGTCCTCAGGCGGGTGAGTCGTCGGGCCGCTCTCCGACGGAGGCTGAGGGAGGGCGCTGAGGGGGCATCTCCCGAGTCCCGAAGGGGCCGGGGACCGGTGTCCGGCTTCACGCGCTTCTGCCTTCCTCCGTTGCCTGCCAGCCAGCCACGCCCTGTTTGCTCGGGCCCCGGCGCTTCGCTTGCCAGGCGTCGGGACGGCAGAGAGCCGCGCCCGGCAGCCCTTTTCTCTGCGGTTTCGCAGAGCCGACGGGGAAAGCGGCTTTTTTCCTTTTGGTTAGCGGCGCCTGACAGAGGCCGCGCAGGGCGTCTCGGCAACTTTTGACAGGAGTAACTCCTGGGCCTCAAGAGAGGCAGGAGCGCCGCTTGCTTAGCTCCCCCGGCCGTGGGCCAAGGAAGCTTCCCTCCCGCCTTTCCCCAGAGACAGCAGCGCCTGCCTTCGGGGTGGAACGAGGAGGGGAAATAATTTTTCCCAGGAGCGGCCGCCAAGCCTCAGCGGCGAGAGGGATGTAAGCGCTGCAGGGTAGTTTCGAGGGGCTCCGCGCTCGTTCTTGCGGAAGGCTAAACCTTGGGGTCGGTTGCTGTGGTAGAGGCCAAAAGGAGGCCTTTAGGTCGCCTCGAGGTTTGAGCGAGGCTTCGGATGCCTCTGAAGGGTGAGGTTTTAGCTTACCCAAAAAGCACAGGAACTGTAGTACAGGGTGAAAGTGGCAAGGCAAGTTACCGTAATGTGGGAATCGAGACTTCTGTTTGGGGTTTCTGTAGCTGAGTTTTGCTAATCTCTGTCACTTCTGCTTCTTCTCTCTTAAACATTTGCCTATCCTTTTAGCATTCATGCTTTGCTGTCAAATTTGGTTCCAGAGATGATGGAACTAGTTGCACCTGCAAGAATGAAATTAAGCTGATTCTGTAAGAGAAACCAGTTGCGCCACAAATCCATCCCCTCTTGTGATCCTGTTGCACAAACTGTACTATGTAGCTAATTACATAAATTGGGGATGGAAATAAGAATAAGGTGTAGGTAGAGCAGTTTACAGCCCTCATTCACTTAGGAGAGGAAGATAAATGATGGGTATAACTTGTGAGCGTACCCTTCCCTTCCCCTTACTTCCAATGGAGTAGTTTTCTAGTTACCCTATACAGCCTCCACCCAAACCTTGTTCCAAAGAAGTAAGCGTAACAGAATTAAATAAGCATTTACAGTATTTGTGTTTATACAGCAAAAAATTGCATTCTGAAGATCTTTCAAACCCAGGAGATTACTAACTGCTTTTAGTTACTTTTCGTAGATCTGACAAGTCACGCCACAGGCGCACAGTGTGATGTCACTCAGTAGCTTGGTGCCTTGGATGCCATCTTGGGGAGGTGATCATCTGATGAAATTGGTGCTTCAAAGATTAGGTGCCAGCATCAACCTTCTAAGAATCTTGGCAATTGTGATTTTTAACATGTATTCTATGGTATTCAAAATCATGACTTTTTTTAAAAAAAGAATCAAACTTATTTTTAGGCATAACAGTTCTTCCTGCCTTGTAGCTTAAAAATGTTCCTGCTGTGTCCTGCAACACCTGAGATCTTGTGTCTTACTCTCTTACATCATTCCCTGTAACTATTAGTTAAAACACAATGAAAAGCAGTTAGTGGATGCCTTGTAGTAAGTAGAGAAATAGTGTACTGCTTAACCCTGGCTCTGGTAGCTCTTTTCCTGCTCAGTTAGTGCATGCCAAGTAGCATCTGCTCCCAAACAGGCCCTATACTTGCAAAATAGGAATACTGAAGATGTCTTCTTCTTTGGTGACCCCTTGTAGCTGAGTAAGATTGTCTTCCATGAACACAGTCTTACAGTGAGTCTGTAAGTGACTGGAGGAAAATTCCGGATCCACACGTCCTTCCACAATGGGGACATAGGTTTCTGGGTGGGAGGCAATCATGGTGAGGGTTTGCCAAATTTGCCTTCCTCTTAGCTTGTTTCTCGGTTTTGCCCTGAGTTTGTGCTTCTTCAAAGTTCGTGACACCTTTGGTAAAGGCTGTTCTTCAACTGGAGAACTCGCAGACCAGTGTTTCCCAGTTATTAGTGCTTATGCTACATTTTTAAAGATTTGCATTAAGGTCTTTAAACCTCTTTTGTTGTCCAACAAAAGACTGAAGATGAGAGAAGACAGCAGTGGTTTTTTGTGTGTGTGTGTGTGTGCGCACACACACACACACACACACACGCTAAAGATCTCCATTCCACTTAAATGCACAGTTAAATAAATGGCCGTCCCCTGTTAAACCCTTCCAGAGTGTCACAGGGTATAGGCCTTAGATCTTCTGGCAAGGAAAGGCCACAAGTTAATAGGAACATAGGTCCATCTAGTTCACTACACTGACTGACAATGGCTTTTCAGGGCTTCAATCCTACTTGGAGATTTCAGGAATTGGACCTGAGACATTTTGCATGCAAAATGTATGCTCTGCTGAGCAAGCCCTTTCCTCTTACATCTGCAGGGGAAGGCTGATGGCTTCTTCAGTGGCTACCAAGCAGCTGGAGGCATTTAAAAGCACCAGACAGGTGCTTTTTGATAATAAAATTTTTTTGAGAAAGATGTGTGAGACAACATGTTGCATCTAGTTTAGAAGAATGCATGCAAGCTCCCTGATCTGCCTACATGTGAAACTCTTGTTAGATTGGAGTTGAATTTCAAAAGCAAGCTTTGCGATTGCGTATCTTAAAATATTTTATCCTAGCATACACTGTAAAAATACAGTATTTACTTGAATCTAATGCTCAGCTTCGTTGGGCAAATTACCGGTATGTTGCAAAAATTAAGGTGTGTATTAGATTAGATGACTCATTTACATTTGCCAGCAAGTACTTTTTATGATTTCAAGGTTCTGAAAAATGAGGCGCGTATTAGATTTGATGGTGCATTAGAGTCGAGTAAATATGGTATAACCCCTGCCTGGTGTTGGAGACCCTGTATACTCATTGGAAGAGAAAGGTGTCATCATTAGGCCACCCTCTTCATCATGTCTTGCTCCCATCCAGGAGAGCTCCTGAGCCCTGCTAGGATGTCTGTTCTCTCCCTATCTGGTGGAGCTTTGATTTTTTGGGAAGGGAAGTAGCTCCCTGGCAGAGTAGCTGCTTCCAGATGGTTCCAAGTTCAGTCCAGGTAGGGCTAGAGGTGTCACCCTCCTTGCCTGAAACTGGAGAGCCATTGCTGCCTGTCAGTGTTGACACTCCTGAGCTAGTTGGATCAATGTGTCTGACTCAGTAGAGCTCATCCTATATATAAGGCATTAGGCAGCTTTCTGTGTCCCTATTTAAACCAGCCTTTAATTTGAAGCCATGAGAACCAGAATCTTGCATTATTTTTAAGGGAGGGGCCATAGCTCAGTGGGAGAGCATCTGCTTTGCATGCAGAAGGTCCCAGATTCAACCTAGAATCATAGAATCATAGAGTTGGAAGAGACCACAAGGGCCATCGAGTCCAACCCCCTGCCAAGCAGGAAACACCATCAGAGCACTCCTGACATATGGTTGTCAAGCCTCTGCTTAAAGACCTCCAAAGAAGGAGACTCCACCACACTCCTTGGCAGCAAATTCCACTGTCGAACAGCTCTTACTGTCAGGAAGTTCTTCTTAATGTTTAGGTGGAATCTTCTTTCTTGTAGTTTGGATCCATTGCTCCGTGTCCGCTTCTCTGGAGCAGCAGAAAAAAAAACCCCCTCTGGCAGCATCTCCAGGTAGGCCCCTATCTGAAACCTTGAGGAGCTGCTGCCAGTCAGTGTAGACAGTACTGAGCTAGATGGACCAGTAGTCTGACTCAGGAGGGAGCATCCTATGTATTTTTTCCTTCTAATCCTCCAAAACCTCCTAGCAGTCTCCCCCCCCCCTTAATTATTTCATAAAATGCATACACACTGGCTGGTAAACTTAGTGGCCTGCAGCAATTCTGAGGCATCCACTTGCTTGCCACCCAGGACACCTTTACTCAAGACACTGATTTAGGTGGGCACCGTGGATTGTTTCATGGGCACATTTGAACAATGTGCTGTATGAATGAGACAGGTGGGTGCAGCATCAACACTTACTAATTTTATTGATTTATAGCCCACCTTTTCCTCTGAGGAGCTCAAGGTGGTATGCATAGTCCTCATTTTAACTCTCACAAAACCCTGCAGGGTTGGTTAGGCTAAGAGATGGTGACTCGCCCAATGGTACCCAGTGAAGTGAGTAGAGATTTGAACCACTCGGGTGGAGTTGGCATGCAAAGCAGTTGCTCAATACCACTGACCCACAGCCCTTTCAACACCTCTGGGAGGCTGTTGGTGGGAGAAGAGCTTACTTCAAACCCTACCTGTGAGCCCAAACTCTGTTCCTGCAACACAAGGGGTTGGACCAGAACAGGCATAGGCAAACTCGGCCCTCCAGATGCTTTGGGACTACAACTCCCATCATCCCTGACCACTGGTCCTGTTAGCTAGGGATAATGGGAGTTGTAGTCCCAAAGCATCTGGAGGGCCAAGTTTGCCTATGCCTGGACTAGATGACGCTTGGTGTACCTTCCAACTCTTCAGTTATATGATTCTAGGTTTGTTTCTGGCTGTGTAGGGTTAAAATGCTGCCATGGCATTGGCAACTTCCAGGAAACCTATGGGTGAGACCAGAGATAAATGCCACATCAGCTCCAAAGGCTTGGTCAGATCTTGCATATTTAGAATAGAAATTATGTAAAGTTAGAACTACAGTGGATCCTCTGGATACAAACTTAATTCGTTCTGGAGGTCCGTTCGCACCCCGAAAACACGCGCAACGCAATTGTGTGCTTGTGTGCGAGGCACGCGGAGTGCTTCTGCGCATACATGCGAGGCGAAACCCGGAAGTATACACTTCTGGGTTTGCTGTGTTCACAGCCTGAGGGTCCACTGTACTATGTAGATAGTAATTATTTATGTAAAGCATTCTTATATTGCATTTTAGTAATAAAAAAAAGACTCCCTGGATAGTAGTTTAGAAGTGACAAAACAGTCTCTGCCCTCAGACTTACAATCTAAAAGAAACTAGGAGGGAGCAGCAAAAATTTAAAAATTGGGCAGTGTTTCTTAGTTACAGAATTCTTGTAATGACCTGCCATAATTTAAAGACTTAAAGGAGCACCTCTTCCTAATTTGTCAAGAAAAATGAAAATGTGATTATATCAGTAACTGCACCAGGCCAATTAGAGACAATATGTCTAAATCCAAAGTGCAGTAATATAAACCCTACCATTGACTTTATTATGACTTGCTGTATATTTTTAAATGTCACACTGAATATGTTATCTCTTTTGGGTTACTAGACTTTCTGCCACTCACCCTGATTCACAATAGAACACAGCTAGCTACATAGCTAGGCTGGTTTGGTGTTGCATGTATGGTATAGGTTTCATCTCTACATGTCTGTAGCAGCTTCCTTCCAGACGTGGCGATTCTTTCCTTATTGGCTTTCTGCCTTGCCTGTCTTCAGTGTTCTAGGTGAGTGCATGGAATGTACTTGTGGGAAATGCTGCTGTTACTGGCATGCTGCCATGCTGGACCAACACCTTACAGTAGTACCTTGGGTTACAAACATCTCGGGTTACAAACACTTTGGGTTACAGACTCCGTTAACCCGGAAGTAGTACATCAGGTTAAGAACTTTATCTTAGGATCAGAACAGAAATTGTGCAGTGGCAGCGGGAGGCCCCATTAGCTAAAGTGGTACCTCAGGTTAAGAACGGTTTCAGGTTAAGAACGGACCTCCGGAACGAATTAAGTTCATAATTAGAGGTACCACTGTACTTGGGTCAGAGAAGCGTAACTCCAATTCTGTGGAAAGAGCTGCACTGGATTTAGAGTAGTGCATGTAGTTCCCCTGCACAAGGCACCAAGCCAAGGGGGGCACAATATAATATTAATAGCAATACATTTATTTATATGGGTATTTAACTGAGAAGATTCATTTAAAAAGCAACTGTACCAGAAGGAATTATTGTGAAAATATGAAATATGGGGCGGGGGGGACCAAATTATGTCCTTGCTCAGGGTGCCATATTAACAAATTTTGCTGCTGGGAAGAGAAGTTAAATCAAAATCAAGCTTGCATTTAAAATAATTATTATTCACAAATCTTTCCCTGGTTCATCTAATGTTTAGTACCATTAATCACAACCACATAGGTATCAATCTAACTTGGCCGCCACCATTTGCTGTCCCCACCCTACCTGCAGTCTCTGGTGAAACTGATTAAATTGAGGCTGGGTGGGTAAAATTATGTATATAAAATTAAAGTAGCAGTATACAGGTGAAACTCTGTATACTGGAGGGCCAAGTTTGCCTATGCCTGACTTAGGTGCTCCTTTGATTTTGAAATACCTCCCCCCTCCCACCGTGGCAATGGACTTGGAGAGAAAGTAGTGGGCAGCTGAAGCTTTCCCACCCTTCTGTGGCACCTGACATCACCATCTGGAGGTGCATGCCTGGGGAATCATTGGATCTGGACTTCGCACACTATTTCACACACGAATACCCCCCCCTTAGAATTCTATCAGTTACATTTTATCTGCACAATCGGAATGAGTTTCTGGAACCAAATGCTTTTTCTGTGCAGCCTGAGCAGAAGCAGTCACCATTAAGAAAAAGAACTTGGAATAGGCCAATATATGTGGACTGTCCCTGGATCAAGCAACTTTTCTTTAAGAACCAATCACAGTCAGTCCATTGTTTGAAAAATAAGACTAGAGCCTTCTTGCCCCAAAATGACAACTAGACATTCCATTTTGGCAGTTGCAAGCTTGGTTTAAGGAGCCATTTGGCACCTAGCTTATATATCTTTAGTTTTTAACACTGGCTGAAACAAATAGTAAATGGTTCATATAACATGAATATGATTTACAGATTCTAGCATCTTTTTAGAGACTAATTTACGCATGTAAAGTATACTATAAAGTCATGAAATGAGCTACATATGCAATAGAAAGGTATGAATGAATTAGGAGGAAAGGAGCCAGAGTTGCTCCTGTAGTGCCATTTGGTCTAGGGTCAGTCTTGCTACTGCCCATGTCTGCATTGCTATCTAGAAGAAACATAACATGACTGGGGACACTAGGAAGCAGGACTCGAAAATATATTTTCTCTGTGCTAGTGTAAAATTTATTGATGGCTGGGATTTTTCTCTCTCCAGTCTGCTATTAGGCTTGCCATATTTTGAAGATCAAAAAAGGGGACACATTACTGACTTCTGCTTTTAACTATCGATCACTATGATGGCTCTCATTTTACATACCCATAAAAGAGTATGTGTCCTGGAAAAAGAGGACATATGGCAATCTTAATATGTGGCTTTGGGGCCTGGTTACCATGATCATGCATTCTCATCAAGCAGACTCATGGATGATTCATGTTACAAGATCATCCCATCAGAGGCTATCCCTGAGTCATGGGCCTACTTTATTTCACCTGGAGGTCTATAATGAGTTTGACTTTGGATGTGTGTTAACTTTCATCCACCTACAGTATTCTAGCTAGTCTGTTTCCTACTGCAGCACTGGAGGACCTCAGATTCCCCATCCCTTCCATAATGGATATTTGTGTATGGAGGGAAAGAGGCATGTTTTGTGGCATTTGCCTGTTCTCGCTCCTTATCTGAAACATTATTAAGTAGAGAGGCTTATTTACGTACAGCTTGGCTCTCAAGGCTATAAGAGTTTGAACTGCTCAGCAGCAGTTAGTTTCTCTGAATAATTTTGCCTTAGGGCAGGCAAGATCTCTGTCTAAACCAAGCCTGGATTATCACCCGGGAAACGCATGTGACTTTAATTATTGACATTGTCCATGAGTTCTAGCTGGGAGGAGGAGAGAGAGTATAGTTACAAGTGGCTGCCATATCAAGGTGGAGAACTAGTGGAGGTACCGTAGCTATCTAGGACTCTTGAGGTGAAAGCAACCTTGATTGGCTTCTGCTGGTAGAGCCAATGCTACTTATTCCTGTTTGTGCTTGGGAATTCCCCCTGATAATAGATGAGAACAATAACTTTCCTTTAGGTGTGACCTTGCAACTTTTCACTGAGTTGGAGAATACAAAATAATAGTATCCTATTCCTAAAAGGCTGTGAATACTAGCCAAAATTATAATGACCAGGCTGGAGAGGGAAAGTCATGCCTGAAAATGGTGAAGGAGAAATGCATGGCGTGACCCAGGAGTGCTGAATGGTGGCCTCCATTGGAAGTAATTTTGATTTATTTAGTAAATATATCAATTTTAATTTTAGTTCAAGATTCCCATAGGATATGTTACATTTTGAGGTTAGGATGACCTCCTGAGCCTTGGGATGTAAATCTGTTGGGGGTTTTTCAGAGTAATAAGAAGATTGGGAGAGTTGTATGAGAAATTGGGGTCTGGAAAGTCTTCAGTAAATGCATTTCTGTCTCCTTCGTAAATAAATTTTTGTAGGCTTGGTTCCTGAGTGTGTCTATCTGGGAACCACTAATATGAGCCAGATAGCTGCTTAAGGAGGTGTATATTTCCAATGTCATAAGGTTTGTCTGCCTCCTTTGGTGTACATAGTGGGGAGCTATGTCTTGCTAATAAGTACAGTAGACCCTTGGGTTATGTTACTCTTGAGCAACATAAACTTCGGGTTGCGAAAGCGGCAAATCTGGAAGTATTTTTCCGGGTTTCGCCGCTCACGCATGTGCAGAAGTGCTCTGTCGCGCTGCGCGTGTGTGCAGAAGCGGCGCCTCTGGATATGGATTTTTCGGGGTGCGCACGGACCCCCGGAACAAATTAAATTCATATCCAGAGGGTCCACTGTAGTGGCATGTTAAATCTCAAAGGGGCATGGGGCTTGAATAGACAACTGAGCCACACATACTCCTGCCTTGCAACCTTCAGGCCTCCCAAATGGCCACTGCAGTTATCTTTTGACCTTAAAGTATTTTTGTACAGTGGTGCCTCGCAAGACGAAATTAATCCGTTCCGCGAGTCTCTTCGTCTTGCGGTTTTTTCGTCTTGCGAAGCACGGCTATTAGCGGCTTAGCGGCTATTAACGGCTTAGCGGCTATTAACGGCTTAGCGGCTTTAAGAAAAAGGAAACAAACTCGCAAGAACTTGCAAGACGTTTCATCTTGTGAAGCAAGCCCATAGGGAAATTCATCTTGCGGAACGACTCAAAAAACGCAAAACCCTTTCGTCTAGCGAGTTTTTCGTCTTGCGAGGCATTCGTCTTGCGGGGCACCACTGTAGTTTACTATGGCTGTCTGGACCTGTTGTGGCCCCTTTCTATAGCTTGTTTGGATTTTTAACACAGCCTGCAATACGTTAGAGAACTAAGGGAAGTCTCTTAAGGGCTTATTCTAAGAAATGCCTTGCTATTAAACAGAGGTATCAGCCTTTGGGATATATGATTGGGCTTGTTCAATGGCAGACGTGTGTTTAGTGACCAGATTGATCATTAGGATTTATAGGAGTAATATGTGGGCTTTTGACAACTCTCTGTGTCAGTGTTGCTTTTCCAGGGCTGCCTTTTCCCTATTGCTCTGGATATTTGTGCAGCCCCTTGGCAGGCCAATCATAGGAGCATTCCAGTTCCCTCCCCCATCTCTGCATCAGTATGCTATTGAGAGATTCCTCCCTGCTCCCATGTGGGTGGCAGTACCAGGCACAACCCTTCTATACAAGACACTAATGTGGGTGCAGGGCTTTGTGTTGTTGGCTATGGAACGTCTGTGGGTTGGAGATGCAACAAAGCTATGGGCCTGACAGGATGTATCAGAGAGTTGCCAGGCCCCTGTTTGCAGAGGTGGGTGGAGCTGGAATCCACATATGAAAATTTGCAGCAGTACAAGTAGAGACACAAATGAGCTTAATCCCAATGTGTGTGTCTAGTTAATCTCTGTGGATTTCCACTGGTAAGCACATGGTGGATATAATTCCTGTTGAATTATAGCCATGATCCCTTGCATTTGTAGTCACAGCTCAGAGGGATGATTCCCATCCTCCTTGATGGTGTCCTGACCCTTGCTCTTTGATCATCTCACTTGCTTTGTTTTTGTTTTTTTGTTTTTTTGAGAACCTCATTTTTTACTGAGTAGGAGGATTATCTCAACTGAAGCACTTCTCTCCCCCAGGCCCTGGTTGGGATTCTGTTTTAAGACCCCTCACAGCAACCTGCCAGAATGCAGTTGGGGCGGATTCCTACCTTGGCTGTCCTTCCAGTCTGACCTGATAACTTGGTTATGTAGTGGACTGAGGTGGATGGTACTTGGACAATACAATATGGCCATATTTTGTATGGTAACGGGCTTCTGAGATTTTTGCAGTCTCCCCTGCATTTCCCCATTTACTCAAGGGATAAGGAAGACTGTGCTGTATTTTCTGTCTGACTATACAAAACAGCTGCTCTTAAGGCTACAGTGGGGCTGGGCTGCTGCTGCTGTGTGAGCAGGTGCCGAGCTGAATTCACTCCTTCTCCCAAACAGGCTGAGCAGGTTGGGCCAATATAGGATAGAGGAAAGAACAGCAATTCCTGCATCATCTTTGTGCGTTGCTGATTTGGCAAGCCAGTAGCCTTGGTGCTATGCTTAGGACCTGCCAGACTTGGGACTTAACCTTCAATCATACGATCATCAAGGCATAGGAGAACCTAGCTATTTTAACATATTAATGAGCAGTGCCCATTTCATCAAGGAGAGAAAGTTAAAAGGTACTTCAGGGTCTCTTCATTCACTGCTGAGATATAAGCAGTGTTTGGTTCCTCCTCTTGAAAGCTTTCCATTCTGACTGGTAATTAAAAAAACTAAGAAGTGGTGCTTGAATTTTTCGTCTCTTCTCTTCTAGTCTCTTTTCCTTTATTTATTTATTAAATTTCTATACCACCCTTCTTCAGAGAATCACAGGGCAGTTTACAATATAAAAACAGAAAAATACGTAACATAGTAACAAACAAAAACAATAACCCTGCCCCCATAGTTTAAAAGGCCTTATACAGTGGATGCTCGGGTTGCAAAAGTGATCCGAGCGGGATGCACGTTTGCAACCCGCAGTGTCCACAACCCACAGTGGCATGTCTGTGCATGCACAGGTTGCAATTTGGTGCTTCTGCGCATCTGCAAAGCACGGTTTAGCACTTCTGCGCATGTGCGACTGCTGAAACCTGGAAGTAACCTGTTCCGGTACTTCTGGGTTTCGGCGGTCCGTAACCCGAAAAAGCGCAACCTGAAGCGTCTGTAACCTGAGGTATGACTGTATAATTTAATTAGTCAAAGAACTGGGAGAAGAGGAATGCTTTCCCTTGGGAGAATATTCCACGGATGGGAGAGTCACTGCAGAAAAGGTCTATGTTGCCTCCCTCCGGACCTCTCATGGAGTAGGCACACAAAGAAGGGCCCTGAATTATGATCTCAGGGTCTGGGTGAGTTCATATAGAGAGAGGCAGTCGTAGAGGCATTGATGTCCTGAACCGTTTAAGACTTTATACTGTAGGTCAAAACCAGCACTTTCAAACTCACTGGAAACTGGGCCTGGAAACTCACTGGCAGCCTGTGCAGTCATGCCAGGATTGGCGTAATATGTTCAAATCATCCTGCCCTGGGTGAGCCTTTAGTGTCACAACTTCTTTTGGATTGTATGCCTGGGGGCAGAGTCTGCCTTATCACAGTCATATGCAAGCCTCTATGGAGAGAGGAATGCTTTAAATGATTATAGTTTGGAATGCACATATACTGTGCCTGGGTAGTTGTTGTGACCTCCTGTCTCTGGGAAATACAATACAGTGGTACCTTGAGTTACAGACGCTTCAGGTTACAGACTCCGCTAACCCAGAAATAGTACCTCAGGTTAAGAATTTTGCTTCAGGATGAGAACAGAAATCGTGCAGGGGTGGCGCAGCAGCAGCGGGAGGCCCCATTAGCTAAAGTGGTACCTCAGGTTAAGAACAGTTTCAGTTTAAGAACGGACCTCCAGAACGAATTAAGTTCTTAACCCGAGGTACCACTGTACTGAGAGGTGTGCTTCAGGTGCTGAGAGGAATGCTTAGATTGCCTAGGCAAGAGTCATATTCTACAATAGCCAGGACCTTTTTGCTCTGTGAACTTCCTGGTTCTCATAAAGGTGGTTGTGCTGAATTGTAACCATGTAGATGATGTGTAAGGGTAATATATTCAGAAATGCCCCTTAAGCACCTCTGCAACTCCTTGTCCATCCTCTCTGGCTACGTTTTCCAGCTATTAGAGTATCTTCTCAACTATCATGTTGGAGATTGGAAAGAACAACTGCCAATATCAGGCATGGTTTGCTTACCACAATTCTTCTACCTGTGCTGCAATTAAGGGCTTTTCTTTCATCTTCCTGGTTGATTTCCCAATTTAAGGGGAGTGAAGAGTAGAATCTGTGGCTTGTTGGGATGAGTTTCGCTTACCTCTGGGCTTTTCCTGCTCACTAGCTCTCAGCTTCTGCAAGGAACAAAGGGTCAGCTACCTCAGAATGTTGTTATCCCTAATTCCCTTGCTATGCCTGTTGTATGATGGGTTTTTGTGCACTTTAGTACTATTTCCCTCTTCCTGCACTAGCAGCCAGTGTCTGGGGCTTACTCTTGGTAAACCTAGTAAGATTATGGGGATTAGCTAGGTTTTACCAGGCATTTGTTAGGCCTTCGTAGCACCTTTCAAACTTGGGTCAGTTGGCAAAGTGGGAGAGAGACATATTTTTCAGGAACTGATTAGAGTTTTTCTTAATTTATTGACCCCGCTTATGAGGCTTGTCAGTATCTTTTGGACTTCCTGCAGCACTTGCTTCTTGCCCCCTGAGTCTTTGGTTGGACTATTTGTATAGGATTGAAGAAGCAAAAGATACCGAACCCTAGCTGCTTGAACGTCTGTGGGTGAAACTTGGAAACTATAGGAAAATATGGCTAGAGAGGATTAATCAAATCTAGCGTCATTCAATCATTTTATATTTGACTAAACAAACAAATAAATTATTATGATCCCCTTGTAAACATGAATGTTCCTGGTTGGCTACTGCCCTTCCTGGGTTAACTTTTCCATTTATTCTGCTTATAAGCTTGACTTCTTCACACGCTGATTCTGTTAGGCAGGGTGGGGAGTCCATGGTGGAAAAACTATTGCCTTTAATTCCCTGACAGCTTACTACGAGCACTGTGGAAAGTGGGGTGGGAGGAGCTCTTGATTTCTTTTCTCTCCCTATTGACTTCAATGGGAGAAGCTGAGGTAACTCTGGCTTTACATCAGGGAAATGAGAAGGCCTGGGATTCGGTGTCTGAAGTCTCTCCCCAACTCCCTGCCCCCTAATTTCTGACCTTCCTACTGCTGGAATGGTAGTGGAGCTGTGCCACACTACACTGGTGAGGAACCTCCTCCTCTGTCTGCAGACCTCCTTTGCAATAGAGAAGGAAGTCTTTACAATTATTGTTAATTTAATCAGTCTTAACTATTCATATATCTTTCTAACAATAGATTGTTCACTTGGTTTATGGGTGTTTTTCCAAGCTTTGACAGTAATAATCCTGCAGTGATTATGATATGTAGAATCTGGATTTTGTATGGTTATAGGGGTCTAATAAGCAGATCAGAGGGTCTAATGGAATTTCAAGAGGCAAACATTCAACCTTTCTTTTCCTCTTTGGTGGGGGTACATCAAAGCGAAGAGTGAGCCTGAAGTTCTAATGAAAACCTTTAAAAATCTCTAGGTGCTATTGCTGTTTGATAATCCTACATTTGTTTCTTTTATTCTTTATTCACTTGTATTTTAAATTGTTCTTTGAACTCTCCAATTTGCAGTCCCTTGTATGATGCAGGCAACTGACCTTATGCCATGGACAGTTGTTCTTAGCAATCACCTTCCTTTTTTCATACAATCAGTTGTACTACTTTCAACTTTTTAGAGCTTCTGTAGTTGGACCATTAAACTTTCCTTGCTGTCTTTGAACCTACTCCAGACTTTAGGGGCAACAAGCTTTGTGTGTGCATATGTGTTAGTGGACCTGAATTGAAATAACAGATGTGATCTTCTGCAACCTGATACATGGGTTTTTGCTGAGGCTGCGCTGTTGGCCATGCAAATATCCTGTAGCCATCTTGGGGTGCAGGAATCAAGCATCTTTTACATGGGGCCAGAAGCAAGAGGATGTTTTGTGAATCGGCACAACAAGCCAATTCCTTAAAATCTTTTAAAAGCTGGGCAAGTAGGGCTTCTATGACAGAACTGGCCTTCACCATTTGAGTCTAGTTGGCATGTGTGTTGCTTTCCTAATCTGTGACTTCAGAGAAGGTTTGTTCTGTACCTGCTGGTGAAAGAACATTTTGAAAAAGGCGTTTCCTTTTTCTTGGGTAATCCAGGGCTGCCTGTCATTTTGCACCGAGTGGGGGGAGGTGCATTGTGCTGCAGTTCATGCAGAGCATTATTGGGGATGTGCTTGTGACTTGTACAGCATGTGCTTGGAGTGATTCTAAACTACAATTGTAGGATGGGGAAGAGTGGCTGTTATAGAGAGATCCTTGTGCCTGATTAAACAGTTTATTCCTATATCTATATAGGCATGCATTTTGCTGCAAATGCTTTTTGTGCAGAGCTCAGATGGGCAAGAGGCACAGAATTCCCAAAATCATACTGCCTAATAGCAAGAAGTGTTTAGGATCATGTGATCTCTCATTTTTCAGCTCTGTAGCTGGTCATATGAGGAGGGCCAAGTTGGCAGTTGGAAGATTCTGAGAGGAAGTGATTGGATTGCTTACTTCATTAAAATAGTTGACAGTTCTGTGCAGGATGGGGAGCAGTGCTGTAGAAGCATCGTATGACTGGACCTGCAGATAATTCAAGTACTATTGGTGTGACTCACTCTTTCTTTCTTGTGCAGAACAGCTGAACTACTGTTGTCATGGACTCACTGGTGAACATGTATCAAGACTTCATAAAGAAAGCAGGTGAGTTTGGCTTACTCAGCCAAAGTGACCCACTGGGGCCTCAAGAAGAGAAGTAGTCAACTTTCTGGCTGCCTTACAGATGCTACCTCCCCTGCCCCAGGTGTAACAAAAGCTTGAGGGTCCCGGTGTGACTCAAACACTTAACTTATCCTGCCCTAGATGCATAGCTGCTGATAAAATAACAGAGGGAGTGTTGTTGGGCACAGTGCATACCTCTGAACAGTCCACTTTTCCCTTCAGACCCACGGATTTCTTCGTATCCACTTATGGGCTCACCTTTTCCTATGACGGGCATCTTGCTGGGTTATATCTACTTTGTACTGTCATTGGGGCCACGCATCATGGCCAACCGGAAACCTCTGAACCTCAGGAAGTTCATGATTGTCTATAACTCCTCCATGGTAGCTCTGTCGCTCTACATAGTCTATGAGGTAAGCATCTCCTAGATAGATTAGCTATAGCTTCCATTGGTGGGATGTTGCTGTTACTGCTTGTGGTGCATCCCCAGTGTCCGTTTCAAACTCCTTCCCACCCTGGCATATGTAAAGCTTTATGGGGTTAAGAGGTTTTGGGGTGGGATGCACCTAATGGATCCTGACAACGGAAACCATTTGTGCAATGGGCCTTTGGTCTGGTTACATTAAGGTGTTAATGTTCATGCAGGGTGTGGTTTTTTATGAGGATGCTAATTTCCATGAATAAACTCTTTCACTCTTCCTATCAGGAATTGTTCACATGATGACCTAGAAGTGTAGCAAGGCTATGCTTAACAGACAATGTACACGTTTCTACTAGCTGTAATTTACTTAAATATACAGTATCAGCTGGCCATAATCGTGCAACAGTTGTCTAGTGTCTCCATTGTAGCCTTTTATACAGAATGGTACATACATGTGACTTGGGAATTGCACAACCCCTTCCCAGTAAATATGTTTTCTCTGTCAGTGTTTATGTGATGGAGTGCATCATGCTTACTGGTATTCCATTTTCTTAAAGCTGGCAGGGGTAGCATTACCTGCTCAGGTCAATAGTCAGGAGAATTATCTTAAGAAGTGCCTCTTCTTTAAAAGTGTTAAGTTACAAATTAAGTCTATTGGACTTGCATTGTAGCAGCTGGATGTACAAGGGCATTGCTGGACAAAACTACATACATAAGCAGATTTTTAAAACTATAAATATGGGGAGATAAAGTGTGTGTATATCTAAGTCAGTATGCAGAATTACATCAGAGTTAGTTATTTACAACACCACCTAACCAGGTGGGGATTATTGAAGAAGCAGAGCTAGCACCCCATCCACCTAATTGTTGAGCATGGTGGCTGCAACAGAAGTTGGGGTGGGGTATTGTGGCAGCTTGGAGCTGGTGCAGCAATCAGACCCGGATTGGGCCCAGTGCTATTAGCACATGATAGGGGCAGGGCTGTCCCAGCACTATCCCTGCAAAGCCTTGTTTGGGGGCTTTCTGTAGACTGCTGCCAGCAGCCCTTCTGCCTGCCCATTCAATGGGCAGAAAGAGGAAGGCTATGTCAGCAGTGACACTGGTGTTACTCTGCAGGTGGTGGCTTATGGAGGCTGGCAGCCCTGGATGAAGGGACACCTCTACAGTATGTATGTGTGTGCGTGCACGCGCACACACACACACACAACACAGCGCAAAAGGGATTTGGATTGCTGTGACAGCTGAAAAGTCCACAGGATTTTGTTCCAATGGTTGCTCATAGAAGTGCCTAGAAGAGAGATTTGCATGGCAGAGAAGCTGTATGACATGTACCTTGTACAACCTTCCATTTCGGCACTAGCTTGGTAGCCATTGGTGACCTAAGAGTTCTATGCAGATGAATGAATGGACTGCTGGTGGCTGCTAAGGAAGGAAAGCTTGTCCCTCAGCTTTGTCTGTCCTCCTCCAGCCTGTTCGATAGCAAGCTACTTTTATTTATTTTATTTTAATTTTCCTGCTAATAGGATAGTTGCCTGCATTTTAATGTTGACCAAAGAGAAGAAGCTTCTCTTTCTCTTCAGTGAGCATGGAAACGTAGCTGATTAGCCTCTTATAAAACTAGTAACACAAATTTTAGGCTTGCTTGTAATTTTTGTGGGTATGTTTACAAAGCTGAGCTGGTGAATGTAGTATCATTGAGAAGTATCTGAATGGTGGCTCCTTGTTGCAGTTCCTTATGTCAGGCTGGTTGACTGGTTACACTTGGAGGTGTGACCCTGTGGACCAATCCCAGAATCCCATGGCCCTTCGGGTAAGTTCTTTCATTCTTTCAACCCTATATCTTGTCTCACATTCCCCCACGTGTGAGAGTGTTCTTGTTGTTTTTTTAATGTAAGCACAAGCTTGGCAAATGTTGCAATTCTGTGGTGGGATTACTTCAAGATGAGAAATGGGGATTCAGAAGGAAGAAAAAATGAGGGTAGAAAAGTAGGGTGGAGCTTTATGTTTTGATGACTAGGATTTCTGACATTGCTCTTTCTTGGTAGATGGTCCATGTAGCCTGGGTCTTCATCATCTCCAAGTACATTGAACTGCTTGACACAGTAAGTGCTTGTTTTTTGAGGCCTACAGTATCTTGTTTGGAGCAGAAATGGGTATGGCTACACATTTGTATTGGCCTTAACAACACTTACCAGATGTGGTCAGACAGCCCTACTTATTCTGACATGGATCATTTGTGCAAATTAATGGTGACTAACTACTAACACTAGTAGGTATTTCATTGGGATAGGGTGGTTTTTGTTCATTTTCTTACAGTATGTACAGTTGATATTTATTAGCTCACTGAAAATGATTGGATTGTTACTATTTGGAGTCTGCAATGGTGCTTCCTCTCTTTTATACATTCTGGAGTAATGGCCCACTGGCCAAAATGAAAAGCCCATCTCACTCTAATCTCTTGCTTCCAGGTGATCTTCATCCTAAGAAAGAAGAATGAACAGGTGACCTTCCTGCATGTGTTCCACCATTCAGTGCTTCCCTGGAGCTGGTGGTGGGGTGCCAAATTTGGCCCAGGTGAGATTTAGGGAAGGCATGTATTCTCTCTCTCTCTCTCTCTCTCTCTCTGTGTGTGTGTGTGTGTGTGTAAATTCTGTTAACATTTAATTGATTTTTAATGGGCCTATCTATGCTTTTAGCTGTTTCTATTTTATCTGTAAGCCACCTTGAGTCTCTGCATAGTGAAAGATGATGGTGATGAATTGTTAACTTTTGGAATAAAGTACAGAGCTTTTAGAATGGTAAAAGTTAATATTGTATAATTTTTATATCAAAGGTTCTCAACTTTTTGGGGCCTGGGGGCTCATTTGGAAATCTAAATTTGTCGTGGGCACTTCAAAATAGCATTTCACAGAATACTAACTGGAGATGATTAGGAACCCCCCCCCCCAAAAAAAGCCCCACAAAGACAACAATAACAAACATTTCTGACTTCTTTTACTCTATTACCACCATAACCACCATATTCATGGTCCCTGATGTTCCAGAAGAATTCCTTTCTGGTCTTGCTATATGTATGTAGGACTTGGTCATATCTCAGCTCTTCCTTTACCATTTGAATTTAATCTTTCTCTTATTTGTTGGCCTGCAGGAGGAATGGGCTCATTTCATGCTTTAGTGAACTCGATAGTACATGTGGTGATGTACTTTTACTATGCGCTGTCAGCTGCAGGGCCTGCCTATCAAAAGTACCTGTGGTGGAAGAAGCACATCACTGCCATTCAACTGGTGAGTAGGAAAGGGAGAGGACCAGGCCACTCATGCCAACAACTCCCAACTTTCGATGGTACAACCAGCCTGGGGCATTGGTCTGACTTATTTCCTTTCTCTTGGCAAGAGCTACAGGAACTTATGTAGCAATTGTTTCCTGTGCTAGACTTTCTGTGTTCTCCCTCTCCCAGCTTGAACTACCTGTCCCTAGGGCTGTCTATTTCCTCCCGTGGGTAGGGGAACGGGATATAGCTGCCTTCTTTACTCCATAACTTTCTCTTGCCTCCACTCACAGTTGCAGTTTGTGCTCGTCTCCATCCACGTCTCCCAGTACTACTTCATGCCCAGCTGTGACTACCAGTACCCAATCTTCATCCACCTCATCTGGATTTACGGCGTTATCTTCTTCCTCCTCTTCTCCAACTTCTGGTACCATTCGTACACCAGAGGCAAGCGTCTGCCCAAGGTCATGACACAACCTCAGCAGAATGGCTTTCATGAGAATGGTGCCATTTCTAACGGCAAAGCCAAAGCCAACTAGGAGGTGGGTGGGATCAAGGTGTCTCGGACCAACCGAACCCATGTCTGGGCCCATTAGCAAGACCAAGTGCCTAAAGACTGTTGTCTTGCAGTTCCAAGCCACCTTCCCAACTGCTCTATATCCCTCACACCTGGCCTTCAGCTGTCCCAGGGGAGAGAGGCTGATTGGGCTGTTGGTGCTGGTTTTAGCCTAAGGTCTTCAAAGTGCCTGTGTCTGCCCTGGGCTGGGCTCCCTCCAGAGCTGGACCAAAGCAGAACTCTGCCAGATGGGACACACCTTTCCATTTAGTTCTATGTACTCCATGTGATCCAGGTGGGAATTTTGTTCCTCTGCTTTCCCTAAGTTTGTGTTGCCCGCTGTTCATTCTCTTTACCCCATTGGAGCCCTGCCATTCATACTTGAATGTGAGTGGTCCCTTGTTGCTGTGGGTCTGACTCCCCCAGAGAGATCTATTCCTGCTCTGTATGCAGGTGGGGTGCTATAGGCCGAGGGCTTCATTCTTGCTGCCTTGGCTGGCCTCAGTGTTCATCCTTCCACATAACTCCCCAGTTTTTGGTTGCTCTGATCCCACAACCTTAGCAATAACTCTGGGCTCTTGCTCCCCATGGGTTGATGACCACAGATACTTTTGCTGCACTGAAGCCCAGGGAGAAGGACCTTTTTCCAGCTTGCATGCTGTTGCTCTGTGTGCCTTTTTATTATTATTATTATTACTGGATCTGCTCCAAGGAGCAGACGCTCCCTGTATTCTAAGCCTTGGGGAGGACTCAGGAGAGGTGCCTCCCTTCTACCTGAGTTTCTCACTTGTATTCACAGAAATAAATGGACAGAAAGAGAGTAGTGATTCTTGTTCTTGATTTCAAGGCTTTGGACCCATGACTGGTCAGGCTTGGGTGAGAAGAACAAACATTTCCATGGGCCATATTGACTATAAAACAGATGTTGACATTCAGTTCCAATGAGGTGCTCCCCTTCAGTCACCTTGTGCCTTAGTTGGGGTTAGTTTAAGGAGTGGGGATAACTGAAAAATTCAGATCAAAAACCTATGAAGTATTGTAGTGGCCACATTCTGGCTTGCCCAGTGTAGTGTCGTGCCTCAGGTGACTTCTGCTAGAGGACCACGACTTGAGCAAAGCTAACTTTGCTCAAAGGTTTTGTGCATTTGTTTCCTAGGCTCCTTTCTTTTCTCCCTGCCAGGCTGAATGCATATTCTCTTTTCCTTACATGGAAAGTTTTAGGCCAGCTGCCTTTCTGTTTTTTACTGATTTCCGTTCTTGTCCAAGCTCCAGCTGCTGCGAAATATCCTGTGCCTGAAGCCCTATTGCTTTGTGCTATTTGTCTGTAGCCTGAAAAGTGGCGCTGCTGTTGCTACTGTGTGTCACACCCAAAATAGGCCTGTGTTAGAACTGGCCAACAATGGCAGATCTTTGATCTGTGCAGTATCCTATAGATAGTGCTAAATGTGGCTACAAGTGTTGCTGGATAGAATTATCCAAGGCATGGCAGAATGCGTATTTTGTTGGAATAAATCTTGCAGAGTGACTTGGTTACGTAAGTGTCTTTCTCTACCTCAGTGCTAGGGCTAGACTAATACATAACCTGGATTATGTGCCATAAGCAATGCTAGATGTACTACTACAGCTTTTACCACCAGCTATTTTAGCCAGTTTTCAGATAGGATGGTCCTGTTTTAAAAACTTTTAAGCAAAGTTTATTGTTAGATTGAATTACAAGGTTTTGTAACACTTAAATCTCTCCACTGCTGATCCCTTGCTGTGTCCTGCCTTCTTCCTTCAGTGCATGTGTGAGAAACTTTCGACTAATGCTTATGACAGCATTCTACATTTACACCACTGTTCTGAATTAGTATTTTATTATGATGCAAGGGAATTTAGGGATATACTACTCAGCAATAGTAAAAGATGCTTATTCTACTATGCATGCCTGTTCTTGCTGTTCTTTTGCTATGGTTTAACACCTGGTTACTAATAATGCAGGAGTAATGAAATGAAGGAGGGACACGGGTGGCGCTGTGGGTTAAACCACAGAGCCTACAGCATGCTGAGCAGAAGGTCGGCAGTTCGAATCCCCGCGATGGGGTGAGCTCCCGTTGCTTGGTCCCTGCTCCTGCCAGCCTAGCAGTTCGAAAGCATGCAGTGCAAGTAGATAAATAGGTACCGCTCCAGCGGGAAGGTAAACACCGTTTCTGTGTGCTGCTCTGGTTCGCCAGAAGCAGCTTAGTCATGCTGGCCACATGACCTGGAAGCTGTACGCTGGCTCCCTCGGCCAGTAAAGCGAGATGAGCGCCGCAACCCCCAAAGTCGTCCACGACTACACCTAACGGTCAGGGGTCCCTTTACTTTAATGAAATGAAGATGGGACAGTGTATTCCAAATGAGACTTTACCTGTATGGCTTTCTATTGGAACTGTTTGGCCTTGCCCAGTCTATTCGCAAATATGGGATAATGAGCTCCGTGGTCTTATGATTAAAAACTATAGGCTGTTCTCATGTGCTCCCTACTGAACAGGCAACAGCATTTACTGCTCAACATATGTATCCTATCTTGACACAAGTGCTCACAGCAGCTTATTCAAATTTGACAAGTGTAAACATTTTGGATAGTATGTCTTCTTGTTAAGTGTCCTTATGGAAGCGCCATGCTTCTCTAGTTGTTTTAGAACAGCCACTCCAAACTTGAGTAGTTGCTTCAAGTCTTGTTTAGGATCAGGAACAAAGCACTAGTTTTATATATTATAACAACTGTTTCGTTTGCAAAAAGTCTTCCTCTTAGTGAAGTTTAAGAAAACATCCTCAGTTTTAACTGCAGCCCCAATTTGGCCAGGTGAGTTTAACTGGAAGGCAGCAGTACAGCTGAACCAACAATTATTTGATGTTGCCTTTTATCTAGAACATTTAAGTTCTACTAACCACAGCAGCCTGTGTGGCTCAGACTTTCTACCAAGCCAGAACTTGGAACACAAGTTCTGACTTAAGTCTGCCCATTCCAGGGCATAACAGCAACAGTCGCTACTCCTGTACTATTCCTTCATTACAGGTAACGAGTTCTCCATGACAAAGAGCATCTGTAGGGGTCAATGTGGTTACCTATTTTAATTAGTCAATAATATGCACAAGCCCTAGTTTTCATATCTCAGACACAGACCAAGAGACTGCTGTCCATCCCAATTTAGATAAGGCCGCAGAAGCAAATTCCCGTTACTGAAGTTAGCTTCTCTTACCATCTGAAGTTGTGACAGAGAGCCATTCTGTATTTCATGGAATCATTGGCAGAAGGAACCTTTTGAGATAATCTACAGATTTCAAATACTATATACCTCCTAAAATACAACAGGAAGTTTAGTTGCAGATATCCTGCAAGTGTTCCTGCTTGTAGGCAGGCTATGGCAGCAAGTCCCATTTAAAAAGAGCTGTGTATAGCTGATGTGTATAGGATCACACTGTGAGGGGGCACCTAAATTAGCTTTTAAAGTATAAGAAGCTACCCAGTTGTGATGATTTTAATCAAACCATTATCTACACCAGTGATATCCAATTAGCCAAGTACTGCAGATCCCTTGTTTTTCAAAAGCCAAGTCATGGACCCCCTACCATTGAAAATTTTGATATCTCTGGTAGTTTTTGTTACGCGAATGGAGCTGCGGACCCTCTATCATCCACAGGCCACCAATTGTGAACCACTGATATACACTGACCAGCAGTGGCTCTCTGTGGTTTCAGACAGGCCCTAGCTAGAGATGGCAGCAGTTGAACCCAGCACCAATGCATGCAAAACAGATTCTCTACCATGGAGCTGCAACCCATCCTCTGGATTTAATCATTATCTCATCTGTTTATATGCTGGAAGTGACAGGTTACATGTATTAAAATATGCTGTAAAGAGAGATGCACAAGGACTTTAAAACTTCATGGATGCATCTACTTCCTTGGTCTATAGTTGGGGATGGGGGAAAATTGTAAAGGGAATGAGGCAGACAGAAACATTCCTCACTGTCAGGGCCTGCCTGCACAGCTCAGTTCCTGGTAGCAAACTGCCTTCCACTAATTCAGCTCCAGCTTTTTCGCAGTAAAATACAGGCATTCTTAGTTACTATCATCCCAGGCCCAGAAGCACAACCTCCTTCCAATATCCAATCCTATAAAGTGCACAACAAAGGTAGCCCGTTGCCCTCCCTACTTTCTGATATTTATTCTAGCTAAGTGGCCCATGTTTCCTATCTTCAGCTATGTGCACATATCAAACAGTTTCTACTTCCTGCTACTCTATTAAATAGTTTTAAGCTTTTGGGTGTGGGTGGGGAATCTAAAGAGATGGTGATTGAATCCAATAGGATTCAATCACCAAGTATTATATACGTTTCACCATACACTGTTTATCCTCAAATCTTACAAAGTTTTAGTACACAGCAGCAAGGATCCTTTTTTAATTGAGAAGAACAGTATTTGTATGGGAGAAAGAATATATACTGCAAGCATTTGAACAAGAATACAATCTAGAAACCAGATTATCAGAGTAGCTTGATCCAACTACTCTGCCACAATAAGGTCTTACAGCCCCCATAAGTGCTTTTGTAGCCACTTCTTAGCCCTATAAGGAATTAAACAGCCCTTGGTAGAAAGTGCATGTTGTATCACTGTCAGTAGCCCAGCTACTGATGGGCACCTTAGCTACACCCAAGATAATTGCTCATGACTATTTCCATACACCTTGATGCACAGTACTAGATACCTTATCATTTGTTTACTTCAAAACATTAAAAGCCTCATTTTCAACACACCTCATACTTTGTGTATCTGTTGTCTGTATAGGCTAGGGCTGCATATTCTCTTGGGAAACATCAGAAACACTAGATTTAAGATAAGCACTCTGGTCTTCCATCAGTAGTTTATTTGGTTTATTACAAATGATACAGGCCAGATAGCCAGCAACAATTAAATCCACTTTGATATATCAGTCTGTTGCTTTTATCCTATCCTAGATATCAACCCCATGCACCAACCCCATTTCTTAAGTGAGAGTGAAATATTTATTAAATTGTTTAAAATTCTGTACACAAAGCAATAGGTTAGAGAGTGGGCTCAGCGGATGCCTTGATGGATAATGCTACTCTTGGTGCTGCTGTCTTTCTCCTTCTTACGGGCTGGGTCCAGCTCGAAACACCGCCAGAGCCTCAGTGTTTCATCTGCTGCTGCTGATGCCACTGTGGACCCATCTGGACTCATAGTCAGGCTTAGCACTCTAGCTGTGTGACCTGGGGAATATTAAAAAGAAAGGTGTGCCATTTCCAGCAGACAAGTGGAAGGAACAATGCATGTGTGGCTGTTTCCATTATATGAAGGCAGCAATACCCACAAATTAGAAGTTGGCTAAATCTGGTACTTCAGCCATTTCCATACCATCTATCTGAACTCACCTTTTAACTCTGTGACCTTGGACATGGATGGGTATTTCCATACCACGAGCTGGTTCTGGGCAAAGCCATGACCAGACACAAGTTCTTTGTAGTTTGTAGACCAAAGTACTGCACACACCTGTCAGACATAAAACAGTGAGTACCAAGAGCCCAAATACATGCTCATGTATAAATTGAAGAGACTGAGCATCAGCTTAGTATCCAATGCTGAACTGCTCTTTATTTTCCATTGAGACTACTAGGTGAACCTACCTGAGACTGTGCATCCACTGTATTGAGGCAGGTACCTGAGCACACACTCCAGATCCTTATATGCCGGTCACTTGTTCCACCTCCTGTTGCCAGCACATTGGACTGCCATGGACTCCAAGCTACAGCCTAGAAGAAAGGTGTCTTAGGTTAATCTTCCCTATTGACAGCAAGATGTCAAGTGCCTCCTACATAAAGAACTACTTACCTTAACAGCTCCTTGATGCTGCGTGAAAGTCTGCACAGGCTGAAATGATCCACTATCCCCTTGGATGCTTGGCCAGACATTTACCAGGTTATCATTTCCTCCACTGGCCAGATAGCGACCATCAGGTGACCACTTGAGCCCACACACTTCTTGCGTATGGCCAGCAAGTGTTGCCACATGGTGCTCTGCCACACGAACATCATGATGATGAATGTGACCGGTCCGTGACCCGCTGTTAAGAGAGGCATAAGATTTAGTATATAAACCCAAACTCAAGTGCTAAGGACAACCAATATCACCTCTTCACTTAAGAAAAAAAAGTTCCAGAGAAGGCAGTTTTGCTGTACTCCTGCTGTTATATTTATATCCTGCCTTTCCCCCCAGAACCAGGCCTCAAGCATGAATAAAGACAATAAAGTGATACACACATAAAAGATAATAAATGGAAATTAAACAATAATATTAAACTACATAAAAATATTTTTAAAAAACTAGTAGAAACAACAATACTATTAAAAGCCCTTTCCTAAAAAACAGTTCTCGGAAGCCTACTGGAGTAAAAGTCTTCACCTGCCAGCAGAAGGACAAGGAGGGAGCCAGGTCTGGCCTCTCTAGGAAGGGGGCTCCAAAGTCTGCAAGCAGCCATCAAGAAGCCCCACCCGCATCACCACCAAACATGCTTGTGAGGGTAGCGTGACAGAAGGGCCTCCCTCAAAGATCTCAGAGCATAGCCAGGTTTGTATAGAAGAATACAGTCCTGCAGATAGGCTGAGCCTAAGCAAGTAATGCTCTCATGAATCCCTTTGTCTGGGATTTGGGCCATACCTGGATAGAATGTGGCTGTTCCAGCTCAGGGAGCTCACACGGGATGAGTGACTGACCATGTTTCGTAGACGCTTCTTCTGCTGGATGTCCCATAACTAGAATCACCACAGACAATAATTAGTACAACCATCTGGCTAAACTCGAGTATTGCCAGGGGGGTTGGAAATGGATAAGACTATATACCAAGACAAGCCCACTTTGCCAAAACCATTTAAAATCAATTGGAGAAATGCAACCAAGCCATGGCCCTCAAAGTCATGCCTCAAGGAGGCTCAGTCATGCCTCAACCACGAACATACCCACACTTCAGTAGTTCCCACAACCTGCCAGGTACCTGCTGGTAGCTTGTGGCCCCAAAGAGTAACCACATAACACAGATTTCTGCATTGCAGGGGGTTGGACTAGATGACCCTTGGGTCCCTCCCAACTCTTAAGATTCTATGAACTTCTGGTAGAGATCATGAGTATCTCTGTAAACCATGCCCCTTGGCAAGTAGTCAAGTCAACAATGCTTAATCAAGTCATTAAAGAGGCATAACCCCTACCTGAACCTCTGCGTTACTTGTGCCAATTGCAAGGTAGTTTCCCTCTTTGATCCAAGACACAGAGGAGATGTAGTCATCTGGGTGTTCCATCTGCATGAGCTGGATTATTTCTCGGGACTCGTAGTTCCACAGATACACTGTTTTATCCAGAGCCACAGCCAGGAAGTTGAGGGCGCTCCAGTCGATGAGGTTCAGATCTAAAACAATAGATGAATCGCCACTAGCCCCTTCCTCCTCTGCGCACCTCCCCACCCCCCATTGTAAGGCCTGACATGGCTCCGATTCCTCTAACAACCCCTCCCTCTCCACCCACAGTAGCCAAGGCAAATACCACATGGAGGCATAAGTCTTCTGCAACACGTTACATCATCGCAGAACTGACAGGGATCCTATAAAATACAAGCACTGTAGCTACTTACAGTAGTCGTTGCGGATGTCTGGGGCATCCAGAATACGGTCTGACATGGAGGCTATGTATCTACCATTCTTCCGAGAGGAGCCTGGTGTGTTCTTCTGGCTGTAGAGCACTTTGAGATTGTTCTGGTATCCTGGGGTGGAGAAGAGTGACCATGATTACGCAGCCCAAACCAAAGTCAACCATGTATTTGCTTCCACTGTAGTTGACATAGATCTAGTTTCAACTCATTTACCCCAGCTGCTGAAAGGCCTAATAAGTCTTCTAACACATCTGGGTTTTCAGCTAATTCTGTCAAAATGCAAAGCAACTGCGGTAGGCCACCACCACACCATGAACAGATCAAACCATCTGCAAGAGAAGCTTCCTCCTCACAGGCACTGCACTTGAGGTATGCTGCTCTTTCAAGCTAAGGGTGCAACCCTTTGCATACATATGTAGGAGAGAGCTCCACTGAGGAAAATGGAACCTCCAAATAAACATGTACAAGACCGCACTGCATCAAGGAGGTTAATTCTTTTTTTTTTTTTAAAAAAGGAGAACCCTAATTCAAGAAAGGACTTCCCTGCTGCTGTTTCATGCGAAAGACTATGGGTTCTGGTTGGTGACCTGAACCAGCACAATCCTAATAGCTTGAACAAAATGCAAGCAAACCACCTTGTTTTACTAGCATAATACAGAATTACACAAGTGGCAGCCTATAAACCGGAGTCACTGCTAGGCTGCAGACTGGCAATACTACTTTCCTACCACTCAGGAAGGCATAATTGCCTTGAACAATTCTCACTCTGAAGTCACAGCATAGCAGGGCGAGGGTGCCATCCGCATGAACTAGATTATCAGGAAGCACCACCATAGCATAATAAAATAATAATAATAATAATAATAATAATAATAATAATAATAATAATAATAATTTTTTATTTATATCCCACCCATCTGGCTGGGTTTCCTCAGCTACTCTGGGCGGCTCCCAACAGAACATTAAAAATACAATAAAACATCAAACATTAAAAACTTCCCTAAACAGGGTTGCCTTGAGATGTCTTCTAAAAGTCAGATGGTTGTTTATTTCCTTGACATCTGGTGGGAGGCCTTTCCACAGGATGGGCGCCACCACCAAGAAGGCCCTCTGCCTGGTTCCCTGTAACCTCACTTCTTGCGTGGAGGGAATTGCCAAAAGGCCTTGGGAGCTGGACCTCAGTGTCCGGGTAGAACGATGGCAGTGGATACGCTCCTTTAGGTATACTGGGCCAAAGCCATTTAGGGCATCCCTTTAGAATCCTTGCTATTTCTACCATCTAAAAAGACCCTGATGTTGGGAAAGATGGAGGGCACAAGGAGAAGGGGATGACAGAGGACAAGATGGTTGGACAGTGTTCTCGAAGCTACTAAAATGAGTCTGACCAAACTGCAGGAGGCAGTGGAAGACAGGAGTGCCTGTCGTGCTCTGGTTCATGGGGTCACGAAGAGTCAGACACGACTAAACAACAAAAATACCTTCAGTGTCTTTCACCCACAAGGAAAGCATCTGGTCCTACCTTCAGGGGCATTCTGAGGCTTTCCACTCAGTCGCAGGATTTTTGCCTCTTCTACATCAAAGCCATTCAGGTTCATTGCCCAGGCCTTCTGATGCTCCTTGGGTTGGAAAAGCAGTCCCATTAAAAAAATAAAAATGAATTAGTAGTTTGTCATACAACAGGAATGGAAAACCTATTATCCCTCCAGATGTTGCTGACCTCAAATTCCCATCAGCCCTAGCCACATGCCATGCTGGCAGGGACTTATGGGAGTTTTGAGTCCCATAACATCTGGAAGGCCAAAGGTTCCCAGCTCCCTTGCTCTTACAGTATAGACAGCTAAGCAATTATATGCCTGCAGGCTGACATGAGCAACAAGAGCCAAATCAGAGCTGGAAGGTTTGTATGGCATAACATCTTACCTCATCGTCACCCACACAAGCCAATATACTGTAAAGCAGGAAGCAGGTGAAGATTTGTCAGTCTTCTGTAATTTTATCCGCTAAACACCACCATCCTAAGATTGGAGATAAGAGTAAAGGGCAGCATTTCCATCCACCCTCACTGGCACTGGAGGGGGCATGAGGAGAAATGCTACCTTTTACCTAAAAACTCTGATCTTGGATGTGATGCTTAACACTAAGATTGGATATACAATCTCTCTGCATGAACTTAAGAGATCCTCTCTAAAGAGCTAGCAGAGGTGCAAGCATACATGTGTGCTACCTGCTTGTGACAAGGGAGAGAAGAGGCACATGCATTTTCTCTCTTGTGGAATTTGTTTGGTTTGCCCTTCCTACTGCTAGAAAGCAACCCCTGGAAATGTGGACAAGTTCAAATCCAATCTTTGGGCTGAAATAGGCTCTCCTGCCCTGTATCACATAGCTTGAGTTATTTACTTAGCTACTCATAAATCACAGCCTAGGATTGTGTACTGGTCATTCTTGATTTTGTAGCTAATATGAGCAAAATGGCCTGTATAATAGCTGGGTTTCAGAAATCTAGCATGTATTATCACCTGTCTCTTTACAGCTGCTAACCTACTGTCAGGAAGCCAGCTTTGCCAATTATTGGGTGTCAATATCTCCCTGTACCATTTCTATATGGCTTGCACGAGGAACAGTTCTTTAATATCACAAACTCACCTTCTTGGTGGGAGTATCATCAGAGGACTCCTCTTTTGTCAAGAGGAAGCTGGCTACATCCATTTGCATAGCGCTGCGATTAGGAATGTATCTGTCCCCTCCAGTTTTGTTTGGAGTGTTTTGTGCTTTAGAACCAGACTTGCCTACAAGATGGAGAAACAGCAAAAAATCTATTGCATCTATTGATAGATAAGTTTTGATTCATAGAAAGGAGTACTTCTGTGACTATTCCACAGTGCCATCAAGGGATGTACAGTGGTGCCTCGCAAGACGAAATTAATTCGTTCCGCGAGTTTTGTTGTCTTGCGATTTTTTTCGTCTTGCGAAGCACGGTGTCAGGAAAGTTTTGGAAAAGCTTCAAAAATCACCAAAGTCTTTAAAAACCTCAAAAAAGGCTACCACACCGCGTTCTATGAGTTGCTCCTCGAAGTCAAGTCGCAACTGTATTAACGGTGTTAAGAAAAAGGAAACAAACTTGCAAGACGTTTCCGTCTTGTGAAGCAAGCCCATAGGGAAAATCGTCTTGCGAAGCAGCTCAAAAAACAAAAAACCCTTTCGTCTAGCGAGTTTTTCGTCTTGTGAGACATTCGTCTTGCGGGGCACCACTGTAGTGGATAGGCCACTCCCAACATCTAGTTGGGGGAAAACCACAAGACAAGCTAATGACATATGCTAGGTCAACCCATAGCCTCAAACATTAAGATGTGTCCTCACCCTCATAAGATACAACAGGAGTCTTACCTGGTGTCTTGGAGGGGGTCTTGCTTGTGCTGTGAGGTCTGTTAGCTGGCTTCATGGGTGAAGGAGCTGTAGCATCTGGGGTATGTCCAGAGCTGGCGGCAGCAGCCTCCTTGGCTTTGCGCTGCCATCGGGCAGGAGGGACATTGGGAATAGGGGCATCTAGCTTCAACAGCCCGTGCAAGTCACTCTCAAACAGGAACTGTGCCATGTGAATAGGGCGCTGTGAGGATAAAGCCAGATAAAATAAATAGCAGCTGCAAACAAAAGGCCAACAGAGACCATGCAATACACATCTGCAGTAGGGTTGGGTGAGCACGCGTGTTATTCCCCATTCCCAGTCAGTTTGGCCTAGCCCTAAGCTAGCAAGTCTAAATTCGGATCATATGGAGGTTCACACATTTGAATGCTCCTCTATATAGAAAGCTGCGTTTTTCAAGAAAGGCCATATTGCACCCCATTCCCATCAAAATTTACTTTTCTGAATGCAAAGGAACCCCCCGACTCTGCGCCCCATGCAACAGCATCGACCCATGGGAGCCTCCACCTGAAGACACAGGTTCTGCATCTAAGTGGAAACGACGTAGCAATAAGGAAGTTTCTTCGTACTTTACGACCCCCGGAGGTTTCCTGAAAGGGTGCACTGCTTTTATAAGATGCCTTGCGACCCCAGCCGTTTTCAACGGCGGCACTAAAAAGAGTGGCAGGGGTACCTTCTTTCTATCTCGGCGTGGTCTACTGCACCACCCATCCACCCAGCCCCAGTCCCGGGAAGCTCCCCGTGTAGGGTGGGCAGCCCCACCCCGGGCCACGCGGCGGAGATGGGGGGCAGGAAAAAGCCCTACAGGCGGCGAGGAGATCGAGGGAAGCCAGGCGGGTGCGGAGAGGCTCCAAGAGCCACAGCAGCGACGCAGCGAGCCGCCTAGAGGCAAACAAACCGGACTCACCTTTTTTCTCGATCTGGAGGAAACTCTGCCGAGCCCTTCCGCCATTCACGATTTAAATTCGCCTCTCCGAGCAGCGATTGGCCGTTTCGAACGCGCCGGCTGCCGGGAAGCCGAGGCCAACGGGCAGCCTTCGTCTCTCTCATTGGCTCTCCGACGGCGAGGAGGCGGGGCTCTGCTAGGGCAGGTCTCTGGGAGGGAGCCGTGCGGCTCCATGGATAAAGCAGGGGCGTTTTCCTGAGCGCGGGCGCTTCCCATGATGCCTAGCGGCGGGGTGAGGAGGAGGGAGAGAAGAGGGCAGCGGGGTTGCCATGGCGCCGGACGCCGCAGTAACGTTCCAAAATTCCAACCGAGGCTTGGAACCGCACGTCCGCTACGGCTCAGTCGCGAGAGGGCCGCGGAATGTTTCGCGCGTGCGCATCGCCCGCCGAGGCATCCCGGGCGGGTGCGTGTGGTGCGGTCAGAGCTCCTTCCCTAATGAGCCGCCTGCGTCTGCGGCTGAGGACTCTGAGCAACGTGGTGGAATTCGTAGGGCGGATCCTGCCCAACTCTCCAATTTATACAGGGCCATTCGGGAAAGTGATTGCCTTTGGTCGTCTCTTCTTTCCCCCACCCCCCGGGGGAAAAATGCAACAGGAGAAAGCTGCCTTGTATTGACTCAGGCCGTTGGGCCACCTTGCGCAGTACAGTGGTACCTCGGGTTAAGAACTTAATTCGTTCTGGAGGTCCATTCTTAACCTGAAACTGTTCTTAACCTGAAGCACCAGTTTGGTTAATGGGGCCTCCTGCTGCCGCTGCTGCACAATTTCTGTTCTCATCCTGAAGCAAAGTTCTTAACCCGAGATAATATTTCTGGGTTAGCGGAGTCTGTAACCTGAAGTGTATGTAACCCGAGGTACCACTGTACTGGTCTACACTACTGGCAGCGGCTCCTCAGAGTTCGAGGACGAAGTGTTTTCCCAGCCCAACGTGAATTCGCAACAATTGAACCAGGGACCTCTTGCATGCATCGCATGTGCTCTACCACAGGAACGCTTCCTGAGAGCCAGGGGTGGCAACTTGACTAAAATACTGTGGGGGGCTTAGGTAAGCCCCACCCCACCTAATCAATCACATGATGCAGCACACGCCCACCATTTGAATGGCAATGCCCATCGACTTGGGAGGAGTGCAAAGGGACCTCAGCCCCTAGGAGTTGGTTCCTGTGCCGAGAGCTCACTAAAGAGATCCTCAGGACAGGCTCCGACTTTTCAACAGGGAATGCCACCCCTCAAAGTTCTGAGTTGCACCACCTATTAAGACAAAGCTGCAAGGATAGTAGCAGAGCTTAGCCAAGATTGTCAAGCACTGGCACTTATAAATCTGTCTGCCCCTTACTGCCCCTGTAGCAGTGAGGGTTAAATGCTGCATTTGATCTCTAGTACAAGATGTGCTTGACTTCTGACCTTCAAATGCCATCAAGTACCTACTAGACTAGTAACTAGAGGGTTCCATGCCTGTGGAATAAAAACAACAAAGACTGCTGCGCTTTCAACTCTGGCCTGGGAACCCAACTCTGGCATCACACCTCAAAAAAACCAGAGTCTTGTCCCCAACCTTGAGTAGACTGGGGAAGATTGCAGGCTGCCTTGTTGAGGAAGATCTGAATAACCAGTTGTGCAATGCATGCTGTGATCCACAAATTGCTTAAATCCAGCTGTTTGCATTTAAACTAACAGGCCTTTTGATTTTAACAGTAGACAGACCTGAAGTGCAAGAAAGTCAGTTTGAGCATTAGTGATATGGTTAATTGCTGGGAATAAATGTAAGCTCTTATGCTTTGCACTAAATTAGCCTCTACGGTTGGAAGTGGGATAATATTGGCCAGGATAGATTGCTCCCAGAATGTTAGGCTTGACACAAACAGACCAATGCTTTTTAAGGTGTTGTGCGGTGCAAGACTGGTTATTTTCAGTGTAAGCAATTTGTAATCTCATGAAGTAAAACCTCTTCAGAGCCAATGGGATTTTATTCTTTACCTATAGTATAATCACCAACACAGACTGTACAAAGCAATATACAGGGAAGAACAAGGTAGTATATACATGTCTGAAGGCGAAATGCTAAGCTCAGCCACACCCTTACATTTTAAGAGGCGTTTGAGCAATGAGTCCCTTTGGAAAGCCCTGTGTGTTATGTTTCAAAACCATCTCATCCTGAATACTCTTGCAAAAACTCCACCTCCTACATATTTCCGTGGCTTTGCACTGAGGGGACCACAGTGAGTGTGCTTTTACAAAAGTTGCACTACTAAACATTATTCTATGCACTAATACCTGGTCACAATGCAAATGCCAGTAATTATAGTGACTCCCCGGCTGTAGGAGAGTTGTGGCTCGTGATGTAAAATGAAGTCAAAGGCAGAATAGATTAAGTTGATTTTTACAGTGTGGCCTATCAACATGATGTGAGTTACCACATTAAGACTAAGTAGCCACAGATTATATGCATTTCTATGCTCACCACGTATTGCTGTGATTGGCTCTCATAATCGGCATAACATCCCATGCAACGGCCAGTTTACTTCTCCATGTTGTGGAAAGTCCTAAATGGCTTTTTGCAGCTATCTCTGGCTCTCGTGCTATAAAAATCAAATGGGTAAATCAGTAGGGTGTAGTTTCTTAGGAATTGCACTGCATTTGGAAATATATATGATGGGCCTTGAGTACCAGTTACCATGTGGGTATATCTCCCAATCAGGTTTTACTTTTATCCCTCAGCCTAATGCAATCAGCTGCTAAGGACAGGAAACAGATTCAATGTGCAGGAATTGGCAAAATGCCTTCCCTGCAGCAGCTGAGAATATCTTCTGCAAAAATCTACAGAACCACATCATTTCTTGTTGCCACCCTCTAATGAGCATGTACAGTCAGCCCACAAGCAGGTAAGACTGGTTTGATATGTGTGTGGCAGACACAGACTCGTCCCCAGAAGTTTCCCATCTTCTTTCCTCTTTTGTGTCAGGAGCCAAAAGTGGTGTGCTGAACAAGGTGAAGATACTTAGCTGGACCTTCAGTTCCGAAGTTATGTGTAGATCATGTTCCAAGGGCAGTGAGAGCGTGTCATGTCCATCATCAGTGACACCAAAATACTCATTTTCATTATTATTCCCTTGGGGATTGCTAGGACTTGGCACCATGTAGTACAAGTGTGAAGAAGCCTGGGTGTCCCTTTCTGTCTGGTGCAGCTGAGTACTATCTAGGAGAGGGCTACTGCTACGTGTTTCCAGGGGTATCTCAGACAGGACTTCCAGCAGGCAAGTCAAAGGTGTGTCCTCTAAAGTTTTGTTGCAGAAGAAAGCATTCACCTGGAAGATGGGAAGGAAGCAACATCAGAAACACAAAAATGTCCCTGGGCTTCACCCTCTCCAATCTACAGTGTGGAGGTAAATGTGTACATGCATACTTATCTCTGTGTACATGTTAACACTCCTATTACAAAATACCTGGGGGCACATATTTGCCATCCCAACTTCAGACAGAAAATCTCCCTGGGGAGAGGATAGCTGACAGAAGCAACATCAGCATGAGATTTTGTTATGGGAATTAATGCAATTCTGCTGGAAACTATAAGAAATAAGGCAGAGAGAAATGTCAGTTTCATGGTTCTGTATTTATAGCCCTCTTTGTCACTGTTAGATACCCTATTTTGGTGTATTCTCACTCGCCACGTTAAAATGACTCTTAATGCTGCTTCAGACAAAGTATGCTGTCTCTTAAACTTCCACTATGACAACATTTACAAATCACAATTCAGGATTTATAAATCTGCATCAAGGAAAAGACTAATTAGAGTTATGAAACTTATGCCTGATGTTTTCATGTCAGTCATGAAGCCTTGCAAACTTGAAGCAGGCTCCCATCAAAACAGAACTGGAAGACAGTAAGGCAGCCATACTGTTCACCACCTTTAAAAATGATTACTCTGGTCTCCTGTCCTATCCACCAACAACATTGGTGTTGGTGCCTGTATGGAAGAGGAAGGCCTCACCTGGTGCTTTCCATTGTCCTCAAGGAATCCATCCAGGATGTGGTGAAGGTCTGGGATGGGCGGCCAGAGCTTTTGTTTCAGACTGCTTAACAAGGAACAATGAGCATGTGAAATTCAGGGAACCCAGCTGATCTCAACAGAAGCAAATCTGCCTCTATCACAGCCCCATCCCAAAGTGTGGTTTTTTGTTTTGGTCTTACACAGGGGTCAGCAACCTTTTTCAGCCGTGGGCTGGTCCACTGTCCCTCAGACCATGTGGTGGGCCGGATTATATTGGGGGGGGGGGTAATGAACGAATTCCTATGCCCCACAAATAACCCAGAGACGCATTTTAAATAAAAGCACACATTCTACTCATGTAAAAACACCAGGCAGGTCCCCAAAATAACCCAGAGATGCATTTTAAATAAAAGCACACATTCTACTCATAAAAGCACGTTGATTCCCAGACCATCCGTGGGCCGGATTGAGAAGGTGATTGGGCCACATCCGGCCCCCAGGCCTTAGGTTTCCTACCCCTGGTCTTACATCAACCCCAGTCCACCCCAACCCTGAGCAATTTGAAAGAACCCTACTATTGTAGCTAATAGTAGCCTAATCATGGCACCACCGGTGGGGTGAGGTGAGCTTTCAATGTTGAGGGTGATAGCTGGGGAGGGGAGTTAATTCTCCCCAGCTTTAAACCTCCTCCCCCAGTAGAACCTCCTCTGCAATTAGGTTTGAACAAAGTCTACTACTAGACTAGAGCTAATAGAGGGCTTTTTTCATGCCTAATTGCATCAGGGGAGGGACATTTTGCAAACAGGAATGGAAAAAGTCCTCTCTTGGCTCCAATAGGAGACTTTGCTCAAACCTAATTGTTGCAGGATATGTGTATGTGAGTGAACTTCCTGGATGCATGTGTACAAACGTCCTTTCCAGCTGCACTCTAGGAAGATATCTCTGATGTGGGAGGCAGGGGAGCAAAAATGGTTTTTTCCAAGCCTAATTGCTGGTGAAGGTGGGAGTGTGTGTGTTTACTATACATTCATGTGCATGGTTGTGATTATTGTCTGTGCATGGTGTCCATAACAGTTTCTCCAATTTGCAACTAGCTCCCAAAATAAAACTAAGTATTGAAGGTGAATGCTAGATGATGTAAATTTACCTGTGAATGGACAGGAAGATGCAGCCCAGCCCCAATACAAGCCCTGCACAGAGCAACAGAGCAGGTGTCACATTTAAGATGGTTGAACCTAGGGAAGATACAAAGGGTGAAGCTGTGTTACCAAACTATGTCAGCTCTTTTCTAAATGCCCATTTGGGCCTCAGGGGATGCAGAGGTACGCATAACCCTAAACGTTTTGTGAATTTAAGTTTGGCCTCTTTGAGGGGCAGTATTTCAATATGAGTAGGAAAATGAGAGTACCCCTAAACATTTCTTTTTAGAAAAAAAACACTGCCTGTATCCAACCCTACATTTCTATTTGTGGTCTCTTACCTGAATCAGGTGGGACATCAGTGCACACATGTTCTGACCACACACTCCAGTTCCCTTGGAACTTCTGTCCATCTGGCTGAGCACGAAGCTGAAGGCAGCAGTGGCCCCTGGCTGCCAGATGAATTTCACTGCTGTTTGAGTACTGCACCTGCAGAGTCTGCCCAGAGAATAGCCCCATTAGGTGTGCTTAGCTGGTTAGATTCACATCCAGAACCTAGAGCAGTTGTGCTATCTGGGTCAGAGCTGTGAGACTGCTTTTGCTCTGTATTTGCTGGTCCTCAAGCATCACTCATCTGATCCCAGTACAAACTTCTAACATGGGTCTCTTTCTCACACTCACTCCCCCACTTTGTGAAAGGCTTTGTTTGTGTTGAAAAACTGGAGGATGTAGCATCTTTAAGTCCCTAACTTTTCCCATCTGGCTGATTGCCTTGAATTCATAAGCCAGATATGGCAGTATGGCATGTGACACTGTCCTTGAAGATGGTCCGCAAATTGCAACTAGGGCAAAAAAAAAACAAAAAAACAAAAAACAAAAAACAAAAAAAAGCAGCATCTCTTGGTTTTTTCATGAACTTGCCAGAAATCCTGCTGCCAGAAGACAGCTCTACAAGGGTTGAGGGCAATTGTATCAGAAAGTTCACAAACCTCTTTGGAAAAGCCTGGCATGTTGATCAAAGGCTTTTTAATGACAAAATGGAGCAGTGGAATTATAAAAGATAATTGACCTGGGTTGCTTCCAGACAACCTGTTTATTTAGCATTCTCTCTGAATTGTTTACAGCAAGTATCTTCAACCTTATCAGACTCAGGACCCACTTTTAACCCCAAAATGCATTTGAGAACCCATTTCTTAATCTTTTGCCATATATTTGCAAGGTGGGAGTGCTCTTGTTGTGACCCACCTTGGATCAGTCCATTGTCAACTAAAACAGCCTTTCTCAACCTTGAGTCCCCAGATGTTCTTGAACTACAACTCCCCTCATCCCTGACCATTGGCCACACTGGCTAGGAATCATAGGAATTGTAGTTCAACATCTTTGAGAACATTGAGAAAGGCTGAACCGCAGGGTCCTGACCTACCAGTTGAAGATCAGTGATTTACATGGAGGTTAGATGATATTAGCTATTTATTGAATATTCATCCCAATTTGTTTGCAGAGAGGTCAGATGACACTGTATCAAACAACTGTTAGCCCACCCTTTCCAGCACACCAAATTCACTTGAACTGTGCAACTTGATTTTGCCAGTATGTGATTGCATCTCACCCCAAAACGCTGAACAGGCTGGAGGAACTGAGTGAAAGACCAAGGGCACCATAGACTGGAAGATGGAAGTTTGGGCCCTGTTGGGTGAGGCAGGATCAGGTGAGCTCCTTTATATATAATTGGCTACTTCAGAAGAACTGGGTCAGAACCCCATAGCCACTCTATCTGAGCTGCAAAAATAACATGTTCTATAAAAGCTGTTTTATAGCCTTAGCTCTTTTCTGTGGTCTCACATGCCTCAGGACATGTATAAACAGAGATCAGTTTGGTGACTGAACATTCCAACAATGACACACATCCCTTCAGCTTGTGCTTGTCTCCTAGACCAATGGTGATGGCTGGGGGTGGAGCATAATTCATGCTATTGACACTGATTCATTGCCTTCCACTGAACTCATTACATTTTGTCTATAGCTTAAAAGTGAAGAGCCCAGCACTGCACACAGTAATCCAGATGAGGTCCTGGTGCAAAATAAAGTGGAGCTATTGCTTCTCATTTTGGAAACTATGGCTCTATTAATGCAGCCTGCAACTGGATTAGCCTTTCTTTCCTTTCCTTTTTTTCAGCTGTTGCCAGGGAGTGTTTCCTGGGAAAAGCTATGTGTTTTTATCAAAGGCACTTCCCTTATGTTTCCAGTTGTGCTCTAGTACTGAAAGGGGAAAAAAGGGTATCTAATGCAACAGATGTGTGGTCCTAATACTCTCTCATGCATTCCTCATACATTTTTATATTACCTTCCATTTTGAGATGTCTTGTTCTGCATACTGTATCTGATACACCATATGTTCAGCTAATTCTTCCAGTGGTGGTGCCCACTCCAGCTTTAGCACACCTCTGTCTACAGTGACTTGCAGGATGCTTGGTGGGGCAGTGAGTACTGTAATCAGAGGGAGAGAGATGGCTGGTCAAGTCAGCTCAGTTTGCAGAAGCGGCAGAGGCCCAATGCAGTGCAAACAGCACTATACACCGCCTGATGCTCCTGCTCTTCAGGACAGTTTGCTACCCCCAAAATGCAGACTGACAGCAGCCATGGTGCCGTGGCCCAGACATGTTGGAGATTCTTACCAACATGGTGCATTTGGAATGGCTCTTTCAAGTAGTTGACTTCTTGCTGTCCCTGGCTGAGAATCACCAGGACAGAGATATAACTTGTGTTGCTAGGCTGGAAGGTGCATGTCTGGTTATGGCGATCATAGTGGGGCTTAATCTCCTCTTCTTTCCCCTCACACTTCTGCCAGGTTTGCATTCTGGAAACCAAGAGTGAGGATGGAGTCAGCTATATCAACAGAAGCTATGTCCACACAGAGGCATTATCTTGCAAACAGGTCATTTGAAGCTCATTTTTTCTTTTTGCATGTATGGTTGGCTCACAAATGCCCGCACACTCCAGTTTCCTCCCAGTCAATAGATTCATTGCTATTTTGGTGCTTGCCGTATGCATTAATGGGCAGAGCCTGATGAAAAATACCCAGGATTTCTTTTTTGTCCCTCCTCTCAATCATTCTTCCTCCTCTGCCTCCACTACCTTTTTACTTCTTACACAGGTACTTGCGTACACATCTTTAAAAAAGAAAGTCCCTGGACATGTGCAAGACCACATAGGCAAAAGTGACCCACCTCATTTCCCTGCTTGGTATGGGGTTGGACTAGATGATATGAATATTTGGGGGCAGCCTTGGGTGACTTCAGAGGCAAGGCTGATTCAGAGCTTTGCCTATTGTGGACATGTGAGAGTTGAGGGGGAGGCAGGGGTGTTTTGGAGGATGAACTGTGGACACCAGCAATCATAACTACGGCAGCAGGACAGCCCAGGATTTGGGGGCGGAGTGTTGTTGTGTCACCTTGAATTTCTGCTGTTCTCTTCTGCCCAGTACAATATGCTTTGAGAGGGGCCAGGTTCTGTGGTCTCCCACTTCCACCAGCAGTGCAATTGGCGTAGGTCAGGAGTGAAGCACTGCAGGCCAATTTCCTCTTGGCAGAACAGAGAGTGAGAGGAATCAGGAGTAAGACAGCATCTTTTAAATACAATGTGGAATTGTCATAAGAATTCTAAGGTGTCATAAATAAAACTTAAGTACATAAACCACATGCCTGAGATATTTCAGACCCCAAATATTTCTCTGCAGAAGGAAATACCATGGAAAAACCTTCCCCAATGGTTCTTTTCACTTACAAATCCTTCAAATTCACTCAAAAGAGCACACTTTGTTTATGAATAGGGGAGAGGTCTGTGACAATGGTTTCAGAAACTAGGGTACATACTATTTCACAAGATGGCCCCAACTGGCAAAGATAATGCAAGTCAGCAAGCATTATCAGGTATCTTGAGAAACAGGAGACAAGCCAAACTCTCAAATTTATGTTGTAGACTGCCTGTTTCTGTGACGGTTGTATGATGCTTTTGGGTGGTCTTTGGCTAAGGGGTTGTGCAATTTCTAAAGCCTTTAAAAGCTGTTATACACTTTTGTTCTAGGTCCTTACCTTCCTGCAGCGGGACAGGGGTGGGGGACTCTGTTGCAACAGTGACGATCTTGCTTGCTTGCTTGCTTGCTTGCTACTGGTTCCTGCCTCTACCCATTTCTTCCCAAACCAATCCTCTGCCTCCACACCACCCTGCCTTCATAGACAACACATGGACATCCTCTGCACCCTCACATTAAAGACAGATCCTGGCCTTCACCTGGCCACTGTGGCACACCCAAGATGGATGGCCTTTTCCTCCCTCTCAGTCTGCTCCTCTTTCCTCAGGCCCCTGTTCCTACCAAGGCCACCTCAGCTCCCCTTGCCTTACTAGAGATCAGCTACTACTGCCACTACCACCTCCCTGACGGAAATAAATGGTTGTTGCTTTTTGCACATATCAATTTATGTCAGCATTGGTGAAACAACTATTTACAATACAAAGAGACGGCTAAAATACGGTGGGGAAGGCATAGGTTCCACCCTGATGGCAACAGGTGCTCAGATATATGCCTCTAGGATTTCTGGTGCCTGGACACTTCTTTTTATGGGGTTCTATTTCTTAAAAGGAGCTGCCCAGATCTCCTTGGGGAGGAAGAGTGGGATAGAAATCTAATGAAAAACTTTATTGGGTCAAAATACAGATTACAACCGCAGTGAGATTTACCTTCCTCTGAGGAAGTCAGTGAAGATTCAGTTAGATACTCCTATTGCTCTTCATCTCTTATTTTGCAAGGGAGATGTATGCTGTTTTAATTAGTCCAGGTGCTTATTACCTTTCATAATTCAACAAGCATCTCCTGGAAGCATTTCATATATTACCTTTCATAGTTTAATAAGCATTTCTTTTTTGTGATTGGCATATTCTGGTGTTTGCTCTTTATTGTAAAGCAATAAAGCTCTGAAGATTTAACAAGTGCTTCTTGGAAGCATTTCATATTACCTCCAATGTCCCTCATTCTGAGAAATTGTGTCCCTCCAATGTCCCTCATTCTGAGGAAACCAAACCCCGGGTAAGCACCTGAAACAACTTGAAACTCTCACTGCTTGGAGATTGGGGTGGCGTGCAACAATATGTATGCAGTCATAGTGCATTGTTCGAAAGTAATGCAACTAAGATCCCCATGACAACTGTTTACCAAACAACAGGACACTTACCAGGGAGATGGGGTGTCTCTGCTAATACTACTGGAGACCATGTTCCCCAGAGCCCATCAAGAGAGAGGCCATCAGGCTTGGTGCGCACTTGGATGTGGTAGCAGTGCCCAGGGAGCAGGTCTCTGAGGCGGCATGTATGGCTGTTCTTCACTTCCATCTATGAGGGATGGAATCAGGCACATGTAAGGATTAGTGGAAGTAGTTTCCCCCGATAGCTCATCTGTTTGCAAATTGTTTAACAACAAGTGCTCATGAAAATTTAGCAACATTTTACTGCAAATTTCTCCCCTTTTACGCTGCTTCATTTGCATAATACACACATTTTGGCAAAGGTGTTTTCCCTTATCTAATGCATTTTTGTATGCTATTTTCAGTAATATGTGCATTTGTAGGCACATTTTATCCTAGTATTTGTGTTTTTGTACACACTATTTGGCTGGAGAACTGCACTGCAAAATTCAGAGAATTCTGAATTTGGAAGGATGTCTGTGTTTTCATAGGATCATAGAATTGTAGAGTTCAAAGGTTCGTGTAGTGTTGCAGAATGTGCAAAATAAGTAGGCTCACCTATAAATGCAAACCGCATTGAACTGCTCCTTCACCCCTACTTGATAGCCACAGAGCTTGGTGTCCTGCTTAGAGTTTTAGACACAGCCAGCTGCCCTGCAGGTGTCATACACCACAACCTCCCCTGCCCCATATAAGCCATACCCTGGATGGTGGCTCTGTGGAGCCTTCAGCACTGTAAAGAACCTCATAGGCCAAGAAGTCTGCATAGTGGAAAGGTGGGGGGGTCCAGGCTACGTGCAACTGTCGTGCCACTCCAGGCCACACCACTGTTACATTCATTGGTGGAGCAATCAGACCTAAGCATAGATAGACAATTGTGGGATTTACAAACGTAGATAGAAAACTATGGGATTTACAAACAAAGACAGATGAAGATATAATTTCAACACTTAAGTGGTGCAGTAAATATTACCATTGTTTCAATCTCTGAAGCAACAGTAAATCCCCAAGTAGTGTTCTAATAAATACATAATATGTGGATTTGTTACATTTCTCCTGTATATGCAATATATTTACAGTGGAATGCTTCTCTGTGTGGTAGTCACAACTGGGAGTGCAGGAATCTGCAGAGGCAAGCAAGAATGCTGGGGACTTGGCTGCGTCTGCTGCAAGGTTGCTTTCTTGGGACTGCAGCACGCAACAACAAAGCAGCAGAAAGGTGGGCTGCAGTTCTCCAGCTAGCAAGGGCAAGCTCTGGTGGTATGGGACAGGTATGTCAATCTAGGCATCCGCATTCTGGCCGGATGCACTACTTCTTAGCCTCTAGGAAAAGGGCAGCCATATGGACAGAGCCAAATGTAGAAATGAAAGTTTGCAAGAATTTGATGGTGTCACATCCTCAAGTGTGAAGCTTAAGTAGGTGTAACTTCATTTCTTATTTATGTGACCTCCACTTTATCCACCCTTCCCTTTGCCTCTGGCTTTCCTCCTCATGCTCAGATTTTACTGTGAGATCCTTAGGGCAGGCTCTGCTCCCTGATCCACCAGCAAGAGTTGTTTGGCTGGCAGGTGCCAGTGCCCCACCCCTTTGAACTTCCTTCCCAGGGAGATACATATGGCCTCATCCTCAGTACTGTTGGTTGTTGTTGTTTGCCAGGCTGGGGGCTGGATTAGGCAGAGGTGTCCCTTCACTCAGCTGTCCCCCTTTTGCCCTCTAAATGTGTGTGCAGACAGGAAGCTTGCTAATGGTATATCTGTGAGTGGTGGAATCCTGATGCAGTGATGGCTGTACCACTCAACAAGCCCTGCCAGTGGTGGGTGGGATTTAGGACCATGTCCTAAGGATGACACCTGAGATACATATTTTCAGGAGCCATCACATGTTTTGTGATTGTTAAGTGTTTAAAAATTGTTTTTAATGTCACGCCACATTTCCTTGCTTCTCAAATCCGAAGGAAGGCTTACCAACAGACGCCACAGAGAGATCCTGAGAGCGAGTGGTGTGATTACTAATGGTGTCTAACACCTCGATGTGGAGTTCTGCAAAGAGCAGAATATCCTGATGGTTCCTGGGGAAGATGCAGACATGGCGCCAGCCTCCATCACTGTGCTTTGCTGACCTCAGAGTGCATTCTCGGCTTCTGTCTCTGTGGAGATGAAGAGAGTGGGCAGTGGGAAACCTCAAGGAGCTGCAGTATTCTTCTACTGGAAACTTTCCAGACAGCCTGGACTATGGATCATAGCTATGTATAAAAACCTCTCACCCTTTGTATGTATAGAAGAAGCGCCGATATGCCCCATCCACATGTGCTGGTTCATCCCAAAAGCAAGTGAGATCCTCAAAAGTGCGAGAAAAGCAGAAGATGTCCTGAGCTGTTTCAGCCAATAGATCAGCCTCTGTGTGGGGAGAGAAAAAGAAAGAAAGAAAGAAGGAAAGACAGAAAGACAGAAAGACAGAAAGACAGAAAGACAGAAAGACAGAAAGACAGAAAGAAAGAAAGAAAGAAAGAAAGAAAGAAAGAAAGAAGCTTGCATAAGTCTTCAAGCTGAATAGGGTGACAATTGTAACCACAAATACCCAAAGTCATCTGGACTGTGAGATGAGAGGAAGCAAGTGCATGGCAAATAGAACTGTGGTCATAGAGATTAATACAAGTGTTTGTACAAGCACAAGCTGTAAGAAATGGCCAGTAAGTCACCACAGCCTGTCACGGGTTGTGCTTCTCTCCAGGGCTCCAGTCAGCTTGGAATAAGAGTTTTATAGCCATGCTCAAGTCTTTGGGTGTGAGGAAGTTTCAGAAGGGGAGAAGGCACCACTCCTGTAGGGCCTTTCTTCAGTGTGCTAAGAAAATCAGGTAGTGCATGATGTGAAATGCTTCTTCACTTTTGGACAGTTCCAGGCCAGATAGACCAATAGTTTGGCCTACTCTAATGAAACTTCTTATGTTTCTAGGAGCCTAACTACACACGATGAAACAAAATAATTTTTTCCCCTTTCCAGTAGCACCTTAGAGACCAACTAAGTTTGTTATTGGTATGAGCTTTCATGTGCATGCACACTTCTTCAGATACACTTAGTTGGTCTCTAAGGTGCTACTGGAAAGAATTTGTTTTAAAAAAATTGTTTTGACTACGGCAGACCAACACAACTACCTACCTGTAACTACGCATGATGCTAATGGTTTCTCTAACATTGTTTTTTTAAAAAATTGCAAGTGCCAAGCAGCAATGTTCATTGGGAACACAGCATGCTGGGGTGGTGGTGGTGAAATTTAACCCTTCTCCCCTTAGTGATTACAACAGAATTTTCCCCACTCCATGCTACAGTTAGCCTTGGGGGGGGGGGGGCAGAGATCCTGTTTGCCAACACATGGGTGAGGTAGCTATGATAATGGGGAGGGAAGGGATATAAAATCAAATATCCTTATCAAATGCATGACAGAATTTCCAGAAGACACACTGCAGTGGAGAGAAATGTGTGTTAGGCTGTGTACACATCACTGGCTTGAAATGCAACTAGGTGGCTCTTTTTCTCAATTTGGTTCAAAGCAGGTGTGTGGGAAAATGCACCAAAACACAGTATTTATTTCATAACAAACCACAAGAGAGATACGGATTGTGGATAATGTGGGCTTTGCCTCTTCCCAAACAAGCAGTGGGAGTATAATGATGACTGCAGAGCAAATGGGGTGAGGGGTGGGGGGTTCATACAGTCTTAGAAGCTGACAAACTAGTTTCTGTTGAGGAGAACGGCTGATGATCTAGATAAAAGTTAGCCACATGAAGGGATCAAATAATGTTGGTTAATTTTGAATTAAGTGGGTGTGGGGTGAGGTGCAAGAAGTTGCTCAATAAAGGTGGGGGGCTGGCTGTGGTTATTCAAAGTGCACCTCCACGCTCTCATTCTTTGGCACCAACCTGAATGTTTGGGTGCAGTTCTCTGAATAAGTACGTACCAGGTAACATGCAAAGACCCTGCCCTGCATCTTGGGGTGGGTGGGTGGTGCAGCCTGCAGTCACTGGCCCTGTTATGACCCCCTTCTGCCGTGAAGCTTAGTGGCTCATTAAAATTCCCCCCCCAACAGTATTAATTTTCTCTATAATGCAAGAATGAGGACCTGTTGTACTCCACCTCCCATTAGTTCAGCCAGCATGGCCAATGTTTAGGGCTGATGGGAGTTGTAGTCCAACAACCTGGCCATAGGTTCCTCATCCCTTCTATAATGTATTTTCATTTTTGTACACCACACATCCATCTAACAGTACTGATTTTCTTAACCCACAAATGCAAACGGTACTGACCCTAAATGTTGTCATTCTGTTTCTGTTTTTTTATGTGAACATCCATATTGGCCACACAGTTGTTTGAGTGGGTTGGGAAAGGATTAGGGAAAGGGGGAGCTAATGATTACCACCACCCCAAAGTATTTGCTGCCAGGAAGTGTTCACAAACATCCCAAAATAGCCATGTGGTTTTGTGGCAAACTTGGGGCGGGGGGAGCAGCTTCCTGTCCCAGGGAGATAGAACTCCCAGTGACAGTGGGAGGAAGCAAGATAAGGGAGCAAACTACACATTATACGCAAATGCAATGAAAACAATGACTTTAAAAAAAGTAGTCTCAAGACGCTAAGATTTTGAGTGGAGAAGTAACAGGGTTCATTAACCCATCCCCACGAAAATAATTCACTAGCTGCTTTTCCCTCCCACAGTGTTTCAGGAGTGTCTTATAAGGGTAAATATTGTATCTAGAATCCCAGTGAGAAAGGAAAGCAGGAGACTATGGGACATGCATTGACTGGAAACAAAGCAGTATAGGTTCACCATGACACTTTTGCAGGCAGAATCATGGGTAATGACAAATACACAATAAAAAGGACATCTGGAGGGAGCCCTAATTTTAAAAGATTTGAGAGGGAAACAAAGAAATCAAGGGGATCAATAATTCTGTAGGAACAAACAATGCAAGAAGGTAAAATGAATTATACCATCAGAATTAAGGGTTCGGGAAGTAACACTGCAGGACATAGGATATCTGTGAAATCTGAATACTATACAGTGGTACCTCAGGTTAAGTACTTAATTCGCTCCAGAGGTCCGTTCTTAACCTGAAACTGTTCTTAACCTGAAGCACCACTTTAGCTAATAGGGCCTCCTGCTGCTGCTGTGCCGCCGGAGCACGATTTCTGTTCTCATCCTGAAGCAAGGTTCTTAACCCGAGGTAATATTTCTGGGTTAGCGGAGTCTTTAACCTGAAGCGTATGTAACCTGAAGCGTATGTAACCCGAGGTACCGCTGTATATATTTAGTCAATAATTTTACATCTTACCCTTAAACAATTTGAGGTTTATGATTCATGCTAAGTCAAAGAAGAATTTCTTTAGATTTTGGTTTCTGTCCTTGTAGTATTTCTAACAGTATCATATCCATCAGCAAAAGCTGAAAAGCTCACTGATCAAGCGGTTATGTGTATCTGCTTATGAGCTATTCAAGTTTTGAACATAGACAGCACTCTTGGTCAGTGTCTTTTTTATGTCCCTGTCCCCCCACCCCGGTGCCCCCACAGAAGAAGGGAGGAAACACAACCACTCTATACAAAGGACATTGAAGAATAACGGGTGTTGGAAAAACAAACCTGAATTCTAGTCAGATCTTGTTTCTCCCTAATTGAGAGCTGTGGTGAGGAAAATTCTCATCATCTGGAAAGACTGCACTTAATAGCTGATCCTAGTAAAGAACTGCATTGATCTGGACAGGAAACAATTTGGCACTTTCGGTACCCACATTCACTTTGAGCCTTCGTAACCTATTCCATCTTTCCACATACCAATGTTCCTTGCTCTTCTGTTGACTGGTGGCCCTGAATAATGTACAGAGGAAACGCTTTGGTGGAGGTGTGCAGGTAGATCTCTGAGGCTGTGAATATACCATACATGTTAAGCACAGGACTTTCCCCAAAGAATCCCGGGAACTGTAGTTTATCTCAACAGAGCTACAATTTTCAGCACTTATAGTTCTGGGATCTATAGTTTTCTGTGCTGGGCCTCGTCCTGGCATAGGACATGAAAGGGTTTTCTCCTAACCCTCCTTCTGCAGCAGCCAAGGTGGACCTTGATCCACAAGTATGGAAGAGCTTCATTTATTCCAAAGTTTCCTGATCCCACATGGTACAGTCCAGAGTTATGTTTTAATAAGGGCATGGTAGAGAATAGTTTGAAAAGAGTGTCTTCTTTCATCGCTGCATTGTGAGAAGCCTTGCCTGATGACATCTGCATGCCACAGTGATCAAAAGCCTAGAGGGCATTTTTGATCAGAAATTGGAAACCCTAATCCAGGAAAGCTGGTTGTTGTGGTGCTTCCAGAAAGCCCCATCCCATCCCCCCTGCCCAGATGCCTTTCGTCCACAAGAATGTTCACCTGCCTGGCTTTCCTAATGAGGTTTCTAGGGCCACAAAAAAAGTAACAAAAGCCATGCTTCATCCTCACCTTTTCCCCTAAACCAGAGCTTTCCAAATTGTGTCGCGACACATTAGTGTGTCGGCTGCAGCGTGTAGGTGTGTTCTGCTAATGTACCCCAAGCTCCTCCCAGGGCAGGAAAGGGGCTAGTTTAATCTCTGGTTTGCTAGTAAAACTGAATGACTGTGTTGTGAAATGAAGAATGTCTAAAAAGTATGTTACCAACATGAAAAGTTTGGAAAGCTCTGCCCTAAACCATGGACAGTAGTAGCAGTTTGTAATCTTACCTTCATCTGTGATGTAGACACAGTTCAGCACAGGCAAAGAGATGAGCAGGAGTATGGCAAGCAGTGGCCTCACCAGGCACAGAGGAACTGCCATCCTACTGGAGGGTACATCCAGGATCAGACCCAAGTCAAAATATTGTCCCTCCGCACTGCTGGTGTCGACAGTATATGCTCTGGCAGAACATTGGACACATGGATACATCAGTGGCCTGCACTCCTGCTGAGGTAGCAGACAGGGACTGCTTGGCTTTTTGTTCCAGTGAACGTAAGCTCTGAACCTTTGTTGCTGGACCTGTGCAAGGGAAGCTTATCTGGGAAGTGCCAGGCCAGCTGCTCAGGAAGCCTGGGTAAAGGCCTCCTCCAGTCCTGGGCCCCACCACTTCCCCAGCCCAAAACCACTGCGCCATGGCCTGCAAGAGTGGCAGCATTGGCTGGAGGCTGCTATGATCAGATAGGCAGTATGTCTTGCCCTTGTGGTGGTGGTTCTTAAGGACAGGGCCTTTGGGCAGGAAGCACTGGATGTCGTAGAGGACTGGCAGGAGCTGGCAGTGCTCTCAGAAGAATAGTCTGTGAATGTTGTGAATTGTGGGGTGGGTGCTCCAAGCAAATGAGGGTGGCTCTGGTCTGGGAATTCGAGTGTGGGGTAAGGGAGAAATGGCTCTGTGGTTGCACTTGCTAAATGGGAGAGTGGTATTGCACCCTCATGGTGCTTGTGGGCTTCCCAAGGGAGCGGGTAACGCTGTGGTCTAAACCACAAAGTCTCTTGGGCTTGCTGATTGGAAGGTCGGCGGTTCGAATCCACACGATGGGGTGAGCTCCTGTTCCTCTGTCCCAGCTTCTGCCAACCTAGCAGTTCAAAAGCATACCAGTGCAAGTAGATAAATCGCTACCACTGTGGCGGGAAGGTAAAAGGTGTTTCCATGCACTCTGGTTTCCATCATGGTGTCCCATCGTGCCAGAAGGGTTTAGCCATGCTGGCCACGAGCCGGAAAGCTGTCTGTGGACAAATGCCGGCTCCCTCGGCCTGAAAGCGAGATATGTGCCATAACCATATAGTCACCTTTGTCTGGACTTAACCGTCCAGGGGTCCTTTGCGGGCTTCCCATAGACATCCTGTTGCGACACTGAGAGCAGAATGCTACACTTGATGAGCCTTTTTTTCTCAGACCCAGCAAGGGGATGCCAATAATGTGATTAGCAAGTTTATGTGAGACAGACAGACACACACACACACACACACACACACACACAAAAATACAAATACCACTAGGTGCAGAGAGAGGTGGGTGGCAACTGTTATCAAGACCGTAGCCCTCCCAGCCACAATTCCTGTGATATCCCTCTTCCATGTGTGACAGTTAACATTAAGAAAACAACTCTTGTTGGAACCAGTGGGAGAAAACAGTCAACAGGCACTCACATCCACAAGTTGTGAGGAGCATCTGGGAATGAGGCCCAAGCAAATCTTCAAGCAGCGGATGGGTACTGAGACCACCCCTTATTTGCTTCACCACAACATGTAACTCAAGGACCAGATCACTAAAAGTGCCTCCAGGCTGTCACTATTTTGTGGGACGGATTCAAGCACACACCGGAACAAAAGGTTTGTGCAATTAAAGTGGATTTAAAAACTGTTGCCGTAACACTTTAAAAACAAAGGACTCTTTGGATTTAGGAAAGTGATAAGATGACAGGATATTGAAATTTATGGGATGAACAAACAATAGTCAGGAAGATGACTAAACACCCCGCAAGCAAATCAGCATGCTTGCTGGATGTCTGCTCATTATAATATAACTGCCTAATAAACAAATAAGAATTAATCCTCTATAAAGCCAGCATCTGGTAGTTTAGTCCTCACAGAGCTACAAATCCCAGCACCCTTAACAAACTAGTTTCCAGGATTCTTTGCGGGGAAGCCATGTGCTATAAACGCATAGTGTGGCCTAACCACCACATAAGCTTTTGCAAGCAAATCAGGATGAATGCTGAATAAACAGGTGGTTTGGAGCAACCCATAAAAGCTACTTAAGATACTCCTTTGGCAAAGTACCAAGTTAAAGACAGTGTTTGCTCTTCCTGGCTAAATGAATAGCAGAATACACTCATGTCTCAATGCATTTGATCCGAGTAAAGTCCACCTGTTACCATAGATATGGCTGCTGGGACAACCATCACTAAAGTGGACACCACAGAAGAGATTGTTGATTACAGCTAACCAAAGGCTCGAAGATAACAAACTAGAGGTCAAATGTGGGAGAGTGCAAATGTGGTGGAGAGGGTGTGAGAGAGGTGCTTTTCATTTTATTTCTCAGGCACGAGGAAGTATGCAACAGATAACAATTCAAGCAGTGAAGAAACTGTAAAGGCTAAAAAAAAATCATACATTACTGAGCACCTAAGGAGAAACTGACAAGCAGGCACCTTTTGCATTGCCCTCTTAGTGCCTGTCGAAGATGATTCTCTTTTATAACAAGCCTTCCAAGTGTAAATCTTTGGTGTCATTTATTATCAGTATCAGAACTGAATTGATTTTATATATGCCTTGTTGTTTTAAGAGTGGTTGGGGCAACCCAGCCTGATGGGTAAGATGATATTATTATTATTATTATTATTAGTGTGTGCATATATAATTTTTATGTATGCAGATGTCAGCTGTTTTTATATATGCAGCTGTTCTGTGCATGTTTTCATTGTATTATAATCACTTTGGGACAATCATAAATAAAATAACAACATTCAAAATCTGCACATGTATGCAAGAGAAAAACACTCCACAATTTAAAAGTGATTCTTAAAACGATACCATGAAGGTCTTAACTATATTATTATTATTATATGTTATATGCAAACTAGGAATAGCAGAGAATTTGATTTAGTTCACATCTAAAGGAGAGCTTACCTATGCAAACCAGAACATAGCCATCCTTAGTGCAAACACATGTTATGAAGCCCTACCATCTTTTTTTTAGAACATAAAACTTTGGGAAATTTTTTAATAGAGAAAGAGGAAGATGTCCCAACCCTTCCCTCAGCGACCATTTCTCTACTTCAACTTCCCTCCCTGTGGCTTTTCTCCACAGAGTTCAAAACATGGATAAACACAAAACTGTGCCCTCAAGCAACCAAGCAAATGTTTGTAGCAGTGCCTCACTCTTGATACTGCTGGGAAATGCTGATGTAGTTTGTACGAAAACCTGGTTGGAACACTATTTATTTAGTGCTCCGTAACAGTTTTTAACTACAGAAAAATGAATTTATTGCTGAAGAGAATCTTCCTTCCCTGCAACATTCTGCATGATTTTTGGTCGCTGCATGTGCGTGGAATAGCGAATCTGCTGTTTCAAGTTTCAATTCTCATAAATTCTGTACATTCCCTTCCATATCCTATAACTGGTTGCCCATGAGCAGAAAGCACTATTTTGTAGATAGCATCAGTATACGAAATACTAATCCCATGGAGCTGAATGTGCCAAATATGGCTGTGAATTTGACAGTCTGAAGATGGCCTACTCAGGAAATCACCATCTTATTTATTTGTAAGCGGAAATATCTGTCACACACATGGTAGCTAAACTAAGATGTCTCATAAATATACAAACAGACTTGAATGAAATGGTGGCATGACCTCACAAGGGCCCTCATGGTTTACTCTCAGGAAATGGAAACACACCACCTGGAATGGTGACATTTTTTTCCTGAAGGAGAAGGGATCAGGGATCTATAACTCGCTTGTTGCCTTGGCAACACTTACAGACGCAGAACCCTTTGGGCATATTTCTGTGAACTTGTACCGCCCTGGCTATTAAATCCAAGTTAATAGTTATAGTGGTACTTGATTACCTTCTCATGCCAATGAGTTATTTCTTGATTCAGTTGATTTTTTCACTCCCTTCCTTGTTCTTACCAAAACAGTTTGTCAGCAATGTCTGGAGTGGAGCCAGCATTCCCTGCAGGGCAAAGGCCTACACTGAATTCTCTGGTAAAGAATATGCAAACAGTACTGACTGCTAGTATTTGAAGGGGGGGGGGGACTGCCTCCTACAGCAGAGTGGGAGAAGCAGCCCTTTATGGCTGTTAAAATGGCTGCCAAAGTTACTGAGAGGCACATACAAAAATAAACAGTTTATATTCATTTGTAAGAGGATGGAGGCTAGAGAGTACCTCTTGATTTCTGTTAAAACACAAGGAAGGTTGCCATACCCCATTTCACAACTTCATCCTTTTAATGCATCCTTTATTATGTACAAATCTAACACAGAGGCAGCATAGAACTGCTAGAGGCCTATACAGTCATGTACTGCTAATTTTGCACCTGTCTGAAAGCATATGGTCCATGGGTTAGATCCACCACACAGCAAAACCAATTGCTCTCCTCGTTGACATTCCCATTTCCATGCAATGCTAGAATTGCTTCCAAGGGATTCTAGGAGAATTTCAAAGCAACCCTTTGAAGTTCAGCTCCTTTTCCCCTACCAATTTCCTTTGTTTCATAAGACATTCATACATGGGCATTTCCAGACTATCACTATTTTGTGAGTGAGAGTTAACTGCATATCGGCAAAGTTAAGATTCAAGAATTAAAGTGGATTCGTCACTCTTGCACAAGAAACTCTTCAAAAAAAACTGACAAAACCACATACCCCTGCACAAAAACACATTCGCTTTTTTCAGTAAGGAAAGTGGCATGAAAATGCACTAGAAAATGTGTAACAACAATTGCTTGACCTAATATCATATAATCTCCCTGCAAACAAATCAGAACGAATGCTCTATAAACAGCCAACATCATAAAACCTCCCTGAAAACTTTGTGTAAACAAATCAGGATGAAGGCTCAATAAAAAGATTTGGAAACCTTATTTAGTGGCATCCTATAATGACAAGAGACTTGCAGTTCTCAGCCAGCAACTGGTCTCACAACATGTGGATTGCGCCAGATCATTGAGGGGACAGTTGTGTCTGCTTCCATGAACAATCCCTGTCCACACTGTTATGCCCGGTGGAAAAAACTCCTCATGATATTTGTTGAAAAGCAAATGTTTGGAGAAGCATCCAGGTGACATTATATGCATAGGAAGCTGCCTTATACTAAGGCTGTGTACACACTCCCATTCACTCTGCACCCACTGAGCTCCCACTGCTTATTTGGGAAGTGGTATATACACAACATTAGCCACAATCCAGATCTATCCTGCTGGGTTTTTTTTAATATAATACTGTGTTTTGATGAGTTTCCCCCCAAACCAGCTTTGATTTGAATTGAGAAAAAGAACCACCTAGCTGTGTTTAAGCCAATAATGTGCACACAACCCAGATTTGATTATTTGTTCATCTAGATCAGTATTTTCTCTTTCAAATTACAGCAGCTCCCCGGGGTCTCAGGAAGATGTATTTCCCATTGCCTGCTATCTGATCCTTCTAACTGAAATGCCTAGGGATTGAACCTAGAACTTTCTAGTATGCATGTGACTGCTCTGAGCTTTGGTCCCTTCTGTTGTATAACGTGTCGCTTGAATGCTGTACACAAGGAGGGCCTTGGTAGATTAAACCAAGGGTATATCCAGTCCTGTGCAATGCTTCTTTTGCGCAAACACACTCTCTTAGTTTTAGAAGCAGGCTTAATTGGAATCAGCACACGCACGGGCCTGCTAGACAAGGAGCAGGAGGAAGTTGCCAAAACGGGAGAAAAAGAGGGAAATTGGAGGACTCGCTCCTGGGACAGGTGTTCAAAGGTGTTACTATTCAGAACATTATGGAGGACTTGCTTAACAAGTTTGTGCAGTACTTGCACCTGTTCAAAAAAAAAGCAGCAGGCTGTGATAAAGAACCCAGGAAAAGTGGGCTATTTTGGAAAGGATATGAGATGAACTGCAAACGGCACAGGCCAATGCTTTTAGCAGCAGCAGCAGATGACATGAAAAGGGTCAGTGTGAAAGCATTTAAACTCCTTCCTAGTGGCTGGCTTTGAAAATTGCTGCTATCTCCACATTGCTGCCTTGTTCTGCAGAAATGAAGCCTGGACCAGGGAGTGTAAAGAAGTGTGTTTCCATGCAGGTAGCACGTAATCTTTGGCTAGGATCTGCCCTCCGCCTTCCTGCGAGGCGAGATAATGGTTGTGGTGTATGTATGCATGAATATAGATGATGCAGAATCTCTTGCTTTCGTAATGCTTTGCCTTTTTCTCCTCTCCTCTCCTCCCCATGCCAAATTCCAAGACCAAGAGGCACTCTGTTTCAAGTCGAAGGCTGCTCCACATGCAAACCATGTCCTCCATTCATGCATGGGTCCCATACTGTCCATCTTGGAGGCAGGCTGGAATCGGCACATGGCGTTTGTGATATATAGGGCTACTGAGCATAGATGCTCCCCTAGCACAAGTTATAGCTGTGTGTCACTTCTCTGAACTCCATATATTTCCTTTAAGTTTGGCAGAGTCTTGGATTGTGCTGTGTGCTGTCCATGCCCTTCTGGTCGGGGAAGAAGATGGCATGAGGAATGGGTTCATGAAGGATCCTCTGGACCAGCCAAGTTCAGCTATGTTCTGTGCTCTATGTAAAAAGATGGTGGCATGACCATGAGACATATGTACAGGAGGCTTCTATTGCCCTGTTTGGGTCCACAGGTTGGTGGGGTCAGTGCTCAAGTCTCTCATGCTTCCTCAGCCGTCACATCAATCCCTGCATAAGTAAAATTCTCAAACAAAGCCATGTTCACGTAGGCCTGTCAAAGGAGAAACAGAGTCAAGTTGGGGGGCTACTCCCTTTTACCCCTTCTTTTGTGAGTACATTTTCCTCCAGGTTCTGACTAAAAAAGACAATACAATAACCCATATTTTGACCTTACACTGCAATCATGCTCAGAGCAAGCCCCAGCCCAACATCCTGGGACAATTGCCTGATATAGGGCCCAGTTCTAAGGACCACCTGAATCCTGGCTTGATGAAAGAAGCTGAGACCCTACAACAACAGGATATTCTTAGTTGAAGGGTATGGTAAGGCTGCTGGGCCCCCCAATGGTGACACTGGGTTCTGTCATCTGACTGTAAACTCTGCTCACCCACATCTTTACAGCACACAGGCTGAAAGCTCAGGAGGTTTTTATTCAGAGCACAGCAAGAATATCCCTAGACAGTGATACCTTCCGAGCTTCCAGCATGCGGATGAGCTGCACCGATATCTGAGCAAAGGGTGGACGTTCATATGGCCGGTCCCGCCAGCACTGCCGCATTAGCTCATAGCTGCAGGAGAAGGTGAAGAATCAGAATGAAGCTAAATACACAAGGGAAGGGGGACTGCCAAGTTCACTGGACGCTTGGTCTACTGGGCATCTCTATCTCCAGCTCCTCCATCAGCATGCGACAGTGAGGAGATGTAGATACTGAGGCCTAGCATGCCAGTGACCACTGGCAGGAGATAACTGAGTAAATAGGATGTGTGTGTTGGGCAGGGGGAAGGGTTTCCACTTACACTTCGTCATCACAGTTGAGAGGCTTCTCCATGCGGTACCCTTGGGGCAGCTTTTCATAGAGTTCAGCACATGTCATGCCACAGTATGGCGTCCCTCCTAGGAAATCAGACGAGGCACCATATTCACCAGCATCCTGGGGCCACTAGTGGCCGGTGGGGCTCTATGGGTGGGGCTAATTTGCTCTCCTAGCTTCCTAACACTGCACGTTGCTGCTCCCATTGATGAGGGGTGGGAGGGGTGCGGTGCTGGGAGTGCTGAATTAGCTTGGCTGCTGTGCTGAGCATCCCACTGCCTTGCCCCTCCCCTGCCCCACTTGGTAACTGCCAGTGACACGCAGTGTTGCAAAACCAGACAAGCAATGTAGCTCCACCTGTGCAACATCACTAGCCACCCTTGCTTGGTGCAATGCACACTTAACACAGCCTTCTGGGTGCTACTGGGACAAAGTTCTCCTAAACCACCCATCTCTGTATGTCCTGTCCTCACCCATACATAATGCAAAGTGCAGCTAGACTGGAAGATGTACAGTAGCAACTATATGGTGAGGTGAATAGATTATGTAGGTTGGTAAGAGTTTTTCTCCCATGATGTTGTTATAGTTAGCCAGCCCATTTTGGGAAAGATCTGCTAAGACTAGGCATGCTCGCATTTTGTGTTTCTCCCCAAAATGAAGGTTTTTATCCTGGCTGTCCTGTTAGGAAGATTGGTTCAAGGTTGTTTCCATGTTCCTCAACCAAAGTAAGGGTAAGGCACTCTGATGTCACTCACAGAGAGGAGGTTGGAGAAATGAAATGAAGAAGTTGTATTGAAGAGTGTGGGGCCAAAATGGGATGCATAGAATAAAGGACAGTGAGGGCAACAGAGACAGAAACTTACCCAGGCTAACTATTTCCCATAAGAGAATTCCAAACGACCACCTGCAAGAGAAAGACAAGTTAGGACGTAGGCTGAGGTCGTCCAGGTTTTCCACTCTACTGTAGCAAACTTGCTGCTTTTCTAAGATCATTTTTGTTCTGGCCTGCTACTAATAAAGAGAGAAAAAAGAAAATACTGAAGCCAGTAGTTTCCCTTTGTTAATTGTAAGTTATTGTACATTTCCTTCAATATCTCAAAAAACACCAATAGGCTTTTTTTGTAGTATAGCATTCAAATGTATTGCAACTTAATGGATTGATTAAAGAAGTAAAAGACAGAGGATCATTCATACATTCTCCTCCTCATGACATTCCTCTTCATTGCATTTTCTACTTCTACTTGGAACAAAGGGGCCAAGTGAAGGCCCATCTAGCCTAGCACTCTGTTCTCACAATGGCTGATCAAATGCCCATGGGAAGACCACAGGCGGAACCAGAGCACAACATAATATTTATCCTCCATAGATTTGTCTAATCCTCTCTTAAAGCCTTCCAGGTTGGCGGCCATCACTACTTTGGTGAGAAGAACTGAAGAAAGTACCACCTGCCACCTGATCACTGTCGTCCAATCCGCAGTTGACCCTGCCACCCTGCCCACCCACCCATAAATCACTCACACATCACTCTTGGTTGTGTACACACTGTAATTCAGGGACTCAATAGCCATCCAGCGAACTGGCAAACGGCCCTGTGAAAACAAGCATCACTGGGGTTACATAAGCCCACTTTGAGTAGACCGGCGAACAAAGAGAAGAGATGGAACTGGGCTCCTCAGAGCAGAAGAGAAGCCTGAGGAATGAGGAAGGGGTCCACATGATCGTCTCTATCCAGACTTACCATAGTCTTCTTTACATAGACTTCCTCCCCCCGGGACAAACCAAAGTCGGCAATCTTGGAAGTCAGGTTTTCCCCTACCAGGATGTTCCTGGCAGCCAGGTCTCTGTGGATGAACTAGGGGAGGGCAGGAAACAGCAGTGAGTGACATAGGCAGTGGTAGAGAATTCAGGCATTCATCCTAGTCCACAGCTGCACACAACAGCATCTCATGAGCTATCTTGTGAAACCAAAGCCGTAGGCATCTCAAAATCTTGCCTTACATTTCACCTCCTGTATTGCTTCAGCATTCTCTGGTCCTAACTCAGAGCTGTACTGACATGAAGTTATCCCAGTTCTATCTAAGTCAGTACAGCTCTTAGTTAGGACCAGAGAATGCTGAAGCAATACAGGATATAATTGGCATATGATTCCAATACACGTCTACCATTGCAAGCTTGAAGTCAGACACTCAGATGATGGACCTGCCATTCTGTGTATGTGAAACACATTACAAATGGAAAGCACAAACACAGGCCTGCTCTGTCTTTCCCCTCCTTGACTTTGCTTGCTAATTCCCCCTACCCCCCCAAAAAGAGAACTGGTTCATGAGCCCAACTAGTGGAGCCAGCTCAGCCCAGCGGTTCCATCGACCAACATGAGCCCAACTAGTGGGAAAAGATGGCTAGGTGGTGAGGACACACAGACCTGTTTTTCACTCAAATACTGCATGCCTTTGGCCACATCAGATGCAAACTGTAAGAGCTGTTGGGATGTGAGGGTCGAGGCTGTCCCATGCTCCCTGGCAAAGGCAGGGTCTGTCTCCAGGACTCGGCTCTTGCGCAGAAAATCTAGCAAGTTTCCATAGGGTGCATATTCAATGGCGATGTACAAGTAACCTGGAAAATTAGGGAAGAGACTGTCAAGTCATGCCCAGACAAACATGTCAGGAAACTTGCTCCGTTAGAAGCAGCAGGGTTGAGAAAGAAAAGACCATAAAAATTATCAGAGATGAACCTGCGATAAGGCACAAGATCCTCCTCTGTATGAACTAATATGGAGAGTGGATGTAGAAATATGCATGGTCATGAAAGATAGTAGACCAGATAGCGTCACTGCAACCATTAGGTGGTGCCAGTGCTTTGACAGGGTTCATCCACACTGCTCCTGAAAACCCCCTTTCCAAATCTGTTTTGTGCACTGTGGCCCTCTGGTGGTTCTGTACCTACGTGGGTTGTTTGCTGCTCTCACATTCTATTGTACCAGGGCCACATGCTCTGCCTATTTGTATTTCAGATCTGAAGTCTTCTTGCTCATTTTAAAACCCTGCCCATGGACCCTTCAAAAGCAGCCCATAAAACCCTCTGACACTCCCTTCTATCACTATTTCCAGCAGAAATAAGGAAAACCCATGTGCTCTGCTTCCTTCCCCTCACCTCCATGCGCTTAAAGGGTATTGTTAGATTGCTACTATGATCTAACTAAACTTATTTTCCAAGCCTGGTTAACAATGTGTTTCAGTGATCACCATCATTATCTCACCCTGCTATCAGCTCTATCAGTCATGCAAGTTGTTTGCTCTTAGTACATTGCTGCTGTAAAGAAGGCAGAAGCTCCTGGTAGGGAAGATATCGTGATCTTGAAGGTGATTTTCCCAGGGTGAGGTTAATGCCTGGCATTCTGGGTGCGTTGACCCTGTGATTTCCCCAAATGTGAGAAACTCGACCGCATAATTTCCTCCTCTAAAGGAGGAGGAAGATAACAACACTTCTGGGTTTGGTGTTTTTCCTCATTTGCAGTTACAGAAGCAGACATCAGCGGATCTACCATTCTTTGCTTTCTGGTGGTAAAACTTTTGCCAGATTGTGACACCTGCTCACAGATGGCGCAATATGTTTTAAGGGTATGTATCTGTCTGTCACTCCCTCACAACAGCAAGCAAACACTAAACCTGGCACCCAAGAATAAGCAGCTCAAGTGTTGGCTCTGATTTCAGTTGCTGCCCCACACTAACCACAGGGAGAGATTAAGGGAAAATGAAATAAGGAAATATTTTGCAAGTTGAAGGAGTGGGAAGAGAGGATGGGGCTTTGGGCTTTGCGTGCTAGAGTGTGTGTTGTTTGGAAGCAGGGCGGGGTCTGTTGTTCCCTCACGACGAGCCCTCCTCAGTGAATAAAGGAAAAGGTGGTGCAGATGAGCCCAAAGATGGAGGAGCAGGGAAGAAGTAGTTAGCACTGGAGGGTGCCCTATTGGCAAGGTGTCTCACCCTTGTTCTCGCAGGCTCCCAGCAAATTGATGATATTGGGATGGTGGCCCAGCTTGCAAAGAACTTCCAGCTCTCCAGCAAAGTCCCGGTGGTCATTCTCAGAGGCAAATTCTGTGGTGGCAAGAACATTTGTTGTACATGTGGCCAAGCCCAGCTTTTTGGTGTGCTACATGCATGTTACAAATATATCTGTATCCTGAATGTGACTGGAAATGCACATTCCTGCATGCACATGCCACAGTTTTACAAGCATACATAAGGCCCTTGTTCACATGTAATGCTAAGCCAAACTATCAGTCAGTGTGAACAAACAAATACTGTGCAGGCTCCCAGAGAGGAGATAATGGACACTTTGCTCCTGCCTGGCCATTCTGCTGATGTGTTGTGTGACACTGTGGTTTGGCTTAGCATGTTATCTGGATCTGGGCTTGTAGTTTAGCTGCCCCAGGCAAATCACAAGCTCCAAACCCCAGGGCAGGCCTTGGTTATAGCTTGTGGCCTGGAATCCTGTGAATTGTAGTTTTAGAGCTGAAAATTGCTAAGTATCTCTGTTTCCCTGCACACTATGGTGCTAGCTACCTGGGATTGGGAATTGCTATGCAACCATTTTAAGTATGTGGAGGAGATATTCTCTATGATTGTGTGCCATGAGGAGGCCCATTGTCCTGCCTTCTGAACAGGCATATGCGAGGAGTGGCTGCTGTCTTCATTCTCTGAATGCTTTGGTGCTTGAGAACCAAAAAAAAGTAGATGCATATGTGTCTGATGGTCAATGCAGTCCCCACCACCAAGAAAGAGGCAAGTATCAGAACAGGTCTGCCAATCATCAATCATTTACACCCTAAGCAGGGCTAGCGAGGGACAGGTAATGGTCTTCCTGTGTCAAGAATGGGAGTCTGACTTTGTGCGGCATCTCACCTTTCAGCATCTTGATGGCTGCATTCATTCTCAGGCCATCTTTCTTGATCATGGCCCGGATGACTTGCCCAAAGTTCCCTTCTCCTATCATGTCCTCAAACTTAATGTCTTCCCACTCCAGGATAGGGTAGCTGAGGGGCTCAGGCTGGGGTTTGGGCCGGCGAGTCAGGGTCAGCGTGCCTGAGTTGAATTGCAAAATGGTCTCTTCCCCCTGTGAGAGGATGAGTTAAGCGGGGAGGTTGGCAGCAGCACTGCAAACCAAGTGGGTCAACAGTCTGCTGTCACAAGCATAGTGGAGCATAATAATTATGAGGGTGGGGAGCCAAGATCAGTGGGAAGAGGCAGGTGGGGCAGGGCAATATCACTCACAGAGCCTGACTGGTAGGTGAATGTACGGCGCCGGTGAAAGAAGTTCTTCTTGATGAGGAAAAGGGCCAGCAGGGCAAAGAGTATGGTCACACAGGTGACGGAGACAGAGCCCACAATGGCCAAGAGCAACTGCTGGTCCAGGTTGGATGGAGGTAAGTTCTGGCTCCCCAAGGTGGGCACTTGGCTCAGGGCTCCTGCGGGAAAGAGGGAAGCAGTGCGTTTTGTAACAGGGCCTGGCTCTGTGATGAAGGAGGAGAAGGCAACTGCACAACATGATAGAGATGCAGAACCACTGCCATGAGTGGACTCTATGACTGTTCTGCCTCCCAGGGTAGATCAGCGCTCCAGGCCAAGGTGGCTGCTGCTGCTGCTGCGGTTTGCCACGAGCCAGTTGCACCTGCATCCTGGCTGGCCTGCATTTTGACTGTAGGAATCACAGAGGCATCTTCACGCACATTACTTGCCTCCTGTCCCACTCAGACCCCACCCCCTGGGACAGCCAACCAAACTTGCCCCTGGTCCACTCACCATCACCCACGATCTCAACTCTCACAGGCTTGCTCCACTCGCCTGGTACAAAAGAGCTGGCTCGCACCCGGAACTGGTAGAACGCGCTGGTGTTCAGCCCTGCAATGATCTTTGTGGTATCCCAGCCGTTGTCCGTGTCCATCCACTGTGGCTCACTGGTACCCCCCAGCTGTTGCACCTCCACAATGTACTTGTTGATGCCACCATTGGGGTACTCAGGGGGCAGCCAGGTGAGCTTGACAGTGCTGTCAGCAAGGGGCTCCGCTGAGAGAGACCGTGGGGATGAGGGACCTGGGAGGCAAGTGGTACAGCTGTTGGCTCTGCAATTGCGACCTGTTCCACAACTGCTAGGAATGCAGTCTGTGGCTTGGCGGACAGTGCAGTTGTGGACCTATTAGGCATAGGCATGAGAGGACATTGGTCAGCAGCTACTACGATGCCAAGAAACAATGAGCAAGCTGTAGGTTTGTCCCTGAGGCACCCCTCAGTTTTCCAGGGCAACACATGTGCTAATGCTTCCTGAGGAGTTTACAGAGGTTCAAAGCCTCTTGGAAGAAAATAGAAATCCCTGCAAAATAGGAGGCACCTTAGAGCCCGCAACACATAACACCATGCCAAGGCAAGTTAATTAGATTTTAGACCTGTCTAGCAAGAAGGCAAGAGCATCAAGCCGTTTGGGACATCTCTGACATAGTACTTGTTCTGTAAGGGATCACCTGGGAGTAAAACCTTTCAGAGGCCATCCACCCCAGAGTCATTGATCCCCAGCCCTGCTCCCTTCTGAGAGTGGCAGATTTCTCCCAGATGGTACATCCCGTTGCCCACCTTTGCTGTCAATCTTGACCTTGTAGAGGTCAGATGGAGGTCCAAGGCTGGTGCAGTGATAGACCAGCACCACCAGATTGTACTCCTTGTTGAATTTAAGGTTTGGAATGTAGGCAGACTGCACAATCATGGAAGTGATGTTTTCCTGATGGACGAGCTCCATGGCTGCATCATAGAGCTGGACGAGGAACCCAGAGCCCACAGTGTCACCACCCGGCAGAATCCAGTTCACATGTAACATGTTGCTCCCTTCAACAAATGAGCGTTCAATCACAGGCTTGGCTGTTGGCTCTGTGTGGAATAGAGAAACAAGAAGCCATCAGCCTGATTCTCTTGCCAACAGCACCGAAGGAGAAAGAAATCCTGAGACAATTTCTCTTCAGCCTGGGCTGTACGATCAACACAAGGTGGAATTAGTGCCACATGCTTAAGGAGAAACAATCTTTACCCAGAGGCTTTGCAATCAACAGTAGACAGGATAGGAATGAATTGAAATGAACACTGTGTGAATAGGTGTGAGGGAGAATATCTAGGAGGATAGTATATTAAAGTAAGAGGAAGCAGAGAGGTGTGTTAGAGAATGGGATGCTGCAAAAGTGTAGTTGGAGTTAATCAGTTTTTTTGGGGGGAAACACACATTTTTTTCTGCTGGGTCTGGGTTAGGGCGGAGATAGGATGTACTGTACATTTTAGGCTAGGGAATAGTTTAGGCAGTACAATCCTATGCATCCCTCTGTGGAAATAAGTTTATACACAAGTTAACATGCACTTGCTAAGAAGATGAGCCTTATATCCATTCATTTTGTTATAGCTAAACTTTGTTGTTTTGTTAACCTGGTTTATCCACATGTTAAGGGTCTTAACACACACTCACCCACCTCAAAGTAAACTTTCTACAGTAATATACTGTGACAGAAGGCAATTGGATCCCTGAGGTGGGAAGAGGTTGGGCCACTCATCTATGGGGCACTGGCATTTTGTTCTCCAACCAGAGGAGGTAGTGGCAGAAACAGGGCACTTAGCTGGTCTCTGTAGAATACCAGAGTAGGTATTTGTACAATCTCTACTGGTTAATCTCTACTGACTGGAAGGGTGGCTGAAGAAGACCCATACGGGAACCAGGATATTAGAAACTGTAGGCATCCTTAGCACTACTCATACGCCTACTACAGAATCTACTTCTTTTGATTTGGGCATTCTTCATCTCCCCACTTCCCAGATTTGGCTCGCTGAACTTCAGATACTCACCTTGGCACTCTGTTACCATGACAGCCTGAGGGCCTGGGTCGCCTTCCCCTCCATCTCCAGGGCGTGTTAGCTGAACCTGAACAAGGTAGGCTGTGACAGGTCGCAGGTTCATTAGGGTGATGTTCTGAGCATGGTCAACTGTTGATCAAATATGGGTCTGTTACTGTAGAGTCTCATGCTGAAGGTTATGCTCCATATTTTTGTTTACTGCAGAGAGCCCACTGCGCAGGGCCTTTTGACTGGGATCTGCAGCTCTGCGACCTTTCCTTTCAGACTAATGTCCCCTCCATTTTCTATTATCTGCTGAACAGGGACTGCCTCATATCCACAGAATACATTTAATCACATTCAGAATACATGACCTTCTCGGTGGTGGAACCTGCCCTGTGGAATGCCCTCCCATCAGATGTCAAAGAGATAAACAACTATACAACTTTCCGTAGACGTCTGAAGGCAGCCCTATATTGGGAAGTTTTTAATGTCTGGTACATTGCTGTGTTTTGTTATATTCTGCTGTATGCCACTTAGAATGACTGGGACAACCCAGTTAGATGTGTGGGGTACAATTAATTAATTAAAATTCCCCCAAAGAATCCTGGAAACTGCAGTTTATTAAGGCAGATGAGAATTGTAGCTGGGGTGGTGGTGGTTTGCAATTCCCAGGATCAAGAGTTGTGCCTAACTTTGGAGCCTGATCTCCTGTTCCTGTTGTAGCATATGCCTGAGAGAATCCTTGTTTCTTCATGATTGGCTGAGCTGAAAATATTTTGCTTCCCTGTTGAGCAGAATCCCCTGGGCCAAGAAGCATTGCTAGCATTACTTAAATGACTCAAATGTGCATAAATGCACCATGTCCCTAGCCGAACTAAGATGTTAGATGGCTAGGGCAATGGGTTCTCATGGGCACTGCACTTCATGGTGTGCCCAGCTGTTCTATAAATATAAAACTTTTTATAAAAAGAAAATGAAGGGGGAAGGGCAGGAGATCTGGGGTCCAGCACAAAAGACCCAGAGCTCAGCCTCCTAGATCACCTGCTCACAACACTCCTGTCTGGATCGCTTTCTGTATAGTTGAAAAGAACTGAAGCCAGAGCAGGCACAGGTTTGAGAGAGCCCTGCAGATTTAAGGGAGCACACAAATTAGAGCGACGACTCCATCTGGATTACAGCAAATCCCTTACCTACAATGGATGACCACTGAGAAGTGCCAGTTTGGGGCTTGTACAGAACCTTGATGGAGATGATGGGTCCATCACCTGAGATGCGCCCCACAGGTGATATTACAAGCTGCCGACTCTGCTTGGCTAGAAGCCTGGGAGGGCTTAGCGGCATGGGAGGCACTAAGGAAGGGAACAGCGTCAATCACAAGCCAGGCAAACATGAAAGTAGACAAAGGGATTGCACATTTTACCTCTGCCCTTGAGAGAAATAAGACTTCAACTATTAGGACAGATTTGTACCAGATGTTTCTCATGCGATATTTTCCTGATTGGTACCTGGCACAATCCTAGTCCCTGTCTCTGATTAATGCTCTCCTTCTAGGTTTCTTTGCTTGAAAACTATCACCACATTTAAAGTGACACCACATTTAAAGAGACATCAGACCCTCATTTTGCCTGGACAAGAACTCCAGAATATCTTAGGAGGGGTACTAAAATAAAAACTGTGTGGCAACATTTCAGTAACCGAGTTCTGTACAACCAAAGATGCCTCCTGTGATGATTTTGTAATTCCCAGAAGCTGAGCATGAATATCTCTAACCTTGAAATCTCACCACCTGCGCTGTCCTGCTCACCTTTCACAGTGACCTTGAACTTGCCACTGTCCTGCCCACCCGTAGTGGAGACACGGCATTCCCAGAGGCCAGTGTCAGAGAGGACCAGCGGTGGCACTTGAAATTCACAGGTTGTCAAGTCTTTTTCCATGATGGCTTTCAGAGACTGGAGAGGTGAGAAGAGTAGAGTCATATCCTGTCTCAAGTCTTCTGTTTCTGAGTATTTGCGGGGAACCACAGTCCCATGGGATGCAGGTAGGGTTGACAACTGACCTAGCCCCATCCTTACTAGTACCAACACGGAAGGGAATAGATCACATGCAATTATATAAACAGAAGGAAAAGTGGTGTCAGGACAATTGGACTGTTATGCTAAAGCACTCGTGCTTAAGCACCCAAATACTTGCATAATTAACATAACCTCTAGTTTGATCCTGATTTATCCTCCTCGCGTGTGAACAGAGGTAGGGTTGCAAACCCACACAAAGAAACCCAATTTAACACCGTGTGCTCTTCTATATCTGGGTGAAACCCAATTTAACACCCTGTGCTCATAGATTGATCTGGGTGAAAGGGAGATTACAGAGAGAAAAAGACCGAAGTGTATGAGTAGGGTGAGAGCAAGTTGGGGCTAGAGAGGCAGAGGGAAGAGCAAGCCCAGGTCTCTGGGATGGTACAGGGCCTGATCCAGGACATGATGGTAGCTTACCATGATCACTGTTCCATCAGCCTTGCGCAGTTCAATGTTTTCACGTACAGGGATTGGATTGCCTGTTGCCATGCAGGTAATTACAGGCTGGGAGCCTAAGTTAAACTCCAAGTGAGAGACCAAGTTCTTGATCTGGGGGATCCGATCTTAGCACAGAACACCAGAATAAGGATAAAACATCATTACAATCGTAATAAAATAGCATTTTTTTTTAAAGGGCAATATGATTTTTATTCCCTGCCTCCCTTTATCTCTAGGCATAGCTGTCAATGTTTCCCTTTTTTTAAGGGAAATTCCCTAATTCCGAATATGATTCCTCGCAAGAAAAGGGAAAAGTTGACAGCTATGTCTCTAGGTGGCAGACAATGGCTAACCACTATGCAGCACCCTCTCCCATTCATGTACTCGTTTGGCAGTTCTCTGGCACTGGGCCTGGTTCCTGCCATTCCCATGATACACATTCCAGAGTGCTTTTACCTGACTTTTCACAGTGCTGTCCATGCCAACCAGATGGGCAAATGCAGCCACTGAACCGGTTACAGGTGCCTCCATTCTGGCAATGACACTCCAGGGCACAGTCAGCGCCGTACCTCCCAGAGGAGCAAGCTGGGGAAAGAGCAAAGGAATCGCGGGTCAATCTCCTCTGACCATTTCCCAGAGACCGGGGCTGCATACAAGCAATGCGTTTAAGCCACAGTCAAAACACAGCCTCAGAATTATAGCTGAATAAGGGTGCTGGGAATAGTAACTCTGTTAAGGGCAAACTTTAATTCCTAAGATTCTTTGGGGAGGGACAGGCTTTGAATGGCCTTTAAAGGCATAGTGTGTGTGCCTGGGTCAAGGATGTCTGGCAGATTTCATGTATGCTGCTTTTAACCCATCTCCCATTGTAGGTTTGCAGGCACGCAAGACCACAAAGCAGTTTTAAATGTGTGGGCTTCCTTTTTAAAAAATGGATTGGTCACCTCCAGAATGTTATTAATTTTACTGGGGAGATACAACTGCATGCCAGAAATGTAGGTTTGCAGAACTGAAGTAGATTAAAGTGCTCTGTTGCAACAAACCCACTTTTACAAATAACAAGAAAGGAGACTTTTTGCGATTTGGAAAATGACGGGGGTGGGGCGGGGGGAGCGGAATGCAATGAAAAATGTGCATAACAATAGATGAACGGGAAGTCGTCTAACCTTCACACAAACAAATCAGGATAAATTCCCACTGTCATATATCCTCCCTACAAACAAGTCAGAATGAATGCTCAATAATGGGTAGGCATCATACGAACTTTGTACTGGTTATATGATGCCCGTTCTTTATTGTACTTTGTGGAAGCAAACCAGGAAGAATGCTAAACGAACAGCTCAGTCTGGAGGAGCCTTTTCTCTTTGCTATGGAACTTCCTGCTCATGAGGACCCCCTTTTTCTTTTGGTTTGTTGGAGCCAAGCAGGAGGGAAATGATTCTAAAGAAACAAAGGGAGGAAGCGGCTCTCTCCTGGATACGAGCCAAACAGAGTCCCAGCAGAGAAAGTAGCCAAAACCGAATAAAAATACTAAGGAATACTGTGAGTCTGAGATGAAGGGAGGGTTCTTGAACATCTTTTCCATGTAAAGATGTTCAGGAAACAATGTGACTATGCTGTTTGCTGGTAGTAACAACAATGAAACCACAAGTTTGCACTCTGGTTACGCAATTTAATGAAATTTGCCTTCCTCGGTACTGTTCCAATATTCATGGTTCCTCCTTGCCACACCTGTAGGAGCTCTTCTTTCCCATGGCTTCATTATGTCTCACTTTCTGAGAGATCACATGACCCCAATGCTCATACAGTATTACCTTTTTCACAATGATTACAGTGTTGATTTCACATAAGGACTGTTTCCCCACCCCCACACTGAACCTTCCCTTGTATGCTGAGAACTGGCACTTATTGTATCAAGAAAAATTCTAGCATTTGAATGAGACTTGGTAAACATTAGTTTTCTCAAGGTAATGCCTTTTCACAAGTAATTTTTACGATGTGAAACATACAAGGGTAAAAAACACCACCTCATGGTAACATTACCCTATCCAAAAGTAACATGTTAATCAGATCTGATGTCACATTACACTTATATATATGTATCCCTATTGCTGCTCTGAACACATACAAGAAGTCAGAAGCTTCAGCTTAGCAAGAAATCAATCAAATGATGGCCATGTGGGTGGGGAGCTACCACACCCTTCTAAAGAAAGACATGGGTGTTATTCAGCTATGTTTTATTCTGAATAGACCTATTGTAATTAATGGACCAAACTTAAGTCATTTTTTACTATTTAAAAATACTACATGAAAATTTGATGGTGGTGCATGAGAGAGTCTTTATCGTTTCCTCCCCAACTCTGGAGTTTGTTTTCCCTGGAAGCCCAGGCGGCAGAGACTCTGGTTGCTTTCAGACAACCTGCTTGTTGAGCATTCATCCTGATTTGTTTGCACAAAGTTTGTGGGGAGATTAGGTGACACCCAATATTTATTGAGCGTTTGTTCTGATTTGTTTGCAGGGAGGTTATACAACTTTGAATCAAGCAATCCCAGTGCATTCTCCATCACTTTCCTTAATGCAAAAAGTCTAATACGGTGAGGCCTTCCGGTAAACTATAATTACGCAACCTGAATTTGCTGGTATGGAATTGAATCCCACCCGAAAATAGTGACAATCTGGGAGTGCCCTAAATTTGGCTTCTGCTGACAGGTAAAAACAATTTTATTCTCCTGGTTTTTTATGTTAACTAGTAGCCACCAGTTTGCCCCATTCGGTTGCTCTGTTACTGTTTTATTAATTGGATTATTTTAACATTTAATTCTTTCCTCGGTGTGTTTTTATGTATTGCTGGAAACTGCCCTAATGAATGGTGGCCTACAAGTTTGCACCCCAAGCATTACACGAGGTTTGTTTTTATGCTGCCAAATGTAACATGGAAAGCAAGGGGAAAGGCAGCACGGAGTTTCTTTGGTTCTGTGGAACAGACGCCATACACTTGCATCTTGTGCCTTTCTAAGTAGGTCAGCTTCCCCCACCTTCCCATCTCATTTATCACCCTGGTGTCCAAAAGTGTCATAGAGTTGGGAGAAAGAAACTGCAGGGGACATACCTGAGCCACACTGAAGACCACTCCATCCAGTAGCACAGGAACAGCCATAAGGATCAGGCAGACAGAAGGCCAGCCCCTTGCAGCCTTGCTTGTTATGACATTTCTCCTGGCAGTTTCGCCCAAACATGCCTTCCTTACAAGCTGCAAGGCAAGAAGATTCTTGTCAGGGATTTGCTGCCACTGTACTGACAAAGCCACACATGTTCACCAACCCTGCACTACATTTGCCAGTGCATTGTTCCTTCCTGTGTCCCTATCTGCACACAATCAGAACAAATCCTACAATGAATCCATAAATCCTCTTTATTGTGATGCCAAGTTTCTCCACTGAGATCTCAAACCCATGTACCTTTTCTTACACAACACCAGTTGATCCCTCTGCAGAGATAAGGGACTTGGGACTCGAGATGTGAAGGCTATTTGGGACTCCATGGCCTTCTACCCACGCTTCATTGCCTAAGGCAGAGGCTTTCAAACTTTTTAAGTCCACGGCTCCCTTGACCAACTACATTCTTTCTGTAGCATCCCTGTGGGGCTCAGGAGCCCAGTTATGTCACCATGTACCTGTAGAGCTGGCAGCCTCTCCCCCTTTCTTGAACACCCACCCTTGTGGAGTGTTTCCTCAGCCTCCTCTCCTTGGGAGTCCTCTAGGCAGCTGCTGCTGCTGCTCCTGGTTTCTGAGCTGCCCCCCCACCCCCAAAGAGAGGTGCCTCCTCACACTGCCCCACAGCGGCCTGGGACTTGTATGTCCATTCCCAACAGCAAGGGCTAGTGGACTGGCTGTCTGGGCTCCCTCACCTGCTTGCTTGCTTGCTTATTCCTTGTCCCCTGACCAGCCCCAGAGGCAGCATTTGCCTGCGGAGCTTGTAGCCAGGGCTGCTGCAACAAACAGCTGTGCAAGCCTTTGGGAGGCAGAGATGCGAGATGGCATCAGAGGAGGGAGGGAAGAAAAGAGGGACACAGGCACCCCTGACTGTCATTCAAGGCACCCTAGGTTGCCAAGGCACATTGGTTGAAAACCACTGGCCAAAGGAGTCATGCCTAAGTCTAAGGAGCTATTCTTGGGGATTCAACAGAGCATGTCCTTCCACCCTAGTCAAGAAGGAAATGTGAGCTTTCCCCATCAATTATGATTAGTCCTGACCCCAACCAGGAAACTTTCAAAAGGAAGAATACACTTGCAACCTCTGCACACTAAGGTTTAGGAGACTGAAAACTAATGCTTCTCCCACACCTAAAGACACATTCAAAGGAAGGTTTTGGAAGGGTTAGGAATTGCATCTGATGCACTTCTGGATACTGCACTGCATGGCTGGAGTAGTGCATATACCCAACTTGCCTCTTCTTCCTGGGCAGACCATACAACAAAAGGGGTTCAGCCAGGTAACATCATTGGCCATGCAGCTCCTGCAGCTGGATTCCCAGTTTCAAAGCAGAGGAAAATTTACATGCTTTAGTCATGAGCTCTTCACAGGTACTCTTATGTGCTTTCTACACAAAGGGCTGACTCTGTGTAGGGGCACATCAGTCAGAAACACAGGCAGTGCACTACCAAGAGGTGATGTGGCCCTCATATGGTACATATGGAGATACAGGGTCCAACATCCAACTAGGTTTCAAATGGCAACCATCTATACTCTTTGTGAAGATTTACAAGTGCAGTTCATGGAGCAGAGGCATCTCTTCCTACCAAGACCATGTACACATTGCTTCTAACCTTTTTCACAGCGGGTGCCCATGAAGCCTGGTGGACAGATGCATTCTCCCTCAATATGGTGGCAGATGCCTCCATTCAGGCAGTCGGGACAGTCCTTGTCACAAGAAGAGCCCCATTTCTTGGCTGCACATCCTGGGAAGTTGGGAAGAGACAGACAGACAGACAGACAGACAGACAGACAGATTATTGCTTGAATGCACAGGAGGCCACTGCTTTGATGAAACTAGGCAGGTATGGTTCTGGTCACTGCCTTGAGTGCCATGATGGAAGAAAGGCAGGATAGAAACATAAAATAATGAAATAAAATTTAAAGAAGATGTGGAAGGAAGCCTGATCTCTGGACAGCACAAGGCAGCATTAACCACAGTGCTGTCACTAACAGTCTCCAACAGCCACTATGCTCAGGGTAAGTTCACACCTATGTGTTCATTACCCTCTGGCAGCAACTTAAAGTGACGACTGGCATATGGGTAAAGAGGCACCACAGAGAAAGCCTTCTTATGATCTCAAACAATAGTTTTTAATAGAAGCTGTACATGTTCAGCTGGGAGTCTTTAAATGATGAGACACTGAATCACACCCACCCCATAACAAAGGATGTAAACAGATGTTAGTGGGGACGTCTGTGGCTCCTATTGACCTGCATCTCTTCAGTTCTGTGCTATCTTACCTCGCACAATCAGCCGGAAGAAGGCACTTGACAAAGGACTGTCCCCAATGAATGTAGCGCTGTAAATCCCACCGTCACTCACACTGACAGGCGACAGGGTCAGAGTGGACTGGCTCTCCTTCACCTCCCCCTGGTCCTTGGTGTCATAGTAGGTCCCTGCAAATGAAAGTGGCCGGGAGGAAGAAAAGCATGAGAGCTGACAACTGAACTCTGAATAAGCCCTACTAAGGCTTAATCCACTCCAGCCTGTGACTGGCCTGGACAGGGCTTAGAGGCTCCTGCAACCTCTAAGGACATCACTGACAGAGCAGTTTGGGTAGGAGAAGAACTGAGGAAGCACAAAGGCATCTAGCTGCAAGCCCACTGGCAGGTCTGGGCCTAGACTGCCAGCTTTGATTGACAAGGATAACTGAGGGCGGGCCTTGTTCCAGGAATGGGGTGGGGTGGGGAAGCATTGGAGCAGGGGCAGATCTCCCCAAAGCCATGCAGCTGGGAGAGGGGGGCACTTGCCATTCCTTTTCCACAAAATGTCTGCGTTCTTCCCATGCTTTATCTTGGCAACAAGTACAGCTGGCTGGGAGAGGCTGAATGTCTGTGTCACTTTCTCTGGGACGAGGTTGGCTGCAGGGTCAGACAGAAACAGAGACTGGGTTAGGAAGCAGGACCTACAATATTTTCTCTTCCCTGATCATCAGAGGGTCATGCTCTAGATTGCCCAGATCTGTCATTCCATCTTTGGGATTTCCAGAACTTACCTAAACACTTCATCCTGCTCAACATGTATATTTGCCTATTTTACTCTATTTATTTAATGGAATCTGTATACCACTTAATTAGGGGTGGGGTGGGACTCCAAACGGTTTACTTAAAATAAAAAATACATTAAAATTATTGATAGAAGTCAGATTTGAAGCCAATTTAACCTTAAAAATAATAATAAAGGAGCAGTTAAAACTACACATTATAAAATAAAGTTAAAATATTATATACGTGTCATATATAAAATACGTGTCAGTTTCACTAATCTGGGAAGGCTTGTCTAAACAAAAAAGTTCTTAATGGCTAGAGAAAACAACACAGCTAAGATGCCTGCCTAATGTCAATGGGCAGGGAGTTCCAGAGTGCAAAGGCCGCCAGGCTAAAAGAGCAAATCCTTACAAGGGTGGAACAAACTGTGTGTGGCATTTTCTACACATATAGCAAGGAGAAAGGTGATCATGTAGGCTTGGTGCAGGTACTAACTCACAGTGTCCAGAACAAAATAATAATAACAATAATAATAATAATATTTATACCCCGCCCATTTGGCTGGGTTTCCCCAGCCACTCTGGGCAGCTTCCAACAAAATATTAAAATACAACAAGTGAGGTGAAAGTTGATGTGCCCATTTTAGGTAATGTTAGGGTTAGGATTGTTCTGCATCTTATTGTTAACATCATTCTTATTCTTCTTTCCAAACCCTCCCTTATGAGCATATCTCCCAAAGTCATGCTTTAAATTGTATCCGTAAGAAAGCCTGGATTTCCAGTGGTGTCACCCAAATCAATGTTTATCATATTTCAAAGGCCTTCTAAGATAAGAAAATCTAGTCAATTTTCAGATATTCTTCCTGGGTTCTTTGTTTAAATTATCTGACTGATGTCTCTTTTCCCGGCAATAAGAATCACTCATATGACTAATGACTGACTAGCACCATAGCATCCAGAAATTCTTTTGTAGTAGGATATCAGGGGAAATGTGTGCCCTTAAGTTCATAGAATTATAGAAATGTAGGAATCTCAACTAAAGCTTCCAAGACAGATACCCTATTTGCTGCATGGTTAGATCTGTGTATGCCATTCTATGAGTACTAGTAGCCAACAGTTATGAAAATCATATACAGTGGTACCTTGGTTCTCAAACACCTTGGTACTCAAACAACTTGGAACCCAATCACTGCAAACCCAGAAATGTTCCAGTTTGTGAACATTTTCAGAAGCCAAAAGTGCTCCGTTTTGAGTGCCACACTTCCATTTTGAGTGTTTTGCTGAGGTCTGTCTGTTTTTGCGGCTCTTTTTTATTTTGTTTTTGTGACTGTGTGGAACCTAGTTCAGCTACTGATTGATTTATTGTGTGACTGCAGTACATTGTTTATTGCTTTTATGGATCAATGGTCTTGTTAGATAGTAAAATTCATGCTAAATTGCTGTTTTAGGGGTTGTTTTTAAAAGTCTGGAACGGATTAATCCATTTTGCATTACTTTCTATGGGAAAGTGCACCTTGGTTTTGGAACGCTTTGGTTTTGAAATGGACTTCCGGAACGGATTAAGTTTAAGAACTAAGGTACCACTGTATAAATAAAATATGCCAGAATCCCTTCCACAGATGTCGGCAGGATTTTTTTTTACACCAAGGGGGCAAAGTAAATACTACAAACAAACAAATAAACAAACAAACAAACAAACCTAGTATTAGAGAACAGGTCTGCCATTTCTGGTAAGTCCAGTGACTAGGGGTGGCTCACCCATTGGGGTGGAGCTACAACAATAGACTCTTGGCAGTGATATCAGCAGTGAAGTCATTCTTGTGCATCTATGCAGCCATGCCTTCACAGCCATCTTCCCAGTAAGTGGCAATGATGCTCTTTCCATGAGGCTATTGCTGTGGGTCGGCCTCTGCTGGTGACCGAGTGGTGACAAGGCCTAGGCAGACCCATCTTCAGAGAAATTTCCAGGTCTTCCTCTTTGCTGTGGACCTCCTTTTCATCTATGGGTAGACTGGCATACAGACAACATCTTTTTCCACTCACTGCTGAGACCTGCTGTTTTTCCCTCTAGCTTCTTTCATCTATTCCTCTTTTTAAAACCCAGCCAGAAACCCAGCCAGAGGGGCAGGGTATATATATATGTTTGTTTGTATGTATGTATGTATGTATAAATAAAAATAAAAATAAAATAATAATAATACATTGCACTGTTGCTGCAATCAATTTCACACACACACCCCAACACACATTTATCTGGCTGAGCCTAAAACGAAATGAATTCCCTAGATTGATTAATACTCATTTTTGCTTTTTCCTTGTCCTGGTATGTAAACAAATTGCAAGAATGACCCCAGGGTCTGGGTCTGAGGAGGGTATAGAGAGAAGACTCCATTACCTTAGCCTTGGTCTTATCACAATGATGTAAGGACCTAACTTTGAGAAAGAATAACTTCAAAGTACATATCGCTCCCAGTTCTCAGAAACCACATATCTGCATATTATCTTTTCCAGTGTTATGTTGAATCTCTCTCAAGCTTACCATCCACATTGTTGTGCACATAAACCACCCTGGTTTGTTCTGACTCAGTCTGCCCCAAGCAGTACGTGATGCCCACCAGGTCTGCCCGGGAGAAGCCGCTCATTTGCACTGCATGGCTGCTGTTCTTGTACATCTGGAATCTGGACCTGGGGTGGGTCATGACAATTTTATTGTCTCTGTCAATCTGGAGGCTGGCATTTCGCTCACCAGTCACACACGAGAGGTAGAAGTTGGTGTGTGAGGGACTCAAGACGTTGGCCATCAGGGTGATATCCATAATTGCTCCTGCATCGGGAGGACAAGAGAAGGTGTTATTTTAGGACAGGGAGAGCAAGCGATCTCAGCATAATTCACACAATCGAAGCCAGGCCTTGCCTAGGCTCTAGAAAGGAGCAGGGAACTCTCCCACTGTGAGGGCCAGCTTCACTCAGGTGAAAGTAGCCAGGGACTGCTTATCTGTGACATATTTGTGTTTCATCTTCATGAAAGTAACATCTGAAGCTATGTGCTTTCTTTCAACTGATATAAACTCCAGTTGTTCCTATTTAACAGGGACATTGTCTCTAGTAAATCCCTAGTAAATCACCATCTCTTTCTGGGAAGAGCCACTGAACGTAGAATCTTTGTTGATAAGTTGAATATGTATATGTATACCTCATTGCTTACATCTAATAACAGATTTTGTGTGTAGAACTGTTTTGTATTTTTGTGTGTGTGTGTGTGTGTGTGCGCGCACACACACACACACATACACAAATTCTTTTAATACAAAGGTACAGTGGATGGTGCTCAACCTCTGTTGCCATTTCAACAACACAGCAGGAAGTTCTTATCTAATATGTTAAAAACAATATTATTATTCTGTCTCGGGACACATACAGTACAGGTTTGAAAACAAATCATTATACCACCACTTAAAATATTTATCCGTGTATTTGTTTGAATTTGGAAAGGAACATAGAGATCGCTTGTATGATGAGATAGCACATTAATAGTCTTTGGGCTATTATTGTGTCAAATATGACAAAATCCCTACATGTTAAGCATACCTTCTTCTGTCTACATGTACATATATCACAATACACAAATGTAAACACACCATGTGACAATTAATGTGTTTGTCACACATTATTCCCAGCATAGAAATCCAGAAATCTTTTCAGTAATAACAATGATGTTATTATCAGAATACTTCTACTACACATTATATATTCTGGAATGCCACCCTTATATTTGAATTGATCAGATTGTCTCTCTCATTATGCTTGTGCGACCCTGAAGGCTTGCAACTCTTATTAACCTTTCTTAGATATGACGTTCTGATGTCACTTTTCAGAAAACGGCTAATTATATTCTGATGAAACACAGAAGACGTTGCCTTTCTGCTGTTTCATTTCGTTTCATTTCACAGTATGGGTTAACCCTTTTACCTGTGCTATTTTTCCAATGAAAAATCCACCCTACCCACCTCAGAAGCTATTTCCTGTTAGTAAGAAACATGTGAGCACACAGGCTTGAGTATATAAATAATCCATTTGTGGCCTTTTGGGACTGGATACACACAATAGCTTTTTCCAGGCTATGATGGTATGAGACAGACATGATGTGTCCACTCACTGCAATGTCTCTTATGAGGAAAAGGGATTCATGGGGCATTGCAGTGGTTCGAAACTCTGCAAGATTTATCTGAACAGAGACAAAAGAAATGTACATGTAAACCCAAGCCAACAATGTCTGTATCACCCAATTTTCCTGTAACAACTGCATTCAGCCATATGATGTTTCTTTCTATCACCCAAGCATGTGTTTGTAGCACAAATGGCGGTCAGAATGATATCAAAACACCCATTGCCCATGGAATATCACTGACTGGCATTACCAAAACTGCTTTTCTTCCATTCTCTATTCACTGTGTTCCATGCCTGGATGGGAAAGGTTGGAGATGGCCATGGAATTCAGTCTTTGTGAATACAGATTAACCTGATCAGACCAATCTGCAGATCAGACCAATCTGCAGATCAGAACTTAGCTACCCATCAGCTCTTCACGTTCCCCAAATGCTCCATCACAGACCTTAGCTCAGCAACAGTATTAAAGTATGTTTAAAGGTGTGAATTTTAAAAGAAAATATGTATAAGGACCCCTGCAGATGTCCTTTTTATTTCATATTCATGATTATTGGTGATCGTGATGCTGTTGGGGCTGTCACACATAATCCTGCTTTCAATACTGTTTTGGCCTGCAGAAGTTTTGGGGTGGTCACCCAACTTCATTTCCAATCAGCGCATATCCTGCCACTGCCTGTTGACATCGTGTAACTATTTATACCACAAATGTTCTAGTTCATTTTTGTCCTGCTGTTCCTGCGCTATAACCTTCCCGGACAACAATAATGTGGTAGCATTGGGGAAGCATCACAAAGAACAAACTAGGAAATAGAAAAAAAATAAATCCACTACCGACACACTATTTTTGTGTCCAGAACATGTTGCAGAAGACACTCACGATAGAACACTGGTATTGGAGGAGCCCTCAAATATGTATCTAGATGTGGAACTCCATGCAGTTTTTTAAAACTAAAACGACACCACACACATATATGAGAGATTAATGTGAAAATGGGATAGAAAGGACTTATGAGTGAATTCATGCAAAAAAAAAATGACACAGATCAGAAATTGAATGATTTGTCCATCGCTCACCATATGGCTAAGATTTTCCACTCTTAGCTGGGAGAGACAAAGAGGATGTTGCAGAAACAGCACATGGGGCTGCACATAACAGCATCTCTGAAAACGTTTAAATCCCAGACCCACCATTCTGGTGGCACCAGGGGTTCCTCACCCAATTAAACAGGGCTGACTACTGCTGAGGGTGGTCAACCTGATTCAAATACTGGTCCTGTTGGTAGCTAATGCAGCAATCTACATATGAAGCAATGCAGCACAACAAAGGTGGGTGTTCACAGAGCTCTACACAAGATTGCCCCCTTTGTATGCCATTCAAGGATTCTCCCAGTACTACCTGTAATTGTTGGGTATTTTCATAGTGGTCCCCCAAGTTGCTGAGTAGACAAATTGCAGACTACCTATCCTTAACTGGATATACGGTAATGAATACCAGTATAATTCCAGATAGGAGTAGCTTTTGGCTTCCTGTCCAGAAATCACCAGATGGGATGGCCACCCCATTTTATTTATTTATTTAATTAATTTCATAATATTTATGAAAACGAAAACAAACAAAAAAAAACATTGAAGTGGTTTACAAAAAGAATAAAACAATAAAATTATCAGTAAAAACGGTTTTTTAAAAGATAATAAAACATTTAAAAAGTAATTAAAACCAATGATGACCTAAAAGCAGATTAAAATACACCAACCTTCTACCTGTCTGAACGATGTATTTAACAGACACCAAAAAAAGAGTACAGCGAAGGCACATGCCTGATATCAACAGGTCGGGAGTTCCAAAGATTGGGTGCTGCCACACTAAAAGACTGATTTCTTACAAATGCGGAACAAGGTATTATGTGGCACCATTCTACTGACACTATGCCCCGATCTGTTGGACTCCAATAGCGTAAGTTCTACCTTGGCACAGAGCTGTAACCACTAGCTCTGCAACCTTCTCCATGTTCCATTCTTTCTGCTACCAAAACCAATAGCAACCCACCTCCCACCAACCTGTTAAGGGGGGGAAAGGACTTTACCTGCCAGATGCAAGAAGAGAGTTAAAACACAAAGCCTGCCCAGTCTCATTTTCCTGAGTATACACAGTGTCAGGAGAGCTCAGACATCACGGATCCAGAAAAGGCAAAGATGATGGGGGCATTTGCGTTGTTTTTCATTTGCAGAGTGTGTCCTCTATGTTTGATGCTCCTGTGTCTTCCATTGCTTTGAATGGGTCAGAGTAGCTCGGAGAAAGTTCACACACACCCCATGAGGAAGACAGATTCTGGTTCTCTGGTTTAGAAAATCCCACTTCTGCTTTCTGAAGTGTATGTTACGAGCCTCAGGAAAAGAAACTCTGGCTGAGTTTCGGTCCACCTGCTTGGGAGTTCAGATTGTCCCCTCCAAGGCCCTTCCACCCGTTCCAGCGCTTTGTTCACTGCCACATGTTGTTGCAGAAGAGATTATGACCTGCCTGTTTCTTCCATGCTTGCTTGGAAAGCCTTCCTGGGGTGCTTCAGCCTGGGGTGCACAAACGCACACACAAGCAACCTCTGGGCAGTTCAGGAACTGATTAAGAGTGAGAATGGATTGGGCACAGCAAGAGCTGTGAGTCAGTGGGAAGAGCTTTCTTGGCTGGGATTCAGCCAGAGCAGGAATGGAGTCTGTTGGGGGAGGGATGCTTAGAGGCCTTCACAGACAGCACAGCAATGACATGAAATCCTGTTTCCCATGCACCATTTCCTGCTCTCCACCCATTGTTCCTTGCCTGTCTCTTGCTCCTGCAGGAGGAAGCAATGCACTGGGAGGTTGCTGGACTGAGCTCCCAATGGAGAGAGGCTTGAAATGAAGAGACACTCCACTGGTGTTCAGGGTTCAAGAAACTCCCTTTAGTCATGTTTTCCAAATCCAAGGCTAAGGAACAAGCTGCTCCCAGTCTGGGAGAGAAGTGGTTTTCTTTCTGTCTCTTTAGATCCTAGTCAGGAACAACAGTTTACAGTTGCTGAGGAAAGAAGGTATCATGGAGTCCTGAAGTTGATTAATCTACAGCCCGGGGAACTGTCCGCCTCTGGAAGTTGTGCATGGCTGTGATTACAGCAGTGCTATGCAACTTTTTTTACATACTACAGGAAACCAGAGACATGCAGATCACAACGGATGGGCAGTACTGCCTTAAGTTCTAGCCTGTCTTGTTGTGCACAACCATCATTTGTGGATCAGCCAGGTTCACTCATGTACCACCGAGTTATCAATGGGGAGAGGGGGATGATGACCCTCTTCTGTGCCAAGTCAAACAAACCTGTTAAAGATGTACTTTCCCAACACTCTCAGGGGTCAGTTCACATGACCAAATAACTATGATGTCAATATGATCTAAACAGAGGTCAGTACCTGCTGAAGGTTTTATAGGATGATGATAACGGTGGTGAAGATTTTGTGGAATTCCCTCCTCACAGAGATGTGTCTGGTAACTTCACTACACAGCTTTCTGCAAATGCTGAATGCACACCTTTGAAACCTGTGATGTTTCTGTGACTAATTTTTTTAACTTTTAAAAATACTAAATTTTAAGTTATTGCAACCCATTCTGGGACCTGCTAGTGAAGGGCAGATAATAAATCATCATCATCATCCCATCCTTCCTCCTGAAGGAGGTCCAAAGTAGCAATAGCAAATTATAAAATAAAATAAATCTCTAAAAATATTTAAAACATATATTACTACAGTCTGGAAACACTGCTCCAGATGACCTTGGGTTCAAGTAAAGCAGTAACTGAAATTAATATGACCACCTATGTTCCATACTGTGAGTTCAGCAACACACTGGTGGGAAAAGGCAGACTGCATCCTTTTCTTTGGGCTGATGGAAACAAAATGGAAGGGTAGGGCAATGAATGGCACCCAGTGAAACATCATCACACATGTAAATATATATATATATATATATATATATATATATATATATATATATAAAACTGATCTGTGTCTAATCCAATAAAGGAATAAAATTCAATATAGAATCATATGTTCCTTTATTGGATTAGACACAGATCAGTAAAATCTGGATTTCACAGGGGGAGGGAAGTGAGGGTTACTACTTGGGTGAGGATGCTATTGTGTGGATGCAACACACATACAAAATATAAAGACACAAGCAGCTTCGAATCCAGAATAAACTCCAGTGTGGATGAGCCCATTATTTGGTAAATATCCCCATTTATGGTTGAAGCCTTGTGGGCAAATTTACTAGACCTGTAATCTTCTAAAATAATATTGAGCTTAACTTTCCCCTTTTGTGACCTGTAGTTCTGCTTCTGTTCAACCCTTACACGTGTGACATGACTGCTTCAGGCTGTTCTCAAAGCTGCACATATACACAGATCACAACACGTAAAATGGTGCATGAGTGAAGCTGGATTCATGTATGTGTTCATGAAAAATGAGATGCAGCTTTGTTTGCACCGTGTGTCCTGGGGCTGGTAAAACGCTACATGGAGCCTAAACATGGTCGCTTGCATTTACAGGGTTGAGGAAGGGTTACTTCCTTATGTTTACCCTCCTAGTGCATAATGTTGCTCTGTGGGACCCCTTTTTTTTTTTAGTCTACACAGGATTAAGCTTGGGCTAGGAGGGTGGGAGGAGCTAGACAGAGAACAATAGCAGTCGCCTGTTTGGGTAAATAAATATGCTTGGGAGGAAGTCCAATGTTGCTGCCAAACCACCTTTCCTTAGCCAATTTCTACCCACCTTCCACCTCCACACTTAAAATACCCATGTATCAGCAACACAGTCAGGAGCACAGCTTATTTCAAGTGTTGCCCAGAAGATGTGTGCCACTCTGGGTTATACAATGTTAATGTACATGGACGCAGAATTGCAAATACACAAGTATAACCTACTGACTTCAGTTTTCAAAAGTTCTGGAAGCAAGTACCAATTCACATGTTCCTACAGTAAAATCAGAAATCGCACAAATCCCATCACCTCGTGTGTGGTGAACTCACATGGAAGGGTTTATATGCTGAGGAACTGTGAAACATGTTAAGTGCTCCTACGTTGCATTGCATCATGTGCACAGTGCCTCAGGGCTAACGTCCCAGACACTTTCTTAGAGTTGGCTGTGAAACCTAGCTCTTGAGTCTAGGCTGAGAAGTGTGACCATAGTTCAGAACAATTCCCACGCAAAATTTAAGGCCACTTGGAAGAAAGGGAGAAGGGGCTAGGAGGCCTGACAGAAAGTCTGAGAGCACTCTTTATCCTGCTGATAATCTAAAGCAAGCCGGGCCAGGAAGAGGAAAGCCATTCACTGTTTCCGACTATTGACGTGGAGCTCAGGAAAGCGGGTACCCCTGCAGAGCACTGGGTGGGTGAATTACAGCAGGTCTGGACTCCCTCTCACCAAGCCAGTGTTGCCAGCTGCCTGGGGAGAAGTGCCAAAACAACTCAACTGCACTCCCTGCATGGGGCATAGCACCACACTCTTTAAAGAATGGGCCACATGACCAAGAGAAATAAACAACTAAAACAAACAGCGAGAGAGACAGTACCTAACATGAAGCACACTCCAGCAGTGGCATAAGAAGCGGGGTGCGGTCCACCCCAGGTGTCATCACTGAGGGGGGGTGACAAAATGGCAAAAATATGTGTTTTTAAAATAGAATTTTAAAAATTGGGCTCACAACCTTTTTTTTGGAAAAAATAACCCCCGCACCCACCACCCACCTCTTCCACCCACCACCCACCTCTTCCTACGCCACTGGTAGCTAGGCGACGCAGAGGGCACTGGGTGCCACACCGTGGGGCCTGCAGCGTGCGTGAGCCACACGTCTCTCCTGAAGGGGAAGCAGTGGGCAGACTGCCTGCAAGCGCTGCGCTGCTTTTTCGAGTAGCACAGGGCTTGTGGCTGCCCACTGCACCCTACGGCTGAGGAGGAGGCTGCAGAGAGGCTCCAAGCAGCGCGCCCTGCCTTGGCTCGCCCTGCCCCCATGGGCAGCTCGTCCCACCCCTGGCTGCAGGATGCACGCGCCACACCGGGCACCCAAGTGGCTAGCTACGCCACTGCACCCCAGTGCATGATTACCTGGGAAATAAATACCATAGGGTTGTGGCAGTGGGCATAGTGGGCATAAACATGTAGCCTAAGTAGCATTTGAAAGTTAGAAGGTATTTAGTTAAAATAGAACCCTTTAGGTTCAAAGCAGGAGGACTGGGATTGAGGGGTTTCCAGATGGGAAGTGTCAGTGAGATATTCCAAACAGGTTTCTGGCAACTGTTTTGTTTTTTGTTTTGACTTATTAGAATTTGTCTAGAAGGGGTAAATCCACATGAAATGGGGAAAGAAATACAGGCTGGCATTTTGAGGCAAACAGTATGTGGATTCTTAGGATTGCTTCGGAAATTGTATATATTAGTCTAAACTTCATCCAAAAATGTGTTTATTAGAATAAATTTGTTTAAAAGTGCTGGAAAACTTTTATAACTTTTTTTCATTGAAAATTGCAGTGGAAATGTGGAGTAGTGAATTTAAGACTGGAAAAATAGCAACTGAGAGAAACAAATTTGACATTCTTCATCCCAAGATGACACTGCAGAAAACCTGCATGCATGAGGAGCACTGATCCCTCAACAAGTCCCTGTCTGGAAGCACCTTCAGCCTCTGAACAATTCAAGATGAGGTTTTTTAGAACAAAAAAGACAGTATAAACAGGAACTATGATAATTAATTTGTCTAAACTTGCTGATGTGATCAGAATAAGCACTCCTTCCCTGAAACAAAAAATGTCAACAGCACACAGGAAAAAACATCAGGAAATACAAAGAAACTGGATTGCAATGGATTTTTTTGCCCTTCCAAGTAGATGAGATGCTAAAGATAAGTAATTAATCTTAATGAGTAAGCAAGATTATTATGTTCGCAGAACTGGAGATCAATACAGAAAGCACATCAGATGAGGTGCAGGTTCATGTCAAATCTGATAGTATTTGGTGGATGATAAAAGAACCATGGTTTGTTTGTTTTTTAAAAAGCAGCAGCTTTAAATACCTCAAAACTGGAGAGAAAGGCACATGCACCATGTGTCATGGGTTGGTATTGTTGGGCACCTGAGAAGGTCTACACCCCAACAGGGAACCCACTGCCATCCCATGGAGACCCCTAGCTCTACTCCCCTTCCTCCTTCCTATTGCTGCTGCCTGTTCAATCTGCCTTCACTTACCTTCTTCCTATGTGTGTTTGTGTGGATTGGGTCCAATGGGAGAGAGCAAGTAAATGGATGGTGCCAACAGCATTAAGTAAAAGGTGGTCCTGTTACATTCCAGTCTAGGAAGATGTGAAAAAAATCAAATGTTTACTTTCTTACAGAACTATTCAAAAGTCTTAGAACACCTTCTCTACTACCCCCCGAGTCCCCAAAGTTCTACCTGGTTTTCACTGAAAGGGGAAATAACATATTAACAAACATATTAACTAACAAATCTTAGATTAAGGTAACTCTCAATTTCAGATTACCTTTCACAGGCCCACTCAGGGAGGCGGTGCACTGAAGGCATCTTGCCTAAGGGAACCCCAAAACTTGGGGCCAGAGCTGCAAATACATTTAAATGAGTTCATTGCATTACTGTACACTGCAGAAGTTGGTGGACAGATTCCATCTGAAGCTTTTTCTGTGAGGGCATCTGGAGACGCTAAATACAAGCAACAGGAGATTTTGTTCAAGTCCAGGGTAATTGACAAATCAGTTAAAGATTAACAAGTTCAAACAATATATATCCGAATTATTAAATAACTCAAATGCGAAATTCATCTTCCAACAAAAAGATGGGGCACGCCACTAAAACTGACATTCCTATAAGAAAAGAGGAAGGTGGTCAAACTACCACCAATGTTTTAAAAAGGGAAGAGGGGGAAGGACAGAAAATATTAAGCCTCTTAGCCCAACATTTGTTTTAGGTAAACTGGAATAAAGCACTGTTAGATCATTAAATATCTAGAAGAACAAATCATAGTGGATGAATTAAGAAAATCATAAATATGAGAAAAATGAAGACAATTGAAAATCCTTCTAAGAGCTCCTGCAGGCAATCTATTTATTAAGCATTTACCCTGAATTGATTGTGGGGTGTTTACACAACTTTTCAATGCATCTTCACATCACTTTCCTAGCCATAAAAATAATTTCTTTTTAAAAGTTGATTTGTTGTGCTAGGGCAACAGAGCATATTAAACCTAAATTTTCATGTATGCATTTGATTTCATCCTGCAGAGTACTGCCAGTCTGGAGATGTTCTGAATGGCCACTTCCCTAGCAGGCAGGCAAAGCTATTCTCCCCCTCTCTCTCCTTGACACCTTATCTCTGATACTGAATTTAATTTAATTGTTTCTCTAGGTAAGGTGCCTTCAAATTAACCACCCATTTAGCTTATATAATGACAGTTTTAGTTTGCCTCATTTATTTCCTGCCTTCAGGGGTGTTGGGGTTTTTTTTGTAAATGGGACTTAATACGAATGTTCACTAACTGAGAAGTTATTTTATTTTCTGAGTAATATCTTATCTACAATATGTGAATAATCTGATTGGAGCTTCCCTCCTGGGTTAATATGGGCTTCGGGGTGGGAATTATTTTTGTCAGGATGGGGAAAGCACCCTTCCCTACTCTTCTAATACTGTTCAGGGGTACGGGACCTCAGCAGGTATTTAAGCATGAAAAACTGTGCACAGTAATTGCTTTGACATAATTAACATCATGTGGAGTTCAGCCCTAAGTTTCCCTGAAATAGAAATGGGTATCAGAAGTGATACTTACACCAGCCTCAGGCTTGGGGCCTGTCTTGCCCTCCCCAGACCACACCTCTCATCCGCTCTGCTTCATGCCCTCCTTGAGTGTTTTGCTTCCCTGCAATGTGCCCTTGAACTCTAATGTGTGTTTTGCATTTACATTTATGCGTAACCAACAGTACAGGAGAGGCTCAGGGTCATTTTTTTTAATGTCATGTGCAAAAACAGTCAGCAGAACAGGCATCTGCTGGGTTAATCCCTTAATAAGCACCACTCCTCTCTTTCCCTTTGGAGAACACTTCTGTGTAAACATAGGGGCAGCTGCCTTGAAAATATAGTTTTGAAAAACCTGCTTGCAGTCTGACAACAATAGCGGCAAAGGCAGGAACTGACCTCTCCTTGACCTAAGTCTAGATTAAGACACAGAAGGAATCTCAGGGTCTCTGTGGCAGAGTACACACATTTGCCTACGTATTTGAAGGCTAAACTCCAAGGAATAAATGAACAGGAATTGCTTCTCATCATCAAGAAGGCTGCTGCTATAATAACAAAGCAGAAACTGAAATATCTTGCTTGGCTGGTTATTATGAACTGTGTATAGTCACAAAAGCCACATAATGGAGAGGAACTACAAATGGTGCAGTGGGAAGGGAGGAGGGAGGCTTGTTGAAGCAGGCAGTTTTTGCATCTCTCCAGGTTGTAAAATTTTCAGCCATTCCCCACAAAGCCAGATTGATGGGTGCTTCTAGATAGGAGTTTATTGCGAGATTGGTGCTGAAATTGGCGTTGCTCATGTTTTCACACACACACACCCTCCCAGAGCCACATACCATCCTCAAAATGCTAGCTTGTACTTTTAAAACCTTTGATCCAGATTTCTGTTTGCCATGGAAAACCCAATAAATAAAAATAACCCGTTAAAATCTGCACTCACTGCCGCCGCTGAATACCACCAGCACACTTTTTTGATGTGTGGCTTGTCACATGCGCAGTGACATTTTGATGGGTAGTCTCTATCCCCACACGCAGCGCCAGCTAGATCAGGGTGGCAGTGTGGAGCTGGCCTCCCTGCAGCGATGCCACTACCATACACTAGACAGGGACTGGAGGTGGTGGTGGTGAGGGCGGGGGAGTGTTCCTATAGTGTGCCCATGCTGCTCTGAACTCAGCTCCACCCTACAGCATCTTTCCAGCCCTGCTAAGTGGCAGTGATGCTGCTGCGAGAAGGCCTCTGCTGAAGTCCAGGGCACCCTACCAGCACCCCCAACCACATTCCTACTTCAGTTTGCTCCTGAGCACACACTAGCCATTTTGTTTCTGGTGGCCCAGACAAAATGAGCATTTCCAGCAACTGCTGCATGCTGAAAGTACTCCTGAAATATAAACCTAGTTTGTAGGAGTTATCCCCATGCAGTACATGTGAGTGATTATATCATAGATTATAAGTGCAGTATATACACTGGTCTTTTCTTTTAAAACAAATTAATACAGAAATATTGCACAAAACATCTTTCTTATTCATGTGCAAGCTTAAGTCAGGCAAATACCACTATGGTACATGGTACAATAAAGCAATAAATCTACCTAACAGTACAGGTATTAATAAAAAAAAACACCCTGCCTCCATTCTGCCCATTGTGAAACATGATAACAAAGTTTGGTATAACTTTCTCTTGCGCTCTTCATACTTCCTGGGAATTATTTAAGGGTGTGTGTCTAAAGGTACAGGAATACCTTTGTGTGTGCCTAGAACAGAAGGCGGCAATGGAGGGCAGGGAAAACCCTTGGACACATTCCATCAGCCTTCACCCACTCGTGTGGATGGCAAGTGGTAGAATAGCAACCCACATCCATGACTGAAAAATGGGAATGGGTGGAAGCCAACACGCCAAATGTTCACATAAAAGAAATGGATCTGAATGATACGTTTACCATATAATATGCAGGGAGTTGGACTAGATGACCCTTGGGGTTCCTTCCAACTATGCAATTCTATGATTCTAGAAGAACCTTTATATGCCCAAACTATCACAGCTGCACTCTTTAATAGAATGTTGGATACCGTCCAAGGCGGATCAAGTAGTCCAGTGTGGTTATGGATCCCTCCAGTGGTAGAAACTAGAAATGCTGAATGTTTACATTTCTGGTCTTGTGTGTGCATATCAACGTTTATGCTACAGATTTCACCGCAGTTACTTCTCTCCAGGGAACCCTGTAAACTGATTCTATGAGACGACAAGGTTAGAAAAATCAGCTTTCTATGCACCACCCCTCACACTACAACTCCCTAGTTTATAACACTAGTAAACAGGTATGATATTATGGTATGTGTATTGGCATTTTTTCTATTAAAAAACCCAAACTCCTTTCCCCCACTTGAATGTTGGGGTGTGGGTGCTTCCAGACAACCTGTTTATTGAGAATTAAGGTTGATTTGTTTCCAGGCAGATTAAATAACACTGGTTATTTAATGAGCATGCATGCTGCTTTGTTTGAGGGGAGGTTAGAAGATATTGTGTAAAAGCACGAGTTATCCAGTGGGCTTCCTTATGTCACTTTATCACAAAAATCTGATTTTTTGGATAAGCAGATTTGTTGTGCAAGATCAACTTTAATTGTGCAACCTGATAAGTGATTGAATTCCACCTGAATAAAGCAACAAGTGAGCATGTTCCTACTCAACCAAATGTTCAACCTATTCAACCAAACGTTTGGAAGGTGAGGGAATTTCTACTGAGTGGGTCATTTATATTGCTGCTGTGCTCTGTGGTTCAAAGTCCCAGAGAATGATGTGAAGAGGTGGCAGCTTAGTTCACTAGGGCAAATGGGGCATGGCCCCAACAACCTCAGTCTGATCTTAGCCTTCCCTCGTCACCCAAGAGGTAGGGCATGAATTTTTATGAATTGAAAATACTTCTGTCCTGCCTTTTGACTGTAGTTTTCAAGATGGCTTACAAAAATTATTTGAAACAATTATCGTATCATCGTAAATTAAAGGCCAGTATTAAATCCAGCAAAACACATCCATGAAACATACACACACAAAACGTAACTACAGCCCCAAATCAATCAAGAAAATTAATAAATATTGTTAAATGTCCTGGGTGAATGACCTCCCCACAAACAAATCAGAACAAACACTCAGTTAAGAGCAGAATCCTATAACCTCTACATCAGCTTTTGTGCAAGCAAATCAGGATGAATGCTCAATAATGAACAGATTATTTTTACCTAGTGCCTAAAGGACATCAAAGTGGTCATCAGTTAAGTAATGTGAAAAATAAATAATGCAGGAAATGCTTCATCTGTTGAATTTCTGCCACCTATGCAACAGCTAAAAGCATTGGAGCCCTGCCAGCAGCACAACTGACAACCCCAAGCTAAAAGGTAAAGGTAAAGGGACCCCTGACCATTAGGTCCAGTCGTGACCGACTCTGGGGTTGCGGCGCTCATCTTGCTTTATTGGCCAAGGGATCCGGCGTACAGCTTCCAGGTCATGTGGCCAGCATGACTAAGCCACTTCTGGCGAACCAGAGCAGTGCACGGAAACGCCGTTTACCTTCCCGCCAGAGCGGTACCTATTTATCTACTTGCACTTGATGTGCTTTCGAACTGCTAGGTTGGCAGGACCCCAAGCTAAAAGGCTGCATCAAATAATCTTTGCTGAAAGAATGTAGGGGGTGTGTTTATACAAACAGAGAACAGGAACAGATCCTGGCAAAGGGAAGGCTGGTTTGCATTTGGGAGGAAGCAGAAAGATTGGGGCGGGGAGAATTTTCAGCATATTTCCCTTTTCTAAGAAAGAGTCAGGTGAATCACAACCCTAATAATTCTACATTATTGCTAAGAGGAAGTTAGGAGCTTGGCTGCCAGGTGGCTGCAAGAACATAAAGCGCACTGACAGGTGCCATTGCCCTCTTCACTTCTTCCTGCTTCTGCTAAGGGCAGGAGAAACCTAATATTTTTCCTGTATCCTTTCCAAAGCAGCGGCCAGTCATTCCCACCAATTCTAATTCCTGGCAAACTGATTATATTCCTTGTTCTCCATCACATTTCGAGCTTGCTGTCCTGGGCTCCTTTGGGAGGAAGGGCAGGATAGAAATGTAAGAAAGAAAGAAAGAAAGAAAGAAAGAAAGAAAGAAAGAAAGAAAGCCTACCACAGTCATACCTCTGGTTGCGTTCGCTTCATGTCGCGGACCTTCGGGTTGTGAACGCGGCAAACCCGGAAGTGTACACTGCGCGCACACGCACAGAAGTGATCTGTCCACTTCGCACAGTGTGCAGAAGCGCTCTATCGCGCTTCTCACACGCGCAGTAGCGGCTCTCTATTTACGGACTTTTACTATTTATGATTGCGTTTGTAAGTAGAGGTACCACTGTATTCTAGTTGGTTTCAGTATGTGTCTTGTGTGTCGTTTGGGGGGGGGGGTGATACCTCATCCTTCACCTCAGGCAGCAAAATATCTTGGGCCAGCCCTGAAGTGGGGTGTCCACAATGAAGTGATTTCAAAAACACCAAACATACCCAAATCATGTGGCGTGTCTTAATACCTTCGTTTTCGAACAGCTTAGTTCTTAACGTTTTGGCTCCTGAACGCCCCAAACCCGGAAGTGAGTGTTCCAGTTTGTAAACTATTTTTGGAAGCTGAACGTCCGAAGGGGCTTCCGATTGGCTGCAGGAACTTCCTTCAATCAATCAGAAGCCGTGCTTTGGTTTCCGAATGTTTTGGAAGTCAAACGGACTTTCGGAATGGATTCTGTTCGACTTCCAAGGTACAACTGTACTTAGAAACAACCAGGGCTGCTCATACTTTATTTTGATGAAGTCCCCTGCAGATTATTCTTTGTCACTCTCTAGCCTGATTTTTAGTCTCATTTCTGGTGTGTGGTTTAAATTAATAATAAACAATTTCTGTTAATTCCCAGAAACACAGTGACAGAAAAATTCAATAACCAACTTGAATGTCATGATTTTGTGGGGCTTTTTTCTTTTTTAAAAATAAAATACATTAAAAATGTAAAAAAAAGAAAGAAAGAAACAACCCTCCATTTTGTACTGGAGGTTCTTTTCCGAGAACTATAGAACAGGCTGCTTCTGCCACTGGCCTGGCAAAATACTAAAGATAAAAACATGGAAAGCAGTTATACAATAAGGGACAACAGGGTATTTTTAACAGAACCAGAGAACACTCACAGTAAATTGTACTATTGTTAATTAAGGGAACCCGTTTCCTCTCAGACAGCTGGAGAAGCCACCACATCCCTAGACCAGGGGATCCAGCCACAAAGTAATTCCCCACCCATTCCTAATGACACTCTGTGGTCAGCTATTTTGTGAGTGCTCTGTGAACCCTTACAGAGAACACTTCACCCTTGGAGACCCCAGAGGGCAGAGCAAAAGGTGTGAGAGGAATTAAGGGAATGTGCTTCTTGCAACCAGCCTGGGCAGTTCATTTTTTCCTCAAATCCCCACAGCATATAAGACAGGGTGGAGTGTGTTTTATGCTTCCCTTCTTCCACAAAAGTTGGCTCTCCTTTGCACACTGTTTCCTGTTCTCTGCCAGACGGCAGCAGCTTCCTCTACAGCTGGTCTAAAATGGTAGCACCAAAGCAGAAAGCAGGAGCGGGCTATGGGGTGGGGAGAGGAGAGGTTCAACAAAAAAGTCAAATGCTTGGGTGAACTGTACTTTCCCACCCATATGGCTGTGTTAACACAAACTAGTATAGATGGAACACAGTTGGATGTACACAAAGAAAAAGCACGATACCTTCAGGATGGAATTCTGCTTGCAGATCACCGTGAAATAGCAATATTTGTTTGTAGTGTTAACCCTGCCTGCTGGAAAACCTCCATGGTGTTCAATGGACAGGACACCTATTTGATATTTTATTATAAGCAGGAACAACCTAGGAGACCCTCACAAGATGTGCAATCTGAATCACACAAGTACAACACAAAAGACATAGGAAGCTTCCAAATACAGAGTCCAGAATATTGATCCATCTGTCTCAGTATTGCCTCTACTGATTGGCAGTAGCTTTCCAGGGTTTCAGGCAATGCGTCTTTGCCAGCCCTACATGCTTGGGTTTGCATCTGAGGCATTCTGCATGCAAAACATACAACCCACCACGGAGCTATAGCCCTTCCAGGAATACTGGTCTCTTCCACACAGAAATACCCTTTGTATATCCTTCAGGATTAATGTGTCATTCAGAATTAATGCAGGCATCCATGTAAACAGTTGTACAAGTTTGCACATGACCTTTATGACTTTGTTTCTTGATCTGTGGGCAAACAGTGCCTACTGGCCACCTCCCTTCCTCCTGTCCTAGGACCAGAGCCTTATTTTGGATCCTACCATGTCCCAAAGACAAGAGGTGCCGATTCCAGTTAATATGTAACTGGCTTCCTTTACCTTTCACCTTTTTCATATTCAACCTCCATTTTCTTCAGCACCTGCCACTCCCACAGTACACAGACCCAGGAAGAGAGAGAGAGCACACACGCAAACTGGCACAATTCCTGAGGTAAATTATTTTTCTGCCTGCAGGGAATATTTGGGGAAGAGTAAGAACCTGGCAAAGGGAGTAAACATTTTAAATTGCAGTAACTCTCCCTCATGGCACGACTCCCTGTGCTGTTTTGGTGTGGGGGTTCTCGCCTGACTCCGGCAGTGCCAAATTGTCTGTGTGGAGGCAGGGGTGAAGTCGCCTTGGGCGTGGTTCAGAATTCAAACGCCAGTCTTCCTCCTTTTTTAGCACAAGGTAAGCAATAATATGCTTCTGAGATTTTGTATGCCTTGGCTGCAACAGTGTGAACAACTGCTGTTCTCGCCGTGTGTAAATGCAGCCTGCAGAATGAGTGCAGGAATCTAGTCCTGAAAGTTTGGCTGTCTTACAAAGGGCACCTATTAGAATCGGCACAACTGCTGTATCTGTCTATGCTCTTCTCTTCATTCATTATGATTGCTTTGCTAGTCTTTGAGCTCAGATGCTTGCCATCTGTCCTGTTTCTGTACACTACTTGATTTCCCCGTTTCCTGTTCAGGTCTCTGGCACTTGGCCATTCTCCGTTCCAACCTCAATGTGATCTTTCAATGTTCTACTATTCTTTTTAAGGGCAGAGGGTGCCTCCAGGCTGTTAGTATTTTGCAGGAGGTATTGAAGTGCATTCTCAGACTTTAGGGTCTTGTGCACATTTGAGTATTATTTAGCTGTTCGCTTGCTTACAGCCCTGCCCAGTTGGAATTAGACTGGAGTGGTTCACACCTGCACATATTTGAATTTGTGTATCAGGAGTAATTTCAGCCTTTCCCTTTCATACCCTTTTGTGTGCGTCCCTGCCTTCTAATTTGTTGATTCCATTACATGCCAATTAAGTATTAACAGGGCGTGCACACAGATAATTTTCTGTGCAATTTGTGGTTTTGAAAAATTTCCCTGCCCAAGTAGTGTGCAGAGACACACAGTCAGGCAGTTGACGTGTTCCTGAGCTGTGGCTATGCTCCTGAGCTCTTATTAGCTTGCTGGGAAAGAAATGAAAAAAATTGTACAGTGGTGCCTCGCAAGACGAAATTAATCCGTTCCGCGAGTCTCTTCGTCTTGCGGTTTTTTCGTCTTGCGAAGCACGGCTATTAGTGGCTTAGCGGCTTAGCGGCTATTAACGGCTTAGCGACTTTAAGAAAAAGGAAACAAACTCGCAAGAACTCGCAAGACGTTTCGTCTTGCGAAGCAAGCCCATAGGGAAATTCGTCTTGCAGAACGACTCAAAAAACGGAAAACTCTTTCGTCTAGCGAGTTTTTCGTCTTGCGGGGCACCACTGTAAATTCTCAGTGCACTTTTCAGATTGCTGCCAAATACATCTGGTGTAGAATTTTTAAATGTAGTCTGTTTGTGCAGTTTTGTGGTTTGTGCAAATCTGGGGGACCAAAAGGGGCGAAAATAATCCATTCAGGAGTGCACTGGAAATAGTTATGAGGACAGCTGGGAAAGAAATGTACGTACTGAGGAAGTAGTAGGCATGGACAGGCGAGCAACAGAAAGTGACAACTGACTCACTCACCCCCCAAACACAGAAAAATACTTTATGTGACCCCAAGTGAATTCTCCCTATATTGAGTAAACCTGGATTTACCAGTGGGGGTGGTGGGGATGCATCAAGTTGTGTGTTGTAAGGTCATACTGTTGTAAACAAAAATTGCCCTTTTCCCTTATGGGGTATCCAAGAGCCCATATAGAGTCCTTACATAGGTTCTCTATTGGTAGGAGAAAATAACAGAGGCCAACCAGAGAATATTGAGAAGCAAAGCAGCTAGTAAGCTTGATCTTTATTGATCTGTTGCAACAGGGTGCTCCCTTCACACGCAGGAAAGGAGGAGGACCCAGAAAAATGGTGTGCAAAGCCTTATAAAAACTTTTGAAATTCCCATCCTGTAGATCAAGACCACCCCCAGAAACATCATACATACATCACAGAAGGGGTGTAACATAAGACCACCCCTCAGATACATCACACCTACATCACAAAAAATGCGGTCCAAAATAGAAATTTTAATATTGTTTTTCTCCTGTTTTTGTTTATCTCCTGTCTGGCAGGTTACTTGATTGGATTTCCTGGGTAGCCTGGCCAGTCTTTTGTAATGATAAATACTTAGTTCCTGGGCCAGGTCACAGGCTCACACCCTATTCAAACACAGACAGGATTTGTGAAGGAAAAGACAATGGGGAGGCTTTTCCATTTTGACCTTGCAGAGAAAAGATTTGGTCAGTTTAGGAATCAAAATGGTTCCAGGTTGGCCTTCCTGTGCTGATCTATGTATGTGCTTGGTTGGTACACTTATGAACATTACCATATATCTAAGACCATAAAATTCCTATTACAATACACAAATTAAATGGGAATGCAAAAGGCTGCAAACACACAGTAAGCTCCAGCATGCACAAGCTGTTTGTGCAATTCAAGCGCTCTGTTGCCCTTGTGCAACAAATCCACTTTAAAAAACAACAGACCTCTTGAAATTTGAAAAGTGATGATTAGGAAAGAGTGGGATAAATGAATGATTAACAAGATGTGTGAACATCTCACAAGCAAATCAAAATGACTGCTCATTGTCATATAACCACTCAATAACAAGTCAGAATGAATGCTCAACAAAGACCAGACTACCGTGTAAGCTTTGTGCAAACAAATCAGAGTGAATGTTGAACAAGCACTTTATCTGGAGGAACTCAAAGCTCATGGCTTTTAGATCTTTTATTCATTTTGTACTTCTTCCTTCAGTTTTCCTCTCCAACCTGATGTCTTGGCTTTAACTATGATTCTAATCCGCTAGAATGGACTCCTGATACCAAATTAGTTTCTGAAGGCCAGATATTGCAAAGTCCACCCATGCAGTTCATTTCCCCACGTTAACTGCAATACAAAGGAATCTGCATTCACAGCCCCGGAGTTGAAAGGCATCAGCATTTCTTAATGATAGAGAAGCACCCTGAAAATTGCTGTGCCATATCCATCCTACCCACATCACCCGCTTCTTACCATGGAGCAGGTCTCCAGGATTCTTGTGTCACCAACTGTGCCATGGCATTCCTCCCTTTCTTTTACAGCTTCCTGAAGCAAAATGAAAGATGCCTGGTATTTCTGGGTCTCCAGCATGCTCTGGGTATGGACTGTTGCATCAGGACATCCCTGCAATATTGACAAGCAGGTAAGCAAGATATACATCTGTATATAGTGAAGAATAATCTGAAAATTCTGCATCCTGCAAGATCTTGATCAGTTTATCTGATTAAAGGTTGGCTGTATGTGATAATCTCCAGATTTTTCAGTTCCACTTCCCACTTTTTAAAAAAAGTTATGCATTCTAATAACATTCACAATTAAAACATACACTATTGTAAAAAGTAAAGGTAAAGGTACCCCTGCCCGTACGGTTCAGTCGTGTCCGACTCTAGGGTTGCGTGCTCATCTCGCTCTAGAGGCCGTGAGCCGACGCCGTCCGAAGACACTTCCGGGTCACGTGGCCAGCGTGACAAAGTTGCAGCTGGCGAGCCAGCACCAGCGCAGCACACGGAAACGCCGTTTACCTTCCCCGCTATAAAGCGGTCCCTATTTATCTACTTGCACTTAAGAGTGCTTTTGAACTGCTAGGTGGGCAGGAGCTGGGACCGAACGATGGGAGCTCACCCCGCCGTGGGGATCCAAACTGCCGACCATACGATCAGCAAGTCCTAGGCACTGAGGTTTTACCCACAGCACCACCCGCGTCCCTATACACTATTGTACAGAGGCTTATTCTTCCAATGGTTGTCATTTATATACGATAATGAACACTGTCATGAACTGTATCCTGTACCCTGATCCAAGGCTCATAAGTCAGTGAAAGTGAACTTACTTCCAAGTATGTTTGCCCAGGATTGCAATCCTAGTGAAATAACTACTCCAGACATAGCCTGGATTTAACTAAACTGGATCAATATGTGATTTAGCTATTCAGCTTTATCAACACTAATCCCCATACTGATCCCTGCTACTCTAAAGGGCAGATTGGGGAGATTAACAGGGTCAACAGGAGTGCAGCCCAAGTGAAGGGTTGGTATGCATAATCTCTGCGTAATTGATTTTGCCAGTACTCCTTTATGCATTTCAAGTATGTCACTAACATATGTGTGGGAAATGTCAGTGTAGTGGGTTTAGGGGTTGCTCGTGCGTAAGTTGCCGCCACTCCTGGCTAGGTTACCTGGTTAACCCTTTCTGACTGAACAGCCTCCAGCATCGTGACTGTCTCAGTCGCTGGCAGAATCCGTCAGTGGGCGTTTCTTAAACTTCTTCCAGCACAAAAATTCATTGACGCCAAGTCTCCTCCTACTCTCCCTGCGCGGAAGTCTTCTGCGCAGGGAGGGTGTGGGCAGTGGAGTACCCGTACTCTCTCCGCTGGTCTCCGGCGAGGAGTCTTGGAGCCTCCTCCCCGATTCCCCCATCTGCCCCCCTTCTCTACTGGTGTTACGCTGATTTCCTTCCCCAGCAGACGGGCTCCCTCTCTCCCTACTGGGACCCTCTCCGCCATCCCTTTGGAACCTTCCCTCCGCTTCCGATGGCAGATCCCTGACAGTCAGCTTGCTTCAGCTTTAGAGCACTCTAGTTCAAATTTAACACTTTTTTTAAAAAAAATTACATGAGATGTTGCAACCTGCAAAACATGGTTATTTGCTAACAGTAGCATGCAAAAGCAGCCTTAAATTTGAGCCTCTATATACTTGGCAGTCAGTCCCAACCACTTTTAATTGAGGTGAAGGCAAGCTGCAGAAGCTTTTCTGTCGCCCAGTAGCTAAATGATTCTTTTAGGGAAAGATCTCAACCCAAACTAAATAATTGATTTGAATGATGATGCCTGAATGTCTTGTGGTTTCATGCCGGTACTATGATTTTTCACAGGGATGGGCAGCCTGCAGTGGAAAGAGCCTTCTCCATGCTCCAAAATCTCTTCCCAGACATATCACCAACCTGGACCTGTCTTTTAACTCATTGATAATGCCCAGACATGGAACATTTCTGAGAAGCTTCCCTTCTCTGCACTCTCTAAACCTCTCCAGCAATACCATTCCTACTCTCTATCCTGGCCTCTTTTGTAACCTGGGTGCTCTCCACCTCTTGGATTTAAGCAGTTGCAGCATTTCCAACATGCACTCAAAGAGCTTCCTGGGCTTGAAAAACCTTCACATACTGCTCCTGAAAAACAATAAACTTCAGTATCTGGAACCCTCTGTGTTTCCGGTCTCTGGAAACCTCATCCATCTGGATCTGCAGGACAATGAGCTGTTATATTCAGCTGAACTTGCTCGGTTACTCGTGCAAAGAATCCACCATGTTGAGCTTCAGGGGAATCCCTGGGTGTACAGTGCCTCCATCACTCCTTCCCAACAGGGACTACAACAAACAGAAGGTGAGTCAAGCAATGGGAAGTGGGTTGTCGAGTGGACAGTACTCAGAAACATGGAGCTCCCGTTATTCAATGTTCAAACCAAAACAAAAAAAAGCAGCAGGTTGCATCCAAGTAGAAAGCACTGTGGTTCTCTGGGTATGATAGAAGTTTATAAAAGGGCTAGTTAAAAGAAAAGCAACCCTTCTGCCAAGGAAACTGGCAGAGCAGTGGCCTGTCCTCTTCAACCAGGCCACTCGCTTGCCCATATGGAATTCTATACTATATGCCCCTGCTTGAGGCGTATAATGGGGAAACACGCACACAGTCTCTGATAATTGGTTTCTAAATAACAACAACAACAACAACAATAATAATAATAATAATAATAATTTATTATTTATACCCTGCCCATCTGGCTGAGTTTCCCCAGCCACTCTGGGCGGCTCCCAATCAAGTGTTTAAAACAATACAGCATTAAATATTAAAAATTTCCCTAAACAGGGCTGCCTTCAGATGTCTTTTAAAGATAGGATAGCTGCTTATTTCCTTCACATCTGAAGGGAGGGTGTTCCACAGGGTGGGCGCCACTACCATGAAGGCCCTCTGTCTGGTTCCCTGTAACCTCACTTCTCGCAATGAGGGAACTGCCAGAAGGCCATCAGCACTGGATCTCAGTGTCCAGGCTGAACGATGGGGGTGGAGACGCTCCTTCAGGTATACAGGACCGAGGCCGTTTAGGGCTTTAAAGGTCAGCACCAACACTTTGAATTGTGCTCGGAAATGTACTGGGAGCCAATGCAGATCTCTCAGGACCGGTGTTATGTGGTCCCGGCGGCCACTCCCAGTCACCAGTCTAGCTGCCGCATTCTGGATTAATTGCAGTTTCCGGGTCACCTTCAAAGGTAGCCCCACATAGAGCGCAGTCCAAGCGGGAGATAACTAGAGCATGCACCACTCTGGCGAGACAGTCTGCGGGCAGGTAGGGTCTTAGCCTGCATACCAGGTGGAGCTGGTAGACAGCCGCCCTGGACACAGAATTAACCTGCGCCTCCGTGGACAGCTGTGAGTCCAAAATGACTCCCAGGCTGTGCACTTGGTCCCTCAGGGGCACAGTTACCCCATTCAGGACAGGGAATCCCCCACACCCGCCCCGTCCCACAAAAACAGTACTTCTGTATTGTCAGGATTCAACCTCAATAATAAGATTAAATACTCCTGTAAAAAAAAGAGGATACAAAATAGAACCAATGGAGGGCAGGTTTTCAGTGTGTCACTGACTACACCCAATAAGATGTGTTCACGACAAGCTCTCTGTACAACTGCAGTATTTCTGCTTATATTGAAGAAATAGAGACTTCATATCTGACAAAATGAAGACAAGGAATAATCCCAGGAAACCAAGTCGATTTAGGCAGTCTCAAACCAGGAGGTGGGCAAAAGGTTTTGCCTCTCATAAACCACCTAAGATTTGTATTATCTCAATGGGATGAACCTAGGATGGAAAATAAACCTGTAATCTCTCCGTGTGAATGGACACTAACAGCTTTTGTGTCCTCTAGCTGAGCTGATCCATGATTCACGCCTAGAGCTCCAGACTAAAGAGATTAGAACTCTGGACTATCAGGACCAGGGACACAGAAGAAAAGTGAGGGCCCCTCCGGATGAACATTCAGCTACCGGTAACCTGACATCTAAAAATTACAGTAAGTGAAGCAAGACAGGCCACTTCCAGAGTGTCACCATTTTCAGGTGGGATTGAATAACATATCAGCAGATTCAGGTTTTAATTGATGTAACCCACCCTGGAATCTTAGGGTGAAGGGTAGGCAATAACTAAATAAATGCAGGTTGGGAGGTCTTGAACAACAAATGTGCTTCCCCCCAATACTGTACTTTTGTGGTTAGGAAAGTGATGGGAAAATGCACAGGAAAGCATGGCATAACACAGGCTTCTTCAACCTCAGCCCTCCTGATGTTTTGGGCCTACAACTCCCATGATCCCTAGCTAGCAGGACCAGTGGTCAGGGATGATGGGAATTGTAGTCTCAAAACACCTGGAGGGCCGAGGTTGAGGAAGCCTGGCATAACACTTGCTTGACATAATGACATACGTATAACCTCCTTGCAAACAAAACTGTATGAGTGTTCAAGAAATAGCCAATGTCATCTAACCTCTCAGCAACCTTGGGGCAAACAAATCCCGACAAATGCTCAATAAACTGGGGGTCCTTCTGATGAGCTATAACACCCATTTTATAATTTTTGCATTTGACATGTTTTCTCCACTGAATCCCAGAACCATCACTCACTGGTGTTCCCCTAGGAGAGCTTTCTGTGAGAATGCATTAGAGTTGCAGTCACCAGTGCAAATGGTATGTGTTAGGGAGGCCAATTCCTGCTCGTTTTTTGCTGATCCAGGCATAGTGAGATGATTGGCAGGGTTGACACAGGTATCCCATTCTGATTAAAACCATAAAGGGTAACTCTAAACCCTGGTAATGAAAAATGTTTTTAACGACATGCTTCTTTCTGTGTTTCCTGTTTACCAGCATTGTTGCTCACAACAGTGCTATATGAAAGCAGGAAATCCTTCCTGATGGTGGTGGTGCTTGCAACAGTCATTTACAAATGAGATAATTAGCTGATTCTAGCTACCAGCTTCCACACAGTTATGAGAAGCTTGCAATGATGATCCCAAGGCAGGCAAAAACCCTCAAATCAACCCAACCCTAAAAGAGCCAAATCTCTATGAATGCCTTGATCCACAAATGAACAAGGTAGAATTTTAGGCTTTGTTTTGCTCTAGATTAGTTAGCTGGGGCTGGATCTGCAGATTACTCTCAGCAAACTTTCTTCTAGTCATATCGTGCTGTGTTTAATGCCACTATTGTATTGAGCCAATATTAGATAACCTTGTAGAAGGGAAGGATCAGGCACGGAAGGTCAGTGACAGGCTCCACTGCAGTCCCTGACTCAGTGGATGAAATGCTTGCTATACTACTATGTGTTGACATCAATAACTTCCAATTTCAGCTTGATATGCTTAGCCCAGGAATGGGTGCCATTTGCCAGGGAGAGTGGCTCATATCTCCAATGACCTCTGTCGCTGTACTATTTTCATCAAAGAAAAGACATAGGACTATGATTTCCCCCTGTTCACACCTATTAAGAAAAAAGACAGAGGTGTGCCATGCAATTCAATGCATGCTTACTCACTTCAGTGGGATTTATTCCTGAGTAAGTTTTTACATAGGTTTGTAGTCAAATATATTTCCTGAATGTGAACATGGATAGTGAGTATTTTAATTATACACCAGCTGTCCTTTCCTTTGCAGCCTCTACTACCACACTTCCCCCTGGAAAAGTTGCTCATAGCTGGCCATACTTTGCTGCATTTGTGCTTTCGGCTATCGCCATCTCCATTGTGATTGCGTTGGTTGCTAAATGCAAATTGTTGCAGAGGAACCGTGCCAGCTACAACCATCAACGGCTGCCTGATTCCCGCTCCATTGGAAGCAGCCATGCTGAGGAAGCTGACATGGATGTGGCCTATGGGAGGAACCAAGGCATCCCTAGAGTAGCTGGGTGTCCTGCAGAGGATGATGATGGTTTCATTGAAGATAACTACATTGAACCCAATCAAGGCTTGCAGGAAGAAGAGGAGGAGGAGGAGGAGGTGGCAGAGGAGAAAGAGAATGAACTGGAACCCCATTTCAAACTTTGAGAGGATATTAGGAACCAAGCACCAATTTTTCATATTCTCCAATACCTTATCACCCCATTTTCTAGGAGCTTCCAGTTATCTCATACTTGTTACAGATTCTCCTACCTGCTCTTTGGCTTCAGACCAATATCTGATCTACAACCCTTAGCTTCTTGCTAACAACTATATTTTCCCGTTTTCTGTACACTGAACTGCAGTAGCTTCTCAATACATTTCATTTGTGTAATTTGAGGTTACCCAAGGATTACCTCCCACATTATTGTGTACTAGACTGCAAGGCTTAGGCTATTGAAAGACAGGCAGAATTTTAATGAACCCAGCCCACTGTGGATGCAGTTTTTAAGTGTAAAAAACCCCAAATTATGTGTTGTTCTTTAAAATCCTAGCACACACTTGATCAAATAAATATTCAAGGTACATGAGGAAAAGCTGCATGTAGTAGAGGTGGGGAGAATGGTGAAGAGCAGCTTTTCCCAAACTGATGCCCTCTAGATATTGTTGGACAACTCCTATTGTACCCAATCTAGTGACGAGGAAGAGCTGCACTGATCCACAGAAAGAAGCCAGACAAAAAGTAAAAAGTCCAGACTAGCACCCATCATTACAATGTTTATGCATGGCCTCTCTCTACAACCAGTGTCAAGTTTCTTAATTTTGTAGTGGTTCCAAAGTATTTCAAGATGAGAGTGGAAATTGTGAGAAGAGCCTTGCTGTGAGATTTTTGGATGTTGCCAACATGTGGAAGAGAGATGTGCCTAAACAAAGAAGTTATTCTAAGGATAATACAGGAATGTGCTAGGAGGGACACTTGGTTCATTCACATCTTGTTTGTGGCCAACATTTTTGAGTGTTGCCTGTGATAAGTGAGAAGCCCATGTAGTGCTGCAGGCAAGCGGCTCTAGGATGCAGCTCTTGCAAACTTTGTAGGAATTACGGTAGTTCAAAACAGAAGCAGAATTACAAGGAGCATTGAAGCATCTCACTTTCTGCCGCCACTGGCATCACTCACACCAGCAACGTTGCTTGGACTGAGGCAGAGGTGTGTTTTGCTATCTAGGTTTTGTTCCATACCCTGGGCTGCACATTGTACAACCAGTGGATATAATTCCCTTATACAATCTCTTTTATCTGTGTATCAAATGATATTTATGCTTCCAGGCAAGCCATCCACTCTGTGCTTGGTATAATTCAAATGAGAGCTGCCCATTACAGTGGCTTTAGAAATGTAGCAGCAATCCTTCCTCTTACTAATTTCTCATTATTCTTCCTTCTGATTGTAGTTTTCTTCAACTACCAGTTGACCACTGGTAGTTTCATTAAGTGTTCAGCTTTAGAACCTCTCCTGTTTGATGCAAGATGTTCAGATGGCAGTACATCATAGGCCCTTCAGATTGTGTGGGCATGTACACCTCTTCCCTGAAGCTGTGCTTCTGTCAATATAGCTTTTTGCCAGTACTGAAACCACAATGATTTCACTACTGGAGAGTCTCCTGTTTCTTATGTCTGCTATCCTTTTCTGGGGATGACAGCAAGGTTGCTTCCATTGCAGCCAGGAGTTTCTCCCTCCTCCTATGGGAGGGCTTTGTAGCAGGATCAAGCAAAGGAAACAATGGCACATGTTGTAGAATCAGGTATAGCCTCATAAACTCCAAATCCTAAGTTAGTGAAAACAAAAAATCTTGCCCCATTTGCTGTTTCAGTTCCTTCCTGATATGGCAATGTCAACCCAGTGTTGTTTTGGGTGAACTGAATAAGGCTTTGGGATCAGAGAAGGCAATATGTTTCCCAGTATGCGAACATCATCTTTATTATAGTAACTGTATCAATAAGAAATTGCTCATTTAAGTGATATGAAAGTATTTCTAGGATGAAATACAAGTGAGACTTGAATGGAAATTATCTCCACCAGAATCTGTGCAGTGGTGTTGCTGTTTCATAATTAAATACACTCCAGTGTTTTTAAACAAATGATAATATTGTGAATTTAACCCTGAAAATGGGATCATTTGGGTGTTTATTCTCAAGGTTTATAAGATCATACAGTGTTTTCCCTTTAGCCAAACAAAACATTGAGCTGCACCTTCTCTTTACTTCTCTACAGCAAGCGGATTCTGTACAAATACCAAGACTCCACATTATGCCTTAATCAGATATTTCAGCTAGTCATGCAGTATTGCCAGAATTATTCATAGCAATAAATAACACTCCTCATTTTTAGCTGTTTTCTCCCTGTTTGCTCAGACTTCTGTCCCTCACTGTAGAGTTATGGTTCAGTTTTGCAGCATCACATCAGAAGATGAAGAGGTGCTGGAAGCAACCAGCTTGTGTTCAATACAAAAACTGGGATATAAACAAAGCAAGGCCTGCAGAAGACATCTATAGCAAAATACACAGGCTTCACCCAAAGAAGTCATGAGCTGCAGCTACTTCCATTCCCTGTAAATGTCTACTACCATCAAGGAAGCAGAAATCTGAAGTGACGGACATCATGATTCTCCAGCAAGAAATTGTCCATGTGCAGACAAGAACAGTGGAACTATGCAAAACTTAATTTAAACATCTAAATAAAGTGGGCTGGGTTAGAGGCTTCCTTTTGCTGCAGGATATCTATAAAAATACATGTGAAGCTTTTTAAAAAAAAACTTGAGTCAAAGTAACCCAATTCCATCTAGTTTGACTGGAGCAAATGCATTACCAAAAGAAAGTCAAAAGACGTAGGACCAATCAAGACATTTTGTTGCCTGAAGCAAAAGACAAGACAGTGGTTCCCCATTGTTATTTTCAGGTGGGATTAAATCACCTAACGGGAAATTCAGGTTGCACAATTATAGTTGATTAGAAGCTCTTGCACAACAATCATAAAGGTAAAGGTACCCCTGCCCGTACAGGCCAGTCGTGTCTGACTCTAGGGTTGTGTGCTCATCTCACTTAAGAGGCCGGGAGCCAGTGCTGTCCGAAGACACTTCCGGGTCACGTGGCCAGCGTGACGAAGCTGCTCTGGCGAGCATACTTCCCCCAAAGAGTGGACTTTTTGTGGTAAGGAAAGTGATGGGGAAATGCACTGGAAGGTGTGGAGGAATACTTTGAAATAACATCACCTTACCTCCTTGCAAACAAACCAGGATGAATGCTCAATAAATAGACATCTTTACTCCAGCACTGGTGATGGGACAGCATCCTCCACCACACCTGAGGGCAGCAGGTTAGTTTAGAGGGCACAGGTCATCAGATGGCGACATGACACACGCAGCTCTAAACAGCTTGGTGCCACTACTCTACCCCCTGGAAACTGCTGACTGGCGTAGCACCCTCACTCAACCTAATGATAGCAGGCTCTGAAAAATGGGACAGAGATTTGTATATACTAATGTATACTAAGAGGCACACATGAAGAAATTGCTACTATAAATGAAAATAAAATATATCTCACCACTGTGGCGTAAAGTCTGATCACGTGATCAAGCTGCCAAGCTTGTGTTTACTACTTATGGGCAACTTCTAAGTTCCCTGTTCTCTCTTCTTATATTCTTTATATTTAAAAGGCTTGGACTGAATAGTCCTTCAAAGACAGGCCTCTTTCAAAAGACTGTAAAGCCAGATGTATGGTCAGCATAAGCCCGCCCCATTTTTCTGATAATGACGCTTCATTTTTCTAACTTCCTGCCATAAGGGGCAGAAGAGTAACAGTTCACTGGCAGAGTACAGGTTTTTTGGCAGAGTACAGGTTTCGCATTCAAAAGGTATCAGCTGAATCCCGAGTAGGGCTGGGTGAAACTGCTCCTAAAACTTTGAAGAACCTCGAGCCGCCAATGGAAAAAACCCAAAATAGGCACTGAATTAGGTGGACCAAAGGTCTGGTTTTGTACACGGCAGCTTCCTATGTTTCTACTTGTTACCGAAGTTTGCCGTAATAAATTTGCTAGTCTTTAAAATGCTGGGACACTAGCAGAGCGAACTCCCCCTCCACGCGCCCGGGAGGCGTAACTGCTCGCAGCCAGTCGCGCTGATTCAACAGTGCAAAATGGAGCCTCTTAATTCAAACAGGAAACGGGAGAGGGGGCGGCTCTGCTACCAAGATGAGCGATGTAGAGCGCCTTCCGGAAATGACGCCGCGAAGCGGAAATCGCTCGCGCCCGGTCGAGGGACTGCCCGCTTAGAGGAAGATGCCTGCCAATGTTCTGGGCGTGGGCGCGTGAAGCGCTTGCAAGTGAGTGACTGCCTTGGGTGGGGCGCGGGGGCGGGGGGGAGAGGCTGGGGAATGGGAGAGAGGCGCCCGCAAAAGAACCCGAAAGGGATAGAAGGAAAAGGGTCGGGCCACAAGCAGGCGGTTTCCCGCTAACTGCCCGGTGCTCCGTCCTCAAGCTCTCGAGCTTGGCGAAGCGTCTCCTCCTCGCGCTGGTGCTTTGCAATTTCCCCGATCTCGACCGGCTCGCTTGCTGAGCCAATTCCCTGGCACATTTCTGTAGGGCAAGTTAAATAGGTTTTTCGTTATTCTCTACTAAAAGAACTCCACACACACTTATGCTAGCACTTGGAAATTAGACCGAAAACACAAGCTGGAAATTAAGCCTGTAATCCTAAGTATGATTGCTTGAAATTTAACTCCCATCAAAATCCATATCACATATTTCAGAGAATGTTCCTTAGGTTCGGAGCATTAATGTCAGACCATTGTTCCATCTATCACAAGATCTTCTGCACTGACTGGTAGCAATCCCCTCCCCACTCCAGCCCTACCTGGATAGGACAGGGTTTGAACTTGGGACATTCTGTATACAGAGCTCCTCTTATTATTTGGTGATAACTCATAGCCGAGTAAGATTGTCTTCCATGAACGTGGTCTTAACAGTGAGTCCGTAAGTGACTGTGGAGGCCAATCCTGGATTCACACATCCACAGTGGGGACATAGGTTTCTGGGTGGGAATTGAGCATGGTGAGGGTTTGCAAAACGTGTCTTCCTCTTAGCTCGTTTCTTCTTTTCATCCTGAGTTCCAGCGTCTTTGAAGTCCATGACAGCAGCTGCCCAGCCACTGAAGTAGGGCTCTTCCCCATTATTTCCCTTTCAGAGTTCTAACATGGGGCAAAGTTCTCTCCCTGCACCCCCCTCCCATATTTTTTTCTGGTTCCATTGTTGTAATCTATGCATGGCTTTCATGCTTTTTCCTAGACTGAAGTTCTACAGTGGTGCACAAAATGTGTAATATACCAGTAGCCCATGTCTGGTTGCTTATGTTTGACCAGGTGTTATTCTCTCCAATCCCTTCTCCAGTTCCCTTGTGCTACAGCACTGAAGGTGGTAATTTTATTTCCAGTTCCTTTGGGGGCAGTTCCTGGCTCCCTAATCACAAATCCTTATTTATATTACTGACTGCAGTCCTATCTGTATCTGTTCAGAAGTAAGCTCCATCCAGCAGGACTTATTTTCTAGTTGAGTGCGTAGGGTTGTAGTCTTGAGTTACATTTCCACCTCCCTTTTAACAGGTCTGGTGTGGCTTTCTTGGAATTAGTAGGCAAAGAGCTTGCTAGGTTTATTGACACAACTTCTAAACCCACCCACCTCCGCTTCATAGCTGGTGCAAGACCCAGTTGGGCCATGCTGATTGTCTCTTGTTCTGTTTGTAGACCGACCAGACAAGATCATGGCAACTCAGAGTTCCACGTCACTGCAGGATTTGATTCGGGAAGATTTTTTGACTTGCAAAATCTGCTATGACCTGTATGTGGTGCCCAAAATCTTGCCATGTCTGCATACCTACTGCCAAAAATGCCTAGAGCCCTTGGTAGAAAATGGGACCATACATTGTCCTGAGTGCCGTCTGCAGTCGGAAGTTCCTGGAGGTTCTGTGGGGCTGAAGACCAATTTCTTCATTAATGGCCTCTTGGAACTGTTCCAGATGAAGCACAACAAGGACCTAGAGTGCACAGTCTGCTCTAGTGCTCAGAAAGTTGTGGCTGCCACTGCCCATTGCCTGGATTGCAAGGATTTCTTGTGTCAAATATGTTCCCAGGGCCACTGCTGCTCCCGCCTCACTCTGCACCATAAGGTGGTGAACCTGGAAGAGTTCCTTGCTGGGCATTATGACACTGAGGTAAGATTCTTACAGGAACTGTGGTGCCAAGATCACCCACAGGAGGCGCTCCGTTTCTTCTGTGATACCTGCAGCATGTCCATCTGCAGGGATTGTCGCATGCTGGACCATTTCCAGCACAAAGTGGTGTCCATGTCCAGTGCAGTCCAGCGGAAACGACCTTCTGTAGAGCAGTTGATCAAGAGCTTGCAGGGAACAATTACCTGCATCTCTGAACAAGAGAAAGCTGTGGAGGAGGCAATGGACAAACTAAAAGTAGAGAGCGAACATGTCAAGGAGAAGATCTGCAAGTATGTGGAAGATATCACTACTTACATCTTTGCCCAGAAGGACTGTGCTTTGGCAAAACTGAATGCCTTCCTAACAGAGCAGCTGGAGCGTTTTTGTTTAGCACGGAAGGAGCTGCAGAGTCAGAAGGACAAAGCAATGAACACTCAAGAGTTTTCTCAGCGTATTCTATGTGTTGGGAAGGACTCTGAGATCCTTCACCTGGAAGGAATGATCAGGACTAGAGTTGAGGAGCTTCAGGCGCACAGACTGCCACAACTCCAAAGTCAGATTCCAGAATTAACCATTGCCTGGGATGAACCCCAGCAACTCTCTGAAGCATCAATTTTCAGTCTTGTCTTTCCTGGGGAGCAACCCACAAGAAATGCGCAGCCGTTGGAGCTGGGCAGTGAGTCACTGACGTCTCTGGGCGAGGAGAGTGGGGAGGTTACGGGCACTCCTTCTGATTCAGATGAAGACTCCCTCACAAGTGAATCTGACTCCCACTTTAAAAGCTCTTTTTCCTCCACTGGCTGGAGCAGAAGAGCAGGGTATGCTTTCAGCTTTCAGCTAGATCCATCCCTCACCAAACAAAAGCCTAATATCACTGGGATTGCTGTCGTGCCTCACAGTGGTCAAGTCGTCCTTTTGGATCAGGCAAATGCTGAGATAAAGCAATATAGCGCCTGTGGCCACTTTGAGGGGGTGATTCCTTTGCCTGCATCTAATTCTGTCTTCTGTGGCATCTCTGTGTGTGGAAAAATCCTGGCCTGTTCCTCAGAGACTCATCTTTTTTTCCTGAATCTTGATGGATTATTCCTGCGTAAACTGCAGCTGAGGGGCTCTGAATCGTCCTATCCCCTTGCCTCATATGGAGACTCTTATGTGGCTGTTAGTGAAGGAACTCTCTGTTCCATCTCATTGTATAGCCCATCTGGGGCATGTGTTGGTAGAGTCCAGCCAGACAACTATCATGGGGGGAAATTCCTGTTCATTGCTGTAAATAGCTGGGAGGAGTTTGTTGTCTCAGACTTCATTAAGAAACAAATTGTGGTCATGGAGAAGTCTGGGGTTGTTCTGAATGTGCTTAACCCCTCAACTTCACTGCTGGCCAAGCCATTCAGCATCTGTGTTGATGAAGACAGGAACATTTTTGTGATTGATCAGTTCAAAGTGATACAGTTCTCGCCATATGATAATACTGGGAAGGTTGTGTTCAGTGGCCAGTGTAAGATGGGAAGACCCAGAGTCCTGGCCATTGATAGTAATAACCTCATTTTAGTGAGGGAAGATGGAAACACTCATGTCTTTTACCTATACGGTAGTTTGCTATAGCTCATTAGAGTATGAATCAAGTGCCTAATTCTGAAATTCTGAGCATCTTTCTGGAAACTGAGCATCTTTCTGGAGACTGGCACTATTGTGTTAACTAGATATTGAGATGGGCTTCAGCCTTTACTAGACCCGAGATCAGACCCTGGGTAAGAAATACTGTTACACTCAGATGAATATGCATTGCTGAAGTCTTCTTGCTATTGTTAGAGCCTGACTTGAGAATAACGGCAGTAGATCAAGATCTTACATGTACCTTTAAACCATGCATTACATTCACACAATTACTATGATCTTGTCTTTGTTCAGACCTCTGGAGTCTGCTGCTTCAATGCAGATCTCTGTCGAAGGACCCATGAGAACAGGTGGCCAGACTTTTATTTGGAACTGACATTCCTACCTTCTCTGACATTGTGGTCATGGCAAATTTTGTAGATGCATCAGCAGGCTTGGTCCTTCATTCAATGAGCAATAGACCAGCTATTCCTTTTTTAATCTGATAATTCAAATTCAGGCATCAGGGTTAGTGCTGAGGAGGTCTCGGTCCTACCATTATATTTACAAAGACTAGGCTTATAACATTCCACTTCCTTCACCTGCTGCTGTGTGGTCCAGGAACTATTGTGCCTTGCCATCAGATTGAATTTTTTGGAGAAGGGGCAATGTGAACAAGCAACGTAGCTTCTAGTGTAATTTTAACAGAAACATGCATTCAGTGTGTGATTTGTGGAAATGTGGATGTGTTTTCACATACTTCTTCTCACAAGCATTTAATGCGCTTGCTAATCCCTGAGTACTCATGGAATTGTAGAAATTCAATAATTCTCCTTGCATACATGTTCCTTACTCAATGCCTACTAAATATGCTGTCTTTGCTAGGGCTTGACAACTGTCACTGGCTCCATAAGCAAACGTGGAGGTGCTGAGACCAGGAATATTGTATTCCAAGCTTTTTATGGGCACACAGCTCAAGGCCGATGTCTTAAGATCCATGCAGATGTCACCTATGAATGGCTATATGCACATTTAGTTGGCACCAAGATCCGTAGTTGGTGAGCTACTGTCTAATCTTCCTGCTGTTCATTTTGGTAGTAAAGTAGTCATCCAGTTCCCTGACTTTCCACATTCATGCCCAAGGATGCACAAATGACTAGTCTTGAAGATGCACTTGGAAGATGTAGAGCCCAATATCACCTTCTGCAGGCACACATACTGGAAGGTGGCCTTTCTGCTGTCTTTTTAACACAAGGCCAAGATTGTTCCTACAGATCATTCCCTTTTTGACCAAGCTGTGCTGTAGATTTCCTCTGATAGCTCTGTGCTTGGGAAAGTTGACTAGACATGTATTTTATGGGGAAAGAAGACCAAAACCTAAAGAGTAAAGGGATCATATGCTGCCTGCAAATCTAGTTCCTGTTACATCTAGTTATCCTCTGATTAAACAGGAAGGAATTTTATCAGCCTCAACATCCTGCACCTATGCTAGGCCCCTGAGCCTCCCTGCGCTCCATTAGTTTTACAGATACTATGGCATTGTTCAAAGAGCAGTGGCCCAGAGTGCTTCAAAGCTGTTGCAGTCACCAACTGGGCTTCTTGCCTTTGTCTTTTGGAGTTGTTGTAGCTTGACTTCCTTCCTCTCTTCTTCTGTGCCCTCCCCTTTCCTGGAGCAAGGTTGGGGAACCTGTGGTCCTGCAGAGGTTGTTTGGACTCCAACTCCCATCAGCCCCAGCTGGCATGACCAATGGTCAAGGATGTTTGGCGTATCCATCCAACAGCATCTGGAGAGCCACAGGTTCCCCATCCATGTTCTAAGAAATGGGTAACTGTTGAAGGTATGAAGAGGAGTGCAGGTACCTCTCTGCTGAATGCCATCATGCCTCATGAGTAGCCAGGGTCAAGGGTACCCCATTGTGCATTACTTTGTTCTTAAGGAGCTGTTAACATTTCTTCAGTATATGCTTTTGATATTAATAAAATTGATTAAATAGCCATTTTGTTGTACAATCTCAAGCCATGTGACTTGGAGCTGGTTTGTAGACAGTAGAAAAGTGCAAGTCTCAAGTTGCCTACTAACTTTTCACAAAGAGAGACACTGTGTGCATCTTTTTGCATATTACTCAGAAGTAAGTCCCAGTGAGATTGCTTCTAAGTAAGCATAGATGTTTTTGCCATGTTGGAAAAATCTTGAAGGATATACTGTGGCATATATTTTACTAAGTTTTTGCAGTAGATCCACAGCCTTATATCAAAGCCATGCCTAATCCTTGGAGCATGAAAAAGTGTTGTGTCCTTGGCTTTCACCTTACTTTGCGCGATATAAAGAACGGGAATATGACTTTGAAGCCTTGGACTTGTGGGCTTTTACCTTAAGGTTTAATCACAGATGGTTTCTTTGAGGACATGTGAACACAACTTAGATGGCACTTATAGTCTGGGGGCTGGTAGGGCAGGGGTCATGGGAACATGGTCTGCTTGGGATGCCAACATATTATTCACTAAGGTATCCTAAAGAAATCTGCTATGATAGCACCTGGACCTGAATAATAGGTGCACTTTTAAGTTTGGGCCTTGAACCAGTTTGGTGAATAACTGCATGTAGCCCACACGCCTAGCAACAAACCCACTACAATTTCTACACTTTATTTCACATTGGTTTTCAGTGCACACATGATCAAATGAGATTTAAAAGGGGGAGGGAGACTGACCCAAGCATCATCATTATTCCCTAGATACAGCACTGGGGGAGCTGACAGAGGCATTAATAAATGAGACAAATGTATCCTGCTGCATCGTACTGCAGTAGAATAATAATAAAGGACTGCTTGAGACTTGTATGAGTTAAATCTCTTGCAGCTCATTTCCTCTGTAGGTGACCCCACTACCACCATAACATTTCACATATCTCATTTCCTTACATCTCCTGTAAAAGAAACTTGAGATTTTGTATTTGGATTGGAAAAGGAAACATTAACTTGTTCCTAATTTGTATTATTTACTGTTGAGTGCACAATCTGGAGTTGCTTTGTACAGAATACCTAGATTCACCAATTTGCATACTGATGGCATACAGTTGTGTGGTTTGTGTTTGGTATAAGGGCAAATTGTGAAGGTGTAGCCTTCTGCCTTGCTGTAGTATATCATGGGAGACATTGCCATGCTTCTGCCTCTATTGTAAGCCTTTCAGTGATCCTGGCCCTTTAAAAAAATTATATCAGCTGTTGCAAATACTGCCCTTGCTCTGCCTGTTGAGCATCAACTCATTCAGGGCAGAGGCTGTGGATTCTGGGCTCCTTTATAAATCAGGGCTTGGGGCTCACCTCAAGTTAAGAATTGATTCAAGCTAAAGAGATATGGTTACACTAGTGTGGGGAAACTCAGTTGGGCACAATTGTGGTCACAAAATAAATTGTACCCACTGATTTTTTGTATCCACATGTGAGTCTACTTCAAGACCTTTTGGGAAGGTGCTCTAGATAGAAACTGACAGACAGAGCAAGCCTACTTGGCTGTTAGCTTTGATAATTTCCCTTACAGAGAGGTCTCCTGAGTAAGCAAAGTAGTTATTAATTCCTCATACTCTATGAACGAAGTCCCCCAATGCCAGCTGTATTCGCCACTCATACATTGATGCTCATCTTGTATACATGCACACATTCCTGGTATCAATTTCCATGGTCTTGTTTCTAATCCTGAGTACGCAGGAGCATTCAAGCAAGGAAATGTCACTCCCATCCATGTATCCTGCTATCAGGGGCCAGTGCTGGGTAGTAAGTGTGTGTGTGTGTGTGTGTGTGTGTGTGTGCGCGCGCGCGCGCGTGCCTGCCACTGTCTTCACTGTTCTGGCGAGGACAATAAAACTGTTAGGATATATGCTCCATGCAGCTTAGTTATCCCTCAGCCTCCATGTAACTATCCATTCAAAACAGAACTGTATGCATTCCATGATAATGACAATCACATCACACAAAAACAAGGTTTGGGCACCAAATTCCATTTCCGTATAATTGCATCATTCATTTTTGTAAAAGTAAGTAGACCCTGGGGCTGCAAAGATAAACATTAAGAGGTTGGGAAAATCAATATAAATTATTTTTTTTAAAAGAAAAAGGTTTGGGTAATGCCTGGTGCCACTTCAGAAATGTTGGGGAAACTAATTAGTGAAACGAACATTTGTGTGTGAGAGAAACACTCTATCCAAATTGAACAGCCTCTAGTACCATTTTCACTGTTGTGCTAGAAAAGCCCTTCTTTGGAACGTCGACTATTTCCACACCTTTATCTCCCAGCACTCAGTAGCGAAAACATCTTTATGTGTTGTGGTCTCTGGCCAACAAGCCCAGGCCGCTATCTTGGCAGCACAGCTCTGCAGCAGAAATTCCGGCACATTGCTGAGTGCAGCACAGGAAGACACATCTGGGCCAGGCTGGTTGTCGTAAAGTGCAAATGCCAGTCCAAGATTGAGAGTTCAACCCTGCGGTCAAAGGCGGCGGCAGCCACTAGGCGTTTACTTGAGGGTTAAATGAGATTTGCTGTGCTAGAGGTAGGAGCGAGCCGCCGGTCGGCTGAGATGCGTCCCGAGATGGTGAAGAGGGTGCTGTTGTCCCCAGCGTCCCGGTTCGGAGGCACAGCTGAGCAACAAGAAGTCCACATCAAATAGAGCAGCAGGCTGAGCAGGATGATCGCTCCAGAGGCTGTGAGCACAATGCCACTGACAAACATGCTGGCAAGGGGGCGTTGGGCAGTTGGGTTGCTGCCAACGCTGGTGGTGGAAAGCACAGTGAGGACTGTGCCACACACCAGCAGCACCAGGGATGTCACGAGCAACACCGCACAGTCCGAGGCACCGCCGCTCTTCAGTAGCGCAACTTGCTCTCGGCTGCGAATGCAATTCATGTCCTGGATGGCCGAGCTCAGCAGCTGCTTCAGTAAGACCAAGAGCGCCAGTAGGCAGAGTGTTGTGCCCACTGCCAGCCTCCATTCCCCAGAGCGGCTGCTTGTACTATAGAGCAGTGCAATGCCACCTACCCCACAGGCAAGGATCAGAGCCACAGCTACCCCATAGCAGACAAATGACTTTCTGGGCTCCTGGAACCACCATAGCTCCACATGTTCCTCCAGGATGTTCCTCTGGATCCGGCTGGCGTTGGCTGGGGGTCTGGGCACACCCAGCGGCTCTAATTCAGGCATGCTGGACACTGGATTGGCTCCTACATAAAGGTGGGTCCTGCAGATGGAGCTGCCGCTTCAGCTGGCAAGCCTGGATGGGTGTGACATTTCCCAGCAGGAGAGAGCAGCACCCTTCTCTTTTTCTTCCTATGTGAGGGAGCAGTGCCAGAGCCAAAAGCCTGCAGCTGGCGTATTACTGTATGCTGTCAGAAGTGCAGCACAGGAGAAATGTAGGACTCCTCTCTCTCTTGAAGCCAAAAGTGAAAAGCTGCTTCAGCCTTGTAGCTCATTTGCTTCCAAGCTCACGGGGATCCTGGCACATATCTGAAAAAAGAAATGACGACAAAAGGTTACGAAATGAAGATTGCCTCTAGAGAGGGGAGGGATCCACCTCCTTTCCCTTGAAACTCCACTCCCGGAGTTCCAAAGAAAAAAGAGTCATAAGGAAAATGCCACTCCCTCTGGGGTCAGCTAATGTCCATGCAAGTAAAACCTGCTTTTTATGGGCAGGGCAACAGCCCTGTCCATGCCTTAGGAAAATAAATCAAAATTCTGCACTTTGCCAAAGCTAGCTCCGCATGCCAAGAAAAGCAGAATTCTGCTTTCATAAGTAAATTGTAATTCGCACTTGAATTATCCATATGAAAACAAACCAACCATTTGGACAGATTTTTCTCATTTTGCAGAATCCAAATCATTCTGTCATAGAGAAGCTCCAAAACTATACAGGAAATGCGGTTCTCATCTCTGCCTCAGCCTTTATTGATTTTACCATGTGCTGCACACCCATCTTGAGGACAATGTTATCTTCACAGTGCTTAGAATCATTTTGAAAACGATGAATGCTGTTATTCCTCAGGATTCTGAGTTCTATTCTCTGTGTTAACATCTGTGCTGGAGTGAGGCAATTGGGTATTGCACCCAGCTTTGCTTATGGCACGAAGACGAGAGATGGAAAAATAAATAGAATTGGGCAGTTCTTTCATTAGATAATGGTATAGGGTGAGTAGCCAAAGCAGATTTTTTTTCATATTTAAAATATACATGATATCATATGCTTTTATCATTGGAGACACCCTCCGGTCATACAGTGGTACCTCGCAAGACGAATGCCTCGCAAGACGAAAAACTCGCAAGACGAAAGAGTTTTTCGTTTTTTGAGTTGCTTCGCAAGACGAATTTCCTTATGGGCTTGCTTCGCAAGACGAAAACGTCTTGCGAGTTTGTTTCCTTTTTCTTAAAACCGTTAATACCGTTAAAACCGTGCTTCGCAAGACGAAAAAACTCGCAGAACGAATTAATTTCGTCTTGCGAGGCACCACTGTATTACTATCACAGAAGCAATGAAAAAACAAAACACCTTATCCAAGACTGTTCAGAACTTTCCAGTCAATGTTAAACTGTCAGAAGACTGCTTCCAGGCCCCTCCATATTTGAACAAAGATAGTCTCGACAAATATGCAGCTCTCTCATGTGTAGCTACACTTAATCTGTTTTAGGGCTGTTCTTGCTGTTTCGCATGTACAAAAACCTGCACAGGGTCCTATTGTCTGTGGAGAGAAATAGCAAATGGAGAAATCCCCTTTACATGTGTATAGATCAGCACTGGATGCTACTGAACATGGGTACATATCTGCTTTCTTGGTCCAGTGCATTTGGTTATTACATCATTTTTATAGTTGCATGCAACACCTGGTTATGAACAACTCTCTGGATCAGGGCCAAAGATGGCCTTGCACTAAATCCAGAACTGCTAAAATCACAGTAATAATCATCTTATTTGTATGCTGCCTTTCCACAAAAGAACCATTTTACAAGAAATAAAAATGAACCACATCTGAAAATCAACCGTCGTAAGAATAATTCCATAATAGCATAATAAACAACAGCATAACTGCAAATCTAAGAACATACAAAACACATTTCAGTACTATAAATATAGCAAGATTACATTAGCAACACTATACCTCCTAGCAATACCAAAAATAACAAGGGATCTTGACAGTTTTGCCTTGCTCCTCCATTCACCTCTCCCAAGAGGTTGCTCACAGTCCCTCTCCAGCAGGTTTCCAAAGGCAGGAGGTAGCTGGAAACAGGGGAGAAACTAGGCTTTCTTTCACCCACGTCAAAGACTTGGCAAAAAAACCCCCAACCCATGCAAGTCTGCATACATATGCTTGCACACATACACACAACCTCAACACATTTGATCTTCAAAGGGCAGAAAAAGTTCCCTTTCTTATCGGGTCTATTATAGCAGAGCAGCACAAGATTGTACTGAAATCTTTTAAAAGTTGTACAGTGGTACCTCGGGTTAAGAACTTAATTCATTCTGGAGGTTCTTAACCTGAAACTGTTCTTAACCTGAAGCACCACTTTAGCTAATGGAGCCTCCTGCTGCTGCCACACCGCCACCACGCAATTTCTGTTCCCATCCTGAAGCAAAGTTCTTAACCTGAGGTACTGTTTCTGAGTTAGTGGAGTCTGTAATCTGAAGCACCACTGTGGTACCTCGGGTTACATACGCTTCAGGTTACAGACGCTTCAGGTTCTTAACCCAAGATACTACTGTATATTGTTGATTCACTTTGCAGTCTAGAAATAGATTAAAGGAGGTGTTCGCTTTCCAAACAGTAACATCCTTATAGCTTTTCACAGCAGTGCAGGAAGGTTCCTTAGTACAATAGCACGCCTAATGTAATCCAAAGAAGTCATGACCACCAGGGGTTCAAGAAAGTAAAGCCTATATGCAGGAGAAGTGGCACTGATGGCTAAGGAGATTTGGGCTTGAAGAGGCAAAGAGAGAGCTGGGTTTCACATATGATTTTTAAATCATCATATCCTACTTTGTCTGCGGGTTTTTAGTTCATTAGCACTCTGGAGAGAATGTGAGGCAAAGTAGCAACATTTACAGATGATGCAAATGGTTCAAGATGATTGTTAATAAACTGATTTTCAAAACAATCTTCAGCCATTGTGGTTTTTCAAAGCTGTTCACAATATCCACGGGAAGCAAGTAATTTAAAACTGCAGGCAAAATCACAACATAAAAAAGCAGATAAAACAACAGCACAAAGTCAAAAGCTTCAAAAGAGTCAGCAAAAATAAAACCCAGGGGCAAACCCACAATGAGAAGTTAGATTTTTGTAGTGTGCCAACACAACTGCAAATGATTGCAAGAAGAGAGTAAAGAGGTCAGTAGCAGCTAAAATGTGCAGTAAAATTCTATGCATATTTAGTTCATCTGCGCTTACTCCCAGGTAAGTAGTTACAAGACTGCAACCACAAGGTTGCTTAGGAGCAAAGTTGTGGGACTAGCATGGGGAAGAATACCTGCGTCATGTATCCTACCCTGCTACCATTCAAGAAAGATAAATATTGCTTCTGCACGCTTAACACCTAGAAAAGCAAATCAGTTGCTAGAGATTATTAAGCAAGACAAATCAAAGTAGTCCCCAAATACCAACATTGCTCCTATACAAATTCTGCCTACCTCATGAATCTTAGTGGAAGATAACAGGCCTGGTTTATGTGCAGAAAAAAGCAACCAAAGTAAGCAGAAATCTGCAATACCTTTCACATGACAGCTTATGAATGTAGGACTACAGTATGCAGAGTAGGCAGCTGGAAAGTTGTAAGTAGTTAGGTTAGAACTTCTTATCAATAAAAATCAAGAATGTTTTGGAAAACAAAAAAGGGAAAGGTGATATTTTGTATAATACTAGAGTTGGTGATCATTCTGTGAAATAAAGGCACAATTTTTTTTTTTTTTTAAAAAGGTATATCTTCTTGCAAAATACATGCAATATGTGCAAAAATAGCTGGTTCCTTAGATGCTCAGGGTATTCAGCATAATGAATGAATAGTAGAAGCTAGCAATCTTCAGAAAAGTATTAGCAGCCCCAGTTGCTACACTTTTTCAACATCTGACCACAAGAGCTAAATTGATGGACCTCATTAAAGCTACCCCTGCAATAAAGCTTCTTCCCAGTGGATACTTAAAATGAGACTCCATCTTCCACAGGGCTGATAAAAGATCCTTCTTTGAAGTGATCTTCCACATGGGGGCCTTCGCAATGACATCCCACTTCCAATGAGGATTAGGGTTGCCATATTTCAAAAAGTAAAAAACTAGGCCACGCTGAAGACCCCCAAATTGACTTGCCTAAGATCCAGGATAAAGCTCCGCCTTTTGGAAATTCCCCCCAGATGTCAAATCTGCCTTTGAAATCCCGGTAATGTCTGGGGAAATCTGGACATATGGCAGCCCTAATGGGGATGGGTCAATGGGCCCTCATAAGCAGCACCCCCCTCCAGGAATTCTAATAGATTCCACTCACTGGTGCTGCAGTCTGGGATCTCCCCTCAGCAAGCTTGCCCCTGGTGCTATGGTGCACCTGTCTTGTACGAGTACCTGCCTTGTCCGCCAAAGCTTAGCTGCATTAGGGCTCCTGGATCAGATCGCCACAACATCCCCCAGCTGAGCTGTGCTCGCCTCTAGTGCTGGCAGCAAGGATAGTGGCAGAGGGCAGGGATCCCACACAGTAATAAAGCCCCATTCACAGCACCAGCCTCACATGGTTCCTCATCAGCATCTGCCTCTTGTCACCAACTGGCTCTCCGGCTTGTTGAACAATAGATCCTTGCGTCAAGGCTGCCTTAACCCTTGAGACGCAAGTCTTTGTCTAGGAAGAACGGAGACCTGGATGGGGTGCTAGGACCTTCTGTGTAGTAAGCTCCCCCCCCCCCACTGCTCAGATGCAAACCATTTATCAGTTGTCTCGGCATGTAATCACACATAAACACCTTGCTCTCCTGACCAGTGGTGGAGCTAGCTGCTCTGGCACCAGGAGCGGTGTACATCTGGGGGCGTGGCTGGCACACGTCCCAGGGGGCTTAGAGCGCCACCTGTGGGGTGTGTGGCGCGTGGCAGGGGGGTGCTTGGCAGGCAGCGCACATGCCAGGGCATGCCCTGCGAGTGTCCCGGGGGTGAGCGCCGAGTGTCCCAGGGGGGCGGGGGTGGCCGCGATGTCATCCCCCTCGGCACGGCACCTGGGGCGGACCACTCCCCATGCCCCCACCTTCGTCCGCCAGTGCGCCTGACGTCTCCCTCCAGGGAATCTCCAGGAAATGGCTGTTAAGTATTCCCATACTTAACATATGGGAGGCGAGCACATACTTCCCATATTCCCATACTTAACAGACAGAAATGCTACTGTCCCAAGCAAGTGCATCCCTGCCAAGGCGACCTTGGAATATCTTTGCAGCCTCTACAGCTACAGGATATTGAAGGATATTGAAAATGGCAGGAACAGAACGGAAAACAGAGTCATTTTCATGAGTAAATGCAGTGCTTGCTAAATCTGCATGCTGCCCCTTAATCTTCTCAAAGCCACTCAGCTTCTTGCTGTCTACCTTTTGCCTAGGACTGACCTGTATTTTATGTACTGTATAGTATAGTACCATTTGTGACTTTATAGCAGGAGTGGGGAGCCGGTGGCTCTCAGGATGTTGCGCTACAACTCGCAACATCCCACAAGACTGATGGAAATGGTGAGATCCACAGGCTCCCAATTCCTGTTACAGAGCAGGATAAGGAACCCTTTACAGCCTGAGGGCCGCAAGCCAGAGGTGGGCAAAATCAGAAGCAAAAGTAGGTGGGGCCAAAGGCGTATTACTTTTTTAGGATATGTATATTTTTATGGGTTTTTTAATGTGAATCATTCAATATGGTTTAACAGTACTTATTCTGTATGTAAACTTGGTGCGTTGGATAGTAAAGCAGTCTATATAGTAGACGCTCGGGTTGCAAACGTGATCCGTGTGGGAAGCACGTTCGCAACCCGCCGCGTCCGCAATCCGCAGCGCCGCGTCTGCACAAGCGCAGGTTGCAATTAGGCACTTCTGTGCATGTGCAAAGCATGATTTTGCTCTTCTGCGCATGTGCAAGCACTGAAACCCGGAAGTAACCCGTTCCGGTACTTCCGGGTTCGGCGCAGTGTGCAGCCCGAAATCGTGCAACCCGAAGCGTCTGTAACCCGAGGTATGACTGTAAATGGAATTTTTTTAAAGAGTGGACAGAACAACAAATAAGTAGGCCTCATTCCACATATGAGTAGGCCTCATTCCACATGTACACACATCTCTCTATCTCCCATCCAGACAAACAAAATCAATCAAGACAGGCCTAGGGCACAGTCCAGCCAAGCAAAAGCACAAAAGGAAGGTGTGGGGTAAGACCCATGTGGGGTGTAGCTTAGGGAGAGTCCCAAGGCTGCATTTGGTGCCTGGGCCTGAGGTTCCCCTCTCCTGCTATAGAGTACAGTGGACGCTCGGGTTGCGAATGTGATCCGTGCGGGAGGCACGTTCGCAACCCGCAGCATCTGCAACCCGCAGCACCATGTCTGCACATGTGCGGGTTGCAATTGGGCGCTTCTGCGCATGCGCAAAGCACGATTTAGCACTTTTGTGCATGCATGAGCGCCGAAACCCGGAAGTAACCTGTTCCGGTACTTCCGGGTTTCGGCGTGTCCGTAACCCGAAAACACGCAAACTGAAGCGTCTGTAACCCACGGTACGACTGTATACAGCAATATGAATGACTGAAGACAGCCCTTGTGGAGAGGGAGCTTTGCATCCCACTGTCTAAGCTGGCAGAGTTTAAAGCTTCTTGCACAATAAAGCACCATCTCACTCTCTTACCATTACATGTCTGTGGTGGGGAAATGCCAAACACTGGTAGGAGGATATGCTAAAAGTAGAGCAACACAATGCTATGATGCATTTTCATTACGATTTTTCACTGTAAAAGCTGCCACTTGAAAGTTTTCACAATAAATAAAATCCCTTACCTTCATCCTCTTTTATCCTTTTTTAAAGGGCCTGTTCACAAATATGGTTTCCCTGTACCGCCACTGGTGTAAGGGGGAGAAACTCTCTCGCCTTGAGATGCGCATCCCATTGGAAGCAATGCAGTCCAGAGAAATTACACCTGCATATCTTGTCTCTGCATTGCATTCCTTTCAATGGGAGGCACTTCGCATGTGCATCCCAGCCTGAGGGAACATTTGCCCTGTTGCTTTGGCAACAGAGGCATGCACACTCTTCCTCCGGCATCCACCTTCTTACAGTTTATTCATCCCCTTTTGCCGAGGAATGTAAAAAATGGATGAAAAAGCAAGGCATCGTATCAGAGGGGCCAGAGATCTCCACAAAATGCACCACTACCCTGTTTCAGCTCAGCACTAAAGATAACTGCACTTTGGAGATATCAGTCAGGTATCAGGACTGAGCATACGCAGGAAATGTGGCTCATGGGTCAAAGCGAAGTGAGGTCTAATCATCCGAGCATCTTACTGTTAAAATCCACCACTATCTAAGGCTGCAATCATATGCACACTTACTTAGAAGTCAGTAGGAGTTGCCTCGTGAGTAAACTTTTAAACATGCATAGGTCCAGGCTATCTTTAAAAGCCAGTTTAAACTCCTGTTGCTGCGTCAGTTAAGAGATTTGGAAGATGTTCAGTAAAAGTACTACTACATTACAGGGAACTAAGGGGATAGCTAAAAATCCCTGCTCCTCTTGTAACAGATCCCCTTTATTCTGGCCAATTGCTTAACATCTAGATCAGTGGCTACTTGAGCCTTGCCTTGGCAGAACCAGGTGGTCAGAGAGGGGAGGGGCCTGATCCAGACACAGCCTGACCGTGTCAGGCCAAGCCTGACAGAGCATGAGATCACTGTTAAAACCATAAGGAGAACAGGCTTCTTCAGGGCACGTTGCCAGCTGAGGCTGCATTGATGCAGAAATCAAAGCTCAGTGACTTGTAGGAAGACCAGGAGGAGTTGAATAAATTCCCCCACCCTCTCCGTGCAACACACAAGCCTTTCCATTCTACCTGTGTGTGAAGTTTGAACTCCTGGAGGAACAACCGATTGTACCCTGTGGATCCATGGGCAGAGGCATCCAAGTCCATGGTTCCATCCACGTCACTTATATGCCAAGCAGGCGAAAGAGCAGCTGTGTGCTCTAAGCGGTACTTGCCTGGGATCTGGTCTGCTGTTGGCACACGATGGCTTCTAACACACTGCTTGCTGTGTTTTGCTGGATTGCCTGTGGCCAAGAAGGGATTACAGCCAGCTTGGATTGTCAGCTATTCAGCATTAACCCATATGGGAAAGGACCTCTCGCACTCCTTCTCATCCCTTCCTGCTTTTAGAACCGTAGAATTGTTGAGTTGGAAGGGTCCCCCCACAGTCATCTAGTCCAGCCCTCTGCTATGCAAGAATCACAGCTAAGTCTATGGGGCTACTGAACAAGGGCAGACATAGCGGAATGCTTCCAGGCACTTTGAGATCATGTTGTATTAGAATGGTAGAGTTTGAAGGGACCCTGAGGATCATCTAGTCCAACCCTCTGCAATGCAGGAATCTCAACACACAGTCCCCCATCCAATATGAAACCGTACCAGACTCTGCTTAGCTCTGCAAATCTGCTAGCAGTTTCACAGTTGCAACAGATGTTTCCTAGGAAGCCATTATTAAATGAAGTTAAAATAATGGTGGTGGTGGTGATCTGAGGAAGAGCAGCTTTGAGGAAAGACCCCGTCTCCTTTCCACACATCCTCATATCCTGAAGTTATCTGAGCACAAGGCAGCACACCAATCCCTCAGGAATGCCTCTAAACATAGTTGTAGGCTAACAAGGGACGAGCAGTGTGTACATGTGGAATTTGAAGAGCTTCCAATCCCACGCCAAGCCTTGACTGAAAGGGAAGATGATAGTATGTAGTGAAGACAACCAGGTAATTGCTGGAAGGGACATCAGCTTCACTCACCTAAAGCTGATTCTTCACAGAAGATGCTGTAGCAAGTCTTGTTTCTTTTGCCTAAGCTCTCGGACTTGCCAGGATGCTGGTATCGTCTTCTCCTGCTATTATACTTGACGGATGGGACAATTTTCAGGTTGTGGCCCGAGGATAAAATTAAAATCTATCTTCTTCCCTCCCTGCCTGCGTCTACCTGTCAAGCAACAGGTGCAAGTCCCACCTCCTTCCTCCGCCTGTCCTAGCCCAGGTGCCGTGTCTGATAGGCTCGTAGCATACGCTGACCTTTGCCCAGGCAGGTACATTCTCCAGAAGGGTGGGGATGGAGAGACAACCTGCTGTTGTCCTTGGAAGCATTCCAGCCTGGTGACTGTGTGCTTGAGGGAAGCGGAAATAAGAAGGCTGATGGAGCAAGGGAAGCAGGAGGATATACAATACAGGCAGAGGTAAGCAAATACAGGTTGAAAGAGTTCTATGTTAACCCTCACCAGACAAGCTCCTTGCCAGACGGGTTCACATTTCCACCCCCTAAGGAGCAGAGCAGTCACATTCTGACTTTTGCTAAGGGGCAGCAGAGAGGCATGGGGCCATTTAGAATGCAGGGTGGTGCCAGGAAAGAAACACAGCCATTCTGCATTTTTGTGCACCCGTCAGGAAGATAGGAATCTTCATCAGACTTCTTGAAAAGAGAGGTTTTCTTTTAGCCTAAAGCAAGGCATTTTATTAGCCTTTGGGAGAAAAAGTTGTGACTGGGCAAGATCTTCTCATGGCCTTAGTGCAGGCATGGGCAAACTCGGCCCTCCAGGTGTTTTGGGACTACAACTCCCATCATCCCTGACCACTAGTCCTGTTTGCTAGGGATGATGGGAGTTGTAGTCCCAAAACATTTGGAGGGCTGAGTTTGCCTATGCCTGCCTTGGTGTCTAACTAGTAACGGTATGACTAGGATAGTATACTATAATCATTTCTAAAAGAGTAGGGACTTGTGGGAATATTGGCTAATGAATGGATCAGACTTTGACTGATGGGCAGTAAACCCCTAACATCCTCGAAGCCTTTCCTCCCATGATGGTTTCATCAAAATAAAGTAAGTGAATAAACAAGATACAGTGGTACCTCGGGTTAAGTACTTAATTCATTCTGGAGGTCCGTTCTTAACCTGAAACTGTTCTTAACCTGAAGCACCACTTTAGCTAATGGGGCCTCCTGCTGCCGCCGCGCTGCCGGAGCACGATTTCTGTTCTCATCCTGAAGCAAAGTTCTTAACCCGAGGTACTATTTCTGGGTTAGCGGAGTCTGTAACCTGAAGCGTAATAACCTGAAGCGTATATAACCCGAGGTACCACTTTACTTGGTTTTTGGATTAACAAAATAGAGAGACTAGGAACCATCTCTCTCCGCCCCCCTTCTATCCATTAACTTAAGTTTCCCAAATCCTTTCAATATACAGAGGTATATTTAAGTAATACTGAGTGGGTAGGCAAGTACCATTGCTATGGGACACTCAAGATAGTTGGTGCAACACAGCATTCAGTTTTTTGGGGGGAGAAGATTGCATATGATATTTTCTAAGACTTGTAAATGTCTTGCTTTTCATGAGATTGAAGGCTTGACTTAATACATATTTTTATCTTAATACTCCAATACTGCCTGTACTTCATTATTGTGGGAGCGGGGAAAGCTTATGATAGGTGGTATTGTTATATCCATTTGATAGATAAATGTGATAGAAAGAGAACCATGTATATGGTCATCCAGCAAGCTCATGTCAGAGTTCAGCATATCCAACACACGGTCAAGCCAAGTGCCACCAGGGTTTTGAGTGCTAAAAGATTTGTGGTTGATGGTGACAGCAGCAGTCTAGGATTGCTTTTCTTCCTCTTTCTCCCCTACCTTGCCATCAAGGCCTGTCTTCCATTGGCTTCACATTTCCTACCTACCTCGTTCCTGACAAAAAGTCACAATTCCAGGTTATGCGATTTCTAAATCATGCCGAATTATTGGATTCTGTTACTCTTCCCTCTCTTCATTTATTGTGTCTTCCCTTACCCGAGTGTAATACAATAGCACATATTCCTTTCCTATAAATGACAACGGTCATATCTTCAGTTGGAAGGATTTTTTTAAACTTCTGGTAGGCTTCTTGCAACATAAACTGTCTGGTGTAATGCCTGATTATGTGCATGACAATTCACATTTCCTTCTGTAAATCTGTGGTACTACTTCCCACCCTAACCCTGTCTTCAACACCTTTCTTCTGGTTGACTACCAATTTGCACAACTGATACAGTATAATAGGGACGCGGGTGGCGCTGTGGGTTAAACCACAGAGCCTAGGACTTGCCGATCAGAAGGTTGGCGGTTCGAATCCCCGCAATGGGGTGAGCTCCCATTGCTCGGTCCCAGCTCCTGCCAACCTACCAGTTCGAAAGCACGTCAAAGTGCAAGTAGATAAATAGGTACCTTCTGGCGGGAAGGCAAATGGCGTTTCCGTGCGCTGCTCTGGTTCGCCAGAAGCGGCTTAGTCATGCTGGCCACATGACCCGGAAGCTGTACGCCGGCTCCCTCGGCCAATAAAGCGAGATGAGTGCCACAACCCCAGTCGGCCACGACTGGACCTAATGGTCAGGGGTCCCCTTTACCTTTACCTTTATACAGTATAATACTTACCCTCTCCCCTACTCTAGAGATACTGTCTGATTTAAACAGGTATGTTTTAGCAGGAGACAATGCTGCACTGATACCGTGTGTGAATTGATTCCTGTTAAAAACATGCAAGTTTTATTTGGAAAACACTGGGTGAAATATGAAGACTAAGTGTGCACTAGAATGCAAAGCATGGTTTTCATAGCTATGTTGACACAAAGAAGAATGCTAACATACCTTCTTGTAAAAAAAGAAAAGAAAAACCTTACCTTGTGATGCAGGCATGACATGAGCACAAAGGATTGTTATGCTGCCTCAGAATCCAAGACATGACTGTAAACATAGCTAAAACATCCAATAAAACCTACATTGCCATTCTGCCTCTGTTCCATGAACTTCCTCTGGTCTAGGAGTAATCTTCCAGCAAGTGCTAGACTTCAAAAGTCCCTTGGTGAGATGGTTTGTCAGCAGTGGGTTGTTCAGCAATCTTCTCTGATCAGGACAACATCCTTATGGCATGTTCTCTAATTACATCTTCTGAAGTGCCTGTGTGTGCGTGCACCATGGGAAAAACTTCTCACCTGAGGGCAGCATTGCACCATTGTGGAGCAAAGACTAAACTATTAAGGAGTGTTTTAAGCACCTGTCAGAGGAAGATCACTCCTAGCTACCTAATAATTATCAAGAAAAAGATTGATTCACATCCGCTGCCATTGCCGGAAGAATTAGTGATGGACATAGGGAAGAACATGGGATATGAATGATTTAGGAATTGTAGGCATGCATATTATTAATTAGTTCATAGAAAGCATTACATGTAGCTTACTCTGAAGAGCACCTGCCTTGTTAAGGACTCTGCTGAACTTCTAAAAAAGTTTCTAAAGCAGTTATAGCAACTACCCATAACATAGGTTTGGTGAATTTCAGAAGGTTTTTGATTCATAAATGCAAATAATTAAGAGAATAGTGAAACTACTTGACCCAGGCAGAGTCTTGTTCTGATAAGTCAGGGAGGAATAACTTGAAGGGTATAGCTTATCACCAGTGCACCATAAATTGCTGAAGTGCTTTTGCTTTGTTGCCTCATGGAGGACAGAAAACAAACGGTTGTGTTGTATCCAAAAAGCAGAAGGCATATTATTGTTGCAAACACAGTCAGCCAGTTTTATTGCATTTTCACTGACTGTCAGTTTGCTTCCAACTTCCATTCAAGGCCCTGATGCTTACCTATCAAGTCACCTTACCTACCAACACAAGCATATCATGGCAAGCATCAGTTGCCCCAAGGTGGAATTCCGGAGGCGGCGCGATCGGCAATGGCTGCCCGATCCTGGTAAGGAGAGGGAAGCTCCGCTGAAAACAGGTCGTCCGCTACGGCGAAGCGGAGACCCACTAAGGAAAACTACAGGCGGCAGAAGCCTGTAGTCTCGGGACCCGGCGGGCGCCAGAAGCCGCCCCCAAAACGTTGAAGGGACCCCGTAAGGGGCTCCGGATCGCGGAGGGGGTAGCGGCGCTGTGGGTCGTTGCGCAATCAACGGAGCGAAGCCGCGTTGCTGTTGCCGGTGAGCGCTGACCTTTCTTCCTGCAATTTTCAAATTCGGAAAAGCTGCAACCCGTGAGTAATCTGGACTTTAAGAATTTTTGGAGACATTTAAAACTTGGAATTTGGCTGAAAGCGGAGTGACGATAAACAGGAAGCCCGTCTTCCGCTAACACTGAACTTGAAAGCAAAGAACAGGAGGAGTGGAGACTAAAAGCGATGCTTTAATCAATTGCTGGCACCTATTTAAAATAGCTATCAGGGCAGAAAGACTTTAAGCTGTTGGCTTTTGGATTTATTTGGGAACAAGGATATCTCTCTTCTGTTGAACCAGTGGATTACAAATTAAATAAGAACCCCAGGTGCTGGAGCTGCCTGAGTAACTGAGCACCAGTCTGCAACATTGGATACTTTGAATTTAGACTTTGAAACATTCTGAGCTGGAACTTGTTATTTTGAAACATCTGCAGTCTAGGCACTGTTTGAAACACTGTTTTGCCTTACGTATACTCTGTAAAAATTTAACTCTGTGGAGGTCGTTGGATGTTGAATTAGATCTATAAATTTGAATTGGACTTGACTTTCTCCCTTAAGACATTTTAAGCTCCCTCTAGAGGATTTTGGACTTACAGCAGTGACTTTGTTTTACTTTCCTTTTCCCGGCCCTCTGTTTGACTGTTGCATCTGGGCTTCTACATTCTCATGGGAACAACTCAGTTTGACCTTGGTCTTTAGATAACTTTGGAATGAGTGGAACAAGGAAAAGGGGAAGAACCAAACAAACAACCTTAACTTTATCTGCGGCCTCACAGCGTAGATCATCTGTGCCTGCTTTGCCTTCCACTTTGCCTCCTGAGATAGAGGCGGCTTCCCTGTCACAGGCAGGGGAGGGAGAAACGGAAGAATTACAATTGGAAGATATGGCCTCAGGAGGGAGTGCTTCTGTTTTAGACAAAATTTTTGAAAAATTGGAGGCTTTGGATAGAAAGGTTGATTTGCAAACAGCTAAAATTGACCAGAATACAGAAAGTCTGAATAGATTAACTGGACAAGTTGCACAGAATGTCCAATCCATTGGAGAGTTGAAGGAGGCTGTAGGTGAAAACCGGAAATTGGCTGAGGATACTAGTCAAAGATTGGGAGAATTGGAGAAAGAAGTTAGACCACTCAGCAAACAAGTTGGAGAACATCAGATTCACTTTTTGATGACAGAGATGCGGAACAGGGAGGCCAACTTGAGGATACGGTCAATACCAGAAGTAGAAGAAGACAATTTAATTGAGTTTTTGACCAAAGAATTTTCCAAGTTTTGGAAGTTAGAGGAAAAAGACTTTAAAATAGTATCTGCTTTCAGGCTTGGAAGATTTAGGAGGAAAGAGAAGCCCAGAGATTGTTTGGTTATACTGAGATCCAAGGAGGAAAGGGACAAGATTTTGGGCCTGCACTACGGGAAGTCACTGGACATTCTGGACAAGAGAATTGAAATTTACAAGGATATCCCTAAACAACTGTTGGACCTTAGATCTGACTACACGGAACTAGCAAGATTGTTGAGGAGCAACTCAATTATCTTCAGGTGGGAGTTTCCTCAAGGATTATCTTTTACTTTCAGAGGGAAAAAGATTAAAATTAGAACATTGGAGGATAGAGACAAGTTTCTGGAAGCACACGGAGAAGATCTTCACAAAGGACTTGGAGCACCAGGGCCCGAACCTTCAGGGGAGCCTGCGCCCTTGGACCCTCAAGGACCGGAGAACAAGGTACCACCCCAGCAAGAATAACCAGATTTATTCAGGATGTCTCTGCAGCTTCTGAGCTGGAATATAAATGGCTGCAACAGTCCGGAGAAAAGGAGAAAAATCTTTCACATTTTAAAAAAGGAACAATTGGACATTATTTGTTTACAAGAAACACATGTGATTAGGCTCCACAGAAAAGTGTTAATAAATAAAAGACTCGGCCAGGAATTTATATCTTCTGACACAGTTAAAAAGAGAGGCGTAGTGATTTATGCAAAAGAGAGCCTTTCACCTAAATTTCTGTTTAAAGATGAAAATGGAAGAATTTTGGCAATAGAAATACAACATCAAGGAGAAAAAATTTTGATATTAGGAATCTATGCCCCAAATGAAGGAAAATCGGATTTTTATAAGAAGTTGCATGAGACTATGCTGGATTATCTGGATTACAACAACATCATCATGATGGGAGACATGAATGGAGTCGTATCAACCAACATGGATAAGTCACAGAATCAAAATGTTACTAAAGAGGGAAGACTACCAAAGACCTTTTTTGAAATGACTGACAATATGGACTGGATTGATATTTGGAGAGTGAGAAACCCCCTGGGAAGAGAAGGAACATTCTTCTCTGAAGCCCAACTGACTTGGACAAGAATCGACCAAATATGGATAACTAGAAGTCTGGCACCTAAGATTAGAAAGGTGGAAATCTGCCCAAAGACATGCTCCGACCACAACGCACTGAGAATGGACATGACACTGATCCCAACCGGCTCCTTTAGATGGAAGATGAATGACGGCCTGTTTAGAGATCAAGAGATTGTAAAGAAGGCCCAAAAAACACTAAAGGACTATTTTGAGGTTAATATGAACACCAGGGTGGAAAAAAGAACTATATGGGACGCAAGCAAGGCCGTGATGAGAGGGTTCCTGATACAACAGAATACCATAAAGAAAAGATCACAGAATGAAAGGAAGGACAAAATTTTGGAAAGAATTAAAGAGCTAGAGAAGAAGTTAAGATCTAACCCAAAGTCCCAGCCGATTCTACGAGAAATTAAACTTTATCAAGCACAATATTCTAAATTGATAAATCAGGAAATAGAATGGAAGATTAAAATAATGAAGCAAAAAACTTTTGAATCGGCTAACAAATGTGGAAAACTGCTAGCTTGGCAGTTGAAGAAGAGACAAAAACTAAATACGGTAACGAACCTAGAGATTGAAGGAAGAAGCATCCAGAACCCTGGAGAGATCAGAAAGTGTTTTCAGAAATATTTCAAAAAGTTATATACTCAAGGGCCACAAGATGAAATTGAGATTAAACAATTCTTGGAGAAAAATGGATTAGCAAAGCTGTCAGAAGAAAACAAAACAATTTTGAATGGTAAAATAACACGACAAGAGATTGAGCAGGCCATCCAGAACACGAAACAGGGCAAATCGCCAGGGCCAGATGGGCTGACCTCCATCTACTATAAGACATTGAAAGACTACCTGATACAACCATTGTTGGAGGTCAGCAATGAAATTATGGAGGGGAAGAGGGCGCCGGAATCATGGAAAGAAGCTTTTATCACATTGATACCAAAATCGGAAAGTGAAAAGACACAACTAAAGAACTACCGTCCCATTTCCCTTTTAAATGTGGATTACAAAATATTTGCAGATGTCTTGGCACGTAGATTCAAGAAAGTTCTAAATGAAGTAATTCATAAAGACCAGGCAGGCTTTCTCCCAGGTAGACATATGTATGCTAATACAAGGAACATTATAGATATACTGGAACTTTTGCAAACAAACATAAACACTAAAGCAGTTCTAATCTTTATAGACGCGGAGAAGGCCTTTGACAACATATCCTGGAAATTCATGAAGGGGAATCTAAAAGAAATGGGAGTGGGACGGGGGTTTGAGAATGGGATTGAGGCAATATACTCAGAACAAAAGGCTAAACTGATAGTTAACAATGTGGTTACAGAAGAGTTCAAAATTGAAAAAGGTACACGACAAGGCTGCCCGATTTCTCCACTACTATTTATCTCGGTTCTGGAGGTGCTCCTGAACATGATTAGAGGGGATCGGCTGGTGGAAGGGATCCAGGTCGGAGCGAAACAATATAAACTTAAAGCGTTTGCAGATGACCTAGTTCTGACATTACAGGAGCCGGAATCTAGTACGAAAAGAGTATTACAACTGATTCAAAACTTTGGTCGAGTGGCGGGATTTAAATTGAATAAACAAAAAACCAAGGTATTGGGGAAAAATTTGACAGATACTGAGTCGGAACGGTTTCAGAGGGAGACAGAGTTAACGGTGGTCAAGAAAGTGAAATACCTAGGGGTAAACATAACAGCAAAAAATCTGAGTTTATTTAAAGATAACTATGAAAAATGCTGGTTAGAAATTAAGAGAGACTTGGATAGTTGGTCAAGATTAAAACTTTCTTTGTTAGGCCGAATAGCTGCCATCAAGATGAATGTATTGCCAAAAATGTTATTTTTGTTTCAGACACTACAGATTGTAGACAAGACAGAGTGTTTCCGGAAGTGGCAGAAAGATATTTCCAAATTTGTCTGGCAGGGCAAAAAGCCCAGAATTAAGTTTAAGATATTAACGGATGCGAAAGAAAGAGGGGGCTTTGCCCTGCCAGACCTAAAGCTGTATTACGAAGCGGCAGCTTTCTGCTGGCTAAAAGATTGGCTACTTCTTGAAGATACGGATGTATTAGATTTAGAAGGTTTTAATAATGCATTTGGATGGCATGCATATTTATGGTATGACAAGGTTAAGACAAACAAGGCCTTTAAGAACCATATTGTCAGGAAAGCAGTATTTAATGTCTGGATAAGATACAAAGACTTATTGGAGAATAAAACTCCGAGGTGGCTGTCACCCCTAGAGGCTAAGGCCCGAAAAAGAGCCAATATGGAGGCCAATTGGCCAAAATATTAGGAGATATTAGAAAGAGATGGTAACAATTGGAAATTGCAGAGTTTAGAGAAAATGAAAGATAAAGTGCGAGACTGGTTACACTATGCTCAGATTAAAGAAGTATTTAAAAATGACAAAAAGTTAGGATTCCAGGTGGAGAAGTCAAAGTTGGAAACTGAACTGTTAGAACCTAAGACTAAAGTACTTTCAAAGATGTATAATTTGTTGCTGAAATGGAACACACAAGACGAAATGGTCAAATCGGTAATGATAAAATGGGCACAGGATATTGGGCATAATATTATGTTTGAAGACTGGGAAAGGTTATGGACCTCTGGGCTGAACTTCACTGCATGTAATGCTTTGAAGGAAAATGTAATGAAAATGATATATAGATGGTACATGACCCCAGTTAAATTGGCCAAAATATACCATTCGTCTGACAATAAATGTTGGAAATGTAAGGAAAATGAAGGAACTTTTTTTCACCTCTGGTGGACTTGCCCGAGAGTGAAGGCCTTTTGGGAGATGATATATAATGAGTTAAAAAAGGTGTTTAGGTACACCTTTACTAAGAAACCGGAGGCCTTCCTCTTGGGCATTGTCGGCCAGAGTGTGTTAAAGAAGGACAGAACATTTTTCATGTATGCAACAACGGCAGCAAGGATACTGATTGCTAAGAACTGGAAAACTCAAAACCTACCTACGCTGGAAGAATGGCAGATGCAGCTGATGGATTATATGCAATTAGCTGAGATGACCGGCAGAATTCGAGACTTGGGAGAAGAGAGGATGGAAGAAGACTGGAAGAAATTCAAGATTTATCTGCAAAAGTATTGTAATTTGGCTGAATGTTGATTGGGATGTCAGAGTAGAAGTAATTGTCTACCACTAAATTAGACTTAAGTTTAAACTATACGCTAATGATCAAATCCAAGATTATGAACAAAATGATAATTTGTTTGGAAATAATTTTTTAACGATGTAAGTGTGTGCGGGAGGCGTGGGGGAGTCCAAAGTAATGATGAAAAGATGTCAAATAATTAATGTTATTTGTTTAAATATGTTTATGTATTGAAAAACTTGAATAAATATATATTAAAAAAAAAAAAAACAACAAGGTGGAATTCCCCAAGGTCCATTATTCTCCCTCTCTATTGGCATTTGGTGTGCGCATGCACATGTGCCTACATATGCAAATATATTTCTGTTTAGCCCTCAGTTCAGCCGACAGGTTTGTTGGTTTGTTTAATTAGATATGTTTATTTTGTGCTTTGCAGATTTTGTGTAACTGGTGTATCTATTTTTTTTAACACACAACGCTCTTTGTACAAATGATTTAAATAAATATATTTATCATTACTATCTAACACTCATGGGGATAGTGGGTCCTTCTTTCCCTTAGTATCTCCCATTTAGCATTATTCACACACTGTCAAAAGGTTTGTCACATTCGTGTTAATAGTTAGCAAGATATATTTGAGAAGAGAGATATAGGGGTGAGGGGGAAGGATTGAGGACTCCTAGGTTGGGTGTGTGAGTGAGAGAGATATTGCTCAAGTAAATAGGTTCACACCTGCAGTCAGCCATGCACAGACTTACTGTTCTGCAAATAGCTGGAAAAGCAACTCAGAACAGAGCGATGGATCTGCCACAGAGTGTACCAACAGGGTCTCAGGTTCATCAATCAAAGTTTTGCTGCCAATGGGAAAAGATGCAGGCAATCGTTTATTTCCCAGACTAGCTCAGGGGACAGAGAATGTGTAGAGTTGAGACTTTCTTGCATCAGTGCTAGGCACAAGGGTCCTGTCTCCAACAGGATTTTTGCTTTGAGTTGAAACAGAGCTATGCTGTGCGGTAGAGATATGGCCTCACCTATGAGCAGCCAGCTTTTTCCCTGGTGCTCTGCATGTTTTTTCACTTGTTTCTCCTGCTTGGAGACTTGCAACGTATTAGCAAGAGGCAGACAAATCTGGTCTGACTTGTTTATTGTTTCCTTTCCCTATCCAGAATCAGAGGTGCTAAAACAAAAACAAAGAACCCAAAGGGTCAGGGTAGGAGTGGGTCCTTGCTCTAGAGATGCAGAGAAGATTAGCTAAGTTTGGGTGCCTTCTGCACGTGTCAATGTGATTGTTCACGGCTGCTTCTGTCCAGTTCTAGCAAGGGAAGTTTCGAACCTGATGTAGGCCGAACCGCAAGAGCTTTTTCCTGCCCTTGCATTTGGTCTTGGAGGTACTTGATTTCCAACCGCTGCATTTCAATGATCCTCTCTGTTTCCTCCTCTGGATTCAACCGTAGGATGGTTGGAGTGTGCCGTTCAGGGGAGGGAGCTGGAGGAAATGGAAAAATCACATTGCTTGGTTGTAACTGTAGAAAATACCCCAAAAAGATGAGCCAGGATGAGGGATAGCCATGAACACAACAGAAAGGATAAAAGGAAAACAGGGGTTGGAATTACTGGGCAATTTCCAAGGTCTACACCAAAGAACAAGGCCCACTGACAGTTCCTGAACACTTCACGACACTCCTGGACACTGCCCATTCACCTCTCTAAGCAGTAAGGAAGCAGTGAGAGGAGCTAAAGAACCTCTGCATGTTTTTATCCTCTCTACCTCTCTCTAGGAGGTGGTTGGCTAACTTAGGGAGTGGGGGCTCACTAACAGCATCTTGTTCAATCCTCCTTGCAGAAAAGTAGAACTGAAACTTAGGTTTTTGCTTTGCTCACAACCAGTTGTTAATCCCAGAGCAATATGACTATAAAGTACGTAAGGTGCCTTTTAAAATTGGATCAGCATCTACAATAGCAGCAGAACATAATCTTTTAGATAATACAAAATACCAAATGAGTGTAGAACATGAGAGACTTACACATGCCAGTCAACTTTTGATCAACCCCTCCCACTGGCAATACAACACCACCAACAGCTGCATGTCGCCCTTGGGAACAAAACAGTTGCCCACCCCTGTTCTAGGGAAAAGGGGCCAAAAGGAAAGAAATGGAAACATATTCTAGGAAAGAGCAGAAGGGGAAAGTGAGCTGAATAACAACTTGGTTACCTAGGGATTGTGCTGGTTGCTTCTTGCGTTTCATAAGGAGCCCCAAGGTTGACTGGAGGTCAAGAACTTGAGTACGGGTGACCTTCAGTTCTCTCCGCAGCTCATTTATTTCCTTGATGAGGCTCACATTTTCCTACAGAAACAAGATGTAGCATAGCTAAGGTGATAGGAAATTTACTGTCTATACACCAAAAAGAGATTGCTGACATTGTGGAAAAGTATACTGATATGCAGAACAAGACCAAGAGCTAAACAAAGCAGATGCTTTGGGGTATAAAGGAATGGGGGATGCCTCTTGTGTTCTCCATATTTGCCAGGTAAGCATTGCCTATCTATTAAAACAAAATAGGGGTTCTCCTGAGCTCTGCAGAGCCAATTTAGGGGGGCACATGGGAAAGCCCATTTGTGCCAGTAGAAGTTCTTGTGTGGGGCTTCTGCTGATGGGACTTGTTAGGTGAATCCCACCGACAGTACTTTTCAAATCCACATTTGAAATTCATTATTTAAACTGAAATTTCTGGACCTGGAGCAAATAGAATTTTTTTCTTATAGCGATTTAGAAGAGTGGACCTGCCCATTTCCCCTCACAGTGCTAGTACCTGCATGATGCGCACATAGTCTGCACGATGTACCTCGCCTTCTTTTATCACCTTCTTCTTCAGTGTTGCCAGGTTGCGCTCAAGATGCTCTCGCTGCCGTGTGTACTCTTGATGCAAGTCTGTGTCAACGCCAACAATTTCCACCTGATGGAGCAAATGAAGTGAGCTCAAAGGAAGTATGGTGGGTATCTGCTGCTGAGAGAGAAGAACTTTCACTTACCATATCTGCCTTCTGCACATACTTTTCATAGATATCCCGGATGCTCTCCTTCAGTTTCTTGGGTTCCTGGATGAGGCCTACACAGTTGTGAAGATCTGTTTTAAATCTCTTGACAAGTGCTTCCATGTCTCGTTCCTGCAGTCAGAGGAACACCAAAGCTTGATGCAGCAGAATACATTGCCTGTTGGTGAGGCTTCCTTGCTCTGGCTCAAATTACATCTCACAAATTGTCTGTGGGGCAAATATTGGCCATAGGGTACCCAACCTATCGGGACAGTGGTAGGATGGACCCCGTTAAACATTTCAAATCCCATAGTACTTCTTCATCACTTGAATTTCCAGCTCTACATAGCTTGCTAACCAACAGCTGAATGTACAAGTTGTCTTCAGGAAAAAGCAGAGCATTCAGTTTTAGGAGATAGAAAATAATGTGAAAGCATGAAATGAAATTGTTGTTTTACATATGCAAGTCATCAAGTCATGGACAGGCATGTGCAAAGTCACCTATTAAATTATTATATTAGAGCAGCCCCAACACATTTGTCATTACCTTGCTTTAATGTGAAATTGAAACACTAGATTCAGTGGAAGAAAATTTCAATTACCATTACAGAATCATAAAGATGGAAGGAAAATTTAGAGGTCATCTTAGTCTGTATATGACACCCTAAAGAAGGACCAGTTATAATTTGGTGTACCACTTTTTTCAGCTGCCATTTGACACACCTTTTGCATCTCTTTGTGCATCTCCCGGTCTGTGGCTTTCAGTTTTAGCCGTAGCTCTGATATGTTCAGTTCCAGTTGTGTGTTCTGCTTGTGGAAACGTTCCAGCTCTCCTTCCATCTGCACAGATGCATGAGAAGAGGAGAGGTTTTAAAGGGGGCCTGTGGCCTGCTATGGTCTTCAAGCTGGCCCAGCTTCAGGGCTGGGAGTGGGCTGCCTAATCTGCTTCTCACCTCCTGGATCTGCTCCTTCATAGCTTTGATATCATTCTCACGCGGCTCTATTTGCTTCTTCAACTCCTTTATTTTATAATCTAGTACAAATTTGAACTTCTCCAGTTCCTGGTTTTTTTTCTTTAGATCGTAAATTCGCTTCTCCTGGGACAAATAAAATAGAGACATGAGGTGAGCGGTGTCTAAAGAGACAGAGGGGTCTCTTACAACTTCAGCCCTACATCAGTGGAGTCAAGAGACAATGTGTGGGACTGTGGCATATGAGGAAGAAAAAGGAAAAGTGTCAGAAATATCAGAGAAGGGATAATGAATTCTAAGTTCCATCCTTCAGACTGGGAGGCAGACACCGAGAGGCATTGCTTAGTGGGTCAGAGCCTTTGTAGATTTGGACAACAAAATCCAGCTGGGGGTAGAGGGGTGGGAAAGGAGCACAGATCCAAGCACCTCACCTTATCTTGAATGGTCTCATCTCTTTCTTGAATCTCTCTCTTCAGCCCCTGGATGTCCTTCTCTAAGGCTTTAATGATTCCTTGCAACTTTTGCTGCTCCACCTTCATTGCCTCAATGTCACTGCAGCGCTCTTCAATCTCTTTCTGCAGACTGTTGAACTAGAGAAAAAAGCATAAGGTATCTTTCAGTCTGAAGCCAGTGTCTCACCCAGAAACAGTTCCATGAGAACTGCTGACATGAATCAGTGAAAGCTACATGGTGGGCATCTTCATATCCCTGTACAGCTGAAGCCTTCAGGAAGCAGAGTTGATCATGGCCCATCAACTGATGGACAGTGAGTTCAAACCTGCAGGATTGGCTGTGCAACCAAATCTGTAATGGGAAACTCGGTCAAACAGCTGATTCTTGCAGAAAGGAGCTTTGCCAACCCTATACTGGGTGCTTGGAAAATGCTGAGCATGCCAAGCACTTTACACAGAACTTCCCAAACACCTAATAGGAAGCTAGATATTGGGAAGCACTGTATAAGGGAGTTGGACAGGTGTGTGGGATGACCCACCTGTCAATCATCTGACAATTAAAGAAAAATAAGCATGCAAGGGCCATTTGTACAATTAACATAACATTTAATTTGGCCCTTTGCTAGCATTCCAGCCTTTAGATAAAACCTTGCATTTTAGGAAATAATTTTACATTAGATGTAAAACAGATTTTTGTTAACATTTCTGTGACACTGTTTCAATAGACAGTTGGGTATTAAAATTTGTGTTGCTTTTTATAATTTTAATCTACTCTTATTATCTATTTTATTGTCATTTTGTTGGCAGAGAAAGTGGTATACGCATCTTGGAATAAATGATCACAAACCAGAAGTCTGATACCCTGAAACAGGTGAGCATACCTTCTTCCTCATGATTCCTGTCTCCCCTTTTAGCCGCAAATTTGATTCTCTTTCCTCACGAAGTCGCCTCTCATACTTAATTTTTATGTCCTGGATTTCTCGATCCTCATCTTCTTCAATTTGTTTCTTAGTTTCCTCAAATTCTCGGAGCTGAGTTCTTGATTCATCTTGAGCCTGAAAGTTAGAAAGGAGAAAGGTAAAAAGGAGGAGTTAAAGGAGCCACACTGTTAAGGGACCAGACTGAAATGATTGCCTGGGAGAGGCAAGACCCTGGGCTAGTTTGGAGATGAGGCAGATTGACACAAGCTCTCCGGGGATGACAATGCAGCAACATGATGTTACAGTGCTGAAGGCTTAATTACATGTTACAAAAGCACTGAATGACCCAGTTCATAAATTAGTGGTGGGTAAGTGGATCTGACCAGTGCACCAGATTTTTACCTCCACCAACCCTTGCAGGTGAACTCTGACAGGTGGGCAAGTCTGGATATAAAAAAGTATATGTATGGAAAGGTGAATGATAGAAACATCCAGCTACTTATGTCACTCTGAGTACAGTAAGGATGAAAAAATGAGAGTTTGGAGCTGTCATTGACTTCAGCCAGAAAGGACAGGTGAGTAGGGTTGAGAATAATCTACTTGAAGAGTACTTTAAATTAGAATCTCTGTAGTTGTGAAACTTGCTTAGTAGGATCCAGTAGAGTGGCTCTTTTTGGGGGGGGGGGTGTTATTGGAATGTTGTTTTTATTTTGATTGTATATTTTGTGGTTTTTATGTTGATCTTTTCTGTGAACCAGCCTGAGACCTCCGGGTATAGGGCGGTATATAAATCCAATAAATAACCTGCCATATACAAGCTTCAATATACAAGCTTCTGGACAATGATTAAAGACTAGTGTTCCTTTTGTTTTAAGTACCGTATTTTTCGCTCCATAAGACACACCTAGTTTTTGGAAGAAGAAAACAAGAAAAAAAATATTCTGAATCCCAGAAGCCAGGACAGCCAGCGGGATCGCTGCACAGCGATCCTGCTGGCTGTCCTGGCTTATGGGATAGCCATGCGCAGCCTCTCCCGGGCAAGGGGAACCTTCATCCCCTGCCCGGGAGAGGCTGCGTGCGGCCAAGGCTCCCCCAAGAGCCGCACTCCCTTTAAAGAGCGCACAGAGTGTATGTGCGGCTCTTCAGTGCTTTTCCCCAAGGAGGGAGAAGGGCAACCCTTCTCCCTCCTTGGGGAAAAGCCCCGAAGAGCCACACACACGCTCCACACGGCTCTTTAAAGGGAACGCTGAGCAGAGCTTCCCGCCTGCATTCGCTCCATAAGACGCACACACATTTCCCCTTACTTTTTAGGAGGGGAAAAGTGTGTTTTATAGAGCGAAAAATACGGTATGAATGTTGTCATACAGAGACTTTTTGTTGGCGTGGTTTACTTTTACTTTTTGAAATATGGCAATCCTATCTAAGCCAGAAACAGGTCAGCCTGCCTAGGGGTTTTATCTGAGAGAACTGTAAGTTAAACACACTAACATGTGGCACTCAGGGAAGAAGAAGACTGGAAAGATCTGTGTTTGGGATGAAAGATGGTTGCCTAATCAGGAGGGGCAAGGACAAGAGTGTACACAGATCAGAGCTCAACTTCGGAGCACAGCTAGTGGAAGTCAGAAGAGCGATGAAGGGCTGAATCGGTAGTAACTTCAAGCATAGTACAACTGTGCCCATCCTTAAAAATAAATAAAAATGAAACCATCACAGCTCATACCTCTTCCAGCTGAGTGGTTTTCTCAAGCAGCTTTGCCTCATAATATTCTGTCAGCTCCTCCAGGGCCTGGTTTTTGTGCTCTTCCATTTCATGAAGCTGCTTCTCATAGTCCTCCTGCATGCGTTGGGATTTCATCTGAAGCTCCTGGTACTTCTCAAACTCCAGCAGAAGCTTCTGGTTATTGCCAGATTCTGACCCAAAGAGCGAGTAAAAAACCAATTAATGTGGGGGGGGGAGAGGGGGGAGCTGTATTAAAGAGTAAGGTATGTCTTGTCCTCTCCTAGATATCCTTAGTCTTAGGAAGCCATTTTAGACCCCACATCTTGGTGCCTGCTCATATTTCTCTCCTCTAACTCATACTATTCCTCTATCACTAGCTTTGAAGCCCCATTTGCACACTCTTTACAGGTGCGTCTACATCAGAACTCCATACTTAGTAGTTCTGGCTCTTTAGGCACAAATTAAAATACTGGGGGATTAACTTCTGTATGCCATCCCCCCAAAAGTGGGAATGATGTGACGTGCATAATGCTGTGCAGATGCTAAGATGATACAGACTACTCCACTTGTGGTGGCTTTGCAATGACAGTAATATACCGATGGCCATGGAAGAAGTGCACAGTAAAACCTTGTTTCTGGGTGGCTTGCAGAGATAAGATGCTTTAAAAAGGTATCTCCAGTTTTCAGAAAGTTACCTACCTTACTATGCCCTGCTTATCTATTGCCCCTTTATGTTCTTCTTTATTAGGTTTGCTCATTTCTTCCTGCCTTTATTGGCAGGGAGATATAATTATAATTAAAAAGATGAGTTAATTCCAGTTACATTCAAGCAAATTATTGTCAATATGCCTATGTACTCAGTCCTCTAAGTTGCGCCTTTGCCATGACCGACAAACACTCAGCACGGGAAAGGTTTTCTTTCTTCATCTTTCACCATAGGGGCTGAAGCCCTTTCTCACAGTCTGCAGGAAAGTGTGACTTAAAGTCCTCCTAACCTAGGTCTTGCACCTCTCTTGCCTGCTTCTCTGTTAGTTCTGCAACTTGTTCCTGGTGCTGTGCTTCCTGCTTTTCTTTATCTGCTTTCAAAACCTGAAATACATAGAGATGAGAATTACACCTGAAACTAGGCATACCAACCTTCAAATCCCTCAGGTGACTGCACGATGGGAAAAAGAAGACACAATAATGCTGAGAGTTGTAGTTATTGCTTGACCCTGACCTGGTTTTTGGTTTTCAGTGATTCCATTTCCTGGATGAATTTCTCGGTTAGTTCTTTAATCTTTTCATTATAATTCATGTCCTTGAGGCGCAGCTGGTACTCATTTTCCATCTTCAGTTCCTCTACACGTGTTTTTAGTTCTAACATTATCTGAGTCTGCAGTGTAAGGAATCATAAGAAAAGAAGTTGGTGGCAAAACATTCAGATATGCAAATTAAATAAAAATCTACTGTACACAGTATCTTGCCAGATCTATATTTTAGGGCTGTTTCATATGTTAAATTTGTCATGGATACATACAAGGCATTTCAGGTGGAATTCAAAATGGTGACCTTCAAATCGTTCCATTAGTGCAAGCATTCTAGCATGCCAGGCAGAACAATGCCCCCCCTCTTCCCCCTGAATGCTATTCTGGGGGTTCTCCAAACCCCCACCGAGCCCATTTCAAGCAGGTAGGGGAAGAAGCCCTACTACGCAAGCAGAAGTCCTTGCACAGGGCTTCCACTGATGGGTGCCAGGTGAATCCTGCCCTTCACGTTTATCTGAAAAACTATCATATATAAAGACAGCATATATTGTATCTGGCCATATATATGCATTTCCTATAACATGTGAAGTAGGTTTCAGGACAGGGAGCAATGTAGCTCATGAGCTACATTTTAAGTGTACAATGTTTGATTCTTGTATTATAAGGCTAATTCAACCTGCTGTCACATCTCTACTAGGGTCATGATATGTACTGGGTAAGTGCTGCCCCCATGGAGATAAAGCACATTTGGGTTAGTTGATACAAAGTCTTCTGTTGTGTTCTCTTCCCACTTCAAAACTCATCCATACTGACCTTCTCTTCCATGTCTGTTCTAGTGATCAATACTTCATCAGAGTATGGCACATCTCTCTCCCTTTTCAACCCCCGCCCTTCTTTGTCATAAACTTTCCAGATAAATATACAGCCATCCTCTGCAGATGTTAGTAAGAACTGATCATCAGCTGTTATGGACATCTGTGGAGAAAAGAAAGGCATACTGAACTCCAATAAAACACAATTGGAGAGTCAGAGAAAAGAAAGGGCAGTTGGCAGAATCAGAAGAAGATGCTCCGGTTGGATTAATAAGGATCAATTATTTTTAAAATATATCCATCTCTTTGCCTCTAGTGATATCTCTTCTCTTCTTCTCTACTTTCCCCATTATGCTCCAAGCATTCCCCTTGCCATTTGTCAGGCTGCTGTCCATTCCTCAGAATCCATTTAATTAACAACTTCTCCTTGTTTTCAGTGGCTTTTCCATTCGCTCTCATTATCAATCTCAGTCTTATCTTTTTAATGAGGCACAGTAGTAGACTGATTTTAAACATGACACCAAGAAGCACAGTCACCCTCTACACCCTTGCTCTCAACATTACTGGAACCTATGGTGAAAGTATAAGTGATAAACAAGCCTTCTGGATGAAATAACATTTTAAAAATAGTACTGTACAGCAACAATGTTGTAAATGTTGCACTCCAGCGTCTGAGAAGTTAGCAACCCAGAGAGATTTCCCCTACACTCTCCCAGCTACATACACTCAGCTTGGAAGAGAATGAGGCTGATGGGTGTACTGTTTAGGTAGAACTCATTCTCATTATTTTCCCCATTACTGTGATTAGAGACTCTGTTGTCTATTGTCATTCTTATTAAGCTACTTTGATACACAATAAATATATCATATTTAGATATGCCCATTTGTGGCTCATTGCGTGATATAAGATGTGCCTCCCTTCATTATTTGTTGCTGCAGACTCAGAAAAAGAAGGGATAAATAAAGGCTATGGCAATTAAGTTGACCTGGAGACTGACTTGGCCTTTACCTTGGTGACTGGACCAGCATGGGCTTGGTATTCATTGTATTCCTTGTGCACAGGTAGTGGGTATTTCATGGACCGAATGGTCCCTGCAGAGGTTCCGGCAAACACCATGCGTCCAGAATGAGATACCACTATGAAAGTGTAGGCAACTTCAAAAGTGGGCACTTCTCGCAGTATCTGAAAGAAAGGACACCCACCATGCTTTTAGCAAGTCACTCAGCAAGGATTAAATTTGCACTGGAAAGTGGCAGAGGGTACACAAATCCATCATTCATTCTCTCCACTGTGAACGTCCTGTTATCCTCTCAACGCCTCAAGAGTCATGAATTTCCCTCTCAACTTCATAACTGGGAAGAAACCCACAATTTTTGGCAACCAAGGCAAGGTATAGATTCCATAGATGGCTATACGCTTATAGAGCTATTAACTGCCAACTCCCTCCTATACTTTGTCCCTGAAACCCCTGGCAGTCTCCACACAGAGAACAAACTGAGCACTTTCTATTCTTTTCTCTCTTTTTTGGTTGGGGAAACCTCTCCTTGTTTACTCCCTACGGTGACGCTATGCCTGCTAGTAAACGCCACAGGGACCCAGAGGATGTAGCTCTCTCACCGGCTTCCAAACAATCTAAAATAGAGGACTTTTTTAACAAATCTGCTTTTACAGTTCCAACAAAAAACCGGTTTTATCCTCTTGAAGATGATTGTGAGTGTGGGGAGAGTATTCAAGGTGAGAGCGTGGAACTGGATCCAGCAATGGGGCAAGCTGATCCTGTGCTCCTCAGAGAGGAAGAAATAACAAGGAGGGAGAGCTCCCAATTAACTCTAATTGCAAGAACGGTTGAGCATATCTTCCAGCAAATTAGAGGTCTTGCCTCTCAAATAACCCAGTTATCCAAAGAGGTCCACAGTTTATCAGTTAATAACAAGCAGGCATCAACAGAACACCATAATACCAAAGGAAATTGGCGACAACAAGAGCAGACCCCTAAGCTCAACATAGAATGTGCAGAGGCTCTTAAAACAAACTCTTCTTGTTTAATCTTCCAACCAAAAAAGATCTGCATGACAATTTGTGGAAGGCCAGATCAAACTCCTAGCTGGAAAGGTGCCCAGCGTTCCAAACGACATTTATCAAACTTACTTGGCATTGGACTTACAGAGATCGACCTCGTTAGGACTGAACTCTTGAGTACCACAAATCAAAGCCAAAAAATTATGTTAACTTTTTACTCTACTAGACTGCCCTCACTAATTCACAAGCTGAAATTCAGATTGTCAAGTAGAGGAGTTTTCCCAACCCGGGTATTTTGCAATTCTATTGTTGCACCCTTATGTAAGATGAGGACTGCTGCTTCAGAGGGGCCCACAAAACCAAAGCCTGGATCCCCAATGGAAGTAATGACATCACAAAAAGACTTGGCAGGTGGGGAGGAAACAGACATGCCTGAGTTGAATCCGCAGGATCATGCCCAACATCAAAATAACCAGGTGAGCCAAAAGGAACAGCCGATTCCTCTAGACAATCATCTTCAGGAATCTGAGCACTCTGTAAATCCCTTGGAAGAGGATTTTCTCAGCTCCTTTAGGAATCTCCCTCAGGAAGAGCAACAAAGAGTTATCAAGAGGCTTGATCTTATGAGCCAGACACTGAAAGAGATTAAGGAACCGGAGGCAGAGATTGATAATAGATCCAATGGCCACAACAGAATGATAACTATAGAACCACCGGAGTATTGGACAAAGATGAGATATTTAGAAGAGGAGGAGTCAGGAAATACACCCAAGAAATCCCCATTGGCAAACAATTTGCAAAGAAAAGGCCCAGTGATTACAAATGTGAGTACTTTATGTACGACGACTGAAATAATCGAACATCTGGATTATTCCACAAGCATTAGCAATAACCTGCCTCAAAAACTGGTAAACTCCGAGAGCACATCGGCCAACAATTGACTAAGAGTAAATCACTGTAAAACAATTAAACTTCTCTCATGGAATGTAACAGGGTGGACGAACAAGATCCAAGACAGTGATTTCTGTTCTTACCTACAAACACATGATATCATCTTTCTTCAAGAAACCTGGGCAAAAGAGGGCACTATGGTTGAATTACAGGGTTTTACAAGTTACACTCAACCAGCTCTTAAAACTGTAAAGTATGGAAGGCCTAGTGGGGGGCTGGCGGTGCTGGTGTCAACCTCTCTTGATGTATCAATTCAACAGTGTCCCTTGCTGACCACCCCTAATTTTTTAGTGTTGTCTCTTTCTGATAGTCTCCTGAGAAATACTTATTGCATATGTGTGTATATACCTCCAGTAAAGTCTTGTGGGGAACTGAGATCATATTGGGATAAACTTGACCAACTACTCGAAAGTATTGACTCTCTGTCACCTAACCCTCGGTTTATCTTGGGAGGTGACTTCAATGCCCGGATCGGCCTTGTTTCCCCACAAAATACAATATTATCTGGTCTAAACTTGGAGGACGAACCTGAAATCTGTCAGAGGGCAGCAATGGACACCACCTCTAATCGCGCTGGGAAACATCTTTGTGAACTTATAATAAAGCATAACCTTTTGTTATGCAATGGGCACGGTCAAGGGGATCAAGAGGGTTATTTTACTTTTACCTCCCCCAGAGGATTTACTAGCACCATAGATTATATCCTAACATCTAATAATGTGCCAGTTAACCGAGATACCTTCAGGATAATTCCCAGAGCTGAAAGTGACCACTTTCCACTTGAGTTATCTCTGACATTATTCTTTTCTCCTGCCTTTCCTAAATTATTGGATGAAACAGAATATCTGATACTTGGAAATAGAAGGTTAAAATGGAATGCACAGGTCCAAGAAAAAATGATTCAGATCCTGGATTCCCATGAATTTGCTTTATTAAAGGGGAAAATGTTGTTAGAAACAGGAAATGTAATTGGACTTTATGAGAACATAATCAACCGAATGCGCCCACTGATGACCACAGCTAGTGTGATAAAAAACAAAAAGTTTAAGAGACAGACTTGGTTTGATAAGGAATGTCAGAATAGCAAAAAATGCCTAGCTAGGGTACTTAGAAAATTGAAGTTAAAACAGGATAAGCACAATCTTGCCCTACAAGCTGAGGTAGCCCAGTTACGAAACAACTATAAATTATTACTTAAAAGCAAGAAACAAATATATTATGAACAACAGTGGAAAGAATTGGGAGATGCAGCACTTCAGAAGGACTCACGGAAATTTTGGCATCTGGTTGCCCAAGGCACAAATGGGCTGGGCTACTCGTTAGAAGCATCTGTCCAAGGAAAGGATTGGGTGACATATTTTACAGAAATATACGGCCCCTGTCCTGACCTATCCCCACAAGTTTACTATACTCAGTTATCAGAACTGCCAGAATGGCCAGACGTCACGCCCAATCAAATTAAGAGGCTAATCGCAAGCCAACTAGCTAATAAAGCTCCAGGAGAAGACATGATCCCAATGGAGATCTATAAAATAAGACCTGATTTCTGGTCACCCATATTTGCAAAATTGTTTTCATACATTAACAGCTCAGGTCGTATACCTGAAGGGTGGAAGTTGAGCATAATTGCCCCAATATATAAAAAGGGCGATAAGAAAAACCCTGCCAATTATAGACCCATTAGTTTGTTAGATGTAGCCTCCAAACTATATGCCAGGCTCCTTCTTGGGAGACTAGAAGAATGGGCAGATACAAATAAGGTGATATCTGAAGTCCAGGCAGGTTTCCAAAGAGGGAAATCCACACTGGACCAGTGCTTTGTGCTGAACTTTCTGCTATGTAAATACATCCATAACTTGAAGCAAAAATTATATGTTGCTTTTATCGATCTATACGCTTATAGAGAAGAAGGAGGAAACTATGAACACAACTGTCACTACATGGCATAGGCAACCACTGGTGTTAAAAGCTGGAGGGCAAGCCACAACCCCTGGCAGCGCAATCCCAGTAGGGTGCCATTGCGGCTGCCCCCCCGCCCCCGCTGGGCACCCCGCCTGCTCTCCGCCCCCCGTTGCTGGAGTATGAAGCTCTGCCACTGGCTACAGCACTGGGTTCACTGAGCTTCACTTTCTTCTGCATTGTTTGCTGCACTTTGATCAGCTCCATAAGTGTCTGCACATGAGCTCACCGCAGAATCACAGATCTCCTTGATGCTATGATCAGATCCGACAGCAAATATGACTTTTGCATCGGGTGATATTGCCACTCCATTGTAGCTGCAGGACTTGAGCACACACTCGGATTCTCTCTTGCCATTCTGGAGGTTCCATTCATATACTGCCCCATCTGTGCCACAGGAGACCAGTTTATAGTCATCCATGCTCCACGCCACTGCGCGTACCTGGAGGGGCGAGTGAGAATATATATAGAATGCTCAGGCAATCCTTACTTAGGCACAAGAGACAGGTTGCTGCTTGGTACTCTGCCTGTTTACCTGGTGTCACTGCATCAAACATTTTACATAAGAAACTCACAGAACACAGCCCTTTTCACCCTGTGTCCTTTGTGCTCACAGTTTACCTGTAAGCAGTTAAGATAAAGATTCCCATTATAATCCAGCAGGTCAGGCTAAGAGGGTCAGGAATTAGGTTCATGAACTGAATTCCGAGTTATAACAGCTCACACATTTGGTCTCCAAACACATCATAGCTAATAGCCAGTGGCAAGGAAAGGCCTGCAGATTACCATCTGTCCTTGTTGCTCCTCAGGTTTTGTCCTCCCCTGCTCAAAGTTCTATGCCTTTTTTGACAAATCAATAAAATGTGAATAACAAAAAACATGCTCTGTAGTTTTTGAACCCATACATATTTCTAAAAACTCAATTAAAAAGGTATTCGCTTCATTTTCACATTCACCTTGCTCTCGTGTATATTGTAGTAACTTAAAAATGTTTATAAATACTGGAGTCAATTATAAAATTATTTATGAAACTCTCCCAAATTATAATAAATTATCTGCCTAGTTGCCTGGAGGCAATTCTCATCACATAAGAGTGGCTGTTTACAAACTTGCTTTATTCTGTTTAACCTTTTCCCTTATCGCTAATAAGCCTTATCTCATTCCATCCCAGATAGTTCCCTTGCTTTCCTTAGCAAAGCTTCAGCTTCTTTCACTATAAATTGGACTCACGAGCACAAAATGGTGAGATAAGAGGGCACTGAACTGCTGTAGGTAATCATGGGTGGAACTTATGGAGCTATCTCAAAACATTTCAGAAGCTTGGAATTTACCTATTTGTGATCACTAGGGCATCAAAGCAGGGCTGATGACAGTTCCAGAGGAATCCACTTGCTCCTTAAAATTCATTGGGTCAAAGTTCTTAAATTCAGAGTATTTCAAGTCTTTTTTGCACTGATATTTGGGAAGCCAATTACAGCAAGGGAGGTTGGAGGGAATGTAGTCTCCACAGTCATCTAACAGGTTGTTGGCAATTCAGTAAACAAACATTAAATAATATATCTGTTTTCTTGATAAGCCGAGCCCAGACAAACAAAAGTACTTTTAAGCCCTACTATTTGAGCAAGAGAAATTTAAGCACATTCCTATTAAAATCAGTAGTAAGTCCCACTGAGTTCAGTTGGACTTACTCCCAGCTACGTGTGTATAGGATTACAAAGTACTGTAAAAATGCTGGCTTTCTTTTAACCTAAGCTATTGCACATAACAGAGGAGAAAGCTGATTCCACTGTTCGTAAAAAGTGATCCAAATTATATCTGCACTGCCAGAGAACTATACTCAGGAGCACCTTGGAGTATTTTTAATCCTTCACTTCTATTCTTTAGTTTCTAGTGCCTTTGTAATAAAAAAAAAATTCAATCATAGGCAGAGCCTCAAAACCAGCTTCTTGAGAAATCCTGTTCTTTTGGCATTTCAAATATATTCAGTTTAATGTACTATTTTACTTGTATTGTAGGCATCACTTACTGACCTTCCCATTGTGTCCTTTCAAGTTAATGATGTTTTCAAAACTTATGGCAGAATAAATGTGAATCACATTTCCATTTACTGCTGCAAACAGATGACCTCCTGTACTGAAGGCACACTGTAGACAGAAGCAGGAGACAGCATGAAGCAATGAGACTTCACATAGGTAACCTCTTTGTGAAGGTACCAGATATCCATAATTTGGAGGCCATGCAGAAAACAGCCTCTAATCATCCTTCATCACAACCAGATGCATCTGTTGTCAGAGAGTGGTATTCTGCTATTTTGTGCTCCTCCTTTGGCTCCAGATTTTGTCTGGGAAAGTGAGCTATTAAGGACCTACCAAACTAGGACAAAGTTACTTGAGGGTCCCACTGAACTCTATTGAAATGGAAAAGGGAGTGTCCGCACACTATACAGTGGACGTATACCTTTGGGTAACGTAACTTTAGGGTTGCGAACACGGCAAACCCGGAAATGTATACTTCCAGGTTTCGCCGCACGCGCATGTGCAGAAGTGCTCTGCACACCATGTGTGTGCAGAAGCGCTCAATCACACCGCGTGTGCAGAAGGTAGCCTCCGGCTACAAAGATTTCAGGATACAGCTGGGCCTCCGGAACGGATCCCATTCGTAACTGGAGGTACCACTCTATACTGGCGTAAGACCTTCTGAAATGCTTAAATGTTGAATCTTTCTTCAAATCCTAGCCTAATTGATTCGCAACAGAGAACCCTGAGACTTCAGGTGTCTGTACAAGAAGTATCCTAAATTCTACCTAACTCGAAGACTCTCCTTATTCCATAGGAAGAAGGCAATAGTCTTTTTGTATGTACCTGGAAATCACCCTTCTGGAATCACACCCTACTCTGTATTCCAGCAGAATGTGGGGAAATTCCTCTAGCATATTTGAGCAAAATCTCCCCCAGAAATTGTGTTCTGGTATGGGTTATTTCCTGAACACAGAAAAATAGTCTGTCGATGTGTAGGGAGAGACCTGTTCCAAGCAAACGTGGTAACACAACTTACTAGTCATAAATTGCCTGTGCCACCTCCCAGTCTGGTGTTCCCCATTCAAGCTCCTCCACCAGTTCCTTCCCCTGCACTGCTCACCTCTCTGCACCCTCGTACAGTGAAGTCCTTGAAAGTTCGGATGTCATCAATAAGCAGATTCATAAGTCGGAGTTTGTCAGCAAAACCAACCAACACATACAGTCCACTAGGGTGAAGGGAAAGTGCATATGCCTCTTCTTGGTATTCCTTGTACAGGTCCAGTGTGCTGCAGCAAGAGCAACCATGGCAATCAAAGCACAGACCATGCTTCTGTGCAACTAAGTTGTACCTAGTGCTATTTTTGGTCACAGTTCCCCCAAGAAGGTCAAATGCTGGGGAACAGTGAACAAAGGGGAACAAAGACAACTTGACAGCGTCATAGATATACCAGTCCCTTTCAATGCATACATCAGGGCAGCAAAAATAATTTTTCACATGACAGGCATTTCATACTGTCAGGCAACCAAATTAATTCAGCATCACATGAGAATCAATTCGTATAACCAGAACTAACAATAAAATTGCCATTTTTAAAATCTAAAGTTGATAAAAGAAATAGGCTTTCTAATTTTGATAGCTCCAGGTTTTTAATGGATTTTTCTGGATTTAGAACTAGGGTTATGTTTCTGTTACATACATAGGAGTCCCATGAAGAAGTACAATTATGTATCTGAACCTTGCCTATCAACTGATTTCTAGAGCAACCACCATCTCTTAATATTATTTTGTTCTCTGAGTACAGTGGTGCCTCGCAAGATGAAATTAAACCGTTCCGTGAGTCTCTTCGTCTTGCGGTTTTTTCGTCTTGCGAAGCACGGCTATTAGCGGCTTAGCGGCTATTAGCGGCTTAGCAGCTTTAAGAAAAAGGAAACAAACTCGCAAGAACTCGCAAGACGTTTCGTCTTGCGAAGCAAGCCCATAGGGAAATTCGTCTTGCGGAACGACTCAAAAAACGGAAAACTCTTTCATCTAGCGAGTTTTTCGTCTTGCGAGGCATTCGTCTTGCGGGGCACCACTGTAAATATAAGCAGTTTCTATTTATCAGAATAGGACTGACACTTGCCCTGATGATTGCCTGGGGCTCTGTAGTGAATTGCCACTCACTCATGGTCTGAGTACAATTCATAGTCAAAAGGCTGTGCAACATAGTCAAATCAAAAGGCTGTGCAACAGATCATGTCCCCTTACTTGTTTTCATAATTCCAGATGCGGACAGATTTGTCCAGTGAACAGGTAGCAACGAGGGGCTTGCGAATGCAGGTATCCAAGCCAGTAATGGAAGCAGAATGTATTGGGTGGTTCAGGTATTCAAAGTGAGCTGTCTCCCCCTAGTGAAATATCACAAACATGTTAGCTAGAGCTGCTCATGTGATGGTGTAACACCAGGCAACACTGAACTTCTCTCCATAGCAAAAAGGAGGCATTTGATATGTACTAAATTTATCAAAGCACTGGAAAGTGTAGTGACAAATAGGGCATTTGTAGAGAAGTACACCAGTGACTATAGAAAAGTACTCTGAAGAGGTCCAAACAGAAACAGCCACTACTGGAAATTTGACTGGAGAACAGACCTTACAAATCTTGGGGAGATTTTCCACAAGAGGTATTTAAGATAGCTGAAATGTGTCCTTGCTGTCTCGCAGGAGAACATGACATTTTGAATTGTTTTGATGACGATTACACCAACATGTCTATGCACCAGGGCAAAGGAGGTTGCAACAGGAAAGGCTGCCACTCTCTATATCCATAAATTGATACTGGCTATGGTCCGGATGGAAATACCAATGAAAGGCCTAAGTGCCGTGAGTTGTGTGGTCATGATATTGCTGCATGGTTACTGGTGCTTTCAATGTGAAGTTGCTATAGGAGTTATTCAGTGGTGATATCATGACTGGTGAAGAACTGTGCAATTGAGAGTATTCTTTATGTTGCTGGTTCTCCTTTCAACACTTTTTTTTAGGGTTGCTGAGTAATTGATTTGATGCAGTCATATTACCAGACTGTCTTGGTTTCTTGTTTTCGTTCTGTTCTTTGCAGCACAAGAATATAAAATTACTTTGAACACCACATTTCCAAGTCGTTACTCAGAACACAGTGCTCTTAATGAACTCACCTTGCTTATCTCAGCTGCTGATATGGAGAGGAGATAGAGCTGATTCTTAGTTGTGCTGATCAGAAGTGTTTCCTCTGCAGGACTGAAGGCAATACAAACAACATCCTGTTTGTCCGACTGGTTTGGATCATTGCTGCACTGGTCTTGTGGAATCTATGAAATAAAGCAGCTTAGTTAACTACTTTCCTAGATACATACTTTCTAGTCCAGTTTTGCAGCAGAGTAATAGATAATATTCCATAAACAATGGCAGCAAGATTACCTTAATAAAGATTTTCACCTTTAAAAGCACAGACCCAAAATGGCACATCGACCAAAAATGGGCAGTTCCAGGGCAGAGAGGGCTTAGTCCACAACCTAAATTCCCTCAAACCCCAATCCTGAACCCTGTGCTCACAATGTTATGCTGGTAAAATAGGGGATATAAAAGAAAATTTTGAACCAAACATAATATCCACCCCTACCTTACATTGTCAAACGCTCTTCAGCCCTTCTGTTTTGAGGGATCATAGAATCTTAGAGTTGGAAGAGACCAAAGGGTCATCTAGTCCAACCCCCTGCAATGCAAGAATCTCTGCTAAAGCATCCATGACAGATGGCCATCCAACCTCTGCTTAAAAATGCCCAAGGAAGGAGACCTCTTGTGGGGGTCTGTTCCACTGCTGAACAGCTCTCACCATCAGCCTGGGCAGTGGAGCAGAAGAAATAGTGGGGCAGCGATGTCCTCCCAGCAGCAGCAGGATGAAGTGGTGGTGGTGAGTTTGGGGAAGCATTGGGTTGGTGCCATTGGCCCTGCAGATAGGTGTACACCTACAAGGGTATTTCCACCATGGAGCTCTCCCAACCTCACTGCTGCCACCTAGCGTCATCCTGATGATCTCATCACTGCAGCTGCTGCAAGGATGTCCCCACCCCATGATTCATAAGGGCTAATGAAGACTACAGTCAACACAATCTCTTATTCAAGGCTCTTTCTTAGCTCGTCAGAACCCTCTGTAGGGTGGAGGGGGCTGGAGCTGGGGATGGAGAATGGGCTGTTTAGCTGGAACCATGTACTCCATTTTTGCTACTATGACTCAGCAACATTCTCTTCCATCTATGAGCTCCAGTGAAGGGTGGGGGCAGGCTCCTTGCAGCTCACAAGCTCACTACTGCTACAATGATAATTCAGACGGCATAGGGTGGGCAAATAACAAGGTCTGCTGCGGCAATAACCTGCAGGACTGGCAATCAATTAAACAAGCAGAGCCGGGAACAAGTACAGCAAGGTGGGATGACAGTGGCTGCAAGATGCAAACAGCAACCTGGGTGTGTGAGAGCAGCCAACTGGAATGTGAGTGCTTCCCCTGATTGGCTTTGGCACCTGTAGGTGTGTGAGGACTTTCTCCAGCAGTCCTCACAATATCATATCCAAAGCCTGAACCTGAGACCTCCTGTATGCAAGACTTGTGATGCACCACAGGGTAGGGTTTGTCATTTAGCCACCTTGGATCTCATTGATATGGCTGGGTCTGTTGGTTGGGGATCAGCAAATGCCTCATCATGTGTTTGTCTCCTACCTGCGGCTGGGGTTGAGTGGTGTCTGGCGCAGTGTGGGTTCTAGTTCTGCTGAATCTCCTCCTTTTGCCTCCAACATTTATATTGTTGGTGAGCTATGCGATAAATCAAGCATTCCATGTCTCAGACATCTTACCTACCCGTATCTCTCGGCTTTCTCTGTAACCTTCCTTCTCATCTGACTTTTCAAACAGTAGAACAATCCCGGGACCAGCTGAACAAGCAAATCCCTTGGAATATGCAGCAATAGCAGAGACCCGAGGTAGAAATGCTTGCTGCTGTGCTTCAGTTTCACAAACCACCTCAGTGGAAATCTCAGGGGAATTGTGAGCAGGAAACTCAATAAGGCTTTAAAAAGAAATTCATCAATCAATCAATCAGGAACAAACAGAGAAGTCTAACAAGTTCCAAATGTCAGTTGCATGAGGCATAAAAAAATGATTGTTGTTCATTTTAAACTTGTTTTTTTCATTTCAGAGACACCACATAGTCCTAGTATCAACATAAAGTTTCCCCTATTTGAAATTTTGTACACATATATTAGGCCATACGTCTCATTGAACTTGGTATAACATTTCGAAGTCAGCATGCTGAAGGGTTTAGGGAAGATACTAAAGCTGTGCACACACTCACATTTACTCTGCATTCAGTGCACTCTCACTACTGGTTTCTGAAGCCATGTCCATGCAATGTTAGCCACAATCGACATCTGTCCTGTAGTTGTTTGTGAAATACTCTGTTTTCATGTTTCTTGCCTCAATCCAGTGTCAATCTGGATTGAATGCACCCATGAATGCACCATGCCCCCCTCTGCCCATGTGGGCAGACGGCATGTGACTTGGAAACATATCCAACAGTACTGAGGTATACAAGGGCATGCCTATGCAATTCAACACGCAGCAGAGGGGCAATGACCTTGCTGCATTTTAAGCCAGTAATGTATACAAAGCCTAACACTCCAATCCTAAGCATGCTTCTTAAATTTAATTAGCACTTTACACAAGCTTTTAAACAATATCTTATAAATTTCAGTTATTCATCCTCCAACAAGTGTGGCAGATCATGATTAGTCCCATATGACAGTGGGACAAACGGTACAATCCTGTGCATGTCTATGCAGAAGTTAAGTCCCACTGCGTTCAATGGGACTCACATTCTGGAAAGTGTGTATAAAACGGGTGGACAACCTTTTCAAGCCTGAGAGCTGCCTCAGAGGCAATAACTTTTCTCAGAGAGGCAATACAGTCATGACCATGATACCATTTGTAGATCATAGTAAAACTCATTATCTGCTGGAGCACATTGACCACTCTAGTGTCAATAGTTTGAAGGCAGTCTCACCTCTCTGAATCCTGCTGTGGTTCCTCCTTATCTACTTCAGAGACTATCTCTTTGCGCTCAATACTTGTCTCCCAGCGAAGATCACCGGAGTCAAATAAGTAGATCTTGCCTGTGTCAGTGCCCACAACCACCTTCTCTTCAGAAAGCCAGGCATGAGACAGGTAGTTTTGAGGTTCCCCTCGCAAGAAGTTGGTCTGTTTTAAGGTTCCTTCTGTGTATCTAAATAGCTTAAAAATGCCATATCCTGTAACACAGACTTGGGTGTTATCCTGTGGATTGAAGCTCACCTGGAAAGGAAAGCAACATAAAATAAATGATTACTTGATGAGCAACATGAACAATTGAGTAAAAAAATTAAGAGAAAAGGTCACCAGAGTGTTACAATATAAAATGTGTAAAAATAAAGGAAACAAACAGGAACAAAAATCATAAATATTTAAACATAATACTTCAGAAAAAAGGCCTCCATGATAAAACAAGAAGTAGAGTAGGGAATTTGTCCCGCCCTTCTTTGTAACTGCACAATTCTGCCTAAGCAACCTAAATAAGAAACTTGACTCTAGCTAGGAGCCACGTTTAGGACACACAGTTTGTGAAATAAATAAGGATGTTACACTGCAGTACAATTCTCAACCACTTGTTGAGACAAGAGAAAATGGAGTGCGCCTTCAGGGGTGAAGTCAAACTGCTGTGTTAACAGCACCGAAGTGACCTCCCCAGGGCACAAGCCTGGACAGTGTGTATGGAGGTCCTGGGCTGCCCAAACAAGATCCCCTTCTTGGCCTTACTGATGTGGTTCAAAGAAAAGCAGAGCAATACGTTTGGCACCAGCCTGGCTGAAGGAGTTGCCAGAATGAGAAGCACAAAGTGCCATACAACCATCTTAGAGACTCCACCCTGGATTTGTGTAGGGTTTACTCCTTAGCCTTTTCTTCACCCAAAGATACCACCCAAAAGGCAGCAGAGGTTTAAGATCTCCTAGATGGGCTACTTTCCCAGGTTGACAAACCCCACCTGCCCCTCATTTCCCTCTACAGCATGTGCAGAAAACACCTTCTTGACTGTAGGACCCACTATTGGTCTCATCTGCTCTAACCTGTCTTCACATACAGAGGAAGCTCCTACCTGACCAAGCTTTTGAGACCCATCACCTGGTTTAGCCAGCCAGTTGAAGACATTTCCCAGGGCGTGGCTGCTATCACATGCTGACAGCTTCTAGGAGCCAGAGGTGACAGGGTGGGGACCAAAGGTAGACAAACTACCTCAGAAGGAGCACAATATGTTCCCCACCAGAAGTACTACCCCTCCCCTAACACTCCATACACCCTAACCACCAGGGTCAAGAAAAAGACAAAAGTATAATTGCGGAGCTGCAATGCTTATATACCCATTCAATCATGCAAGTTCTGTGTCTCAGACGTATATGTAAATGTGTGAACGTGAACAGAAGATCTGAGATTTCACACTGAGTTTATCTCCATATGGCAACTTTTCTCACTGAGGTCTCCAATGGTGGAGGCAGAGCCTTTCTTTTTGAGGCAATGACAAGTGGCGATAATTACCTCATGTACCCAAGTACTAGACTGATGCATGTGGTGCTTCTCTTCTATGTTACCTGATAAAGAGGATTGTTCTGGACATCAACCTTGATAATTGCCATTGTTCTTTGCTTTTCCCACATCCAGTAGGCAAGGTTTGATTCTGGAGGTCCTGTCTGTGCCACTAGATATTTGGAATCAGGGGAAAAAGCTACACTAATAAATTCTTGGACCGCAAAATCAAAACTGTTCAAGATCTTCCGCTTCTTGCATGGGACAGATGACAGTTCATAGATTGTGATGGTAGGTTTATCCTGCAGTATCTCTGAAATAGCCAGATAGCGTCGATTTGGACTAATTGCCAGTGCTAGCATCCCTTGGCTCTTTTCTGAGCCTATAAAGCACAGAGAAAAAGCTTATGTGAGCTTCATGTAGGAACATTACATTTTCAGGAGCCAAGTCCAATATCAAGGTTGCCCATGTGGGCTTTAACTTTTTTCAAAGACTTCAGGAAATAACTACATATTACTGAGATTAAACAGTTATAGAGATGATAATCTAGGAAACTGAAATCCCAATAATTTCCTTGTTGTAGAGACATTGGCTCAGTTCACACATAACATTAAGCCAAACTATGTATTAGCATAGTTGAATCTATGTATTAGCATGAATGTGTGACCATGCAGGTTCTCAGAGATGGGATTGTAGTCACTTTGCTCCTTTACTAAAACAAGCCAAGCTTCAAACATTGGTTTACAAACTTGGCTTGTTTCAATAAACAATAATTAAATGTCAGGTAACTGGTACCATAAGCTAGCGCTTCCAATCTTCTCAGCACAGCCACCTTAAAGAAGAGAGAAGTATGCAAGAGCAAGGCCCATGGAATCATAGAGTTGGAAGGAACCTCAAGGGTCATCTAGTCCAACCCCCTGCAATGCAGGAATCACATGACAGGTGGCCATTCAACCTCTGCTTAACAATCTCACTCAGGTTCATTCACATGATGCTAAACCATAGTTTCCTGAACATCTGTTGTGTTTATTTATGACATTTTAATACCACTTAATAGAATAAATAACTAAGCAGTTTATACAAAAACATTCCAAAGATACTCAGTTGAATTGTTCAGCAATGTTTGAATGTAACCATCTCTAAAATATACACCTAATGCGAAGCTGCATTTTAAAACAGCATAAGCAAGAAGCGAAAATGTTTATCTTTCACCTAAATCTAGACAGAACATAACAATGGGCAGAAGCCACTTTGCAACCAAGTGTCAGATCTGTAAACGACATTCTTGTGAAAGCATATAAAAACAAATACTGTAATTATTTTTTGGAAACCATGAGGCAGTGTAAACTGAGTTTTCTACCAGCTTCAACCATGCTTTCCAACTTTAATGTGATATGTGGGTTCCGAGCCTGAATCTCTAACACTGCAACTATTTAAACCCAGGTGGCTACTTTATTAGTAAGAAATAGCACAAGTATCATGTCTAAAATCTGAAAGGGAAGGGTCAGCAGCTAGGAATGCAGACGAGGCCTTGCCTATTTAGAAGACTGATATTTTAGGTGGGTAGCTGCACCTTCCCGCTTCCTTTCCTAAATTTCAGCCTTGGCAGTGAGGAGACATGGGAGACCGGGGTGGGGGGAGGAAGAGGAGGAAGCTGATTTACCTGGGATGAACTTCTGCCATTTCTGCTCAATGTGATATTTCACACAGCTATTCCCCGCAGGGTACACTATGATCTGTTCATCGAAGAAGCAAATATTATTTGCTACCCGGGACTGGAAGCCAAAGATGTGGAGGGCTTGCGCCACAATCACCGACATGGCGCCAGAGATTCAGCAAACTTTGCTGGAAAAGGAGAAAGAAGCGTCAGGAAGATTTCCCAGGTGGGGTTGTCGTGCTCCTTCCCCAACAGGCGCCCAGGGATGGGGCCCCGACCTGCCAAGTCGTTTTGCTTGCTGGTCCCGGGTCTTGCTCTTCCCTAACTACCCAGACCTCTCTCCCCTCTGGGGTCCTGCTCTCTCTCTCTCTCTCTCTCTCTCTCTCTCTCTCCTTAAGGTAAAAAGAGCAGAAAAAAGGAAGTCGAGGCTGGTTGCTATGGAGACGGCGTCCTGGTCGCATGGCGAGCGGGCGGGCGGGGGAGGTGGGGCACTCTAACCGGAAGAGGAAATACACGGAAACCGGAAGTAGCTTTGTGCCGTTCCGCGTGGTTTCTGAACCAGCGTCTGGCTGGAGTCGTGGAAGGGGCCTCCAGAAGAGGAGTCGTGGTAAGACCAAGTCTATAGTCGTATGTACGGTTTACGTGGGAGTAAGCGCTACTGAATACAGCGGGGGCTCCTTCCGAGCAGGATTATAAAACGCGAGGCGGTTTCTAGGGAGGGAAGAAGCCCCAGGTTCGGCTTAATGCAATGTTAGGAATGTGTTGGGGCGGCAGGTGGAAGTTCAACAGGTGAAGCATTCCCGGAATTTAAGTGTATGCCGTTTCTCCGTCTTTTACCAGCCTGGCCGCGGGGAAGCGGGGAAGCAATACCAATCTCTCCAGTGGAGAAATTGAAGGTGGAGCGCACTTTCTGTGTCCCCCCCCCCCCCGTTCTTCGTGTAGCTCGGTGGATTCGAGGCACTCCAAAGCACAGTGTGCAATGCCTCACGTAGAGATGGAGGAAGGCTTCTCGTCATCGGATTCGGAAGAGTCTCTTGTCACTGACCGAGAGGTAAGTTTAGTGCTGTGATCATGCTGCGCTGGAGTGTGGGCAGGATATTTGTTATGGCTGGTGATGTTTAGCTCATTTCTCTGTAGCCTGCCGTGGAGGGCTACACTTCATTTCTTACAAAGGTTGTAGACAGGACTATATTTATATAATAGCAATACCTTAAAAATCAAAAATTATATAGGGCATTTCCTTATATAAATATCTTTACTTGCATGTAGAAGCAACACAGGGACAGCAGGGCTAATCCATGTTAGCTAAAGCTGCTCATGTGATGGTGTAACTCCAGGCAACACTGAACATCTCTCCATAGTGAATTGTGCTGGGAGCTTCCACAACCCATTTCATGGGTTCATCATACATCACATACATTTTTGGGTGTTTTAAGTAATAGCCCTATATTATTGTTCATATTGTAAGTAAGCAGCCGAGGGGGCTTGCCTAGTTGGTTTATGACTAGAGTGAAATTTGAGTTAGTATCTTAACGGCTCACACTCCTAGCCACCAATGCCTGTTCACAGGAGCACATCACAGTGCAGTGTCAGTTCAGCATCTAAAGCAAAGCATGCTTACATAGGGCAGATAGAGAGCTGCTTTGTCTTATCACTTGCAATTTGAGCGCTTCATTTATGTTTCCTCTCACTTGTGCTCCTGTGTTCTTTGTTTCTTTTTTCCAAGGTTTCTATTATTAAGGGTTTGGGGTGGGTGATCTAACATCCTTCTGTTTCAGCAATCTGGGATGCTGCTGATTTTATCACTTTTCTTCCATATAGCTCCAAGACGCATTTTCTAAAGGTTCAATCAAGCCAGGCCTAAATGTTGTGCTAGAGGGACAGCCGAAAGCTTTCAACAACGTGGTGAGTGCTGTACGATCATGACCTTTGTGGGATTAATTTGTGTGGGCAGATTGAGCTTCTTTTGGATGGGTATACCATTTAGCCAGAATAAAATTGTTCAGCCACTCAGTTCAGTCCGTCTGCTGAACTACCGTAGTTTTCGCTCCAAAACACGCACTTTTTTGCTCCTAGAAAGTAAGGGGAAATGCCTGTGCGTGTTACGGAGCGAATGCACGGATCGGAGCCATGGCTGCCGTCAGTCAAGCAAAGCGGGAGCCGCTTAGATGGTCTACGAGGCTCTCGCTTTGCTTGCTTTAAAGCGACCTGGAGCCGGGGAGGAGGGAGGGAAGGAGAGCCATGGCAGCAAAGCGGGCAGCAGCCGCTTACACGGGAGGAGGGACAGACGCTAGCAAAGGTCCGTGCGCTCGCTAAACAGAGCAATGAGGCTGCAGAGGGACGGCAGGAAAGATAAAATTTAAGCAACCAGCAGCAAAATAAAACCAACCTCGAGCTCTGAGCCACGCAGTGAAAACCAGGAAGTAAAAAAAAAGGCTGGGGATGAGGGAGAGGGGCTGATCGGCTGGGACAGAGCAGCTTGTTTTCAGGCAGGATAGATTCGAGCATTGTCTGGGTCCTAGTGCCCCTATCGCTTTTTTGTGCTCCATTCTATTGCTGCTGGTGGCTGCTTATCACTCGGGCTGCAAGGAGGAGCGCTTTTACACAGCTAATGGCGAATCCCCTGCAATCCAAGTCCTCCTCACTTGCTCAAATCTATTCTGCCTCAAAACAAGGAGCAGAAGGAAAAGGCTGCAAACTGTTAAATGGAAAAAAACCCAGGCACAGGGCAAATACCTTAAGTATACCTTTAAAGCAACAGTGCTCTTTCCCTCCCTCCTCCCCGCTCAGCTCCCCGAAAAGCTCCTTCTCCACGCGTGCTCCTTGTCCCTTGAGTGCTTTTCCTTCCCTCCCCACTTAAAACGTGGTTACAAAGCACGGATCCACATGGATCCTCAGGATTTTTGCATTGGGCTACCCCAAACTCACCATCAGATCACATGTCTGTGGCCACAGCATGAACCATAAAAATCATACATCCACTGTTTTGTTTAGAATATTTTTTTCTTGTTTTCCTCCTCTAAAAACTACGTGCGTGTTATGGTCAGATGCGTGTTATAGAGCGAAAAATACGGTAAACCTTTAAACTGAATTCCTGGCATCTACAGTCCTTTTCATTTTTTGGAATGGCTTGGGCTTATTTATCTGCATGCTTGATGAATCTCACCTTTTAGATTGGGCATCATCCACCACTTACATGGTAACTTGATGCTTTACTCATTTGGACCATCAAGACATGCTGGAGGTGGGGCAAGAAAAAAAGTTGACACTTATTTAACTACACTCTATCAAAATAAGAGTGGTGCCATGTTCTGCAGGCTGATAATACCCCTTAAGCTATTCAGTTTCCTTCAAATTTATAAGGGAAATTCTGTATTGGCCTCTGTTTGTGTTATCATTGTTAAGACTGAAGCACTAGGAGGAGTTTGAGGCTCAAAAACCTCTGGCATCTGTTTTGATAGAGAGCAGAAGACAATGCATCTTTTTGGGGTGGGAGTATCAGGACATGGTCTGTTTGGGGAGGAGAGATTCCTAGTTCTGCATTGGTTGGCATGTTATCATGTAGAAGATTTTGGGTTGCATTTAATGCACAATTAATATGCTCTTTTCTAGGATGGATTGAAGCAGTGCTTGTCTGAATTCCAGAAACACCTGGCCTGGATTGAAAGGCTTGATGTTACCTCTCATTTGGAAACAAGTGCCACAAATGCAGCTTCTAGTCAAACACTTGACAAAGATGATGTTGACCCCGAGGATGATTTCAAGAGAGAGATGAGCTTGTAAGTCTGTGTATAGGAAGTAGAGCTGCTTCTTATCAGCCTGGTGTGTTGAGCTTTTAGCTTTTTTCAGCCATATGCACAATGGAACAATATGTTAGTAGTTTAAGTTTTTTATTGTCCAATGGAAGAAGTAACAATTTACTAATGGCCCAATGGCTACTTACATATAACATCTTAATACATTATCCTGTGTTCCCAGCTATCGTCAAGCACAAGCATCTGTTTTAGAAGCTTTGCCGCGGCTGCATAAGTTCAAAATCCCTACTAGGCGGCCTGATGACTATTTTGCAGAGATGGCAAAATCTGATCAGCAGATGCAGAAGGTAAGGTGCATGGTTCCTCTTCTTTTCTCATATGGCTGCTATAATAGATGTGTTAACAGTTGCTGGCCATATACAAAATTGTGGCACATTGGGTCTGGTATTTTGATGGTGCCTCATCGTAATGCATCAGCAAATGGAGAAAAAGAGCTCTAGCAAAGTTCTTCTCAGTGCATAATGCTACAGATCATGAATTGTTAATTAAAAATTTGTTAATAAAAAGCTTGCTTGTGGGCATTTTCAGTTTGTACTGAACTCTTAAGAAAGAGGGACTATAATGAAGATTGATTTTGTGTGGAACATAATGCTGTCACATACAACATTGGGTATGGGGCAAATGTGTAGTTTAGGGAAACAGGTCTTGCAGACTCAGTTGGGACCTGTGCCAGGCCTAGGGGTCAGAGGTTCCCATCCCTGCTGCATATTGTCTTGGGCCTCAGAATAAAGAATTAGCCTTGGATTCTGTAGCAATTCTTTGGCAGCAATACATCCTTATCAAGCTCTTTAGAGAACTGTCATTTTTTTCTGTATTAACAAAATGATGCATCTAAGGCCATGGATGCATTTTGAGGTATTAATAGTGAATTTGTGCATCTGCTCTCACCTCTCCCTTTGGTCATTATGTATCCAACAAATAATGGTGGGTTATGAGTTTCTGGCATGATGCTTTTTCTTGTCTTGTGTGACCTTGCTGGAGAAAGACTGCAACTTTTGCCCAACAGTTATAGAGTCTGAGTAGTCCTAAACAGTTGAAGCAATTGTCAAAATCCACGTTTAGGAGTGCAGCACACTCTAAGCTGCTTTGGTTTTCATTTCTGAAATAAAAAAGAGCATAATTGCCACAAACAAGCAGATTTTCATAATCACAAATTCAGGGAAGCTGCCTTCATTGCATAAAAAGCACATCGGTTGCTCTCTCTCAATTAGATTCGGCATAAGCTGAAGAGTAAACAAGAAGCAATGGAAAAGTCTGAAAGAGCCAAACAGCTCCGTGCCCTGAGAAAATACGGCAAAAAGGTGAGAAAAATGGTGTCAAAAACATAGAAGCCCCCTTGGAATGGAGGAAGCGGGAAAGACACACCCATTGTTTTGATTGACAATCTCAGCATTGGAATCCTTTGGCAGACGTATCTAGAAACATCATGAACAGGACTCCTAGGGTGTCGGAAGGATACATCTGTGTGCAAAAAAGGGGAGCATTTTGGGAAGCACTGAGGTACTGTGGAAGGAAAGGCTCACTTTTTATTTCTTGTTGGTAGGTCCAAACTGAGGTGCTGCAGAAGAGGCAGAAGGAGAAATCCACAATGCTGAATGCAATCAAGAAATACCAGAAAGGTGAGGCACTCCACTCCCACTTTATCCTTCACTACTCCCACCCCCAACCCGTACTACAGCAGTAGAAAATTGTAGCCTGCTTTAGGCATTCCACTTGCATGTAAAAGCAACATGAGAGAGGGGATAAGTATGCTCAGCTCCATCACAGTCCCTCCACAAATTGGGAGAGCACACTTCTGAAGCAGAGAGCTTCCTGGGCTGTGGAAGCTCCCTGCATGATTCAGAGCCCTGCTGTCCCTGTGTTGCTTTTGCATGCAAGTAGAATACCTAAAGGAAGGCTTATGTGTAGTCCATGTTGCAAGAACTTGATTTGTGGGAAAGCTTGTTGATACCTCCAGCCACTGCTGCATAGAAAATATAGAAATTATAATCTAGTACTTGAGAGCCCAAATCAGGGGCCAGCAAACTTTTTTGGCAGGGGGCCGGTCCACTGTCCCTCAGAACTTGTGGGGGGCCGGACTATATTTTTTGGGGGGGAAATGAACAAATTCCTATGCCCCACAAATAACCCAGAGATGCATTTTAAATAAAAGGACACATTCTACTCCTGTAAAAACATGCTGATTCCCGGACCATCTGCGGGCCAGGTTTAGAAGGCGATTGGGCTGGATCCGGCCCCTGGACCTTAGTTTGCCTACCCGTGGTCTAAATGCTGCACAATATTCCTGTGCATAGATATACCCCTTTGGGTGATAAAGCAAGCCTTCCTGCAGTGTTTGTCCTGGAGTTTCTTTTCTGGCTTGGCATGCAGCTCATTTATTCTGTCTTTTATTCAGGTCTTTCAGACAAGCTGGACTTCTTGGAAGGTGAAAAAGCACCAGCAACTCAGGGAAAGAAGGCAGGGGCTGGAGGCCAGCATAAAAATAAAGGGTAAGGCCTGTGAAGTGCCGGGATGTCTACTAAAACTTGCATTTCTTTTGCTTTACCATGAATAAGTCTTTTATTGGATCAGTTTTGTTTTGTTTCGTGTTTAAGTTCTAAGTCCTTCTAATAACAAAAGTCGATCCATTAGCAGAGCACTGAAGGGGGAGCGAGGCGGCAGCGATGGGGTTGGATTGGCCAAAGGTGTCCCTCTGCCCAGCTCTCTCAGCTAAAGCAGCCTCCTGCTAGCTGATGGCAGATGGCAACTGAGTGGCATGTCATTCCACTGATGTGGCACTGCCCCTTTCATTTGCAAATGCATGTGCACAAGTGTTGTCAGTGAGGTGCCTGCTGGTGACAGTCACTGAAATTCTCCAAAATGGTGTTTTGGAGGTGGGGAGGGGTTGAGCTGGCCAGTTGGATCCCAAGTTGATCTCACTGCCATCACACCAACAGCATTGGAGCCCAAGATAAAAATTTAACTTCTTTCATACCTAACATCTAAGACTAATGCCCTCAGAGCGCTTGATCGCTACAGCTAAACTAGCCTAGTAAGAATGAACTGTCTGAGACCTACAGCCTTAGAACTCTTGCTGTTTGGGTGCACAGAAAAAGCAAACTGACTACTGGCTTCCAGTGTTTCTGTTTGATGCTGAATGAGTAGTCTTTGCCATTAGGTGTCTGGCAAAGTGGGAAGCGGGTTGTGAAGTGTCAGGATGGGGTATGCGGTGCTGCTTAAAAAAATAAAGTACTGAAGTTGGAATAATTCAACTGCTAGGAATGACAGGTAAAGAAATTAAAAAAGAAGATAAGGTACTATTTTTATATGCCACAACAGCCGCAAGAATCATGTTAGCACAAAATTGGAAAACGGACGCCATACCTAATATAAATGATTGGCAGATCAAATTAACAAACTATGCCGAGCTCGCTAGAATAACAGGAAGAATAAGAGATCAAGATGAACAGAAATTTCATGATAATTGGATTAAATATTGGATATATATTGGGATCAAACTTTAAACGACACTGGTGGGATTGGAATAACTCTAACAGTAAAAGGTTATTATGCAAAAGAGATAAAATACGTGAATATAAAGTCTATTTGATACTTACCAAAGGAGTGGAAGGAAGTTCAAGGCTTGGCAGAGCCTAAAATTAATGTATTTATGATTTATGGAATGAATATATTATGTGTAATTTAAGTATTGGACTTTGTATAAGTTCATATGTATATATGTATAATACCAATAAAAATTTATCAGGAATAATTCCTTTTGAGGGCAGGGAGAGAAAGATAAAAATGTTTGCTGTGGAGCCGGCCAGTTTATTGGGAGAGAGATGGCTAAGTACCCAGCCGTAATTAGCTGGTTGTTTTTCTTTCAGACCGAGTGCCAAACGACGCTACAAGAATCAGAAGTTTGGTTTTGGTGGCAAGAAGAAAGGGTCAAAATGGAACACTCGAGAAAGTCACAATGATACGTCCAACTTCCGTGCTAGTGTGGCCCACCACAAGGGTCCTGGGAAAGCAGGGAAAAAGGGTGCCAATGTGAGTACCTACCATGAATTGTTTTTATTTAGACATTTAGTGTTCATAAACAGAAGTGGCTTATAATAAATTTCCAATGCATTCATATAATTTGGAGGGATTTTAATCAGGCTACATTTCTTATGGTTTAGAGTGGGCTCTTAGTATTTATTTATGGCTGCTGTTTATTATATTGAGGGCGTGTGTTTGAGTTTTACTTACATTGCTTTATATATTGCTATCTTCTTTTTTAGTGAGCTTTGTAAGGAGGGTATAAATTCATTAAATTTATAAGTGCATAAATTAAATGATTAAAATTTATCAGCGTGTCTTCTGCTGGCGTAAATAAAAATTAGCTAACAGCTGCCAACTGGGAAAACCTTGCTGTAATCTGGCTGCTAGTAGAGCATTTGCTGAGCTGGTTCACACCTCACATTAAGCCACAGTAACAAGTAAACCATGGTGTTCTGTGAATGAGCAACAAGCAGGACTGTTCAGTCACTCTGCCCTGCCTGGACCCAGAAAAGCAACCCACAAGGCTTGGCTTGCCATTACATGTGAACCAGCCCATTGTGGTACACAACTCCCCCTCTCCCTCCCTGCCATCACCCTTTCCCTTGTACAGTATAGCTAAGGTAGTAAAATGATAACATCCAACTTGTATCTCATTTTAGAAGAGGCCTGGCAAGAAGGTGAGGCAGAAAATGAAGAACCGTTCCCGATAATGAGAAAAATGGGTGATCTTTCCTTCTTCGTGAAGTGTGACTCCCTACGGAACGTTGGCGTGAAGTGATGCTGACCTGGACAACATAGCCGTTCAGACTGCCATTCAGAGTCAGCAAGTGGTACTGCCTGACACAGGGTGTACGCACTTCTCGTACATAAATAACAAGCAGGTGCCTATATTTCATACTGATTTAGTCTTTCTTGATCCTCCTTGTGCAAGATTGTGAATTAAAAAGTCTTGATAGCTTGATCATCCGTGTCAGATTGGGAGAGATCCTTTCTGGTTTGCATTGGGTCTCACTAAATCCTTCAATTTTTTTGGTACCCCATACATAACATCAGCCTGTGTTCTCCTCCCTTGTCACCCAGCAGTGGTGCATGCAGAGTACTAAGCAACAGCTTTTGTATTTCTGCCACTTTATGACTTTCTTTGCTAAGGGCATTGGGTCCTCCTCTTCCATTCAACAGCAGAAGCTGGTGGTCTACCAGCAAATAATCACATGAACTACTGTTGCTGCTCACACCACAACTTCTGGTTGAGAAACAGATTGTCCTATCCACCCACTATAAAAACTGATGACAAAATGAATATGGTGGCAGAAAGAATAGCAGGCAGTTTCAGGTCAGGTTTATTGTAATACTAAATGTTCACATAACACAGGACTTTCCTATACCCACTGCCTTGCACCCTGTGTCAGGCCTCTGTCTTATGCTTTGCAATAATTAAAAGATGGAGACCATGGAAGTCTGGAAGCCTAAATTTATGTCTACAGTCCTTCCCTTAAAGTCCTGCAATGCTGTGTTCCTTTATCGCTTATCTTTTGTCATCCCTTTCAGGCGCCACATAGCAGCCATATATCTGGTGATTTCAGTGCTCCGACTTGGAAAGTATAGCCTGTTGTCATTCCGGTTTACACTGATCTGTGAAGGAGAATATTACCATAGTATAAGAACATTTGGCATAAGGGAGGAGCTAGGAATTGAATATTTTCCCCAAACTATCTCCCCATTTGATGAAATGTCTAGATTCTGATAGCTAACCAGGTACTCCCTATAAACTTTCAAAGCTTTCTCCATAGCTATAACAGCTTAAAATTATTTTCCTGTAAAGTCTGGATTCTTAAAATGCCAGACAACTACACACACTTCCCCAGAAGCTCCTTAAAAACCCACTTACCAAAGGTGTGGAAAACCAGCCGATTTCTTGGCTTTCTGTTTGTGGTTCTGTGTATTTCTTGTTTGGTTCAAGTGCAGCATGATGAATTAGTTTCAGGAACTTAGCTATAGGGTTAAAGCATTGGCAATGAGACTTGCTTAGTGTAGACTGGGTGCAAGGCACTTAAATTGCACTGAAATTTTTAGATGTGATGATGCTACAGTGCTCTGTTAAATGCTTATACACTTTCAATTTCAATGTTTGTTCTGCTTGCATAACTTATTAGCTTGCACCTGAAGTTTTTACATACTTCATTTATTTCACAATGCATATACTGCCTTTCATGGTCAATTCTCTCAAGCTGGCTTGCATCAAAACAACAACAAAACGATACAACAAAATTAATCATATACCAATAATACCCACCACCTACCCCCTCAAAAATGTTAGAGGAGTTGAACATGCTGTTGGTTCCTGCTGTGAATGAGGAAGGACAGCTGCTTTGCCTGTTCTGTGAGCAGCATTGCAAAAAAGTTGGTATCTTTCGTTCTGTGTGTGTGTCAAATATCTAAAAACACTGGCAAACCTAGTAAAAATGCAATTGAATTTTCTTTGTATTTAATGACAGTCATAGGATAGGATAGCCCACCCTTTGGCAACCTGGTGCCCTCTAGATGCTTGGGACCACAACTTCCATCAGCCCCAGCCAGTACAATTGTCCTGGTTGGAGCTGATGAAGAGTTGTCATTCAAAACAGCTGGAGGGCATGAGCTTTGTGAAGGCTGGGAAAGCAGGTACTAAATCTTTCCGAAGAACACACTCTTAGCTTGTGTTATGGCTTTGTCTTGCCTATGCTGCCATGCTCTCACTCTGCAGATGCATGATAGGAGAATGAGGCTTGGAAAAGATTTTCAGTGAAGTTCACATCTTCTCTAAGGCAGACAGGAGGCCTGCATTGTTCTGGTAAAATGGGATGACTGCAGTATTTTGTATAATTTAATAGAGGTTGCAGAAAACCTCAATTCCTAAAGACATGTCCTCTTGGCTGCTCTACATTTTACCCTTCCAAAAAGGTTAGCTGTCACTGGCCTTAAGCTAATTTCATTGTTGTCCCAAAAGGCTTAACTATATTACAACAGTATTTGCTGGCAAGAATTCAAGTTACAAAAAGGCCACAAACCAGTGTCCATCCTGAAACCAATATCCTGGATAAAGGCATTTCAACATAACAAGCACCATTTAGGTCTCTCAGAACCCTTAGAAAGGTAAAGAATTAAAAAGATGAAATGGGAACTAATCTAGTGAAATAATATTAAGTTGGAAGTGAAATTTGATAGTATCACTGTGTGGCTAGGTAAGTTGGGGTTTGTTGCTTTGAATATTGAAGCTTGTGCTTTTAAATATTTATTTGCAAAAATATATCATTATTAAGAAATAAACATAATGGCAGTGACTTTTTTCTTAACTTGAAAGTTTCAACACTCCAACATACTTGGAAAGGAATTGATCCAATAAAAGATCGATCCCAAAAACAAATACAAAAATTGGAGCTATCAGCTGTCTCTTGCCACATTCCACTGCAGATTGTATAGTATAATGCTTTTTGGTTTACAGAGGGAGAAAGAGAGTGAAGTTTGACGTTTAGACTTCAGTATGATGCTACATACTTTGCCTTCTTTGATTCATGCTGGAAAACATTTCATAAATGACTCCTCTCTGTTTCACTAACTTAAATGTAACTGTTTAAAAGCATGTACTTACCATCTGCAGGTTCCTCTAAGTTATCATGCCAAGAGGTAGGCTTTCGAGTTATGGTGTAAACTAAAGGTAAAAGCAAAATAAGGCAAATTAATCACTAGATAACCTTAAGCAAGGGCAGAGGAAAACTAACAAAGCTTAGAAATTTATCATTCTTCTTTCCCCACACCACCCGTCTTTGGCAGGAATTTAGGCCTTTTTCTTAAATGCAGGTTTTCAAAGCCACAAGGATATTTGGGGGACAACAGTTGGGGGTCCCTCAGATAGGCATGGGAGACACTACAAAGCCAGGTCATCATTTTAGAGGAAAAGACTGGCACCTGGGATCAAAACTATTAGAGAGATTTGTGTAATACGTCAGTTTCCAGAGGGGTAGGCCTGTTAGGGTATGTTTATGTTAGTGGCTTAAAATGCAGCAAGGCCATTGCCCCTGCTTTGGTGTTTCAAGCTGCATTTGCACAGTGGTGTTCGCATCGGAGACAGGGCGGGGTTGTCTTCCCACATGTGACATCTTTTCAATTCCTTGCCCCTGCAATCCCCACCTTCCAACTCCTATTCATGAAGCTGTCATCTGTATAAAGTGCTCATCTGGGCATGTGAGATAGCTGTCTCAGATGTTCACATTGCTGTTTACTCCCCATCCAGTTTTCCAGCTAGATTAAAGCTAATTTGGGGGGTGGGGATGGGAAATGCATCAAACAATAGTATTTGTCAAGATCAGTATGGATTGTGGCTAACATCGTGTGAATGCAGCTTCAAAAAGTAGTGGGTGCCCTGGATGGGGAGAAAGCAGTAATGTGAACATATCCTTAGTATGGATATTGTAACAAGCTTTTTGATGTGTTTATGAAACGACTTCATAAGTCTTATTGATTGAGTTTTAGGACTGCAAATCCACACACACAGAAAACTGCAGAGATGTTTCCAACAAATGGCTCTATTCTATGAATCCCTCCTGAATTCAGTTTGGCACTGAGAATGTGGTTTAGGAATATAGGAAGCTGCCTTATACCGAGTCAGACTATTGGTTCATGTAACACAGCATTGTCCACACCAGCTGGCAACAGCTCTCCAGGATTTCAGGCAGGATTTTCTCCCAGCCTCACCTAGAGATGCTGGGGATTGAACCTGAGACCTGCAGGCACTGAGCTACAGCCCCTTCCCTTTAGCTATTGCACCTCTAAACGCCCTGATCCTGTGGAGATCTAACCGCTCATATTGCAGCTCATATTTCTGCTGGGGCATTTAAAGTGCACATTATGTGATAACACAAATTGCTGCTGCTGTGAGGGTCAGTCTGCGTACATTTAAGCTCTAATTCAACTGCCAGTACAGTACTGCTTTTGCATTCCTTTGCTACTTGTTTCCAACCTACCACTTTCCATCCTTTACACAGATGTATGTGTGGATCAGAAACCTGTGGATCACACTCTAAGTTTAAAGTGCCACAAACCTCTCTGGTGGTGGTTGGGGTTTTTTTACAGTATTTTAGTTTGCAGCAAGTGACTTGACCTTCTAGAAACTTATGACAACCAGCACCCAAACACGGTTCATTCCTGGAAAGGGGGGAAACTAGAGCCTGCTGGAGTCAAGAGCCAGGGGACTCCCATAGACCTAACTGGGAAGCTCCGTCTGCCCATGAGAAGGGGAGACGTCTCTCCCCTCCCCCCGGTACCCCCGTACCCGTCATCAGGGGGTTCATCGCGTATTCCGTCTGCAGGCGCTGGCATCGTAGCTCCTTCCGGACCGTCTCGCAGAAGATCTTGTTCTGGCTTACTGGGTCCAATGGTTCCTTTGGGACCCGCACGGTTCCTGCCATCTGCCGCTATCTGGGTGGCAGGCTATTTAGAACGTGCCCGGAGCGCCCCGAAATGCCCTTCGTGTATGTTGCGGGCGGCGTTTCCCCACCTTTTCGTATCCTAGCAACCGAGCGGAACGTCGCAGCCGAAAGTTGCGCCGGGATTCTGACCGCGCCCCTTCTTTATTTCATTGGCCGAGGAGTTAAATCTCCCGCAGCGCTGATTGGCTGCTGCGACCCCCGTTAAAGGTTTGAATCCGCTTGCGGCAGAAGCGAAGGCACGGCTGGAAGAGTTATTTAGGCACATGGGAGAAATAAGTGGCTGCCGAAATCAACGCGAAAGGGAAAGTCAGTAAGAAGTCGGCGTTTTTTCAGTACAGACATTTTTGCAGGTCTCGACTTCTGCGTTGCCTCCTCGTTTTCAGTCGGACGGGATGCAACCAGGCTCCGAAGCGGACGGTCGGGTTCGCTGCACCGTAGCGATCGAGCACCTGGGTGCTGCAGCAGCCCCGAATCGTGCGCTTCTCCGCGATGCTTGGGTCACGCTGGGCCGGGACGAGTTCCAGGAGCTGGTTCTGCAAGTGGCCAGCGCCGGCGGTCCGGGGCGCCCCCAGAACTTCCCCCTGCGGCGGGGTGAAGTGCGGCTGTTCACACGCTTCGTGAAGGAGGGGAAGAGCTCGGTGCAGCTCGGTGCAAACCACAATCACGTGCAGCTGCTGCTCTCTAATTGTCCTCCGGATCGGCTGCGCCGCTTCGTCCACACGCTGCGCATCAAGCACGCAGCCGCCCAGAGGGTGACCAAGCCTGTGGCCGAGCGAACGCGGCTTCTCGCTGGCCTACCGCGGACGTTCGACACGGTGAGCCCGGTGCAGACTCGCGACTTGCAGCAGGCGAGCGCCCGGCAGGCTCTGACTGACGTGACAAGCACTCCGCGGAAAGGTCAGCCCTTACGCTGCGCGTCTCGGAAGCGGATCCGAAGTGAGTCCATCGATGGGAAACAGGTGAGCCGGCTTCTGCCGGGAAGCATGATCTAGCTGGGAGCTGCCCATAACAAAAGGATCTCTGGCCGTCCAGGTATTGTTGGACTCAAACCCCCATCACCCATGGTCTGGCAGTGCTGGCTGGGACTGTTGGGAGTTGGAGTCCAAGGATACCCGGAGGTTCCCCATCCTTGGCATAAGAGTGGTGGCTAGTTTCTGAAAAGTGGACATACTCACCTGCTAATCCCATATGCTGAAGTTGTGGTTATGCAAAGTGACAGATTCATGCCCTCCTTAAGCACTTCAGAAACTCACTTAGCAAGTTCCATAACTGAGGCCACCACAGAGTAGGCCCTTTCTCCAATGCATGCTGGTCTTACTGGCGGATACCTGAGCAGAACTTCCATAGTGGTATGGGCAAGGTCAAATTATTATTTTATTTGAACGTAAGGCTTCTTTGGTCCAATTGAAATTCAAAGAACTATCCCTCTGGATAAGAGAGGCATTCTCCTTTCTGGCTGCTGTAATCAAGAGAGATGGGATGGAAAATTCTCATGAGCACTTTGGATTCAGAGGAGTTTGCCTTTTGGGGATTCTGTTATGCAGGCAGAATGTCATAGGCTCAACCCACATAATCTCCAGGTGGGGCTAAAAACACCCCTGTCTGAAGCTGCTCCCAGTCAGTGGATACAGTACTGAACAAGATGAGCCACTGGTCTGACTCAGCGTAAGGCAGGTTTCTGTGCTCTTTTCAGGGGGCTGAAAAGCAGCAGGTGAAGAAGACTTGGTCCATGTGCTCCCGAGCAAAACTCTCCCAGGAACAGTCAATGGTGTTGAATGCAGTTCTGAGTGGGAAGAATGTTTTCTTCACAGGCAGTGCTGGTGAGAGAAGAGGGTCAAGGAGGGTCTATGTGTTTGCAGGTTGGAGGTTGTAGTGGCTTCATCTACTATAGTGGGAATCTTGCATTCCTTCCACTGAACAAACCTGGGATTTAAGGTATGTAAAGTTGGTGATTCTGATGTCTCTCCTTTTTGGGGTAGTGGCATGGGGCAGGTGGAGATTTATGAGAGGCAGATACCATTGAGTCGACTTTGATTTACAATCTAGGTGTCACTTCTAAAACTGATCAAGTTTTGCATCTGCCTCTTGCCATTTAAATGGTTCCGCTTTGAAGGGAAGTATGAATGGTGCTGAAGTAATTGTAAAACTGAAATTTAGATTGTGTGCCTCTAAATACAAGGGCTCTCTCTGTAGGAACTGGGAAATCCTACCTGCTGAAAAAGATCATAGCCTCGCTGCCTCCAAACAGCACTTACGCCACAGCCAGCACAGGGGTGGCAGCATGTCAGATTGGTGGCACTACTCTCCATGCCTTTGCAGGTAACTGGGATCCTGGGGAAGGAGGGAAGCGGAAAAGAGCCTAGTGATGGGTTACTGCTGACATACTCTTTCCCCTCTCCTTTGATAGGTATCGGGTCAGGAAAGGCCTCCCTACATCAGTGCATTGAGCTGGCTCAGAGACCCGGAATTCGGCAGCAATGGCTGAACAGCCGCCATCTGATCATAGATGAAATCTCTATGGTGGAGGGGGATTTCTTTGATAAACTGGAGGCAGTAGCTAGGTGGGTGGAGTCTCCCTTTTAGGGGATATTGCTGCACTTGCATTAATCCTGTGTGTACATGCCTTTGGGGAGGGTATTAATAGGGCAGAAGACAAAACATTGCATAGTTGTTCTAAAGTTTTGCCTAAGCAGGCACTTGATGCAATTCTGCAGCAAACAGTCTCACACTTACAGCTTTGCCCGTGTATTCTCTTCAGTCCCACATCTAGTTTTGGTAACGCTGTGGCCAGTGTCCACCCAGAGCCACCAGTCAGCATTGCCATCTCTGTGCTTCAGTCCTGTCTGTTTCCCATGCTCCTGTCCATGCACAATAGTTTTAAAATGACTCCTTAAGTATAATGTGGTCCTAGAAGGGGGGTTTGCAGCCACAGAGAGAAGCAGAACTGAATTATATTTATTACTCTGTCTTAGCGTATGCAAAGCATGTGTAAGTGTTGCAAGGGAAACAGGAACAGGGAATCTTCCAGATGCAATTGGATTACAATTTCCATCAGTCCCAAGCAGCATGACCAACAGCCAGGCATCATGGGAACTGCAGTAGAACAACATCTGGAGGGCCACAGGCTTCCCATCCTTGGTCTAGGGTATTGCATTTCTTTTCTCTTGGACCAGAATAAAATCAGCTCCCTGAAGGTGTCTCCATTCTCTTTTGGTAGAGCGGTCAGGAAATGTGAGGATCCATTTGGAGGAATCCAACTCATCGTATGTGGAGACTTCTTGCAGCTGCCTCCTGTCAGCAAATCCTCCGAGCAGCCCAGGTTCTGTTTCCAGGTGTGCTGCTGTTGCTCTTTGTCACTGCATGCTCTTGTCACAGGACGAGCTATAGTTTGATCAAAGGGTTTCCTTCACAGGCAAAGAGCTGGCGCAAGTGTATCCACCTGAACATGGAGCTGACAGAGGTGCGGAGGCAGACTGACAGGGACTTCATTTCTCTTCTGCATACTGTCCGCCTGGGCAGGTGAGATGCCATCGTCCCCCAGCAGAATATCTGGCTGGGGAGATTCTAATCTCTTGGGGTGGAAGTCCTATGTCTAGAGAGACATCACCAAACATTTGAATTATGATATAGCTGCTTCTGTCAAGTTGGCTGGCCTGCTCCAATACTTCCTTTAAACTCATTGCACTGTTTGAAATTTGGGTCAAGTACTCTTTGAGGAACCATGGAGAAATGCTGGGAGACACTGGGTTTGGAGGAATGGGGAATTTAGAGGTACTGTGCTTGCTGGGGTATTCCTTCACCTGCAAGCATCCTCACTCATATACTAGCGATGCAGAGTTGATCTCCATGTTTTGGTGCTGGTTACGGCCTCATGTTCTCATGGAAAGTAATTTGAATGGGTGCAGTAGCAAGCTTGATAGTTCTTCTTGGTCTTCAATGTTTCTCATCAGATACAAATGTCTTCTTAATTTTAATTGTCCCCATTCAGATGCACAGAGGAGGTTACCAGACAGCTAACTCTAACAGCTACCCATCGGGTGGAGAAAGATGGAATCTTGGCTACCCGGTTGTGCACGCACAAGGATGATGTGGAGCTCACAAATGCTAGAAGGCTGGATGAGTTGCCTGGTGAGAATGCTGCAATGACTCCAACTGTGACAAGTAGCCCTTTCCTTTTAGAGACAGACTTTCAGCTAAGAGCTGGGAACCAACCCTTGGGAACTTGCCCTGCCCCTCTTCTTTCTGAATAAAACAACATGAGACCATTATAAAATTAGGCAATACATCCTACTGACACTAATAGTTAAGTTTTCCAGTCCTGATATTCTTGCCACTGCTTTTTGATAGGTGAATACAAGGACACATTTATTTATTTTATAATATTTTCTTCTGTTGCTGATATCTGCAGAAGTGGGAAACATATTATGATATGTATTGTATGGAATTCTGGAATTTTACAGAATTATGCTTTCAGAATAGTGTGCAGAGCCTAATACTTGGAGCTCACAACACCTGGGGCTGTGGAAGGATGAAACAGAGCCCCCTACATGCAGCTCAGCTATTGGGGAGTAACCCTTTCAAAACACATCAGGCAGGAGGGATGCAAGTTTTTTACATCTTGTCTGTCTTCTAGGAGAACGAAGGTCCTTCAAGGCAGTGGATAGTGACCCTGTACTGGTGAAAACTCTTGATGCACAGTGTCCAGTAAGCAGCAACATTGAACTTAAGCAAGGTGCCCAGGTGAGCATTGCCCAAGCGAGAGGCGGTTCTTTAGTAGGCAATGGAATTTTGCTTTTTTTGTGGGGGGGAAAGGTTTTTATGTTATCTGCTTCTCACACTAGCGCCACAGTCCTGTATTCTTCACCTTTCCCATGGGGTCTCACAAAAGGGGTCCCCAACCCTAGGATACTGGAGTCCTCTTGATGCAGAATATGACAGCATAAAGTGTTACAGGCAAATGCTGGCTGGATCTTACAGGAGCAGGCAAGCAGAGTAATTGTAAAATGAATGGTTTCTATAACAAATATCTATTATATAGTTTGAGGGAGTCATGGTGGCACTTACAGGTAATTGTTGACTGTAGCTTGGAATGTCAGAGCTATAGGCTTGGACACATCTGCAAACTATTTATATGTGCTCAGTATTTCACCTGCTGAGCAATTCAATTACTCCTTGCATTCTATTAATACTGATTTCTCTCTTACAAATGCGTGACTGGCTAGCACTGATTATAGCTTCTCAGGAATTGTTACCTGCACTGCCATGGCTAGGTTGGACAGATCTTTACATGACAGAACCTAGAGTATCAGCTGAGTGAAATGATACTCTTATGGACCCTAGTGGCTACCATTTGCTTTATTTGAGCTGGTTGTGCACTGCTTTCGATAACTTTTAAACCTTAAAACTGGGAAGTCAGGCCATGCCAAATGCCACAGAGCCCTTGACTTTTAAGAGCTGCACCCAGCTATTAAATATGGGTGGCAAATCTGTGATGCTGTTTAACTGTGATTGTATTGTAATATTAAAGTTTAACTGAGACCAGTTACCATTTTCAACACATTATTCACTTTATTAGATGGATTACTGGGTTTTTTCTGGCCTCATATGTATGTATTTAATATTTGACTGTTTGTTTGGTTATCTACCTTGTGTGCTGCCTTCTTGAAAAGCAGGGTAAGTGTATACAATGAATAACATCCAAACAAGTATGAGGCTTTCCCTACCCGAGGAACAGGGTGGGGACATTCTTGCTTGTTTTCAGTGGCAGTTCTTGAGACTCTACTGTTAATGCTGACTATGTACAATAAAGTCGACTGACTGGACAGGTGAAAGCTAGGGTGTTTTTCTTCATTAGTAATTTTTACATTCTTTCACTAGGTGATGCTTACTAAGAATCTTGATGTGTCCCAAGGTCTTGTGAATGGGGCTCGTGGAGTTGTGATTGGATTTGAAACAGAAGGAAAAGGTTAGTTTCTGACAGATGCACTTATCACCCATGACTGGGTGTTCTTCGGACTGTGTCTGAACTCTTCTAGATTCACAATGAAACTTTGGTGGGTGCCTCTGCACTGTGCCAGAGGTGGAGGATTTTTTGAGACATAGTTGCTGTTCTTTGCCATCCAGTTTTTTGTACATGAGCTGCTATTCTATTGGCGTCCCATTTGCAAGAACTCAAGTGGATGAGTTCTAGGCTGCCTTGCAGTATCTCCTTAAAGACAATAGATATTTGGGAGGTTACCTGCCCCTGACTCCTGGGCATAGGAGATCAAAGTTCTGACTTGGCTCTCTTTCTACAGGGCTACCGAAAGTGAGATTTCTGTGTGGTGTCACTAATGTTGTTGGGTTGGAACGATGGGTTTTTAAGGGACCAGCAGGAATTTATCTGAGTCGCCAGCAGCTGCCGCTGAAACTTGCCTGGGCCATTTCCATCCACAAGAGCCAGGTTAGTGATACATTGTGTGATATTCTGTACAAGAACTCAAGACAGTAAAAATGGTCCATAATGGGACGTCTTTAAGGAACTTGTGTTTATCTAGGTTTATCTGTACTAAAGCTCCCACCAAATGTTGGATGTTACCAGTTGGACCCCACATCTATGCAGAATCTGTAAGAATCTGCTTATTTGTCTTCGTTTGCCCCAATTAATTATAAGTCAGTGGAATCTAGGCAGACCAATCCTGTACACCAATCAAATTCAAGCTGTTTTCCTTGCAACATGTGGCTGTTCTAGAAAATCGAAAATCTCGAAAATCGAAAATCACACCACCCTGCAAACAAAATTATAAAGGGTGAGGGAACTGTGGAAATGTTGTTCAGCAGTGTTAATTCTTCCTATTTGCCTGGTACCCATTTTGTGGAATCAAACATCATACATAAAATATATAGGTACTTTACTGTACTGGGGGTGCACATACTTATCAGACTAGGGAGTATCTGCTTCCTGACTTTTTCTCTTTTACTAGGGTATGTCTCTGGACTGCGTTGAGATTTCCTTGGCTCGTGTTTTTGAATTTGGCCAGGCTTATGTAGCACTTTCTCGAGCACGTAGCCTTGCAGGTCTTCGTGTTCTGGATTTTGATTCCAAGGTAGTGAGAGCCAATCCATACGTGTTGCAGTTCTACAGACACTTGAAGAGAGACAAATTTCTAACCCAGGTAAAGTGATAATCTGCCACTAGGCTACCATAACCATCTGCAACGTAGATATTCTGATTTTGTGTTGTATAAACTGCAAAGGGAGGAGGGTGGGAGAAAGGGCAATATAGGAGCCTGGAACAAGGGCCACAGGTGACTAAGGGCATTGTGAATTAGGGATATCTGGCCACCATTCCTCTGTAACCCTGAAATAGACACAATGCTCTTGAGTCAGCAGCCCTAATCTGTCTGCAGCCCTAATTGCAAAATGTATCTTCCCTACATTTCCCTCTCCGAAGAAGAATATACTGTTACAAGCCCATACTTTATTAAAGAAAAAAGTAGTGGAAGATCATAGTGAATCCTTGCCCCTTCCTTCCATATGGCAGAAATGTCCCCCCCCCCCGGATCACAGTGGCGGAGCAAGCTGATTGGGCACCTGGGGAGGCACACATGCCCTGTGCCCAGGGGCGGGGCCACCCAAGCCGGGGCAGGACGCTCTGTGGGGCCTCCGAGGAGTCTGCCTGCCTCCTCCCACTCAGCCGCCCTACAGCTGAGGGAGAGGCGTCGGGTGGATCGTTTGGGGCAGTGTGGAGCCTGCTGGCACCCAAGCCATCGTGTTACTCCCAGGAGAGACGCATGGCTCAGGCGCGATGCGGGCCCCGCGGTGAGTGCCGCCCTGCTTTTTGTCACCCCCCCTCAGTGGCGACACCTGGGGCGGCCCACCCCCACCACACACCCCTTCTTCCTCCACCCCTGGGGGATCATACAAAGTGTGAGTAGCTGTGTATAACTTGTTACTTTTGTTCTTTAGGCTTTGCTGCACTCCTCTATTCAAGCTAATAAAGAAAATGAAGAGGCTGCCTGAACTTGACATACTTTTATTGCTCCTTGTACTTTTATTGAATCTACACCACTAAGTGGGAAACTTCTTCCATGGAGAATCAGCTCATGGATTTTCTGCACTGCAGCTCCTGATACTTCCAGAATCATTCTGTTTTCTAGCAGTAGAACAACATCCTGGAAACATTTTCCATAGACTATCATAGTTCAAGAGATGAACCTAAAAGTCATTTTTTTTTACCAAAAATTGTTATTAGAATGGCAGTAAGATGTTCTGCTATCATACCTTCAGTAAGTCTTTTAATTCAAACATCTGCATTGACAGTATTGTACCTATGGCAAGAGTTTGACACACTGAATAATAAAGAATGCACTTTATTTTTAAAGGACATAAAAGTGAACGAAATTGTTGCTCTCAGTGCAGCACATAATGGGTGTACGACATGCCAAGAGTCTGAGTTTACAAAGATGGCACACTAGTCTTCTAGGACCTGCCTGTTACTTACATTCTCTACAGGAGGCCTCTTCAAATAAAATAAAGCAAAGATGCTAAATTGTAATAATTTGTTAAACTATATATGCATGTTGCCAATTTAGGAGCTAAAAACTCCTTCCCAAGTTAACATGGTTCAGTTAAAATTCAGATTTTGAGAAGTGCATTGAGTCTATGTTTGAAGTAATAATTACTTAAGGTGCTAGTTATGTTATGTTTCTTTCCCCAGTTCCACCAGTTTATGGCAAATACTGCTATGAGCTGTTATGAGTCCAAGTATATCCATGCTAATATCTCCTTAATAAAAGAAGTACTAATGCTACATGGAGGGTTTAGGTTTTGACACAGACTGCTGTAGCATTTATGCTTCTATGCCATAACATAGTAACTTCATCTTTGCATTCTTCAGTGCCTACCACTATAACAGTTCAGTATTGTGTTAGTGGTAGATGGGGGGCATTTCTTCCAAGAAGATATACTGCATCACCAAGCATTGCTTAACAGTAACATTCCTAAGCATGTTATAAGTTAACTTTGCCTAGTTTATTTCAGTTAAAGCCTTCATGGCTTCTATAGCTCCTCAAAATGTATTAAAGGTAACCCCTGGTGAGCATGTTACAGGTAGAAGGCAAAAGGCACTTGGCAAGTAATATGAGATTATTACAGCTTTGCAACTGATATTTTTCATATTTTTTTTAAAAAAACGGTTATTACAAAATAATTTGACTACTCTGTGACTCAGGAATGATATCCAACATCACTTATTATACTAACCACAATGATCTGTAGACCAAGGTCAAGATTAACACTCAAGGCCATCTCTGAGCTGCTACACAGCAACTGGCCAAATAAGATCTAGCAGCTGTCATGGAGTAGTAAGACCAGACTTCAGTGTACATATATTAATACAAAACAAGTATACTCATGAGCCAAGGTGTAAAAGAGCAGGTCAGGCTGCTTTAACCCCCATGCTACGATGAGGGGGATCATGGCTAAGGAAAGCTCAGCAAGCTTGTTTAGTCTTCCCTCACATTTATGAGAGGACATAGTTCATTACTGGGCAGCACAGAATCCAGTTCCCTCAGTCAAAGCTTTCTTCTTTACGTGCAAGGATAGCTAAAGGAAACAAGAATGGATTCAAAGGGCAGATACCCAGAGTCTTCCAGTCCATGGCAGAGGCAGAACTTGCATCATCTTTGGAAGTGGTAGGAGAACTACTACTCTCCTCCTGTTGTGGTAAGCCAGTAGTAGCTGGCTGCACATGTGGAAATAGCTCCCCATTATTGCTTCCAGGCTGGTTGCCCTCTTTCATTCTGCTTCTTTCACCTGTGTAGTGGGTGTTCAACTCTGTGTAACATTTGTGCATGTGACTCTTCAGCTTCTTGAAGTCTAGAAAGCCCAGCTCTTCTGGCAGTGACAGTAGCAAATCTAGGACCACAGCTGACTCTGCAGAAAGCAAGCAAAATGTATGAGGAGAGTGGCTACACTCACTTTGGCAGAAACATAGGTAGGATTTTTTTATCTCCTGCTCCCCAGTTACAGATTCTGAAACTTCACCCTGCCTCCAACATGTGTAACAAATGAAGTAGTAAATTTTCTCACATTAACAGCTAAGCTATTTTAGATTTTTAAAAATTACGTCTTAGAGGTTAAGGATAACTTTCTATATAAGAAATTTTATTTTAAAGACTGGAAATCTGATGAGAACCTTTTATCTGTTTTACATTATATGACAGGTTGCTGCTTCCTCTCACCTAGGAAAACTCTCCCTGTCTCCACGCTCATGGGCCACTCATATTTTCACTGGGGAGTGGGGAGAAACAAGCAATTCCCTTCTGAAATGTTTTCCTTAGTCCCCCAAATCCCACCCATCATCCACAACAGTAACCTCAAAGGTTACCCAACTATGCCCAGCAAGGTAGTTGTTGCTTTTAGTAGCACTAAATATGTTGGAAGTTTTGGCAGAAGGAGTACAGTTTTTGGCAGGACACATAGTGTTTCCAGTCCTAGGGGATGCTCCATTTATGGGAAGCATTTTAAAGATTTAGTGTCCAGCCCTTCAGCTGAAATAGAACTCCACAGCAGATGAAAAAATGGCACAATACAGAAAAAGCAACAGAATAAAAAGGAAGGGATGGAATGATTGCAGATAAAACTCAATAAGGCAGCTTCAATAAGGAGAAATGTTTTTGCCTGGCACCAAGAATACAGTAGGCATGCTGTAGTAGATGTCTTGGTTACCTGGAGTCACATTCCAGTGCAGAAACATTTCTTCTAGTAGCTGCCTGTTATTTAAATTCATCTTGGTCCAACACAAACACCAACTTACCACCTGGTGGGAGTTCAGGTGCCTTACAGCCACGTGAGATCACAGAAAGGTACTTGTAGATCTTTTCAAAGTCCACATGGAAGCTACTGTTTTCTGCAGGGGCTATTTCCTCTACATCTGATGATACAGTTGGTTCATGAGATTCTTCGTTGGATTTCCTACTCTCACTATGAAGATTTTGGGATGAACATTGAGAATTCTTTATCACCACTGACTTTGGAGGCACGGAATGGAGCAAGGTGAGTGGCTCAGTAGATGCAATTGTCCAAACCTAATGAGTAGAGAAAAAGTCACAATCAAGTATGGACTTTGTATGCCAAGCAGTCAGGGATTCTCTAGTAAACCAAATACATTTCCCAGCATTAAATCTGTCTGAAAAGTTAGAAAAGAACCAAAAGAACCAGGACAGAGCCATGTATCTCAGAGACATTTTGTCAGATGGAGACATACAGATATCTTAAATTACTACACCAAGAACAATATCTATCTTATTAAGATCATGGAAAAGGTTACCTGGGAAAAAGCAGTTGCAACAGCATCCTCAAGGGGACCTGTCAATTTCTCAGCTAACTCTGTCCATATCTTAAAAAAAAAAAAAAAAGGAAGTGTCAGTTGTGTGAATAGCCCTTAGCTTATGTTGTGCCATATCACATTACCTACACTTTTAAAACTCTCATACCTCAATAGGTGCTGGAACAGGAGCATCCTTCTGTTTACGCTGGCGATACTGATATTGTTCCTTGACTGCTTCCTTTGCCACACGCTCTTTCAGGTGCTCCACAAATGCCATGATCTGCAAGAGCAGCACAACTTAGGGGACATACATGGAATGTTTTGGGAAAGACAGTATTCTACTTTCTGAAGACATAAAAATGGAGTATTTCTTCAAGGCAGAAAGTTTGCAATTACTCCCCTTTAACTAGGATTTGCCAGTATGAATGTGTAGAAGGATTAAAAAAGGAGTCTCTCCCAATTCATCCTCCCAAGTCGTCCCTTACGATTTATCTGCCAAGGCCACCTAGCTCTCGTGGCTGACCAGAGATGGAGTCCTCGTCTCCAAACCCTGCATGCTGGCCATCAGTCCGCCAACTCGTGGGGTTGTTAGGAAGCTCACAGCCCGGCCAAGTTCGAATCCTGCCCTCCACCACGTGGCCACCCACCTCTTCTTCATCCCTCGAAGGCAGGTACTTCTTCAACAGCTCGGGCCGCAGCGGACCCTGGCCGTGAGCTCTCAGGGCCCGAAGAAGGCGTCGCTTTTCTGGGTCCGTCCAAGCCTGGCTCGTGGGGGCCGTCCTGTAGCGAGCAGGGGCTGAACGCTGCCTGGAGGGCGGCTTCATGGCGCTGAGAAGAGAAAACAATAAAAAGCTAAGAACCTAGGAGGAGAAAACACGCCCAAGGGTGTCAATTGCCACCCGCCCAGCACCTATTCTCTTTAGCCCCTCACCTCTAGCCACCCCTTCCTGGCTTCTAAGGCGACACAACGCTGCTCGTTACCTTCCGGTAGTCCTCACCTCGAACACAACGCCGCCTAGTTTCCGAAAAACCGTTGCTTCCAGGTTGTCGCAATCGGATGACGTAAAAAACGCGCGGACGGGGGCTGCCGAGGACCAGAAATAATCAGAGGCGTAAGCAACCTTAGCAGCGTCTTCCGCTGGGACTGTGGCGGAGATGGGTTCTAGAACGCCTCGACGTCACGAAGGAGCTCTAGGTTGCGTAGCAACCGCATGGCTCTTGCAGGGATTCCGGAGACCTCTCCGTTCTCACGGGGGGCTCTAGAATAGGACAGATCGCCCTTAAGTCTGGCTACATGTCTTGCTGGTCGGCCGGCGTCGCTTTGGGGATCCTAGTCCTATTGCTGTGCGATGGGCCCGGTACGGAGAAGGGTGCTATCGAGGGGCTCGGCTGCAGCCGGGTGTCTCCTCGAGGATGTGGTGGTAGCACATCAGAGCTGCAGTTGCTTGTGGAAAGAGCCAAGAGCACGGTCTCCTAAACGCCTGCCTGTTACACGAGTTTATTAATTCAATTAACATTCGAATCTGTCCACAAAAACGGATGGAATCGCCTCGCAGGCAGCTCAAAAACACAATATTCTGGACCGAAATGGCTCCTTGCATGGAGCTAGAGAGCTGGAGTGAAGTTCAATTTGAGACTTTTGAAACCGGCTTTGTATATTGCTGTCATCCTGAGGTCTACCAAATGGTGTCAGGAGCAAGATCCTGGCTGGGGTGGGTGGACAGTACAGAGCCACATTGTACAAAGGTGGCGGTGGGAACAGGATTGGCACCCCATGGAAAAGGGTGGTTCAGCAGGAAGAATTACCTGTTCCACCCCACAAACCATACACTGGAATAAACTACATACACAAATGAAAATGTAACAATAACTACATCAAAAAATAAATATATAATTAATAATTCAACATCTGAGTTACTGCAGTTTAGGGATTTTAACACAGAACTCTAAAACTGGCCAGCGGCAGCCAATAATGCAATCCCATGTGTACTCGGAAGGAAGTCCTGTTGAATTTAATAGGGCTTCCTTTTGGGTATGGTGGTAAGATTGCTGCCTACCTTCCAGCTGAGGAACACTGAGGCTGAGAAATAAGTGATTTCTACAAAGTCAGCAATGGCAGATATATATCAGTTTTACTTGCTGTTGTGGAAATACTGTGTCATCTGGGGATTTGCCAGTATATCCCAATTTAACCTCCGACTCTCCCTGGTCAAAACATGGGAGCTCCGGGGTGAGTTTCAGACTGCACAATGTACCATGAAGCTGGGAACCATTGCTTTATTGCTGAGTACACACAGATACAGCAGTTAAGTCTGTAATGATACTTTACAGTATGATACTTTACAGAAGGAGGTCTTTGCTCCTTTTCAGGCTGTGGACTTCACCTTGACTTGTCTGACAGTGGAACTCCTGCAGGACTGGCACGTGTTAGAAAGACAGCTGGAGAGCTGGGTGAGACTGTAACAAAGATCAGTTCCATTTAGCTGACACTGCATTAAGTAAAATAAACAAGCAATAAATGGGGACATCATCACTGCGGCCTCGTTTCATCCATCTTCAGTGGCCATCTGATCTGTGCCTTGAATCCATGGCCTTGGCACTTCAATCTGGCCACCTGAGCTAGCCAAGCGATAGATGATCATTAGATGATTTGTGCCCATTAACACAAAGCCCAACCAAGAACCTAGTTTTCCCATTGCCCTGTCACCAATGCCAAATTGATTCTTCTGATTTATTCATTTTTTACTAAATTTAAACCCTGTCTTTCCTCCAGAAAGCCCAAGCCAGAGTACACAGCTCTTCCACCTTCCATTTATCTTCACAGCAACCCTATGAGGTAGATTAGGCTGAGAGGTAGTGGCTGCTCAAGGTCATCTAGGGAGCTTCATGGCCAAGGGAGGATTTGAACCCGGGTCTTCCTGGTTCTAGTCAGACATGCTAACCACAATACCTGCCTGTTTTTTCAGACACCATCTTTGTCCACATTGGTGCCAAGGAATTTACTATCCCCTGCAAGTCTTCAGAGATGGATGTTGTGATTGGTATGAATCCCACCTACAACTGGAGCCTGGAAAATGAAGGTTAGGCCTTATTGCTTGGGACTCTAGGATCTTTCAGTAGATGTCAGGGACAGATGTGTGAGGAAAAGAAGAGTTTGGATTACTTGGGAAAAGGCACCTGTTGGTGTCCCAGGACTGCCAATGTTTTTTCTAGAATGATCAGCAACAGAGATTTTTTTGCACCTCAGACTGATTTGAACTTTAGCACCCAAGATAATATTTCCCAAGCATTTTATGTTGAGAATTAGTTTAGTCTTGTCTATGCCCTCTGTGTCCTTGTGCCTTGGGCAAGAGCCCATGTTATGTCACTCCTCCTCCTAATGCTACAGAGAGGCCATTATGTGGCTAAAATTGGAGTGAGTGGGGATTGGGCCCTGTGGATTTCATTAAGGAGCCCATCTTTACTTCTTATACCAGTTCAATCACTGCTTGGGGTGAGGCCTGAAGATGCATGAAAAGGTAACTCGCAAACACATTGATGCATCTGTTAAGCTTCCCAGGTGTAAAACCAAGTTGGCCTGAAATTGCCTGCCCAAATTAAAGTCTGGAGAGTTCAACAGATTATTCTTCACAACAGGCATATTGGCAAAAACATCAGAACTACTGGAAGTGAAATAGACTCAGAGCTCAGCTTTTAAAGGTTCCTGTTACTTAAAAGTTATAACTGAAGCAAGCTGTGAGACAACTTGCTTTTCCCAACCCAAAACCTGGTTGTAAAATAGTATCAGCATGTCACAAAATATTGACTAACTGTACCTGCCAATCTCAGCTACCCAGTGCATGGTTCCTATAATAAGAAAATATGGTGTAGAATGTCGGGATTCAAGAAAGGTATTGTGTATGGGCATTCATGGCATAAGGTCAGCAGAAAATAATTAGACTCTCTCGATGCATCCATGTACCTATGAGCCGAGAGCCACATGAAGCTATAGAAGTATTAAAGGACCGGGGGTTTCTCTTGACCCCTCAGTATTGGTGCCTAAGCTGGTTGTAACAGAACATTGTTCTTCTTAGGCTGATTCTGCCCTCTACTTTCAGGAACCCATCCCCTCAGTGGTGATGCTTCCCTGACTCTGCATGATTTTCATACTGATGACAGTGGACTGTATGTCTGCACAGTCTCCTACACCACGGATGGCCAGCTCCATACTAAAACTTTCTATCACACAGTGGTGGGTGAGTGGATTCCAGATGTCTTGAAGGATAGTGAAACAAAGGGGACTGAACTATTTGACTAGATGGGTGATTGGCTGGAACCAAGAGGAAGCTAGTGGTGGGGGACGGACGGACATATATTGGGAGAAATGTGGGAGAAGTTTTGGCCTGTGGCCAGACGCTGTGGCCAAACATAGGTAGTTTCTCTCTGTTCTCCTGAGGATCCACAGTCTTTCTTAGGTGTTTGCAATTTCTTTCCGTCTTCTTGAACTTCTTCATAGTGGACATGAAGTGGAAGATGTGACTTTTGCTGTCTTTTGAGCTCCTGTTTTTGTAGGAGAAGTTGCCTTCCAGATTCCCCTTCCTCTGCCTCTTTCCCCAGGCTACCACATACGTGCAGAGCTGCACGTCCTACTCCTTTTTCAGTGCAACTCTTGCGATGAGGAATTGACGCATGGGTTCCTGAAGACCCTGCGAGAGCATCTGAGCGAGGTGGTGCACCACCTCCACTGTGAACTTCTGCTTGGCGCCATCAGCTGCTTCCCCACCATGGAGAAACCTTTGGATGAGTTCAACTTCCAGGTAGAGCTTGAAGGTCAGAGCCAAGAAATTCAGGGTGTTTCTAGAGGATGGCAGAGGAACTCAGGTTGGCTGGGTTCAGTCACAGTTTGGGGAGGAAGTGAAGTTTGGAGCAGGAGAGGCTCGTGCAGAAAGGCAGGATTTCACCAGCTAGGACTGCTTATTGAAAACACCAGAAGTAAGTGTAGCCTCAGTGTGTGTCTTTGCTGAGAACAGACAGATTTTGGGTAAAGGTACATTCCCTTGGATTGCCGGAGGAACATTTCTTAAGCAGCAAGGGTGGCAATGGATATGTATCATGATCTGGAGGGTTGCGCTAAGTTGAATTAACATAATTTACTTAACTGCATTCAGGCAAGCATTATATTGGATCTATTTTGCCATATCCTGGAATGAGGGTTTGGACTCTGTGTGCACTGATGGAAGAGCGAGCCTATTGGCAAAGGGACCGTAACATATTTGTCATTGTTTTCTAGTATCTCCTTTTGGGAAGGGCTGGGATAAGTTCTGCTCCCCCAAGGCTGATGCACTGGAATTTGATTGTTATAATGGAGCTGTCTTGAGCAATCTGCAGCAGGTACGTCACCAAACTTCATCTCTCCCCTACCAGGAAATAAGTTTGCTGGGGTTTTGTACCTACATATGTTGTTGAGCTGCAAAGGGCAACCATGTCTTTTATCTTCTGGAACAAGGCTAATGTGCATTGCTGCACATGGAATGGCTGGGGCTATTTACTTTGAGGCAATAAAAGCAAGAACCCCATGGTTATGCATATTTCAAAGAAAGGATGGATACTTGCATTCTAGGTATTTACTATGGAACTGCCACATTTTGTTCACTCACTCTTGTGATGACCCTGTCATCAGATTCTTATCCTTCTCTGTTTTCCCTGCAATCCTGTTTTCCTTCCTTTTTCAGAAAAACAGATCAATAACAAAAAGCAGACCTCCCAGTCTTCCTTCCCCCACTCTTGAACCACCCTATGCATCTCCCTACAGGCCGAGGAAGCAATAACCATATTCATGGAGAACAACAAACGTTTCCCCTTGGGAGAGGCGCCCACCTCCCGCACCTCCTTCGTCAACACCTTTGTCAACTTCCTGGAGGGTGGAACATGCCTGGAAGGTTATGGACAGACCTCGGAGCTACAGGCACGCTGTCCCGACTGCTGTAGTGAGTGGAGCAGGTGATCCATGAGCTGCTGCCTCATCCCTCCTCAGACGCTGCCTCTGGTCCCATAGGCTGCAGTGTTTGTTCACGTCACTGGGAAGCCTCTCGCCACATTTGTTCTTAGCTGTCACCCCAGCCTTTGCAAACCCAGTGCCTTCCAGATGTTTTGGAACACAACTACCACCAGCCCCAAAACATCTGGAGAGCACTGGGTTTGTAATGGCTCTCTTCTCTCTACCTTCCCTTCCTCTAGAGCAGTGTTTCCCAACCTTGGGTCTCCAGCTGTTTTTGGACTACAACTCCCATCATCCTTAGCTAGCAAGACCAGTGGTCAGGGATGATGGGAACTGTCGTCTGAAAACAGCTGGAGACCCAAGGTTGGGAAAGACTGTTCTAGAGTTTCACTGTAGCTCTGCCAGGTGCCCTTGGGCTGTGTACACTTTAGTTTTCACCCCTCGTGGAGCTATATTTCTCAGCACCCTTAATAAACTACAGTTCCCAATTTTTTTGGGGGGGGGAAGTCACATGCTTTAAATGCATGGTGTGTACACAGCCCTTGGATCCGTTCTTTAATTCCATTCAGTCAGAGCTATTTTGTCCACCTGTTTAGCACATTGCGCTAAGCATGACTCCCTCAACTCCAGGAAGAGACACCCTCTCCACAACTCCTTTGAGGAGGATGATTGAAAAAGGATGCCCCTTGGGTAGGGTTCACATGGTATGCGGCCAGCTTGAAATCCCTCTCTCCCTAATCCCTCCCCACCCCTCCAGCTTAGCTGATGGAGGAATGAAACCTGTGTGCTGTCTGTATTTCAGGCTCTGCTCCTTTCGCTCCCCCCTCCATGCCTTTATCTGCCATTTTGCTTGACAGCTGCGTGCCCTCCTGGAACATATAGTGTGGCTGCAGCTGGAAATTGTGTTCCCTGCCCAAACGGAACATATAGTCTGCGCTATGGGACAACTGTGTGCATTCAGTGCTACCACAACGGGTCAACCTTGCACCCTGCTGCCAGAACAGCTGCGGAATGCATGAGCCCAGAAGGTATGTATCAGGTGGGTGACATGAGGAAGGGCTTCCTGAGAGACCTCTCTGGATTTTCCAGCACTGGTTCTTGGACTTAGCATACTGAGAGTCAAGCTAGACACAACATGAAATATGTTCAAGGTTTTAAAAAATGCACATAGCATCAGCTGTGTGGCTGCGGCTGATAAGTATCATGATTGTAGGGGGGTGAAGGGAGGGATTTTAACTCTTTCCTTGCCGCAGTCCTGAGAAAAATCTCTCCTCTGAAGTTGGGAAGATTTGCCGCAATGGGGAATTTCTTCCCAATGGAAATACTAGCTCCAGAGGAGGGATTTACTTCAGTCCTGGATGCTGGGCTTGAATTAGTTTCCTTCATTCTGTGTTTTATTTAAAAGGTGGCCCCTCATCTGGGTAACAGACAGAGTGATGTAGAAGTAAATTCTTACCACAAGACTCAGAACAGGAGAGTTAAATTTCACCTCCTGTGATCGTGTTAATTATCCATCTCCCCTAAGGTGATGCTCTGTATACTTAATGTCCCCTCAAACCTGTATGTTAAATCCAAAGACAGATTTATCTTCAGATGGCTATGTTCCACCTCCACTATTGGAGGCAGTATGCCTCTGAATACCAGTTACTCAGAATTACAGGTGAGTACTGTTGCACTCATGTCCTGCAGACCTCAGTGAGAACAAGATGCTGAAGGAGGTGGTCCTTTGGCCTGAGCTAGCAAGGCTTTTCTTGTGTTCCTAGGTACCTAAGAAACAGCGCTCCTAGACTGCAACCATATATACGAGCATCTAGTGAGGGAACAGTTCTGTGCATGTGTGAATTTGGTCCAAACAGTGTTTGTTTATACTGGCTGCCTATTTCCCTTTGGCCTTTCTTTCCACTGTGATACTTAAGCTCACCTCCTGTTTAACTTTCGAGTTCCTGAAATTACCGTATTTTTCGCCCCATAGGACGCACCGGCCCATAGGATGCACCTAGTTTTTTTGGGGGGGGGAAATAAAGAATTTTTTTTTATCCCCCCCCCAGGTGTGGGGCTTCGCGCAGCTCTCCCACGGCTAGCGGAGAGCTGCGCGAAGCTGGAAGCCTGGGGCGTGCTGAGCTCAGCGCGCCCCAAGCTTCTGGGTGCAGGCAAGCTCTCCGCTAGCCGTGGGAGAACTGCGCGAAGTCATGCAGCTCTCCCACAGCTTGCGGATAGCTTCCTGAAGCCTGGAGAGCGAGAGGGGTCGGTCTGCACCGACCCCTCTCGCTCTCCAGGCTTCAGCGAAAGCCTGCATTCGCCCCATAGGATGCACACACATTTCCCCTTCATTTTTGGAGGGGAAGAAGTGCGTCCTATAGGGTGAAAAATACGGTAATAGAGGCGGGTGCTGCTGCTGGATAGGCAGCTTGGCTCTGGGTGCTGAGGAGAACTGGCACTCTTGAGTAATCTGTGTCTCTTTCCACGCAGTCCCTCCAACACATGGGTTTCCTGCTCTGTTGGTGATCTTTGTCGTCCTGCTGCTTACTTGCTTCTGTATCATTGTGCTGTGAGTTCTGGGTTTTCTTCTTTCCTGTCTAAGCCCACATCTGTAAAATTTAGTGGGCCAAAGAGATGTGTGGCTGGTCATTAAGTGAGTGCAGGGTCCCAAGAAATGACAGTGGCTGTGCAACCACTTATCACAGATAATTGGGGGTGGGGGTGCCCAGGGAATGCCTCCACTACGGGATCATATATCTGCACCACCAGTTCTCTACTTTCCTGGCTTCTGGGACTAGAGTGCACCAAACAGGTATTGCTTTCATTCCACCTTTGCCCTTCCTCTGAATACAGCCCCCTTGCATAGTTTCCCCACATGCCTTTCTACAATTTGATTATTATCACTGTTTTCAGTAACCACCACCTGATCCTGGCCAAGATACCCTAACCAGCACACTCTAACCCAGGGGTCAGCAACCTTTTTCAGCCATGGGCCGGTCCACCGTCCCTCAGACCATGTGGTGGGCCGGACTATATTTTGAAAAAAATAGTAATGAATGAATTCCTATGCCCCACAAATAACCCAGAGATGCATTTTAAATAAAAGCACACATTCCACTCATGTAAAAACACCAGGCAGGCCCCACAAATAACCCAGGGATGCATTTAAATAAAAGGACACATTCTACTCATGGAAAAAAACGCTGATTCCCGGACCATCCGCGGGCCGGATTGAGGAGGCGATTGGGCCGCATCCAGCCCATGGGCCTTAGGTTGCCTACCCCTGCCCTAACCCAACAGAGTTCTTGGGCAAGGGGGATGTTACCACTTTCCTATGAATCTGGCTTCCATATTCCTTATATGTGTCCCTCCCTGTATTTTGCTTGTGGGGTTCTGGGCAACCAGAGCTGTATGGGAGGGGTGCCTACTAAGATCCACATGCCTTATGGTAATAAAGATTCCCTGTCTCTGTGCAGCTGCTGCTGGTACTTCCGTCGTAGAAGGAAGAAGAAACAGGATTCTTTTCCTAAAGGCGATGGCAAGACCAAGCAGGAAAAAGAAGTCACAGTCCTTGCTGTTCCGGACTCCCCAAAAGATGACTCTCCCCTCTTGCCTTCTCCCACTTTGGAGAATGCTGAAAAAGATGACTCTCCCCTCTTGCCTTCTCCCACTTTGGAGAATGCTGAAAAAGATCACTCTCCCCTGTTGCCTTCTCCCACTTTGGAGAATGCTGAAAAAGATGATTCTCCCCTGTTGCCTTCTCTCACTTTTGAGAATCCTGACCAAGAAGGGGTTATGTTTCCAACTCCTCCCAATCCAGAGGAAGAGCCAGGTGGGGCTGTTTCACCACCCCCTTTTGAGCTAGAAGAGCAGCCTGTTATTGAAAATGTTGTGTTCCCATCATCCTCGCCTGTCTCAGATTTTGAAAGTACATGACTCCCAGTAAATTCATGTCCAACAAACAGACCTGCTTCACATGTTCTTAAAGGTTGCTGATAATACTAACCACTCGTTCCCTTGCTCAAGGTATGGGCCCTGCAAGGCCTCCTATTTTCTTGAGTTGGGTTCTGCATCTAGAAGATCATGGAAGAACTGAAAACTTCTTCATTGCTAGCCATAACTCACTGCACCTCAGTCTCCTAACAAAACCAGTGTTGGAAGTGAGCGGCCTGAAAGGAAACTGAGCTAATCTTTAATTTCCAGAGGGCATGGAGGGTTATGCTCAGACTGGGCAAGCAACTGCAGTGAAGCAGCTGAAGGCTCTAACCTAACAGTACCACAAATGAAGCAGCAAATGCTGCAGTGATTGTTTTGTGCTTCTGGCTATCACCCAACCGAGAAGATGTCAATATGTGGTGGCAGCACTGTGGGCTGACCTTTACGAATGGAAGTTGAAAAACCAAGACAGTTCATTTTGACTGAAACATCAAAAACAGCAGACTCAAACTCCTCTCTTCCTAGCTACCAAAGGCCTGAACAGATGCACGACTCCTTTATTATTTATGGAGGTGAATTTGGAGACAATTCAAAAGCCTCAGGGCCACTGCTAAGAAGCCCCTGCTCCATTCCACGGCAGTCCTGTTGAGCATAGGATACACGGGGGGCAGGGGGGCTTTCCTGATCATCTTAATAGGTGATGGAGCTCATATGTGGAAGAGCGCTCTCTGAAATATTCTAGAGCCTTTCCCTTGTCATTCCCTCCTGTAGTTAAATAACAGATTTAGGATTGGGGATTGCCTGGCTATAGGGAGAGCAGCCATGGTTCTAACTTTTACAACTGTTCAACTGTGTGGTGGGGTTTCTACCTCTTATAAGAACATCTCAGAGTGCCCGCAAGTTTTCAGATATTTACAGCTCCCATGGAATGGGTAAATTGGCTTAAAGTCAAATACATCTACTTAATGCAATCTGATTAAGCAGATGTCAAGTCAATTCATTTTCTGTAGGTCACACGCAGAAGAAATCTGTTACAATGCAAAATACAAAACAGAAGCAAAGCCTGAAAATTGCCACTGTTTCCCCACTGTTTTGTGATTTCCTAGAGCCTTGTAACCCCAACTCTAGGTATCTCCTCCCTACTTGTATTCCTCAGCAAATACCTGTTATCATTCTAGCTCCCCTGTTACTAGTTTTCGCTATGATCTGGGTATGCTCTCCGGGCTCATCCCTATGTTTTCGTATTTGTTCAGCATAAACAAAGCAGTTCCATTTTATATTGGTTGATATAAAACATAATCTCAGATCAAAGGAGTTCAAAACCTTGCACATTATGTACTGCGACGTATGTGGGTTTAGCTGAGGTAATCAATTTCAGGCACCGGCAAAGCAAATCAAGAGAAAATGCCAAACCTCAAGATGGAGAGATACTGTACTCCTCATCAAGTGACATGAACACATCTTCAGGTGAATGCATCAAGCAATCTGAAATGCTACTCGACTGAACGGTACTTGGCATTAATGGTGCACACACTCCAGGCAGTTAAGGCGTTACCCAACACAGCCCCATTGGGTGCTTACAAATGAGAAAAGTCACGTTGAAGGTAGACACGTACACGTGAACTGGAGTTTTAAACGTACTCTTTTTACACTTGTATCATTGCTAAACAGATTGCTCAAAATTGTGCCCCAGAGTTTTTTTGTAGGGCTCACTGTCTTAATCCAGAAATTATCCTCAGGGCACCTTGGAAGTCTCCTGCCCCTTTGACCTTTTGTTGGCAACAATAATTTTTATTTTTATTTTTTATGGCAGCAATAATTTGAAGCACATCTCTCCCCTTCCTCCCCAAAAGAGTCCTGGGAATCGTAGTTCAAGGGTGCTGCGAATTGTAGCTCTGTGAGGCGTAAACTACAGTTTCTAGAATTCTTTGGAGGAAGTCATTTGCGGTTGGGAATCTTGGAGGTAAAAAAAGTACTGGGGGAGGGGGGTAATAAATGGCCCACAGGTTTCCACCCCTGCCTTAGATCATTTGAAAATGAAATGAAAGCAATTGTGCAATCCATTGCGGTAAGAGATTATTAATTTAAAACATATTAATGTTTCAAAGCAAGGACTCATTAGTGCTTTCCATTAGGGAGTAAGTTTAAAAATAATAATCCATGCCATCAATATCAAGCTAACACAAGTCAGTTCTAAGGTGCTACTGGAAGGATTTTTTTTATTTTGACTATGGCAGACCAACACGGCTACCTATCTGTAACAAGTCAGTTCTGTTTTCTGAAGGATGATGCAAAAGATTTGTCTTGTGGCTACGATGGACAGTGTGGGAAACTCACAATGTGACAGCCTCAATACTTATAAGCTGTACATCTGAAAGATATGGTTGGCTTGGCTGGCAAGCAATCTCTTCAGAGAGGCTGTTTTCAATGTTACATCCATGACAAATGTAAACTGCTCTTTCCTTTAGTGTGGATTGAATAAAGCCCAATTCAGAATTACTATAGCTTGGGAAGATGGCTGTTTTTGAATGCTAAGGTGTCCCAATGGGCCTGCCCACCTGGTTCCAAATTCTACTTCAAAATGGCCCTGGAGTGGCATAGGATGAAGCCCACCAAGCAGGTAATTGTGCTTCAAGCCCAAGTGGATGCACACAGGTAAGGCAACAGTGACATCTTGTGGCTGTGACCATTCAAGTCTGATCTTGGTTTGGTACATAGTTCACTGCGGAAGATTGCCCTTTGTGAACGGAATGGATGAAGTTACCGTAATTCTGTTGTCTCTCCATACGCAGGACAACCACAGTGTTGGGGCTGACTGTGCCTGTTCGCTGCAAAATGCAGATTGACATTGCAGAGACAGCAGTGCATATGTGTTGTACATAGGCAGTATTAATGGAAGTTTGTCTCCCTGGAGACATTGCTTCAACAACAGGACTCAAATCCTTTTCATGGGAAGCCTATGGACTCCATGAAAGACACTTACCCATTTATTTATTTATTTACAGCTGTTTCCTGTGCATGTGTGTGTGCATAACTGGCATAGCACACACACACACACACACACACACACACACACACACACACAGCTCTCACATCTCTTTGCTTGCAGCATAAGCTTATCAACAGAGCCTCCCTTTGCAGGAGTAGTCTACCCCTCCAACAACATTCCTATCAGTTTCCTTACTGCTCTTCACATGTAGACACAGGCAGAGACATAGCAGGAGCTGTGCTGTATCCTATTCCGAATAGCATACAGCTCCCTGCCCCACCTCTCTTGGTGAGTCAGAAAAAAAGCCAGCTGCACATTCAGCTCCATAAATTATATGTACACAGAGATGCATGCTCAGGGGAGGAAAGTTTAGGGTGCGGGTGGGGAAATCAGCAAGTACCTTTAAAAAAATACATTGCATGCCAGTTTCTTTGTCTCAAAAGGTATCATTTTTTGCATCATCGTTAAGTTATTGGGTGTAAAAATAATAACAACGCAGGGGTGTATGCATATATATATATATATATCTAACTTGTGTAGGTGTTTGATATGTGATGCCTATGTTGGGCATCAGCTGCTGTATTCCTAAATAAGTAAGAAGTGGGGAGGGAATGCAGTTAGTTTCTTCCTAAAAATTGAGATGATAGGGCCATGGGATTTCCACCAAAGAAGGGATCGGAAAAAGGCAGCTACCCAGACAGAAGAGGGGCAACTGGAGGACATTCTGCATTCACGCTGCACAGTCTACTCTGCCATCTCACTCTGCTGCATGCACAGCCTTGGGCTCCTCTTCCTTCCAGGGATAGGGCCCTGGCTCCAGGGGCATTGCTAGAAGCTACTTAAAGGACTTGGGGCACAGGCCCAAGACACATTTTTTTAAAAAACAACATTCACGTGTTAATTTATATGTATAGACACTACCGGGCAAATGAAGATGATGAGTACTGTGCTTTAGTGTAAGCAAAGTTATATATATATAGACCTGGGGTTCAGGCCCACTGCCCTACCCTCTTACAAAGAGGTGGGGGAACTGTTTGGCTTCGAGCAGGACAGGTTAACAACTCATCTGTCAGTTGCATGGTGTCATTATGGCATCACATGGTTGATGGGTGGGATGTTGGGTGTTTGGGAATCACTGCGCAAGGGGTGTTGCCAGCCCTATGCTTGCTGCGTTGGGAAGAGCCTAACACCCCACCCCAAGTCAGGCTCAGTGCCAGTTGCTTGCTCCCACTGATCATTTGTTCAGCCTACTCACCAAATGTTTGACTTTGGGTGCTTGGTTGACTCAAGTACCACTATGGGGTTTTCTTTTCTTTTCTTGCATGTGTGTGCATTTTACTTTTCTAGGAGAAGAAACCGAGCACACCTGTAGTTAGGCTGAATCTGACAGGCTCTGCTATTTCCCCCAAAGCTGACTGAGTTTCTGGGCAGCCATGATAAATACAGCCCCCATCTGCCAGCTCCTGATAAAGAGCTCACAGAATGTCTTGCTAATGGGAAAGAGGATAAATGGGCCTGAACTGAGGCTCCATTTCAGACAAAATGCCCGATATTAATCTTGTCAACAAGGATAAGAAGGGAGGCAGGTTAACTGAGTGCATTGCTGGCAGACAATCAAGCAGCAGTAGTGTTTTGCACCACTGTTTGTTGTTCTGATTGCAGCCGGTGCTTAAATGTTAAACAAAATTCTCAGTTTTGGTAATATGATGATGACCCGGGCATTGGCCAACAACAGGGATGCAGAGGGCTCAGTAGATGACAATTTCATAACTGGAATCACAGATCCCCAAGATTCAGCTTTCATGTTTGCCAGCTTCTTTGATGGGCTGCTGTCTCCCTAACACAGGGACGGGCCACCTATGGCCCAACTCCCATCAGCCCTCGGCATTCCTGGTAACTATGATGGCTGGGGCTGAAGGAAGTTGGAGTCCAACAACATCCACAGGGCCACAGGTTCCCCATCCCTCCTTTGAGAGCAGTTTGATGTGCAGATAGCAGCAGGTACTATTGATTTCTTTCTCCCAGTGAAAGCCTTTCCTGCTGATTTCTGCAGATCAAGTGGCTGTCGAAAGCACATGAGCAAGCAAAGCTGTTTTATCTGGCCAGCTGGCAACCCGATCAACACCCTCAGTATTGGAGAGCGGCTCATTGAGGGCCTGAGTGGAATCATCAGTGATGTCCCCCAAAGGAAAGTGGTGAAGTGCATACAGCTCCATGGAGAAGTTGCTGTTGATTTCAGGACAGCAAGACAGATCCCATGTTGCACCGAGGTTGGCATAAAAGAAACCTGAGTTGCTGGGATTGTTACAGTAGCTCACTGGAAAAATATGCATGTGAAGTGACCAGGGCCCCTGGTAATGACTATGTTAAAATACAGTCTGGATCAGATTGAGCTGGACTGTGCATGTCTAATAACTATTAGGTTGAATTCAATGGCAGTTTTGTGGTAATAGAAAACACGTCTGTTTATGCAAGGCAGGAAAAACACCCAAAAACCATGAAACCCTCTCCAACCTGCCAGCCACCCAGCTTATATCACTGTGTTGAAGTGTTGGTTATGATAGGACTTCGTGTGGTCTCACCTCCTCCTGAACTGGGCAATAGTGGGCTTTCACAAATGTTTGTGTAGGTGCAGCAGCAGTGTCTCCCTGCCCCCCAAAATGGTGTATAGGATTGCTCAGTTAAAGTCTCATTTAGTTCAACAGGAATGGTAAGCGTGTGCTTAAAATATCTTCCATTACAAATCTCTTCCACTGAAATCAGCGGGACTTTAAAATGTAGCTGCTGGGTGATGCAATGGTTGCAAGCTCATAGCCTCATTTTTGTTGCTAAAAGTGATGCCAGTTGTGAAAACAAATACTTTACAGCATGAAACACAGCAGCAAAGAAAGCCATTTATATGCATATGACAGTAATGCTATTTTTCACAAGGCCCGAGGTGAGGCAAGAATAGATTTCTGTCTTAACCAAGGGTGTGCAAGGTTAAGGAAGGCTCAGAAAGAAGGGGGTGGAGGGCTTGGAAGTAGACTTGTTATTTTTAGAATCTCACGTCTCTAAGCTTCAGGATCTATCAGTGCAAACCGTGCTAGAGGCCAGATTTATTATTATTAACATGACCCATGCGATAAAGAATCCTGACTTATCAGCAGTTGTCCAATCCACATTTCCTGCTTAGAGTCAAACTGCACACATTATGTAGGAGGAGATAAGCTCTCTCAGTGTTTTGCAGTGCTAAAAAAACAGCTGCAGGGTATGGGGTGGTGGTGGTCTGAACTGCATGAGAGCAGTGGAATGGGGGAAGAGAGGTGAACATTCCCCCCAGTGCCATTTTCCTGATCTAAATCCCACCCCCAGTTGCTATTTGCCACTTTTGAACCTATGTAGATTCCCTGCAAGGCAAATAGCAGCCTAAGGAGTGAGGGGAGATGTTCAGATAGTGGGAAATGGTGTTGCTGGAAAGGGTTAAGTCCCTCCTGCTCTCATCATAGGAAGCTGCCCTACACCATGGCAGACCATTGGCTCATCTAGATCAGTAGTATTTATACTGATGGGCAAAAGCTCTCCAGAGTTTCAGACAGGGATCTTTCCCAATCCTACCAGGGCTGAAAATGCCAGAGATTAAATCTCAGACTTTTTGAAGACAAAACAGGTGCTCTGCCACTGAGCTTTGGTCCACTCAGTATTTTCCTCCTGCAACTACTTTTAAGTGAAAATAAAAACTTTGGGAGATCTAGCCTGTGTTAACATGTAGTGTCATCCTCGAATGTGGGTCAAACTTTGGCATTCAAACTCAACCAGCTCCAAGCAGGGTCAACAACTCTTTCTGTGGTAATTCCTATGTCTTTATCAGCTGCAAAACAAGTCAGTCAGCTGGACTTTTTAGGAAACATACCTGCAGTGATGAAGGTTCACAATCAATCAGCAGCTGACAGTCTGGACCGGTCTGGCTGTAGTGGCTGCAGTTCTGTGTGTTTAATCAGGAACCACCACCTGACCCTCACAATATAGAAATAAGGGTGGCAAAGGATGTGGTTTTAAAAAGCAAAATAGGCTTATATATATATGAAGAATAGAGTGGCCATGTACGCATCAGTGGAAAAGAGGAAATGCAAAAAAGAGAACAGATTTTTCTGTGAAATTTGCATAGGTTTATGTATAGCTATAGATGCAAGCTTAGATAGTTACAGTAATTGAAACAGAAATCTCAACATGGAGGGGAAGACTGCGACCAAGTGACCTGTGTGCCTGCTCAGTCTCTTGTTCAGGTGCTAATGTTGATGGGCAATTTCAAGGACTTCTCAGGAGTCCTTCTTGTGGCTCTTTAAAACAGAATTGAAGGAGTAAAAGTCTTTCAAAAAAGAAGTAGAGCACATGACCACCATCCTCCCTCGCCCATGTCTTGTCTTCCTACAGTCCATCATCCCATTTACTTTTCTCATAGCTGGAGAGCTCCCATACAGAAGTAAGCTCAGCAGAGTGCGCTTTTCAGATCATGATGTGGACAAGCCTATATATGGACAGTTTGTACATAGACAAGTTTTTATCTGCCACTGTGAGCAGAGTTATGTTTCTGTAGTGGGGCTCAAATCTGCTCTGCAGGGTCCCTCAGTGTTCTGGAGTAGATTTGGAAGGGTGAATAGGGGGTGCAGAGAAGAAGAGAGGGTTGTTCTGTTGTGCAAATGGATGTCTGCTACATGAATGGAATGGCAGCATACCACCCAGAGGGTTTGTGCAGATTATGTTTATAAGGTCAAGGTCAAGGACCCATGGACAATTAAGACCAGGCAAAGGTGACTATGGGGTGTGGTGCTCATCTGCTTTTCAGGCTGAGGGAGCCAGCATTTGTCCACAGACAGCTTTCCGGGTCATGTGGCCAGCATGACTAAACCACTTTTGGTGCAACGGGACACTGTGACCAGAGTGCACAGAAACACTGTTTACCTTCCTGCCACAGTGGTACCCATTTATTTACTTGCACTAGTATGCTTTTGAACTGCTAGGTTGGCAGAAGCTGGGACAGAGCAATGGGAGCTCACCCTGTCGCGGGGATTCGAATCGCCGACCTTCCGATTGGTGAACCCAAGAGGCTCAGTGGTTTAGACCACTGCGCCATCTGCTGTGTACAGAAGAGGGGTGCTATTGCCTTCCACCCCCTTCCTCAGAGTACACACAATAAAATATGAGCACAACCTTTGGGCAAGGATGTGGCAACTTTTCACTCTCTCTATCACTGCACCTGCATGCTAAAAAAAGCTTTACCTGTTGAATTCCTGCTTTTTATGCATATATTAATGGCATAGGAGCCCTGCCAGAAAGAGTTGGCAACCACATTCTAGAGAAGAGCTAGAGCAGAGTTAGTTGATAATAAGCTCTTGCCAAGAAATGCCAGCATTCCTTACTCCTGCACAGGAGTTTTTATCCTGCTAGTTTATTGTCAAATGATATTAACATTACCTTAAAGAGAAACTGTACAGCAAATGGAAGGATTAAATGAGATCGGAAGTAATTGCAATGATCTTAGATATGACATCTATCCACCAGGTGGTGTTCTACTCTCAGTCGGGATATACCAACTATTTTTCTGTTTGAGCCTTCTAATATGTTGCTATTTTTTTTAGTCTATGGCTGATAAATTTCATCAGGAATACAGACAGCATCAATGGGAAAGGAATTTCATTCTCATTTAGAAAAGCCTAACCCAGATGGCTGGGAAGTAGCAATAAATCTCTAAATGTGCCTACAGATCACTACAATTTGCTTGCACCAAAGGTAAGTCCATCAGGAAAGGTGGTGGGGTCTTTAGATAATGGTTTCTGCTGCCACACTGCTATCTTTCCATTCTATTTCATTTTGACAGGCACCTCATATGTACACAAGTCTAAGCTACCTCTGGTTGAGGGGTTGATGTGTCATGGGGGTCACTGGTAACAGTAAACAGGGTTTGACAAAATACGCACACGCACAAAACCAAGTGTCAAATACATTGCCTTTCACAATGTGAAATCCTGGCTTAGCCACACTGAAAATGAGAGCCAGCTTATCTTTCTTCTGTTGATTTCCACAGAGCAAGATGCTTTTAAAGAAAGCAGAGCAGGCTAGTCTGTTTTGGGTTCCCTGCCCCTTCTGGTCAGGTGACAGCTTATGTGCTTTGAATAAAAGAAGTGATTTCACGCTTTGACTTCTGAGTGAAGATGGTGACAAATAAGACTGCTTGCCCTTGAGTGTTGTGGTCTGTTCTAGTTTAATTTGTTTTTCTCTTGAACAGTTTTAAATGTTTAAAGTCAGTTGGCTCAGCAATTAATGCTAATTGTTTCATGTAGGCAAGGTGCATACAGTGGTACTTTGGGTTACAAACACCTCGGGTTACAAACATTTCGGGTTACAGACTCCACTGACCCGGAAGTAGTATCTCGGGTTAAGAACTTTACCTCAGGATGAGAACAGAAATCGTGTGGCTGTGGGAGGCCCCTTTAACTAAAGTGGTACCTCAGGTTAAGAATGGTTTCAGGTTAAGAACGGACCTCTGGAACGAATTAAGTTCGTAACCAGAGGTACCACTGTATCTGTTTTATCTGTTTTACTTCTATGTGGGCTTAAAAGCCATATATTTTCACTGGAGGACAGGAGCTGGAAGAGCAGCTGTTTTGGCTCAGTGTTTTTAACTGATAAGAAACACTTAGAAGACCATATCGACCAAAGGATACTCAGCACATCTAACAGTTCTTAACATGGTTATTACAAGAGCACAGACCTGCAGTACTTCAGAACTCCATTTCCAAATTTAGTCCAAAAATCTATGCTGGACTATTGTGACTCGGCAAGGGAGGCAGAGGTAAAAGCAATGACAAACCTAGACAGCATCTTAAAAAGCAGAGACATCACCTTGCCAACAAAGGTCCATATAGTTAAAGCCATGGTTTTCCCAGTAGTGATGTATGGAAGTGAGAGCTGGCCATCAAGAAGGCTGATCGCCGAAGAATTGATGCTTTTGAATTATGGTGCTGGAGGAGACTCAAGAGGACTGCAAGAAGATCCTATCCATTCTTAAGGAAATCAGCCCTGAGTGCTCACTGAAAGGACAGATCCTGAAGCTGAGGCTCCAATACTTTGGCCACCTCATGAGAAGAGCCTGATGTTGGAGGGCACAAGGAGAAGGGGACAACAGAGGACGAGATGGTTGGACAGTGTTCTCGAAGCTACCAGCATGAGTTTGACCAAACTGCGGGAGGCAGTGGAAGACAGGAGTGCCTGGCGTACTCTGGTACACGGGGTCACGAAGAGTCAGACACGACTAAACGACTAAACAACAACAACAACATGGACAAGCCTGGTTCTTTACATTGTGAGAGTGCAAGTAATGGGCCTGGAAAAGCCTTAACCGAAGTGAGAGGTTTTGCTACATATTCCTCTAATGAAAGCTTAGCTAACTGGCCAATTCAACTGGACATGTTAGGCACTGATAGATATGCTCCAAGGCAATCTTATCTTCTTCCATATAATGAAACTTCAGCTAGGTGTAATAGCAATCTTGGTGTGATAGACTCAGCCACAACACAGACTGAAACTCAGTGGCGTAGCGTGGGTTGTCAGCACCCGGGGCAAGGCAAGTAATTTGTGCCCCCTAACCCATGGATTTGCGCCCCCTAACCCGTGGATTTGCACCCCCTAACCCTAACCCCCAGATGTTGCGCCCGGTGCGCCCGGCCCCCCCTGCACCCCCCACGCTACGCCACTGCTGAAACGTATTCACTATGGGAACTTTTACGCGACCAATGTCTCCTGTCTAGACAAACAGCAAAGGGAATCTTTAGCAGAATTAACACACTGGAAAAGGAAGTTTTGGATTTGAATGCCATAACTGGTACACAGGTCAGGATGGTGGAGACAGAAATTCTGACTGTAGCCCCACAGATAAGACCTATCAGCAAAGAAACTGAGGTTAGTGATGGTTTGAAGGTACATCAATACAGGGATGGTTCTGAGTACACTAAGTCCCTATCCAGCTATCAGACAATTAAATGGCATATATCAAGATTGGAAGTTGAACTCAGAAACCTGCTTTTACACCAATATGAATGCTCAAGCGATGGAGGAGTCATTTTCCATTCTCAACTTAACCTTTTCTGATCCAAGGCTGCTGATAGTGGATGAGTATGCTGATAACCCACTTGCTATGTTCTAATTCCACTGTTGGGGGCAGTATACTTCTGAATACAACTTGCTGGAAACTGCAGCAGGAGAGAGTACCTCAGATCCTCAGATCCTGCTTGTGGGCTTCTGATTGGCATCTAGTTGGCCACTGTGAAAACAGAAGGCTGGACTGGACGGACCACTGGGTTGGTCCAACAAGTTATTCTTATATTCTTAAAAAGGTAAAGGTAAAGGACCCCTGAGAGTTAAGTCCAGTTGCAGATGACTCTGGGGTTTGCGTGCTCATCTTGCTTTACTGGCCGAGAGAGCCGGCATTTGTCCGCAGACAGTTTTTCCGGGTCATGTGGCCAGCATGACTAAGCCGCTTCTGGCGCAACAGAACACCGAAACCAGAGCAGTGTACGGAAACGTCATTTACCTTCCTGCTGGAGCGGTACCTATTTATCTACTTGCACTTTTTGGTGTGCTTTCAAACTGCTAGGTTGGCAGATTTCAGGCACCATTACCACTTCTAAAAAATAAGAGAACCCAAAACATTATACTGCTTTTACTCTCTGCTGCTGGAATTTTTATGCTGTTATATATATATTTTGTTTTTTAATGTCTTATAGTTGTATTTTAAATATTTTTATTAGTACCCCAAACCTGCTGTATTAGTATAGCAAACAATGAAACAACTGCTCAGAGCATACACACAAACATAAAAGCAAGCCCATCACACAACACACACATACATTATAATTTTCCTTCAAAAACCATTCTCTCTTAATACTTGCTACACTACAGTAATATGTGAATCCATATTATTCTAATTTTGAGTTCAAGTGCTCCGGCTTTAGCACCAGCCCATAGGAACTTTCCCAGGCTCCATGGGAAATTATTTGTTACTATGACCATTTCTGTAGCCAAACAATTATTGGACAGACCCCCAGTCTGCTATTCAGAGGGAGCAAAACAGGAATAAGCTGCCTATCCATTTTTAATAAAACCACTTAATCTTGCATATGAATATGGCATTAACCTAATTGTTCTTTCTGTCCTTTGATGATTAGGAATAATGAAGAAAGGTTATTCTTATTCCTAATCAGCCAGCGTTTCTGTACTAACTGTAATGATGTGAAATACTTGTGGGCTAAAGTGTCATTAAACTTCAGCAGTGAGCAAACTTCTGAACCCAGTTCCTTCACTATATACCATGAACATCAAAATGTTTTTATGAGCTGTTCTAGCACTTTCTATCATGGGACTTCTGCTTAAGATAGAATCCTTCTCTAGAAGATTCCTCTATAAACTGAATTATTTTTAATTCATCTTACAAATGTGTGATTCTGAGGAACAAATCTCTTCTAATCTGATTTGCTTTTATGTCAGCATCTGCTATCACAGAACATAATACTCACAGGAGGCCATTATTGGCTCCAAACAACTTTTAGACAAGTTGAAAGGGGATGCTGAAGATGTGCAGTAGAAATGTCAAGCCAGCAAACTATTCTAATCATAAATTACTCAGTCAAGTTTCCCATATTTGGGGAACTTGCAGGGGTCAGTGCACCCAGAGTGCAACGGATGAGCCTCATCCTGGGAAAACTCCACTTTAATGAGTAGTGTGAAGTTTTAGGGGTGCTGCTAACCCAGGTTTAGTTTTCTTTTGGAAGTCACCGGAGATAAAATATTTACATTTACAGTGTTTACAAATGTACAAGTTGAGCAGAGTTGGAGAGATGCAGCTTAAACATTCAGAACAGATAGGCTTGAAGTCCACTGGTCCTACACAAGATCTCTGTGGAGACTGCCACATACCTGTGATCCATACAGATATTAAACTCAGCTCTCTGTCCCTTCACTTATTTCCAACTCAAACTTCTGTCTGTCCTGTATAGACAGGCACCTGGATTACCGTGCCCTTTGCTGGGAAGGAGTGCCCTGCCTTGATTTGTCAAGGGCCTGGCATTGTTTGTCTGGAGATACTGGAAGTGGCTGGTGTAGTGCTAGAGTCAGGAGCCTCCATAGGCTCTTCAGATTTTGTGTCATGGGGTCTTCATTGGAGGAGAAGTTGTCCTGGCTCAGACCTGAGTCAGACATGACAAAGAGGAAGACCTGCCCCCTTCTCTTCTCAGTTTTCCCTACTCAGAACATTCATAAAATGATCCTACTTCAAGAAGTAGCTGGCGAAACATTTCGTTTCCATGGCAACATATTGATTGTAGTCAATCTAACAAAAGGATGTGACCTGCCAGATCTGGCCCATGAACCATGTCCTGTACCACTCCAGAGAGTCACAACAATGTGTACAGTGGTATGACGACTTCATACAGAAAGCTATGGCTTGGTATGCCTTCTCTATCTCACCGTAGAACTGGAGCACATGGATTGGCACAATGGATGAAGAAGGGGATGTAAGTAATTTTTGGCACAGTGCTTCTGTGTGGCTATGGAAGGATCTCTTTTTTGTCACCTAACATGGCAGAGAGTCTTCTGAATGATTTCTTGAGCTGGTGTGAATCAGCATCGCTCAGCTGATTTCAGTGAAGTGACACAAATAGATACCATCTTGGGATATGGCCCTCTTTGTTTTGAACAGCAGATATCTGTAAGTGACTCCTTTGACATTTCGGTTGCTGCAAGGCATACAGAAAACAGAACAAGAGCAAGTTTATAGGTTGTCACATGACTCTCCTGCTGTTTTAAGAAATATGTAGGACACACATACTCCAAGGAGGTGTTATCCTCAATTTAAAGTTGGCAAGTTACTGGTCTTCCCTTTGTGATACTTTCATTCTTAGACAGTTCTTCACTCAGTTCTATACTTGGTTTATTCATGATGTCTCATCACTGATAGACTAGAAAACATTCCACCTCTCTTTCAATTCTGAAGCTGAAAACATCAGGTGGAATTGAAAGAAGAGACAAGAACAAAAGAGATGGAAACTGCAGCCGCTGAAGCAACTGAACACTTGACAGGTGTGGTAGCTGCAGGTGAATGGTTGTGACTACCTGTCTATGCAATTGACCTATATGTGTTCAGTTAGGTTAAGGCAATTAATAAGACAAATTTGAAGGTTGGATCAGGGGAAAAGGCTAAATAAATCCATTGAGAGAAGGACACAAAGCAACAAACTTAACTTCCCCCCTCATTTTTCTAGTCTTAAACTCTTTCCCCACATTTCCATATTTGATTGCAATTGTTTTCTTTTAATCAGTGTTATGAATTTATTCTAATGTACACATTTTTGCATGCAGTTTTGCCCTACACAATACAGTTTGGAATGTTATGTTTACTAATATATGCATTTCTGTTTACACTTTACCATATAATATGCCTTTTTTTGTATGGATTATTTGACAGGGGAACGGCATTGAAAAATTCAGAGAACTATGAATTTTGAAGGACTGCTGTGTTTTGGTTTGTGCATTGTTTCCAAATTGTGAATTGCATAGGCTCAAAGGCAAACTAAACTGAATTCTACCTCCATCTCTATCCACATCCCACAAGAGACTGTTTACTCACCTCACTCAGTTCCTGTTTGCACTGGCTCAGTCTCTCCTTCAGACCAGTGTTTCATTGGATAACCACTCTCCCATTGATCCATTGATTCTGAACAGAGGAGAGGTGCAAAGAGGTAGCATGGCAGTGGCTGAAGCAGGTCTTTCCCCAATTGGTGGTGTGGCTGATGTGGTGTGTGTGTAATTTCCTTTTCAGCTGTTTTGGATGTGGCAGCCATTTTGTGCTATGCCATGCCCCCATTGTTTTTTACTGGCTGTCACCAATGCAAACCCCCACACTGCACTTCCACTCAAAGCAGTTCAGCAGCAGCAGAGTGATGGTGGCATCCCTCCCCAGGCAGTGGTTGGCAGAAGCCTGCTGGGGGCTGGCAGGGCTGTGTGGAGGGTACCTCTGCCCAGTCCAAGCCCCAGTGCCCCTGGCTGTGGCAAAGGGGATTTGGGTTCCTCGGCTGATTAAGCACCTTGTCCATATTCAAAATTGACACATCCAGCTCAGGCTCTTTCATACATACAAGCTGATGCCACGTTAGAGAGAAAGTACTTAGAACTGATGTATGGTTGCAACATATTGGCATTTGGCTGGGCAGTGGAGCCTGTGCTAGGGGCTGGATCTGTCTGTCTTAATAATGTGTGGCATTTAAAGAGGCACACTGCCATAGACAGGGATCTCATCTCAGTGCAGAAGTCATGCTCTTCCCATGCAGATGCAAACCTAACTGCAACCTGGGTAAATGCAACATGAAGGAATGAGAAAGCATCATGCTCACCAGGATTTTGTAGGCAGTCACTAACTTTGTTATTATTAGCTTTTTGAAAGGAGGACAGGCCACCAGACTTGAGGGGAGAGGACTAACAGCTCATTTCTTCACTCAACTTTCTCTCCCATATGCTGTGAATGCTGTTTTTGTATTATTTCAGTCTTTATAGTCTTTGATCTGCATACATATTTCACCATACCAGCTGCATAAACCTGAATTTCTTTTTCTCTGCCAATTCCCAGGGGCAATAGTTACAAGAAGAAGACAAGAATGAAGTCAACTGGGAGGATTTGATGTGTTTTCTCTCTCTCAAGCTCCAGGAAGTCTTCTTCCTGTGGAAGACACTTAAGTGGGAGTAAGGATTCTTTACCGCAACACAATTAATATGGGAGATCCTCTGCTCCATGATCAGATCTCCCAACATTTTTGTGTGAGGATGGGCAATTTAAACTGGGCCTGCAGTGCTTGGATATAAATTTTAACACTCTGCCTCCAGTGTCTTGTCCCCAGTTTAAATCACACTCAAAGCTGCTATTAACCATGGTGGCGGAGAAAGACAGGGACTTGTATGATAGCTGTCTCTTGGAGAGAGGAACGATCTAAATAATAAAAAACAGTATGGAGAAAGACCAGGCAGGGTTACCTCTTCTTCCCCCAAAACCATGGTACCAAACCAAATTCTCCCTACTGTACCTGCTTTTAACCAAAGACATTAGGATATGCAATTACATCAACATCTCAGCTTGTCTCCTAGGCTTAGGAATGGCCACAGCCTGCATCTCACACTCTCCTCTGCATACAATACTGGGACAGGGTCACATCACATCTGCACAAAGAGAGGATATATTTAGATCATGAGTGTAAAAATTTGAAACAATGCAGTTTTCAGAAAGCAGAATGGGAACAAGAGGACTAAAACAGACAGCATCATTATTTTCAGATATACCACTGTGTCAAATCAATCCAATGTTTGGTGATATATGACTAATAGGATTTCCAGAAGAAGAACCATAAAATAGGGGATGTCTGTCTTTGATAACAACTCAGGCATAGGAAGGAAATGAGTGGCCTCAAAACATTAAACACTGAACAAATGATTGTGGAAAGCAGCACAGGAGGTCTAATGCAAGATCTGGGGAAGGAAGAATAGTCTGGATTGTGTATGACCTCCTAATATGGCTTTAATTCCCAGAGAAAATGGTTAAATAAAAATGTTTGTGTCATTGTTCCAAATTCATTACTGAAGTTTGATCTGTTTCCCTGCTTCTTTCTTCCTTAATTGGTTAATGCATGCATGACTCTTGGAAATTAAGTTCTACAATTAAGGCCACATTTTTGGTTGACAATCTAGGTGTAACTCTTTCCTGCCTAGGCAAAATAAATATTTATGACCTTCCCCATTACATTTTCCTCAGTCTGATGGTTTCTTTGAAAGTGATAAGTTTCTGATAATGCGATGAGAGGGAATGTTTCTGGCACTTCTTAGTAATGACATCAATCATCATACCCTCTGAGGTTGTTGAAAAGACTATGGGAAAATGAATAGTACAGGGTACAAAGGGTTGAAATTTGGATCAGTGATTGTTTGGCCCAACTGACTGATGGCTTTATCTGTGCTGGGAGAAAACTTGGTTTCTGCACTGAGGGCCAGCATGAAGAAGAAGAAGAAGAAGAAGAAGAAGAAGAAGAAGAAGAAGAAGAAGAAGAGTTTGGATTTGATATCCTGCCTCTCACTCCCTTTAAGGAGTCTCAAAGCGGCTAACATTCTCCTTTCCCTTCCTCCCCCAAAACAAATACTCTGTGAGGTGAGTGGGGCTGAGAGACTTCAAAGAAGTGTGACTAGCCCAAGGTCACCCAGCAGCTGCATGTGGAGGAGCGGAGACGTGAACCCGGTTCCCCAGATTACGAGACTACCGCTCTTAACCACTACACCACACTGGCTCTCATGAGGGAAGATCACATGCATAATGCAGTGCAATCTGTATTTCACATGCTGCAAAGTTTCCAGAAGTGAGCTGGCAGTATGGCACAATAAAAATGGGTTGAATTATGGTCTGGTTATATGGTGAAGAGAACCATGAGCGCCTGTTGAAACTGAAAAACCATCTGCTCACCAAGGCAGGTATGTCAACTGAATGCCTAAGATGTACCAACAGATCTTTGCCTACCCCCTAGTATGATCTAGCTTCAGCTACCCTGAGGATGCAACTCTGGGGTGGTGGCAGGCAGGAAGCTTGAATGGGGAAGGGAAAATTGTCAAATCTTGTGTGGAATCCCACCAGATTTTGAGTGATCCTCTGTTTCAGCATCCCCAGTGCCCCACCCTATATTGTTTACATCCCACCCCCCAACCCATTGTATAAGTTCAGGATAGCCTCCCTAGAGGCTGGAAATTTTGTGGAGGTGAGGAGGTAATGAAAGGCAGGACCAGTCCAATATACTTTGCAGCCTGAGGTGGAGCGGCAAATGTGACTCCCTTGCTCCACCCACTCCAGCCAAAATGCACAGTGCCTAAGGCTGGTCCAATTACTTTAGAACCTGATGCAGAGCAGCAGCCCTGGGAGGTGTCATCCTTGGTGATGGGCCCCAGCACATATCATCTTCAGCCATGGATGTGATACGAGGCCTGACGATTTATCTTCACATACTACCCCCTCCCATTGTGGCAGGACCATAGGATTACCTTTCCTGTTAGTTGTGATGCTTTCAATTGGTTTGTTAATGGGTTAAAATCTCTATACTGTCTTGTTACAGATGATAAGTTTAATTTTGCTAAATAATACAGGCAAATCAATTACAATTTGGAAAATCATCTTCAACGTGTAGCCTGAAACAAACTATCCACATTGTTTACAACATCAGCCACATGGAACACGTTTATGAAGCAGCACTGATTAAGATTCAATGAAAATTCACATTCAAAATCTGCTAATAATAATGTGATCCACTGAATTAATTGACTAATGTTTGCAGCCCTGAAGGTTATAAAAAGCTAGGGCAGACTGTCAACTAGATCAATTGATTCATTAACGACAAAGGTTTAGCCAACAAATTAACCCACTTTGGCCTGCTTAGGGTTTACTGCTCTTTAATGTATGCTCCCTTGGCCAATAAAGCGCGATGAGCGCCGCAACCCCAGAGTTGTCCGTGGCTGGACCTAACGGTCAGGGGTCCCTTTACCCTTTACCTTTAATATATGGATATAGACTTGATTTTGATCGTTGTTTTCATTCTTTTTGAGTCATCTGGGCATTAAAGTTTTTGGCTTTCTTTTTTTGTTTTGTTACTTGTGCCTAATTAGATTTTGTTTCTCTTTGCAGAGGCAATTTTTTTAAAACCACTTCTTATGGTTTCTGTCCATATTTTAAGTAAACTTGTTGATTCTATGAGACTCAGTTTTTTAAATGTATGAGCCAGGACACATTTATTTCTATAATCGGTTTCCCTGGCTATCCCCAAAACCTATAATACCCTATTATGTAAAGCCTGCTATGACCAGATAGTTGTTCATAGTGAAATCTTAAATACGACTGAAACCTCTCAGTTTTCAAGGGATGTTCCAGAACATCACTTCCATGGAACATAATTGATCTCTCCAATTTCTGGTTTGAATCTTAGCACTTCAACATAAATGTAAACTGAATCCATCCTCAGTCACTACTATGCCATGTAACTTAGGAGTTGCACTGGCATAGGGGATTTAGTGACAATCACAATTCTGTCTTGTTCAATTAGTGTAAACTGAGGACAGAATTGCATTATTTCTTGGCTGCAATTCTGCTTCTTATTATCACTAAAAATGTCTTAAACACTCCCCAGTACATTCTTTTTAATCAGTTGCTCTCTAGAGCTTTCTCATCAGGCTTCTGCAAACCAAGACTGGATGATACACATCTCTATTATGATGCTCATTGATCTAATAAATTAAAGGTTGCAAAGCTTTTTGAATAATGGATAAAATTGTTCTAAGAGACAAAGCCCATATTCTCCTTGCCTTTTACTAAGAAGAGAATAATTTTATTTCAAAGCCACAGTCTATTCTCATGTGCCATCTGAATGTCCTTGATAATGACATGAAAGATGTTGAAGGCACACTGAATCATCTGCTGTTAGGCATGCCTGTCTAATGATGATAGCAGGTTGGTGCTTTATACAAGAAACTGAAGCATACAACTGCTCTTGCAAAGCAGCAGCAGCAAAAGAGGAAGCTTGATGTGCAATCCTGCAGCTGCTGTTTCAGATTTCTTGAGTTCCTGGTAGCCCATTTCTGGAATCAATGCCCAACAAGAAAGTCTATGAGAAGAACAAGCAAAATCCCCCCTTTCCCTTTCCCTTATACACCATTCTTATATATGAGTACCACTCATACTTTCCTTGACTATGCATGCAATAATGCATTCCCAAAGGTGTTTAAAGCAAGCTTCACTGGAGAATTATCCTGCCCCTGTGAGAGATTCCCCACAGTCTGTTTAAAATTAGACCCTTACTTTGTGGCTGTAGCTTTCTCCAGAACTGAGTAGATTCCCACTACACAGAAAAAAAATGTGAAAATAATGACACAATTTATCTACTGAATTTGTTGCCCATCTTACCTGTCATTTACAAAAGAAGTCTGTCACCTTTTCATTTGGGCATAAAAAATGATTCCTGAACAATGTCCTTTTTGAATGTGCACTGATATTGTGGTCCAAGCAGCAGTGTAATAATATTTCAAAAGATTTGTGTGACCATTGCTTCAAGTTCAGCATAATGTATTTCAGCTTTATGTGAGGTGTTCCACATTTGTACGAACCTTTCAACTAGTGCAAAGCTGCGGATTAGAGATTCCCTTTGCTTTGCAAACATGATCTTGTATCTTATGATAAAATAATGACATGTAACAAGAGCTCTGCAGACTTACTGCATATCCTTTGTTGCTATTGTAATAGTCCTATAATATGATCTCCATTATGTGGAAATATGAATTAACATTGTTTGCCCAGCATAATCCCATACTGTAATCATACTTTTAGAATATTAAAATGGATCTCCTTGTACTCTGAGTTGTAACTTTCTATATATCTAAAGAGATGAATGGGATTTAGCTAGGCTGCTCCCATCAATGTCAATGGAGTCATCTAGCTAAATAACACTGTGTAATTTGAGAGGGGGGGAGAAGCTGATATTGTTCAGTCAACAAATCTCATTGTTCAGGGGTAAAGTATTATGGTTACTGTTATAGCCTTAGGATGATCTCCCTCTTAGACTAGATAAAAGGTTGGAAACATCTAGTTTTTAAAATTGTCTATATTATTGAGCATACAGAAAAGCTATTTTTCATAGTGGTTTGGAATTATTTATTTTGTAATTTATGCCTCCAGCAACATACACTGACAGTTACATTTTGCTCATTCCGCTTTGCTACATAATGTATATAGTTGATTTTGTGTGCTCAACACCAGCGGCACAGGGAGAGGGGCCGGAGCCGGAAGGGGGTCAGCGATCGACCACAATCTACCAAAACCTTGCAGGGATCGACCAGTAGATCACGATCGACATGTTGGGCATCCCTGCTATACATTCACACTTGAGTGTATGTCTGACTTTGCTCAATTGGAATTACTTCTAAGTAAGTGTTTATAGGATTGTAGTTTAAAGAGTTTCCATTGACTAGCCCAGAAAATGACTACTCCTGCATAGAGAGAAACAGAAACAAGACTGAAAAAACGCAATAATGCAATATTCATATTCAGTATAAGAAACTAGGACACACAAATTAAGGAAGAGATTAAGCCTCTTATTCAGTGACTAAGTGCATGAAGCTGCGTCTTTGCATTAGCCAGGAAACCACTGTGTGAGCACATATTGCCTTCCATCTTAATGGGGGGGGGGCGAGAAGAATGGGGTCTTCTACCTTCTGGTCTGACTTGACTGGGACCTGATTTCTACTGTTGTCAAGATGGACGGACCATCTCTCCAAGGGATGATTATCAATTGAGGGCATGTCCACCTCGGAGTTTCTTCATATGTGGCACCAGAAGAGGTGGGGGGACAAGCAACCCCCAGGCAACTAACTGCCTGCCCCCTGTAGGACTTTTTGTGAGATATTTTACATTGTGACCCCAACACTTTCCAGCAGAGATCCTACTGTGAACCTAGAGTCCATTGTGGTTTTCTGATCATCTGACCCATGCAGTGATAGATCAGACAAGTTCAAAATAGTTGAAAGTTTCATTAATCTAGAGCTACGACAGACCAAAGAATCAGAAATACTGTACAAAGGAAACATAAAAATACACAATTATGAACGCATATAAATCCCATTTTTGCCAGCTTACTCATCCCATCTTGCTGAGTTTTGTCCTTCTCATCTATCCTTTCTCCTGTGCCTGCTTAGGTTCTCTCTCATTAGTTCCTTCATCCCAGGTCTTCTCCCCTCCCCACCCCTGCACTTATGCAATTCCTTCTTCCTCTAGTGCCTCCTGTCTGTCTCCACCCAACCATAGTCTTTTATTTCCTTTTTCTGTCACCATTCAAATTGGGGTGTCTCTGGTTTCCTAAACATTTTAGTCTTCCCCTTGGTAATAACCTCGTTCCATTCTTTACCTTGCTGTTCCAGACAGCTAAGCAAATTTGGTTCCCTAAAATTATTACCTATCTTGACCATGGGTTCTTCATTGCTAGACATTTGTTCATGTTCATCAACTTTCTATTTAAAAAACTTGCCCAAGCATTCTCTGTGTGCTAAGCGCTTGCTTATTCTGCTGCTTGTAGCAATGAATCCCGTGATAAAGCCTCATGATTCCACGTTCCCATAATTTCGAGTCCCCTTGATTTTTTCTATACCCAGAAAACAAATTTGTTGGCTATATAAATATGTATAAATATCCACATGCTGTTCTGGTCTTACACCCCCACCAGCCCCTACCAGATTCTTTCCCTTTTCATTTAAAAGTCTAATACATGGGACAAAACTTGCACTTACAGAAATGAACTTTGCCCCCTACCTCATCACCCACTGAGCGTCCTGTGGCCACCCCTGGCATCTTTGTATGCAGGAAAAAAATATGTGTGAAGCACATTGAGAGAGAAAAAGGTACGAGGTGTAGAGTGACTGCTTGGGAAAATAATTCACCACACAGAAGATGGGAAAAATGAATTATACTATATAACATTAGGTAGTGAAGAAAAAGGTAAAGGTAAAGGAGCCCTGGACAGTTAAGTCCAGTCAAATCTGACTACAGTGGTACTTTGGGTTAAGAACTTAATTGTTCTGGAGGTCCATTCTTAACCTGAAGCTGTTCTTAACCTGAGGCATGCTTTTGCTAATGGGGCCTCTCACTGCCGCTGGCACACAATTTCCGTTCTTATCCTGGGGCAAAGTTCTTAACCTGGAGCAGCCACTTCCTGGTTAGTGGAGTTTGTAACCCGAAGCATCTGTAACCCAAGGTACCACTGTATGGGGTTGCAGCGCTCATCTCACTTCAGGCTGAGGAAGCGACCGTTTGTCCACAGACAGCTTTCCAGATCATGTGGCCAGCATGACTAAACTGCTTCTGGCGCAATGCAACACTGTGACAGAAACCAGAGCGCATGGAAACACCGTTTACCTTCCCGCTGCAGCAGTACCTATTTATCTACTTGCACTGGTGTGCTTTTGAACTGCTAGGTTGGCAGAAGCTGGGACAACACCAAAGTCACTTAGTTCGAAGGGCTGGTTCCTATGGTGTATTAGTAACAGTAGCAGTAACAGTAGTAGTAGCAGCAATTTATTTGTGTAAGAGTACATTGGTACAACTGAAATGACTAAATGTGCATGTTACATGATGACATGTATGTGTATTGCATCAGGTAGGCATGACCAACTGCACCTTACTGCTCCATGTATGCATGAGGCGGAATATAAGAAGCTGCAGTATACCAATGCAGACTATTAGTCCACTTGCTCAGTGCAGTCTACCCTCACTGGCTTCAACTCTCCAGGGTTTCAGAAAGTAATCTGCCAGAGATTGAACCTTGGACTTTTTGCACGCAAAGCATGCAGCCTATCACTGAGCTATTGCCCTTCCCTCACATGTTCCAAGCCAATTATTATTATTATTTATTGAATGTATATACTGCCCTATACCTGGTGGTCTCAGGGCAGTTCTCAGAACAAAAATATAATAGTGTACACAACTGAATTAATGCATACACTTTGAATCTATATATTAATTAGCACAGACAGCTCGACTGCACAGCTAATATTCAGCAGCAAGTGGTTAAAACCTTAATTTTAATTTCTGTACTGACCATTTACATAGGGAGTGCCAACATTTACATCCCTGAGAACAGAGGAAAGGCGTGACTGTACTTGGTTAATAACTTTCCTTCATTAGAGATTTTAAAGTAGAGATTTATGACCATCGATCCTGCAGATTTCTTACTTTGAGAGAGGTGGCCAAGATGGTCTCTGAGGTCCCAGATTTAACCGTGATTGTATTATTCAAACCCAATTTCAGTGGCTGATACGTCTTTGAAGATTTGGAATTCCAGCAAGGTCTAGTAAGTAAGTTTAGCAGCTATAGGATAAGAGGAGAGATCCATTTATGTTTCTGTAGCTGGTTATGGAACAGGAATGAGAGGAGGAATGATCAGACATTCTTCCAATGGAGGGATGTTGAAAGTGGTATTGGGGGATTGGTACTGGAGGCTGTGCTTTTTAATTAGTTTATAAATGCTCTAGTTTTTTTAAAAATAAAAAAACCTTTTATTTCAGTTTTGAAATATGAATAAAAAAACCTAGAACAACAATACAGAGCAGTCATAAATGATTTACTGTTAGGGGTGAGTGGCGAGATAGCCAGATTTGGTGATGATAGCAAATTGTTCAAAATAAAAAGTGCAAGGAGATCCAGCTAAACTGGCTGAATGGGAATTAAAATGGCAAATGTAATTTGATGTATGCAAGTGTAAAGTGATGCACGCTCGGTCAAAATATCTTAATTTCACATATATGCTAGTAAGTCTCATTCTCAGGAATAAGATTGTGGGGCCATAGTGGATAGCTCAAAGAAGATGCTGACCCATGTGTTGTTGTTGTTGTTGTTGACATCTCAAGAGACAATGACATGTGCCTCAGGGCGCGAACTCAAACTGCTGTGTTTGCAGCCCTCAAGTGACCTTCCTGGTGCAGTGTGTGTGGAGGTCCTGGGCTGCCCAGATAACAAGACTTCCCTCTGGCCCAAAGGAAAGCAGAACGATACATTTGGCACGAGCTTGGCTGAAGGAGTCGCTGGAGGGAAATGTACAAGGCACCATCCAACCATCTTAGGGCCTCCACTCCAGATTTGTGTAGGGTTTACTCCTTAGCCTTTTCTTCTCTCAAAGATGTCCCGCAAGGCAGAGGAGGTTTAGGATCAGAGTTTTCCTTCTCCTATGCTGTGAAAAAAGCAGATTCCATGTTAGCAGGGATCATTAGGAAAGGGAATTAAAATAGAACTGTCAATATCATACAAATCTATGGTGTGAACACACTCTGAATACTGCGTACAGCTCTGGTTGCTGTACCTCAAAATGGGTATTGTAGCTCTGGAAAAGTTTTAGAAAAGGACGACCAAAATGATCCAGGGACTGGAGCAACTCCTCTATGAAGGTTACATTTCTGGCTTTTTAGTTTAAAGAAAAGGTAAGAGGTCATATGATAGAGGTGTACAAAGTTATGCATTGTGTGGAAAAGGAGAAATCTTTCTCACCCTCTCATACTAGAACCTGGGACCATCAAATGAAGCCGAATGTTGGAAGATTCAGGCTAGGCAAAAGAAAGTATCATATTTTTTGCTCTATAAGACTCACTTTTTCCCTCCTAAAAAGTAAGGGGAAATGTGTGTGCATCTTATGGAGTGAATGCAGGCTGCGCAGCTATCCCAGAAGCCAGAACAGCAAGAGGGATTGCTGCTTTCACTGCGCAGCGATCCCTCTTGCTGTTCTGGCTTCTGAGATTCAGAATATTTTTTTTCTTGTTTTCCTTCTCCAAAAACTAGGTGCGTCTTGTGGTCTGGTGCGTCTTATAGAGTGAAAAATACGGTGCTTCACACAACATCTGGTTAAACCATGGCACTCATTCCCACTAGTCACTTTGGTTACCTTCTATTTCCACTGTTGGAAGCAGTATGCCTCTGAATCCCAGTTGCTAGAAATACCAAGTGTGGAGAGTGCTATTGCAGTAAGCTCCTGCTTGTGTGCTTCCAACAGGTATCTGGCTGGTTGCTGTGAGAACAGGATGCTGGACTATGTGGGCCTTTGGCCTGAACTAGAGGGTCTCTTCTTATGTAAACGAATAAATGTATCTGGGATAGCAGCATGCAGACAGGACCGGCCCCACTGCACAAACACCACCAGACATTGCTTATTGTGGGGACAATGACAAAGGGAATGGATAAGCATTTGCCAGGTGAAGGCAAGCAGTACAAGGAGAACCAGGTCACCTCTGCACCACATGGCTTCGCCCAAAGTGTAGTTTGTCAAGGGCGATGGGAATTATAGCTCTGCAAGGGGTGGAATGCCACCCCCAGATTCGTTTGGGGGAAGCCATGTACTTTAAATGCATGGTGTGGATGTGAGCCCAGCGTGCTTTGAGCAAGGGGTCCAGAGAGCGCGGCTCCTTGTGGCCCTGGAAGTGAGCCCGTCGCATCACTGCAGAAGACGCGCCCTACACCAGGAGGAGCCGCATCTCTCACCAAGCTTGCACAGTGGCCAGCGGGATCCTGAGCAGCGCAGGGTTGCTCGCTGCAACACCAACCCCGGGGCAGCAAACTGGCTGGCGTCAACAACACAGCCAAACGAACGCCCGAGCCCCTGCTCCTCACGTTACGAGAAAGCCATTATTCCCTATGTTCCAGCACTAAACCTTGACGTTATTTCAGAGCCCAGGCGTATGTGCGCGCGTTTTTTGGGGGAAATGCTCCTGAGGAGGCCGATGCGCGGGAACCTGCCTCTTGAAAGTAAGCCTCGTAGCGCTGACGGGGACTTACTCCAAGGTTAAGCGCGCGACGCAGCGGCTTTGCAGCCGCGGGGAGGGCGAGGCGCTCTTGCAAACTTCCCCCCGCGCGTAACGTGTTGCTCGCTGGCAGCGTCCAGCAGCCGAGTGCGCGCTGTCTCGCTCTCGCCGTTGTTGTTGCTGCAGCAGCAGCAGCTCTGGGCTCTCACAGGTGGGGGAAGCGGGGAGACCCCTCCCTCGTTCCAGAAGCGTCCGCTCCCCTCGCCCTCCTTCTCGGCGCTCTGGCGGGAGGGCGACGGCGTGGGCGGCGACGGCGCGGAGCGAGTGACTGAGGAGGGCGAGAGGCGGCGTCCGGGCTGGGGGCGGATTTTTTGAGCCGCGTCGGGCGGGTACCTCAGAGCGACGGCGGCGGCGGGTGCAGCCAGGAGGGTCACTCTGGCGCTCTGCCTGAGGTGTCGCTTGGTCGGCCGGGGAGGCAGCCTCCCCTCGGCTCTGCCGCCACCTCCATGGACGAGCACCTGAGCCTGCTGCGCTCGCCGGCCGCCCTGTCCTCCGGCAGGCACCCGAGGGGCGGCAACAGCGGCGGCGGCGGCGCTGGCGTCGTCGTCGCGGGCGTCGTCGCCGTGGGCAGCAGCCACCACAACTTGGGCTACAGTGAGCAGTTCTTCCCCGAAGGCGCGCTCTCGGGGCCCGGGGAAGGGCAGGAAGACGACGAGGAGGGCGTCGAGGAGGACGTGGGCGACGGGGAGCTGGAGGGGGGCATGACCGTGGTGGGGGGAGAGGACCCGCTGCTCGAGGAGACCCAGCACGCCCATGCCCTGCTGGGAGGGGAGCGCTACGACCACCCCTCGATGGCCCACACCCTGCCTCCCCCTGGCCATCACCAGGTGGGCAGTGGGGGGGACGCCGGGGAGCACGAGTGTTGTGAGCGGGTGGTGATCAACATCTCTGGTCTGCGCTTCGAGACCCAGCTCAAGACGCTCGCCCAGTTCCCCGAGACCCTGCTGGGGGACCCCCGCAAGAGGATGCGCTACTTTGACCCCCTCCGCAACGAGTATTTCTTTGACCGCAACCGACCCAGCTTCGATGCCATCCTATACTACTACCAGTCTGGAGGCCGCATCCGGCGCCCTGTCAACGTCCCCATTGACATCTTCTCGGAAGAAATCCGTTTCTACCAGTTGGGCGAGGAAGCCATGGAGAAATTCCGAGAAGATGAAGGTTTCATCCGTGAAGAGCAGAGACCTCTGCCCGAGAAGGAGTTCCAGCGCCAGGTGTGGCTCCTCTTTGAGTACCCGGAGAGCTCTGGACCAGCTCGGGGCATTGCGATTGTCTCAGTCTTAGTTATCCTCATCTCCATTGTCATTTTCTGCCTGGAAACCTTGCCTGAGTTCAGAGATGACCGTGACTATGACAGCACCACAGGGACATTTGGGACCAGTGGTGGACCTTTCGTGGCAGATATCTTCCCAAATTCCTCTTCTCCAGCAACCTCCATGGTGTCCTCTTTCACTGATCCTTTTTTTGTGGTGGAGACTCTGTGCATTATCTGGTTCTCCTTTGAGCTGCTTGTCCGTTTCTTTGCTTGTCCCAGCAAACCCACCTTCTCCAAGAACATTATGAACATAATTGACATTGTGGCTATTATTCCTTATTTCATCACCTTGGGCACTGAGCTGGCCGAGAGGCAGGGCAATGGTCAACAAGCGATGTCTCTGGCCATTCTCAGGGTCATCCGGTTAGTCAGAGTCTTCCGTATATTCAAGCTCTCTCGGCACTCCAAGGGGTTGCAGATCTTGGGGCAGACCCTCAAGGCCAGCATGAGGGAGCTGGGCTTGCTCATTTTCTTCCTCTTCATTGGAGTTATCCTCTTTTCCAGTGCTGTCTACTTTGCAGAAGCTGATGATCCCACGTCCAGCTTCAGCAGTATCCCTGATGCCTTTTGGTGGGCTGTAGTGACCATGACTACAGTGGGTTATGGTGACATGCACCCAGTCACTATTGGGGGCAAAATAGTAGGGTCTCTCTGTGCCATAGCTGGGGTGCTGACCATTGCCTTGCCTGTGCCCGTGATAGTCTCCAACTTTAACTACTTTTATCACCGAGAAACGGAAGGTGAAGAACAAGCCCAGTATATGCATGTAGGAAGCTGCCAGCATCTCTCCTCCACTGAGGAGCTGAGGAAAGCTCGGAGCAATTCCACTCTCAGCAAGTCAGAGTACATGGTGATAGAAGAGGGAGGCATCAGCAACAGTGCATTCAAACAGGCTGCCTTCAAAACAGGCAACTGTACAGCCACAAACAATCCAAACTGTGTGAATATTAAAAAGATCTTTACGGATGTTTAAAAGACACCTTTCAAGGATATATAAAAATATTACAGAAGGTCTCCGTAATCAGTATTGTGAGGAACATGCACCATCGTCATTCTTTGTGCTCTTGTTTAATACATGTACTTTTCTGATCCTTCTTTCTGAAGATGGGCATTTTTAGAAGGTAAAAAACCAAACAACTAAGCAGATGTTAAGAAAGCAGATAGATAAGAGGATACAAAGAAGTCTGGGCTGTTTCTTCTAAAAACAGGTTTTTGTTCTGTGCTGTTTGTTGCAGGGCTTTGGGGTTTTGCTGGGAAATTTAGCAAAGAGCAGCTCTTTTGTTGATTTTCCTTTCTTTGAATGTGTGCACTTGTTGGAATGAAAGTTATGAAGTGAAAGAAACGCGGATGCAAGTGTGTTGCAGTGAGTAGAAAATATAGGCACTGAAATTTCAGAAAGCATCTCTGCCATCACGCTGCAAAATGATGCGCACATCATCTAATGTGTGTCATACGAGGGTACAGTTTTGCTTTTGTTAATGCCAGGTTAAAGCCTGTGTGCAGTCTGAATCTGCCCTAGGCATATGTAAAATAGTTTTTGATATAGCGAGGGGAAAGTCTTCACTGTAAGTCTGGATTTCTTTGATCCACAGAACAACAGAATTGCTTCCTTGAATTCAAAATTCTACCTGCACAGTATAGTGGAAAATACTTCTTCCTACATCACAAGGTTGAACAATTGTCTAACTGGATCATATCCTGAGTGTTTGGCTTTCTGCATATCATGAAGTTTTAGGCTTCTGGTAAGTCACTGATGGGCTTTTCACAGTGACTGTAGCCTCAGTTGAAACCCACCCAAACCTTAGAAACAAAGGGGGCATTTCCATCTATTGCCAATGCATTTAAGATAAGCGGTTGCATCTATCACAAGAAGATTAAAGTGGCAAACACGCCTGGCAGCGGAAGTTACTAATTTGGACCTGAGTGATGCAGTTTCCATAGCAACTTTGGTTTCCTGGGAAACTCCCAAAGGTTGTCATGGCATCCATTCCCTCCCTCCCCCAGTCCTTTGCTGTTTCCATAGTAACCCTTCCAGATGGTTCGAACTTCTGTGGTTCCGCAGAAAAGCCGCTGCTCTGATCACACACACACACACCATTAATCCCAGAGAGATTTAGGTGTGGAAACTAGGCATTATTCTATATGCACCATTTTTAGATGTGCAGAATTCTAAAAGTTCTGGAACCTATAGAAGAAAGGAAAAAAGGATGATATGGAATAGTTTTTGTTGTTCTGCACAGCCTAAAAGAATCATAACATCTGCTCCATATAAAAGCAAGCTTCAAACCCTCCCTTACAATTTGGTGCCTGATAATTGAAAATGGAAATTAAGTCTATATATGCTACCTACAAAGCTGCATAGAAGATTTATAAAGATGACACCATCTCTGCTTCTTTGGATGAAATGATACATTAAATCATGGCGCATGACCTAGTTTTATGCAAAACACCCCTCCTGACACAAATGGCAGCTCCACTTTCAAAGCACGTATGGCACTGAAGAACAAGACCAAAAGCATTTATTACAGAAGGATGAAAATCTGGGGAAATAGATGCAGATGAACCCCAAAGTGTTGGGCTGAGAAATATTCAAATCCTCTGGGGAATGTTTACTCGTATACACACAACTGGGGCTGTGGAATATCAGACAGACACAGGTGAGCTGTTTGCTGCTGCAAGAAGTGTTATTCTTGCTTATGGTGTATAAAATATACCATCTTTGAATAATCAGACATTTCTAACCCCTTAGTTTTAAGATAAAGTCTCATTTTACTTCCTATTATTTTATTTTTAAAATCTTAAATTCTGAAAGAGTTTTGTTTCCTGCATTTTTAGAATTGCAGTAAAGCTACCTGCTCCAAAGCATTTCTATTGATTTCAATCCAAGTGACTTCCAGAGTAAATATCAGGATATATCTATATAGCTATTGAAATTCAGTATGTGTTGCAATATTAGCCACTAGTGCATTGCTTTTTGTAACTTGATTCCACTTCTCAAAATGAATCTATAGAGCTGCAAGTTAGTTAATCATGCCAGCTGTGAGGTCCTGATTCAGTGACTTTCAAGCCACCTTAAACCTTGGTAAAGCAAAATGTGTGGTAGATAATGCCTACAGACACCAGACATTCAGCCAATTAAATTTTTTAAAAATTGTTTTCAGCAAATATAGTAGCAATTGAATGGGGATACTTCTATTTGTGGTATGTGTGTACATTTCATGAGATTCAGAGCTCTACTAGCATACAATTTTATGCTTTTTGTATGGAGCTATGATCTGTGTGTGGCGATCTTACTTGATCCCATTCAACATTCCCGTCTACTATTATTTTCAGTCACTAAATTCAGCACACTATAATAAATTTATTGGCCAAGCCCACAGTTATTTGTGGCACTATATGGAGCTGCAATTGAGCCTTGTAATTTCCACCAGCTGAGAACTGGGCTAATTAGCGTCGGGTGTAGAGCTGTGCCAGCGAAATCGGTCATAATAGTGTTGTCTGTGTGAATTTCAGTTTGCAAGTTTGTCTGGAGAGAAAGGATAAGAGGGAAGGGGGAGCACTATAGGAATATTGCTTTCTTCTGTTGCTTATTGGTTGAAATGGTTAAATCCTAATTTTGATGTGTGTGGAATATTATCACAAAGCAAGAACTCTTTGGCCAGGATCCAGAGAGTCACTTTGGGTGCATCCTAGGGCTTAGGCATGCCTAATGGGACTGTGAGATTTTCTCTGAGCAGCAGTCTCTCTCTCTCTCCCCGCCCCATATCGTTCCCTCTATTTCAGATGTTTAGGTGTGAGTGCCGTTGCTTTATGTAGCCAAAATGGCACCATCCATGAAAACGCAGGAGCTATTATGGCACTTAGGGGAACCCAAAGGTTTACAAAGTACAGTGGGTGGTATCCAGTCAAATCATTCCATTAGTGCAATGATTTGTGCTTGTGCAACAGAGCTTCCCACCCCTCCCAGATCTCTGGGGCAGGGTTGAGGGAACCTCTAGAACACATCTGGGGATGGAGATGAGGGAATGTTTTGTTGCAGGAGCAGAAATCCTATGTTGGATACAACCCAAATTTTGTTTTTGAGAAAAAGCTGCAAAGGTGGTGGTGATGGTGGGGAGAATATCCAAAACCTTCCAAGGACTAAAAGTGTGCAGTGTCCATAGATTGTTGACTGTCAGTAGGCATAGGCAAACTCAGCCCTTCAGATGTTTTGGGACGACAACTCCCATTATCCCTAGCTAACAGGATCAGTGGTCAGGGATGATGGGAATTGTGGTCCCAAATCATGTGGAGAACCGAGTTTGCCTGTGCCTGGTCAGTAGGGATGAGGTGAGGGAGAAATGGAAAATCATGGAGGAAGGTAGGGCTGGAACAGCGAACAGGAGCTCTCCATGGTGCAACATTTCGTTGCAAGTCCCATGCGGCCCAAACTACTTTGGAAATTTCTCCTTGGTTCCAAAAGAGGCCACTCAGCATGGGGAGATATGATTGGGAGAACTAATTGCATTGTTCTTTGGATCTAGGCCATTAAGATGAATAGGAACTCCCAGCTCTAGGAATAAGTGATGTGCATTATTCTCATTTTATGTTCAGGATTTTTACTTCACCCACAAGGTGAGAATGAGGACTTTGAGAAGATGACATTGCTTCAGTTTTTTTTACTTGTACCCAGAACATATGAATCCATGTATTCCAAAGGAAAGATCTATTACACAGAAGCCATACATATTGTAAGCATAGAGAAGGCTCTTACTTCAAAAGGAGATCCTTTGCATGTTTGTGTTGTTTTTTTTTAAACTGTTCGTGATTATCAGGGTGAGAAATTCCAAGCTATTGTTTCTGGTGGACATCAAAAAGTCAGCCCAATGGTGACAGAGTATCACTGTCAATGATGGCCCTATTCCCAAATGAAAGGAGGGATCTTTTTAAAATAGTGCCACCTAAGTGGCTGTTTCTTCCTCTTTAGTAGCATACCTGCAAAGTACTGTATTACAAAGACCAATATTTTCAAGCCAGTTGGTCTGTTATTTTCCTGTTTGTTTAATGTTGATTTTACTATTAAATATATACCCTGCATTCTCAGCACAGAGGGTATCACAGTAGTGGCAAAGGCAAAAAGATACTGAAACTGGTGCCCCATTTTTATAGCCATAACCTCCTTTCCTAGGTTCCTGTTTCCCTGGGAAGAGGGCCAGGGGGCAATTTTGATTAGGAAAAGAGTATGGGGGAAATAGTTTAATATTCCATCCTTCCCTATGTTCCTGCAAAGAAATTTGCAGCTCCCCACTCTACATGGCTGCATTTCAGTAAGAACAAAAATCAGATCGAATCATGGTCCTCCCACATAATGCACAGTTTGGCCTTTTGCCCCAGCCACTGAACACAGATCTCATGTATCAAAACTATAGCATGGATCTCCATCACTGTCTAGCAAACTAGGGACCAACAGGTGGGGACATATCACTGTGTCTTAATAGTTTTTGTTGTAAGTCAATCCAGGGGTTCCTTTGGGGGCCAAAAAGCAGTAAATAAATGATCTAATGAATGAAATGAATGGCACGAAATGAGCACTGTTCACAAACAACGCACACCCCAAAGTCAAGGATAACAAAGAAGATATGAAGGACTGATGAGCAACACTTGTCTTCTCAGAATTCCTCTGCCTTGGGACTCCAGATGCAAACTTCAACTCTAAGCCTGCAACCAGAGCTGCAAGGAAAAAGCACCCCACAAGAGGTAGGCAAGGTCAGGTGGTTGTTGGGGGTCACCAGGGAGGGGGGCATTATGTCTCATCATATGATGCCTACACTTCTTCTCCAACCCTCCCAATAAAAGTGATGGCCACCCATGGCCTCAAGAGTGTCTCCCATCAATCCCTGGGAAACTTTTAACTTTACAAGCTTCCCTTCACAGCAGACAGCTGTGGGACACAGGATAAATATACACAGTGTAGAAAGGGGACTTCTGTTTATTCCAGATGTTGGTGAGCTTCCACAAAGCACCAATGAGTGCAGTGAATAACAGCCACCTTTGCTACTGAACGCTAGGCACTTATCTCTGTCTATTGCTACAGCTGGCAAACCACTCATGATGTATTTCCTCCACTCCAGTACAGCCAGAGCATACGGAACAAAAGAAGCTGCAAACTGCAGACAAATCTTCCAGTCCCTACAATGGACAGGTGAGTGTTCTTGCAATGACTGCATTGTCTTCCCCTCCAGGAGAAGCTTCCAAACATAGAGTGGGAGAGTGGCCTGCCAGTGGGAGAGTGGGAAGCTGAGGTGAGGCATGCAGGGTGAAATAGCACCTAGTGATAGCATCCTTTGTTGCTTCTGCTCACTCACCTACCCATAATGTCACTTAGTCACTGGATGTATCAGTTGCTGCTGATCCCCGTTATTCATTACCATCCCATACTTGTCTCCCTGTAGGCAACAAGGCAGCCATTCCATATTCTGAGAGGCAAGGATGATTCCCATCCCTGGTATCATGCAGACCACAAACGGCACCTGCAGCAAGCAGCAATAACCAGTTGAAGGCAGATATGCCTTTGTTGGGCTGCTGTCTTGGTGCCTACAGCTTTTCCATCAGGTGTGATAGCCCATAATGTAAACAGGGGTAGCCAGCATGAATAGTGATAAGGAAACCTGCATCTATTACTCTTCTTTCTCTTGCAGTTTTCAAGCATACAGAAATCCCGCAAGAATGCAAAGACAACAGCCTTGATTCTTCTGTGTTGCTGTCAGAACTTATACCTGCCACTGATATGGTTTAATAAAAGCTGGGATGTTGTGAAGCTGTGTTTCAGCTTTGTCTGTTTTCTCATGACGGTTGGCAGGTAGGAAACTATCACCCTCCAATTTTTGCTCTGCTCAGTTGTCTCCCAAGAGAGGCACACAAACTAGGCAAGGGAACAGTGAGTTCCTTGCTACAACAATACAGTAGGACTGTGGATCAGCATCTTGCCTATAGCTTTGAAATAGAAGTACTAGTAATGACGAATGGGTTGCCTCCTCTACCTGACTTTCTCTGTGATGAAAAACCTACCAACTGGGCTGCACGGAGAGAGGGAATGCAGGGTTGGCTGTGGGTCAAACTGATCACAAGGTCACATGGAACACTAACCGACACATGCAGCAGTTGTCAAAATGAGTATATTTCTGAATGGGATGAAGTAGGCCTGGCAAAATGAGAAGTGTTCTGGAGTATGAATGAAACTGAGAGAGAAATGATTGGTCTGTGCAAATGACATTAACTGGATATCTCATTGCTCTGTCTTGGTTTGTCTGTGGTTCTTCCCAACCATTTCTCCTGGGATTCTGTAGCTAGTAGTGACTCTGAAGGCTTTGGCATGCTGCATCTGTGCTTTTCCATTGGGTTATGGATGCACATAGTGCTCCTTTGGTCCACATGACTAGGAGCCTTCGTGTGCATTGGGGTGCTTGAGAGGAGTAAGTGGCATGTCATAGGAGACTACAAAGGGCCCTTCATAAGTTATTCTGTGCACACCTTTGGCTTGGTGGTCAAAGTGTAGCTTTGGGTTCTGGTCTTGTTGTTTCCCCCTGTCTGCTGGCTAGACACATAAAATGTAGGCTGTGCCTGGTAAAGATCATATTCACATCTCTCTGGATTTTGGTTTGAGATCTCATTTTGTTTCCCCCTCTGTTTTGCTCCTTCCCAATGACCTGCTAAGCAGCTCACAATACTTTCTGCCATGGGTCTACTGTTGTAGCATTCATTTTCCTATGTCCATGTGCCTCTCCCCACTTTCCCCTGAAAAATGCTGTCTCTCCTCACATTCACAGCAATGCAAACACACTTTGTCTTGAATGGAGGCATTGATCCTCTCCATTGAGACTGAAACCTTCCTCCTGAGATCTCCTCTGGCTTCTTCATGCAGGTCTCCTATGCAGAGTGCCATGACAGCTTACGCAGGAGGAGTCACTGTGGTCTGCTTTTTATGTCTGATATTGAGCAGTGCAAAAGCTGTGTGCATACTGGCTTAGGTGACATAATGAGGTCATTTGCTCATTTAGTCATTTATTGTAGATACATGCTGCCCTTCAGTTTACGAAACCTGGCCTAATTTCAGGAGGCACTTAAAGGACTCTGAAGATGATAATGACAGCTAGGCTTCTCTCTCTTTGTTCCCTCCAAATGTTGTACCTCCACAACCCTTGTGACCCCTGACCATTAGGCATGCTGGCTGGGACTGATGGAAGTTGTTAGGTATCAAGGATATGTGGAAGGTACCATGTTGGGGAAGGCTACACTGTTGTCCTTGCTGATGCTTTCTATCTATGCAAGGAACTATGCAACTTTCCATTAGCTCAGATTAAGGGTTCTGACAGAACTTTCAAAAGATGCTCATGTGTTATAGTCCCCAGATGGATGGAGTCTCTAGATTTGGTGTATGTGTCTGATGGAGTGCATATATGGTGCTACCAAGAGGCAATTGATATTGGAAACTGGTGAAGAAAAGGAATGGGTGGTGGTTCTTAGGGTGTGTTTGGTCCAGCCTGTTTAGAATTTTTTTATAGAAAACTTGCAATTTGAGTAGTACCTGAAAAACAATAGAAAGCCATTGTAGGTGCTGAGACATTGACACAACCCAATGTTGCATTTTAGTATATCCTGCTCTAGCTGAATTTTTCATAATCATAAGGGGCAGCCCATTATAGATAATGTTACAGAGCCTTTGTTTGAGGTTACAGAAGCATGGCTAATTGTTGATGAGTGCCAAGTCAACATCTCATAGAAAGGTTCACAACCTTCTTGCCAGGTGAAATTGCTGGAAAGCTTGATGCATTTGATTGATGCAATGCTGTCTTAACAACCTTGCAAACAAATCAGAATGATTGATCAGTAAATAGATGATGCCATTTAAACTTTGTGCAAACAAATCAGGATGAATGTTTAGGGTCATCTGGAAGCAACCCAAGTCTTCACATGATGGTGCCAAGTGGCTTTACATATGTGTATGAGCAGGAAGGGTCAAGATCAATCTTGTGTCGCCAGAGGGAAGTGATAAGGGAAATCCCCATAATCACCTGCTGGGACCTTGTTGAGAAGAACAAGTAGAACCAGTCAAGGATGGTCTCACTATATCAGGTGTGGGATGTCTGTGTCCCTCCACATATTGTTAGACTACCACAACCATCATTCCTGATATTGGCTATGCTGGCTGGTGCTGATGGGAGTTGGAGTCCAACAACATCAGGAGGGCCACAGATTCCCCACCCCTGCACCAGATATTGTAGTTGTCCAGTATCCTGTGTTGAATAATATGAATATATCAGGAAAATATCACAGGATGAATAGAGTTCTACTGTTACCTGTATCAAACAATAGATAAAGATTGCTTGCTAAGCAAGGCTGCAAATGCCCTAGTCCAAGCTAAACAATCGAGAAATCTGATAGTACAGTGGTACCTCAGGTTAAGTACTTAATTCATTCTGGAGGTTTGTACTTAACCTGAAACTGTTCTTAACCTGAAGCACCACTTTAGCTAAAGGGGTCTCCCGCTGCCGCCGCTCTGCCGGAGCACGATTTCTGTTCTCAACCTGAAGCAAAGTTCTTAACCTAAAGCACTGTTTCTGGGTTAGCGGAGTCTGTAACCTGAAGCGTATGTAACCTGAAGTGTATGTAACCCGAGGTACCACTGTATCCAGAAAAAGATGAAGTTGAAAACTAATTGTTCACTTGACATTATTCTACAAAAGGGGAAGGTTAAAAATGAGGCAGTAACTGGCTGGGGAAATTTGCATTTCGGTTTCGTTTATTGAGTAGGAGCCAGACAACTACAGGCCACCTGGCGTCCTTCCCTCCCTGAAAGATGTATTAATATCCCCAGGCAGTTTCTACTAGGCAGGATGGGCATAGACCCAGGTCACAGGTGGTAACCTACATACCGTACTTTTAGATTCCCTGCACATCTCTGGGTGAAGCCAACTGATACCAATCAAAATCCAATGGACTAGGGTGAGCTTTGGATACATAATATGTAAATTCCATTCAGAATTACCTACCCTGAATATGCCTACCTATACCATTAAGGCTATCAAGTTGGTCACTCCCCACCTTTGCCAGTGTTCAGACTCTGTAGTTAAATTTACATATATTCATAGTAAAGGCTTCATAGATTGGGAGCCAATGCACTCAGACGTGGCTAGGTTATTACATATGAAAAGAGATAACGAAGTGTAGCATAACTCGTTTCTCTCTGTCTCTAGTTGTAAGATTTCTGCTAATGACTCCTTTGGGGATCAGTATGAGGCCCTCTTTAGACATCTTCACATTCTTTCTCTTGCTCTTTTGACCTTTGGTATTTTTCTCTCTGCAGATATTTAATAAAAAATGGTAGATCTGCAAGGTCTGTATGACTAGATAATCAAATAAATTGTGACCTCCTTGTTTTCATTGAGATCATATGAGGACAATGTCAGTGCAGATTCATCCCTTGAGTCATCTTGCTCACCTTTCGCCATACATCCTGCTGGCAGCTTCACACATCTCCAGCTTGTTGCTAGTGCTGTTAAATTGAAAGTGCAAAAAAGAGGTTAAAACAGGTACCTTAAGCATGGCTCCTGTTTGGCAGGCTGCACACGGTGGTGAAAATACGTTTAGATTTCAGAATTGGATGAGAACTGAATGCAAATCAGTCCCTCTTCCAAAGCGTTGTGCTGCCAGCAACCCTAAAACATTTCCATTTGGTGCTCCACCTTTTCTTTCATGGTGCAATGAAGTGGCGGTCTTGAGAGATGAATATGCATCCTGATTTTGCCTCAGGCAAAAGTTAAAACATTTCCATTTCAAGTATAAACCCCCAGCTGGCTAATACTGTTGCTTTTCTCTGTCTGTAATCCTGTGCACATGTATTTGGGAGTTGGCCCCTGCGACTTCAGTGGGTCTTACTTCTGAGTAAATGTGCACAGACTTGGTCTGCACAAAGTGTTATACTGATAGCAAAAGGGGAAACTGTGCAATGGATTGTGGCTCTTTAAAAAACCACCCCTTATTTCTTATGTGACTATTTGGTTAGACTTCTGTGAGCTTAATGCTGCTTTGCCACTAATTTTACCAGTCCTACTGTGATGGATATTTATGCACAGTCCTTGGATTTTGGGTTCCAGTAAGCCCTGTAGTAACACACTGCCAAACATTCATGCATGAAAATACCCCTCTAGTCTTTGTCATTTCATCTTTGTTTTATGAATCGAGATACATTCTCAAGTAAATGTAAGTTGTCTTGTAACAGACTGAACTGTGGAAAGCTTTTGTGTTCAGCTTGCCAGTCGATATAACTATGCTTCTCACCCATAAGAGCAAAATGCATAAAGTCCTACAAGATCTGCCCCCTGCTTTGCTGACCTGTTTCTACCTGCCCTGGGTGGGATCCTGACTGAACCCTGCTGTAAAAGGAGGTCAAGAGATAGAGATAGGAGATCTGGATCCTTGTGGGACACTGAAGGGGCCAGAGACTAACTTAACCATGAGTCCCACAGGGCTCCAGATCTCCTATCTCTTGACCTCCTTTTTGAATTTGTATTTATTAAGGACCACATTGCTTACAGGGCAGTGGAGGATGCAGCAAAACACAATGTTACAACCAGTGTGAACTGACTTAGAGACCTAAATTTGCACTATACATTTGTTTATGCGAATTTCATACAGATACATACATTTACATGTCCTGACTCTTAACTATCTAGCAAAACTCATGTCTAAACTATCTTGAAATTAAAACACACTCAGTATTGACATATCTCTCTGAGGGTTCCTCCATATTACCTATTTATTGAGCATTCATCCTGATTTACTTTCACAAAGCTTGTGTGAAGGTTAGATTATCTGGTCATTCTGTTTGTTTGCATGGTAGTTATATGACAATGAGCATTCATCCTGATTTGTTTAAGGGGTGTTTATATGTCTTCCCGTTGACCATTCATTCCACATTTTTCAGTGTATTTCCAATCCTAACTCTGAAAAGTTTGTTTCTTTGTTAAAGTGGATTTTCTGTGCTAGGTGCATCTGTAAACTTGTGATTACTTGTGAGTGCATTCAGTAACATGTCGGTCCCATGTAGCTAGGGAGGACCATTTCCAGACTATCAATGTTTTTGGGTGGGATTCAGTCATATCCCAGCCTGCACTATTAAAGTAGATTTGGAGCTCTTGTGAAACAAACCTGCTTCCACAAAATATAGGATTTTTTTTTGCAGTAAGGAAAGTGATGGGAAAATGCACAGAAAGTGTAGAACAATGCTTGCTTGATGGAGCTTCATGTAATATCCCCACAAACAAATCAGAACAAATGCTCATTAGACAAGTTGTTTGGAAGTGACCTGATGCAATAATAGTGCATTAGTGGTGCATTTATACTGTAGTGTCTGGACATCATTCCACTTTAATAGTTGTTCTGTGATACTTCCCCAATGCTGTTGCATTATTGCTGTCTGGAGGGGCACTCTTGCAAGAAAAGTGGAACACCCGTCTATTTGTGGTATAAACAGTTACAGGATTTCAACAGGAAGTTATGAGACATGCACTGATTGGAAATGAAGCAATATGTCACACCCCAAAACTTCTGCAGGTGTCAATTGTATTGAAAGTGAAATCACACATAACTGCCCAAAAGTTATGTGGCTAGCCCAGGTTCCCTTAATGATCTTTATTTATGCTGTGTGGATTTGGACTTGGGCTATCCTGCTTCAGGGTGGGATAGGAAAAGTGTGTACCCTAAAATGTGTTGCTGTAAGTATCTTTTTCACCTTCTATTATATATTTATCGGGAAGCTGATGCTTGTGGTGGTTTCTTATTGTGAGGTCATTGCACATCACACTGACTTGCTTTACTGACATGACTAATCTCTGTAATAGAAAATGTATTTTCTGAAGATGCTATCAGGAAACAGTAGATTGGGGTGGAGAACCTGTGACTCTCCAGTTGTTGGATTACAGCTCCTTTCATTCATTGGCTATGCTGGCTGGGGCTGATGAGAGAGTTGGAGTCCAACATTTGTAGAGCCATAGTAGAGGATCAGGTACAGAGAACTGCATTGATTCCCCTCCCCCAAATGATCGCACATGGCTGATTTTGCAGTTAAATTGCGTTTCTCAAGATATAATAAGCATAATGCTGTGCTTTCTCATCATTATGCTGAGCCAATGTATAGTTGACATTGCAAAATCAGAAAGTACTTCCTACTTTCTGTTCAATTTCTGATTATCATGCTAATGATCTATTGAAGTGCAGAACTGAAGATTTTGGATTTTTATTTCTATTATTAGTGCTGCTTTCTGAACATGTCCCTGAAGGTAAGAACAGATGCAATGAAGGCAGTGAAGTAGGATCTCTTCGCTGTCTCCACAGTCATGTGGTAGGCCTGATTATGAGTCTGAACATGTGCTTGGTTGGCTCCGGAGTGAGATTAACGCCACTCACGCTCCAGCCTTCACCTGGTCTATCTCTATACATTGACCACAGCTACTCAGAAACTTCACCAGGAAGTGGCCTGACCATAACAATGGGATGATATCCATGTGATCTATTTCCAGACCGCCCTGCTCTCCACATGGCTCAAATACAAAATCAAGGGTATATCCTGCTCCGTGTGTTGCACTGATGTTCATCTGAGACAGGCCCATAGTTACCATGGAGGCCATGAACACCAAAACTGGACTTGAGGTTTCCTCAGCTTGGATGTTGAAGTCACCCAAAATCACCATTCTAGGTTCCACGCTCAAGACAAGTTCATTCTTGGTTCCACACTGCACCCAAGACAAGTTCAGTCAGGGAGGCTGCTGAGCAGCAGGATGGGTGGTACACCAACAGTATCCCAAACCTGCAGATCCTTCCGTCCCCCTCCCCTCAGGGGAAGTGAACTCCTGTGTACAGCAACACCTCCCTGCTGCTCCCAGTCTGGGCTGTTGTCAAACTGAGTACCTGGGTAGGTAGAGCTGCATCAGTTCTGACCCACCTCCCTCACAGTGGTCTCAGTGATATACCCCAGGGTGGCCCATTCATCCATGAATCAGCATGGTTTTATTAAAGACCAACTTGGCATTCAACACCAAAACTACCAGAATGTTGGGGACAGTGGCAGTGAGTTCTGTTACAGGTTGCTCTGTACTGTATTCCTGCTGTTACTTTGGATAGGATTTCTTGCCTGATCTGAGATTTGGTTTGTTGCTAGCCTGGTTGGATCTCATAATCTTTTTTGAGGAAGGATTTTGTTAAAGAGACTTCGTTGAATAAGCAAGTTTCACAATCTTAAAGTAGTGGTGGAATAGGTTCTCTTTCAGTCTGATTGATGAAATTAATAGGAATCGCAAAGCCAGCTTCTCCATCCAGCTTTCCTTTCCAAAAAACTAATGTAAGGTTCTGAGGAAGTTAAAAAATGGAGAGTCAAAAATAGTAGTGTTCCATTCCTGGGCTGAAAGCTCAAATTTGAATTTGCTCTACATGAATTAATAAAACCTGTTGATTTCACTGTTAATAGCAAATACTTGATTCAGATAACTGGAGAGCCAGAAGGTGCTTTCAGCTCTTTTTTATTTTTTAAAAATAATAATACATGGTTGACTGTTTTGGAATTGTGGACAGATGGGTAATTGATCTTTATTAGCCCTCTGCTGTCATCTCTAAATAAAAATGGAAACATCTGGCTTTACAATTAACCCCTCTAAAATATGCTTATGAATATGTAATGACACCATTTTTACATGCTACTTAGCTCAGAACCATAATCTCCCAGTGTATAGTATGATAATAGCTTTTGGGGGAGAACGTTTAGATATTTGAAGGGAAGCAGACTTCAGCTGTGGCACTTGTGGAACATGCTGTCATGTTGACTTTACAGCTTAGAACCTATGTACTCCTTCCTTCTTAAAATAAAATTGAAGAGCCTTGAGAGTTTATTAAGGCCAGCTGTATTTCACTTGGACAGGTCCTTGGCTCCTACAGACATCTGTAGTTCCAGGAACACTGGTGTGTAGTAGCGGAGAAATGGACAGCCACACATTTGAACGTTCCCCTGCTTTGCTGTGTCCTTTCCCCTCTTCTACTTAGATTCTACTTACAGCTCTTCCCTTGAGAGCTTCTCTACACCACATTTCAAAAAGAATCTCTCTGTGTTGTATCCAACTATTTATTTAAAGCATTTATAAACCACTTAATATTTTAAAATGACAGCTGGGTACGCACTGCTGTTTACTCTTCATTCCGTTTGCTCCCAGTGCTGGTTTGGGAAACAGTCTACGCATAACCTCAGCCACAATCCATATTTATCCTGTATCTGTCCTGTTGTCTCTTGTGAAATACTGTGTTTAGCTGTGCTTCCCTCCAAACCAGCTTCAATCCAAATTGTGGAAAAGAACAACCTAGCTGCGTTCTTAGCTGGTAATGTGTGCACAGCCTAAGTCACTGCATGAGTGGAAAAAACTTTCTCTTGTGCAATGGAACCTCCCCTCCCCTCCCTTTTCAGGCACTTTGCACCCCCACATCTGCTCTAGAGATTCTCCTTACCCTCCAGAGCAAGATCTTAGGGTGGAGCAGTGTGGTTTTGTGTGTGCAGGATGTGTGTGTGTTGGTGTTGGAGAGGGAGGGGAAATTCTGCTGTGCAAGTGGAAGTAATTCACTTTACGCAATGATTTGGTTGGCTACAAGTCTCTGCTCCCCCCCTCACTCTGATCAGTTCCACTTTCTGTCATCTTCTCTGTGCACCTGAAGTCTAACTTTGGAGTTCTCATCATATGTTAAAATCCCAGAATATCAGACTAGGGTTGAAGGAGACATCATCACATCTTCCTGACTTGTCTATCTTGTACTTACATGTGCATTTCCTCACCTCCTAGAACTGTCAGTCTGGCACTTCTTTAAAAAACTAAAAAAAAAGTTAAGGGTTTTTTGTTTTAAATAGCCTACATTGATAGATGAAGAGGAGCTGGCAAGTGCAGTGTTCTAGCGAAGAAAATAGTATTTAGTTTTTAGACATATGTGCCATAGAAGGCTGCTTTGTATCCAGTCAGACCAGTGTTCCATCTAGTTCAGTATTGTCTACATGTGCACATGGTGTTAGTCATACTTTTTTTAAAAAAAATGTAAATAATAATAATAATAATAATAATAATAATAATAATTTTATTATTCATATCCTGCCCATCTGGCTGGGTTTCCCTAGCCACTCTGGGTGGCTTCCAGCAATATATATATATATATATATATATATATATATATATATATACACACAAAATGTCAGACATTAAAAACTGAACAGGGCTGCCTTCAGATGCTTTCTAAAACTTGTGTAATTCTTTATCTCACTGACATCTGATGGGAGGGCGTTCCACAGGGAAGGGCACCACTGCCAAGAAGACCCTCTGCCTGGTTCCCTGTAACCTTACTTCTCGCAGTGACAGAACCGCCAGAAGGCCCTCGGAAGTGGACCTCAGTGTCCATACTGAATAATAGGGGTGGAGATGCTCCTTCGGGTATACTGGGCCGAGGTCATTTAGGGCTTTAAAGGTCAGAACCAACACTTTGAATTGTGCTCAGAAATGTACAGTGGTACCTTGGTTCTCAAACTTAATCCGTTCCGGAAGTCTGTTCCAAAACCAAAGCGTTCCAAAACCAAGGCACACTTTCCCATAGAAAGTAATGCAAAATAGATTAATTCGTTCCAGAGTTTTAAAAACAACTGCTAAAACAGCAATTTAACATGAATTTTACTATCTAACGAGAAAGCAATGAACAATTATACTGCAGTCACACAATAAATCAATCAGTAGCTGAACTTGGTTCCACACAGTCACAAAAACAAAACAAAACAAAAAGAGCCACAAAAACAAAAATGCAAAATAAATAGCAAAAACAGACAGACCTCAGCGTAACACTCAAAATGGAAGTATGGCACTCAAAACGGAAATGTGGCACTCAAAACGGAGCACGTTTGGCTTCCAAAAAAGTTCACAAACTGGAACACTTCCTTCCGGGTTTGCAGTTTTTGGGTTTCAAGTTGTTTGAGTACCAAGGCGTTTGAGAACCAAGGTACCACTGTACTGGGAAACAGTGAAGATCCTTTAGGACCAGTGTTATATGGTCTTGGTGGCCACTCCCAGTCATCAGTCTAGCTGCCACATTTTGTATTAGTTGTAGTTTCTGAGTCACCTTCAAAGATAGCCCCACGTAAAGCTCACTGCAGTAATCCAAGTGGGAGACAACCAGAGCATGTACCACTCTGGCGAGATGGTCTGTGGGCAGGTAGGGTCTCAGCCGGTGTAGCAGATGTGCTTAAAGTACTTAATCTGACCATGTTTATTTTGGAGAAAAAGCAGCTGCAGGGCCCCAGTCTGAAACATGCTCCTGATTCAGATCAGAAACATATTCTGGATCAGGGCCTGTTGTTGTTTATATTTGTTTATATTTATTGCATTCACTTCTATTTCACCTTTCCTCCAAGTAGCTCAAGGTGGTGTACATGGTTCTGTTCCTCCCCATTTTATCCTAACAACAAACTTGTGAGGTAGGTTAGGCAGAGAGATTGTGACTGGCCCAAGGTTACCTTGGGTTGAGCAGATATTTGAACCCTAGTCTATATGATTGTAGCCCAACAATCTAACCAAGTGCATTAAAAGAAGAAGAGGAGGAAGAAGGAACAAGAATAATAATGTGTCATTTGGCTAGTGAGTGGTGCTGACAGCAAGCCCAAAGGGATTGGCTGCAGGAGGGAATTGCTAATTGGGAACTTCCTCCTGCAGCCAATCCCTGTTTTTAGCATGGATCTTCCTTTGCAGTTTGGCTTGAACTCAAGCTGGGCAGCTGCAAAGGAAGAAAGGAAAGAACTAGAAGTGCATTTAGAGTTCCCTGCCACTACAACTTGTACATTTTTTTTAAAAAAGATAGTGGCTGGTGTGATGGTGCAGAGTGGTGGAACTGCTCTCCCCAACATCGCTGCAGCTGGGGCAGGGCAGGGGTGGTGGTCAGGTTGGAACTTTGCGGATGTTCTGGAGGAGCTAATCTGGCATTCCTGCCAGTTTGTCCACACAGCCCCAGCCTTGTTGCCGTCCTGTCCCAGCCACATCCATATAAACTGTAGCGATGCCAGTGGTGGCAGGACTGTTCTGTGGCTCTGCCCCACCCAACTGCATAACTTGTTCAAAAAGAACAGTTGCAACAGAAAGAGGGGGGTGTAGTGTTATATGAAAAGGTAAAGGTAAAGGGACCCCTGACCATTAGGTCCAGTCATGACTGACTCTGGGGTTGTGGCGCTCATCTCGCTTTATTGGCCAAGGGAGCCGGTGTACAGCTTCCGGGTCATGTGGCCAGCATGACTAAGCTGCTTCTGGCGAACCAGAGCAGCACACGGAAACGCCGTTTACCTTCTTGCCAGAAGGTACCTATTTATCTACTTGCACTTTGACATTCTTTCAAACTGCTAGGTTGGCAGGAGCAGGGACCAAGCAATGGGAGCTCACCCCGTCGTGGGGATTCGAACCGCCAACCTTCTGATTGGCAAGTCCTAGGCTCTGTGGCTTAACCCACAGTGCCAACCACGTCCCTAGGTTATATGAAAGAAGAGTGTATTAGTACCTGAAATGAATATTTGATCCTAAGTGGCTAAATCAGCCTTTCTCAACCTGTGGGTCCCCAGATGTTGTTCAACTACAACTCCCATCACCCCTAGCTAGCAAGGCCAGAGCTCAGGGACGATGGGAGTTGTAGTCCAACAACATCTGGGGACCCACAGGTTGAGAACTGCTGTGCTAAATGAATTGTTTTAGCAGTTCTGAAAGTGTGAGATGGGCCTCCCTAGAGTAGGATGGATAGTAGCCAGGAGAGGACCAAGCTTCCTTCTTACAGTGACTGTCCGAATGCAGTGAATGGCAACCACCCAAGTGTTGAAGGTCGTTTGAAAGAAGAATCACTACTTGTGTGTTCACTAACCTAGGGATGGGGTGAAAATCTGATTCAGTTTGCATTTCAAGATGAACATCCCTAATCCACAGTTTCCGAAACAAGACGCAAATGAAACACAGCTATCCATTGCTTTGCACTTTCCTGAATTTTGCAGTGCAGTTTTCCAGACAGGTAATGTGCATGAAAATGCATACAGTGCAGTAAAATGTGCATAAAATGAATGTATCAGTGAAAATAACATACAAACGTGTATTAGGGAAAGTTGCTTTAGGAAAAAAAATGTGTATACAGTATTAAGAAAATTTGCATAGAAATGTGTCTGGTGAAATTCTCACTGTGAAGCTTATGAATTTTCATGAAGACTTTAAAAAATGGCAAACTGATGTGGAAATATGGAGGATTGAACTTAAGATTGGAGAAAATGAGAAACTGAAATTGACTGAGTCTCCCATCTCATACTAATCTAAGTTCAGCCAGTTTTTGTACTATTCTAGAGTCTTGGAAAACCCGTCTCACCTGAGACAACAGTGAGGCAAAAGTAAATAATATGTACTCCATAGGCAACCCTGCTCTGTCATATAATACATTGTTTTATCTTACGAGTGACTAGGCAGCACCATCCCTTACTGAATATGAAAGCTGAAGTATCCATACAGCAACAATCAGTTTCCATCAGCAGTTGGGTTCCCAAGGGTCCCTCCCATGGGAACTATAAAGCATGCTGCTTTCTCATGCAGCTCTGTTTTGCTCCTCTCCTCTCCATCCTCTTTCCTCCTGGCCTAAAGACAGAGTGAGCATCACCAAATGACCGGCCTATCTTCCTTCAAGCGTTGTCTTGGGTGTCGTCCAGAAAACCCCCTCACCCAGGTGGTTTCATATTACAGCACTAGAAACTTGGAGAAGCGTACTGCAAAACTCGCATGCCTCCTCTCTGCGTGGGAGACCCTGCTCTTCACTGTTAGGGGTGGGGAAAGTGTTAGAGCAACACAGTTGGGCATGACGCATATAGCAAAAGGTGTGGGAGGAGGAGGCATGGGAAACACAGTTGTCCATTTCAGGGCGTGTGTCCCCCTTCCATAGCTTACCTGTGTGGAGTGCTTTCTTGTAATGGAGTTGGGTGTTCATGTCTGGGGTCCCAAGATGAGGTTCCTGTTGGGGTTCTAAACAGACAAGTACTTTCAGTATGTTCAAGTTCGACTTTGTGCATTCTGTTTTGTGCGAAGTGCACCTGTTTCTCTGAAAAGAGCCGGAAAAGCCAGTCAGAGGGAAATTCTTTGTTCCAGCTCTGGGGCTGGTATACAACTGTGCTGTTAGTGCGGGGCATAGCTGTGGATTGTCCTGCCTACAACCGTACCCCATTTTGGCTGTTGCACTGGCATATTTTCACCAGTGGACAGCTCAGCCAGCTGCTAGCGTTCTGCTTGAAAATCTGGCGTGTTCTGACAGTGTACATTTCAAGGTGGCAGTGTAGCTCAAGTTCTGCTGGCATAGGAGGTCTTTGGACAAATTCCTCTCCTTTTCCCCCAAATAACAAACCAAAGGTACACTCAGAATTTGCCGGGTGTCATGTGGAGTGCTGAATTTAGCTATCCTGCTTCTTACTTTTATTTTTAGGGCATGAAATTGCAAATTTTCTGAAATGCAAACACTGTACAAGAAGGATTTGATTCTGCCTTTAAAAATGTGACACCATTCCGTGCTTGAATGTACACTGATTGCTTTCATTTATTCTGCTCAACAGATAACAGAAGATGTCTCAATAAGTGCAACAGAATGCCACCAACCTCTTAAATACTTACTAAAAAGAACCACAGACACCAGGAAGAAGTCACTAATTATACTATAGCATCGTGCACCGAACTGAAGGATGGTCTGCCCTCTTGTGTCTCAGTATTTTAACTTGTAGTTGTATAACAAGTTCTATCTCTCTGTGTTTTCTGACAAGTGCATTATGTAGAAATGAACATCTTTCATGTTGTAAGATAAAACCAAACGCAATATTAAAAGAAAGATCAAAGCTGGGGGAAAGGGGCACAATTATGTGGATGTTATTTCTGCCTTTATAAAATCTCATGCAAGCTTCAGTGACTAAGAACAAACTTCAAATGAGCTGCTAATAAACATTCCAAATGTGTTGATTGTAAAATATTCATCTGTTTTGTACAGTTTTATTTTGGGCTGTGATGAGAAATGAATCATCATTCTGTGTTTTTTTTAAATGAGTCCCCGTCCCCCCCGTTCAGTGTTATTTATAAAGTGGTACCTTTGTTACAAAAAGCTTTCCTACTTATTTTAGCCTTTGTGTACGAGGAGAAGTGATGCTGATTTAAACGAATCCTCAAAGGATTTTCTGAACTGTTAAGTTTAAATTTTGTGCCTTGTTTTGAAGCATTTATTTAAATAAGGATACTGAAAGGCATATGTGTTTGTTAGCAAAGAAATACATATCTCCTCTTAAATTCTAAGTGCAATTCTTTGCATGTTTACTCAGAGGTTAGTCCCATTGAATTCAGTGGGATTTCCAGTAAATGTGTATTGGACTGCAGCCTGTATTTCATTAATATTAATGTATAAAGGTATAATAAAAGAGATATGGACAGACTGCTTAGCAACCACAGGCTTATCACCAAGTTGGGAAGGATTAAGAGCATCTGGTTAAAGCATAGCACAAGTCTCTAGAGCCACTTTGAGGGTCATACAGAGTCTTACTGGTTGTGGTCATGATAGTGAGCTCCATGGGCAATTACCAAGTGTTGTCAATGAGCACATATCATTATGGTCAGCTGAGCTCTGCTCTAGTGCAAGCTCGCTTGAAAACAAGTAGGGCGTAGTGCCATTACAGCTGAGGGGAGCAATAGAGAATTGTTTATATAGGGTTCCAGTCTTTTACAGCTAGTAGGGCTGGGTGAAAATATCGATAGATCGTCTAAAAATGGTTTGAAGTCCATATCATGATATTGGTTTCATAATTTTGACCTGGCAATATATCATGAATCACGATGTGTGTGCATGCGCTATGCAAAAATCACAACGTGGGAAGAAGCTTGAAGCCAGCCAATGCCTCTACATAACTCCATCCTTATTTCAGACATTATATCAGTATATCGGTATATGGCTATGTTTAGCTGGTGATGTATTGATGTAGAAAACCAGATATCGCCCAGCCCTAACAGCTAGTTGCTAATGTATAGCCAGCAATGTTAAATTATGAACTGAAGCAACAGGGAGTGCAACAGGCATGCATTTCACACCCAAGCTGCTCTGAAGGGACCAAAATGGGTACCTTAGTATGCAGCAGTAGTGAAACAAAGTGTATTTCTTTGTTCCAGTGATAACCTTCTATCGGTGGACCTTTCCAGAAGATGTTTTGTTTGCACAAGGATAATCTTGTAGCTGTTGCCCCACCTAGTTCCAGTTTGGGTTTGTTCTTGCCCTTTTGTACTGGGAGGGTTAGAGTTGCCTTGCTGCAGGAAAGGATAGCCAAAATCTGCACATATTAAGAGAGATGAGCACAGTAGTGCTTGGCAGTGGGAGGGAAAGTCTCTCCAATGGGACGTCAGAGGTGGCACCTGGCAGGTGCTCACAACATTAACACACAACACCTAAGCCCATATGTTTTTATATTAACATTTTATTATGTTTTGACAGGAGAGTGACACAAATCACTGAAGCATCATTAGTAGCAAATGACAGGTTCAACATTGCTTAGGCAAACAGACCCCCCACCCAGTGCCCCCTGACCTGAAGATGACAAATTTGAGGAAAGAGAAAGAAGAAAGGAGGAACTTTGTCAAAAATTGTTGACAACCAGTGCCTAGTTAGAGAAAATGAAATGATTCCCAAAGGAGTGAACAGTCTCAGAATTAGCCCTCCTGCCACAACAAAATTGTTATTTAGTAGACAGATCTCAAAGATCCTCAACCCCATGCTCTCTCTTTGAAGATTATGACTTCTAAAACTGCAGCACAGTTCATTTTGCCATTAGTGATATGCTAGAAATTTAAAGCACAGCAGGTTTTGGAAGTGCCAAAATTACCAAGATGAATATGGTGATTAAATAAGCACCAGAGCTAAAAAGACATTAGTTCTATCATTTTCCCAAATAAAGACTCAATAATGGGGCACTTTTGCATGTGTTTTTAGACCTGGCAAGGGTTTCCACTCCTCCAGCACATGGTTGTGCCTGCATTGCATTTTCTCAACAGCTCAATACTGCCATCTGAATGCAGGGAAAAGTTATTTTCTAGGAAAATGTGTTCACTGAAAATAATAATCTAGATTCCTCCAGTTGATGGGCAGCCCAATTGTGTATTCTTCGTGCAAAATATCTGGAAGGGTCCCCTAGGAACAAGAGGATGAAATGGTACACGGGCTCAGGTAAACAATGTTCCTTTTGGAATATGCTAAAGCTAGTTCCAAGGTTAGATATTCAGAATTAAAATGCGTAGCTTTGAATTTCTTTGCCAAAGTTCAATGCCAGCTGAAGGATTTGAAATTGGTATTTGACTTTTGAAATTGGTATTTGTTCTCCTAAACCACCAATATTTGAATTGCAGCATAAGAAGTGGTAGTTAAATGACAGACGACATCTTTGTAGTCAGTGCAAAACTTCCATTGAGCTTGATGGATTCTGTACTAAGCTTTTTAACCATGTGCTAAATATAAGAGAATCAACACTGTTAATAAACATCAATGCATCAAGAAATGTGAAATGTGTACTCTGTAGATTGTCTGATGTGTTTCACTGTGCAGATAAAAATCAGAAAATTGTTAATCGGATGAGTTCTTGCAAAAAACATTTCCAGTGCTTGTTGAAATACCAGCTACTATGAAATTCTACTTTTGGTCATGGGGGTGACTTGAGGGTGTTCATTTTCTATGCCTTTTCCTGTTTCTTGCATTGACCTGAACATTTGCTCTGCCCTTTTTATTAAAGGCCTTATGCAAAGTCAATATGCAAGAAAACTGCCGAGCTGTGTTTTCTCAAGTTTGTAGTTGGTTATTCCAGGTGCATAGTTGATCTGTGTGGATATTAAAGCCATTTAAAATAAAAATGAATAGAAGGAGGACAAGTTCACAGCTCATGGCTCTGCCATCTTCCCTATGCATGTTCAGCAAAATATCTCTGCACATTCAAATAGCATGAGTGATCAGGAGCAAATCCGTTGATCATGCTTACAGAGCCTAGATGTGTGTTCTCCTTCTCCTCCTCCTCCTTCTCCTCCTTCTTTCACTCATGGCCGAGCAAGATTGTCTTCCATGAACACGGTCTTAACAGTGAGTCCATAAGTGACTATGGAGGCCAATTCTGGATCCACACGTCCTTCCACAGCGGGGAAGTGTACTATGCACAGATTATTTATGCATTCCTTTTTATCATGTCCTTCCTCCAAGAACTACACGCTCCCCCTCCCTCACCTCCATTTGATCATCATAATAGCAGGTAGGAGGCACTAGTCCAACGTCATCCAGTGAGCTTCATAGCTGAGTAGGTATCTGACCCAGGTCTGCCTAGTCCTTGTTGAGTGCCCTAACCATGACACAACACTGGTTCTTATGCTGAGCAGATACATGAAGGGAGAGTCATCATATGGAATCTTATTTCCCCCACTTCATGCTTTACATGATCACAACATGTGTTAAGTCTTCTCTTACACCATGTTGCAATGGGGTAAACACTTCCCTAGGAGTAAGTCCCCATTGAACTCAGTGGGATCTTATTTTGAGTAAACATGCATAGGATCGTGCTGTATAATCCAACCTTTTTTGTGTTAACCAAGATACTATTGCACTCCCCAAGGTGCCCTTGAAATGCTGTTAGGAAGCATCTTGTCTTCTCTGGCATTGGATACAGATGGGATCTGATTCTGAGTCTCCTGAAGTTGCGCATTGCATTACTTTAAAAGCTTTACATCAGTTTTTTACTCCTGCCATATCAGCTGTTTTTGCAGAGGTTCAGTGTAGATTGCATTTGCCAACCACTTCTAGAAGCAAAAGTTATACCTGAGCAGTGTCTATAGCAGCACAGCAAGCAGAAAACTTTTCTTTTGTAGAGACAACACACTGTTTTTGTGGAGGGCAGGTTAGGGGCTATTCTGTTTTCAATAAAGAACTATTTTGTCCCTATTTTGACATATTGTACGTCAGGAGAACAGGAAATAATCAGCTTTTCTGCTTAGAGCTAAGGCTTCACAGACTGTACATCCATCTTTATCAGGTAATTTCAAAGCACAGCATAGCAGGCTACAAAGACCACAGTATATTTTAAGAAAAATAAGGGCAATATCTTAATGAGGCCAACCAAAATGTCACACGGCAGTGTGCAGGTTTTTAACTTCTGTAGAACTCTTCATCAACCTAGATGGTAAACAAAGCTGGGAATGGGGGCTGATGTTGAGAGTATCACGAAAGGCAATTCAGAAATTCAACTACAGGCTAATCCCATTGAGTTAATGGCAGTAAATCTGCTTAAATCAAAGTGTTCTGTCTTGGTGGATTTGCGAGCAGTGGCCTAAAGACACAGTCCATTGGGACGTTGTACTGTATTTTGCAGCCTCAATGAAAAGAACAGAAACTATGGAGGAACACTCAGCCATGCAGCTCAGTGGGTGACCTTGTGCCTGTTACTGTCTCTCAGCCTAAGCTGCCTCAAGATGCTGTGAGGATAAAATGGGGAGGGAGAGAGCCATATACACTGTCTTTAGTTCATTGGAAGAAAGGTGGGATGTAAATGTAATTAATGAACATGAAGGTGATAATAACATCTGGACTTCACCAACTTTGTGTCCTTCAGAAGATGTTGAACTGCAGCTACCATCACCCCTGACCATTAGCCATGCTAACTGGGACTGATGGGAGTTGTATTCCAATACCTTCTGGAGGACCACACCCCTGCTTTACATACATGATTTTTTTTTTTAATCTTCTGGGTTGTAATTGCAAGGGGTTGCTATTATTTAAGCATGTTGAAGCACCTTTGTGTCCTTCATACCACTGTCAAAAATCTTATAAAAACATTCAGATATATAACTGCGAGGTCCGATAACAATTGAACAACTTGCTTAACAGCCAGTCTTTTCAGACTTCTTAATGTATTCATCCAAATGGCATCTCAGGTCTCACTATCTCTGTTCCTCCTCCTCCCTGAATTGCTAAGTTTTCCCTGGCAAAATAAGTGTCCTGTTCTCTACAGACCAAATGCCACCTGTGTAGTTTGGAGAACGCTGGCATTTGGAGACAGGGACTGCCCAAGAGAACATAACCGACCGGGGGGCTTTTTAAAGAGAATGAGCCTAAAAGCTGAAAATAGGCAGGTCCTCGTGACAATGTCGGTGGGCGGACTTGTTTGGGTGGGACTGGCACGTTCAAGAAGCTGAGAAAATCTGTGGGTGTGAGCTGTGTGCTGGGTCAGAGGCCTGTTTCTGAAAGCTGAGAGGAAGTGGTGTGAAAGAGAAATACATGCTTGTATACAAGGCAGGAATACATTGCAACCAATATGTTGCAGTTTACATGTATGCCCGTAGAAAGAAGACACTGCAGCCAACTACTAAAGCAACAGCAACATAGGGCATGCCTAGTAGCCAAACCCCATGATTTTCTGGTATAACTGCAGGCTCCTTATTTTCAAGGCCACTTCTGAGCCCCCCCCCAGCTTTTGGGAACAGCTTTTCAGCAAGCTGCAGTAAGAAGGGGGTGCTGGGCTTGGAAGGTACACATATAGAAGTTTCCATGCTGCCCTTTGAACCAAGGAACATAGGAAGCTGCCTTAACCTACATCAGACCTTTGGTCCATCTAGCTCATGATGGTTTATGATGATCACTGCTTTCCAGTGGTCTTTTTCAACCCCACCTTGAAATGCTGGGGACTGAATATGAGATTATTGATCTGTTTATTTGTTTGGCTGCATAAAGTGAAGTGACTAGTGGGGTGCCACAGGGTTCTGTCTTGGGCCCGGTCTTATTCAACATTTTTATCAACGACTTGGATGATGGACTCAAGGGCATCCTGATCAAATTTGCAGATGACACCTGTCAGGGGTTCAGGAGCAGAGGCACAGGAAAGGGAGGAAATAGAGAGCGAGGGGGAGGAGTCCGAAGGTAATGTTAGCGATGACAGCGGTCCGAGGTCTCTGAGTCTTTCCAGCGAATCGGAAGATTCACAGAAAGGGGCTCCCATGGTCAGAGCAAGGGGAGTGCCGAGGGGGACACCCCAGGAAGAAGGGGCCAGAGGGGACTCAGAGAGAAGCAGTTGGAAATCAGGACCAGCGTCCACACCAGAGTGCAGTAGGGGGGAGGAGTCCCAGGCATCGGGATCAGGCGGCGCACTGCCAGTGGGAGGACATGAGTCAGGATTGGCCACGCCTCCATCGGGGAGCGAGGAAACGGTCGAGAGGAAGGTTGAAGGCTGGGCGCGCGCGCCAAGTTCAAATGTACAGGAGGGCGGTGCAGTTGGCAGCCCGGATAGGGAGCCAGGTCCCAAAGCCCGCCGAAAAGACGGGGAGGAGTCAGGGGGGTCAACGTCAGCGTCAGAAGAATCCAGGAAGGAAGGGACCCCGGGGGGTAGCAGGACCCAGAGGAGAAAGGAGAGACGGAAGAGGTGGAGTAAGGCTAGAATCTTAAACTGGTGTACAGGGGGCGGAGACTCAGATGGAGCTTCGCCGATCTAACCATGAGACGTAGAGTTGCACGCAGCAGCTTGAGAATGGAAACTGTAACTCAATAAAGACTTTTGTTTAATAATGTTTTGTTAAATTGGGAGGGGTGGCTAACACCCCAGAGGACAGGATCACACTTCAAAACGACCTTGACAGATTAGAGAACTGGGCCAAAACAAACAAGATGAATTTTAACAGGGAGAAATGTAAAGTATTGCACTTGGGCAAAAAAAATGAGAGGCACAAATACAAGATGGGGGACACCTGGCTTGAGAGCAGTACATGTGAAAAGGATCTAGGAGTCTTGGTTGACCACAAACTTGACATGAGCCAACAGTGTGACGCGGCAGCTAAAAAAGCCAATGCAATTCTGGGCTGCATCAATAGGAGTATAGCATCTAGATCAAGGGAAGTAATAGTGCCTCTGTATTCTGCTCTGGTCAGACCTCACCTGGAGTACTGTGTCCAGTTCTGGGCACCACAGTTCAAGAAGGACACTGACAAACTGGAATGTGTCCAGAGGAGGGCAACCAAAATGGTCAAAGGCCTGGAAACGATGCCTTATGAGGAACGGCTAAGGGAGCTGGGCATGTTTAGTCTGGAGAAGAGGAGGTTAAGGGGTGATATGATAGCCATGTTCAAATATATAAAAGGATGTCACATAGAGGAGGGAGAAAGGTTGTTTTCTGCTGCTCCAGAGAAGCGGACACGGAGCAATGGATCCAAACTACAAGAAAGAAGATTCCACCTAAACATTAGGAAGAACTTCCTGACAGTAAGAGCTGTTCGACAGTGGAATTTGCTGCCAAGGAGTGTGGTGGAGTCTCCTTCTTTGGAGGTCTTTAAGCAGAGGCTTGACAACCATATGTCAGGAGTGCTCTGATGGTGTTTCCTGCTTGGCAGGGGGTTGGACTCGATGGCCCTTGTGGTCTCTTCCAACTCTAGGATTCTAGGATTCTAGGATTCTAGAAAGTGTTATTAGCGAGGATGCCTCTTTGTGTTTCTTATAGTATTCCATCCTAAAATGATGCTGCTTCTGAAAAGGATGATGTCATATATTGTGGATAGGATTTGCAGGAGGGCAGGTGCCCAATTCCAGTGAAATTCAGTGAGAGATGGAGACCTTCATGGAAGATGCCAGCAATTTAAGGGTCTGTTCCCCCACAAGCAGCAGATGAAATGGCAAACCTTTGTCTAAACTGTATCAATATAAACTGTGTATGTGCTTGTTTGTGTGTCACACAACTGGAAACTCTTCCATCCAAAAATATTCCCTGAGCACAAGAAATTAGATGCCCAGCAAAAGTATTCTGATCTCGTCTTTCCCCAAGTTTTCTATCTGCGTTTTAAGGTACTAGAATCTGGAAGCAGATTTACCAATTCTTTTGCTGTTTATGATGACCAGGTCTAAAAATCTGTAAGCAATCTATTACTTTTCAGCTTTCTGCAGCATCATTTATCAGGCATCACTCTGCATCAAGGAATGGGGAGCCTGCGGCTCTCCAGATGTTGTTGGCCTTCAACTCCCATCAGACCCAGCCAACAGGGCTAACGTGTAAGGTAAGATGTCTCTTAGGTCACTGATTAATAATTGGCTTGCAAACCCCAGGATAGTTTTTGCAGTCATTATTAGAACTGTGGGCATTAGTTCCAGCTTGCAATGACCCTGACAAAGCCAGAATAAAAGTCATCTTTGACTCACCTGTCTCTACATTGGAAGATTTTGGATCCACTAAGCCAGATGCATTTAAAAGAGATGCATTTCCTTCTTACCAGACTCTGAGCCCCCACTTAGCAATGGGTCTATGGTGCTATAAAAGGGGCAAGACTTGATCCAAGCTCCCTTTAGGTCAAATATATAATGCTATAGCCATTTAGCCGAACTATCATAGACTGAGAGCATGAGGAAGGCTGGGTTTTTCCATTTTAGAGAGAACTGAGTCTGGAAATAGATGTTGCTGCCAGAGAAAACAGCAGCCCTGTGTCTCTTCCCCTCTCTGCTTTAGATTCATAGTATGGTACATTTGTGATGAGGGAAGAAATTCACTTGGTTTGTATTTTCATTAGAACCTGCTGAATTCAAAATTCCTGAATCAATATGCAAACCGGAATGCAAGGCATCTCTGAAATCCACACATCTCCAAATTTTGCAAGGCAGTGCTCCAGCCAACCAAAGCATATGCACACAAATCCATATGTTAATGAAAATAATGTACCAAAATGCATTTTTGGGTTTTCACTTTCCCCTAGTTTACTTTTCTCTTGGTATGCATATTTTGCAGGACTGCATACCAACATTCAGAGAAGTGCAAATTTCAAAGGACAGCTGTGTTTTGTTTTGAATAGTGTTTCAGGAACTGCAGATTAGGTAGGTTCATGCTAAACTTTGAAGTGAACCCAGCAGCAGCCATGCATAATGAATAGTTAGGCACTATGGGCATTCAGGGTTTAAATGCAGGTCTTCTAAATGCCAGCTAACTGACCATTTGTAATTTGGGTCATTTTACTTCCTCGTTATGTCACCTACATTAAAAAGGAATGCACCCTGGAAATGAGAAGTCCTGGAGCTTTTTCTAGAGCAAGTCATCACTGAGAACATAAACCAAATGGAAAATTACCAATTGCTTTCCACATTGTAAGGTATTTTATAATAGTTCTTCTACCTCTTGAGTTATATCTCATATGCAGAAGGTTTTACTGTGTTTCTTTATTATTATGGAAATGATTGTAAGATATTTTTAAACACTGCAAAGTGTCATTCGTCATCTAATATTAATGGCACATTTTTTTTTGGAAATGATCTACTCATGAACAATAGCCTTCTGAAGATGTGCAGCTAATGAAGAAGGCTCACAAAGCAGTCACTGATTGGATAATTGGTCATGGGAAAACACTAGCAGAATCTTCTTGAAACTTCAGAATTGTGAATCACAATGTAAAATCAAACCATTTCCTGGTGTGCATTATTGCATCAACCTTCATTTTTGGCACTGTGGATTAAATAGTATTTGACATTGCTGTAACATGAAAACAAACTGTGGTGTACTACTGTACAAATTGTACATACAGTTTTACAGTAGATCCCATAGTTATATGGTTCTTGTTTTCAGTTTCAGTCAATGTTGGAGTGTGTGATAGTTTTTTTAAACAAACAAACAAACAAACAAACAAAAACAAACAAACACAAACATTGAAATTCTTTTTTTCTGAATGTTTTGCAGTAGAATTTCAAATTGTCAAATAATTTCATACACAAAGCTCAATAAAAAACATTTCATATTTTGCACGTTATTGCCAAATTTTCTGTGTTAGGAACAGTGTAGAAAAAAAGCCACAATGGTGAAAAATCAGGCTTTGTGTGACAACCTTACCAGGTAGAATTGGCATGTACTGACAACAGAGATACTGGATGAATAATTGAATGTTCCAGATTCACAAGGCTATAGGGAACCAGGGAATATTCCCAGGACACTCAATGGGCCTGTATGGTCATGTTGTAAGCAACCTGTTGACCAGGGAAGCTGCTTAGGGTTGCTGCACTATCAAGGCTAATCACAGCACAAACACCTACATAGCTGAGCTGAACCGGGGCAAACAATGCATTGCCAATAGACTTGTAAGCACCTGTTGTGATGCTTGCAAACTCTGGCCTCTTTCCTCAGCAGATGCAGAACTCATCATTCAAGGTGTGCAATTTTGACCTTCCCAGGAGCTATTAGAAACAGGTGTGTTTGTAGTTAGGTGCTATAGCAAGGTGCAAAGACTGCTTGTGGATTCTGCATTGGGTCTGAAAAGCATGTTGGATGAAGCATGGAAAAATAGTGGAGTAAAGGTGATGCATTAAATGGATTGACCCAAGACAGGAGGGAGGGGCTGCTGTGATGAGAATGATGGTGCTGGTGTATAAATGTGTATGCTGAGTGAGGACCTCACAGTCAGGCACCCATTCCTTGTGTAAATACAGAAACTGATATGTATATATGCCTCAGTTGTTCTCTGTGATGTTCTAAGGCAGGTGTAGCCAATATGACCCCTACCAGATGATAATCAGCAAGAAAAGGCAAGGGTTTAGCAAAGCTGAGGAAGTTTGGCTTCTACAGGTATCCGCTGGTTCGGAGCAGGCTAAGGCAAGGGGTGTGTGGAGCAGTCCAGTGAGTGAGATACTTGAGGACTGAACAACATGGGGACTGAGGGCATACTTAGCTATAGGAAAGAGATGTGGGTGATGTTATTAAGGGAAGGGCTGGATGGAAGGGGCATTAAATGACAAAGAACACAGGCAGTAAACTACTGATAGGCATTACAATATGATTTCCCCACCAAAGAGTGGCAGAAAGGTCACAAAGGTCTCTGGTCAATCAGGTCTCAAAGTGAGGTATGGGAAAAAGGAGATACATTTCCCAGAAAATTCAAATTTAGACTTAATTCTTAATACGACTGTTGGTAGATGCTCGTTTGTTACTTTCCTTTAATCTTTTAATCAAGGATTATGGGAGGTGCATGACAGAATGAATCCACAATTTTGTAGTCATAATCAGCACAATCATCATTCCCTAAGCATGCTGATTGTGACTACCACACACATTCTCTTAGAAGGGCAATGGTGCCCATCTGGGATGTGCCGAAACTGAGTTCTGCCAAGTCCTGGCTGCAAAAAAACCCTGCCCACAGGGAAATGTCAACATTGTAACAATTCAACCACAAATAGAATTGAGATGATCCATATCACTGAGCTCAATGGGCTACCTGGTCAGTAAGCCCATTCTTCAATGTATGAAAAGCCAACAAACTGTCTAAATCGCTCTCCAGATCCATCAAACAAAAACTAAAGACCCATCAGGTCAACTGTTCCTGGTGAGAAGGACAGAATTTGGGAAGATTCATATGATCAACTACATAGGAAAGCCTGTGATGCTCTACTTTCTAATGGAAGTGGCTGGCTAAGAGTAAGAAAAGACAGTTTCCTTGCTAGTCAGGTCTTATTATCATTGCAGAGCAGGGTTAGGGGGAAACTACATGGCTATATATAGAGAGACCACAAAGAAATGTATGAAAACATCTGGGCGGGGGGAGAGAAGAGAGAGGTTACCATGACAACTGGAACATCTCCTACAGAAAGCAAAAAAAAGGGGGGGGGAGGGATGAGATGAAACTGTAAACAAACAAAACAAGAAAATGTAATGGGAAATGATACTGAAAGTACAGTTGACATTGTGTGCCTCAAAGGGCCTTCTAGAGAACACTTAGCAACCCCTAGAATAATGGATTCTAAGCCATCCACGGAATATAAGAAAATAACAGAAGCGCAGGCCAGGAGAGGATTTGAACATGCACACAGCCCAAACAGGACTCCTGATAAATTAGCTATGGCATCCATGTTAGAAAAAGCAGTAGAAAAGGTGAGCTTTGCCAGAGGTGACAGGAGGCAAGCAAGGATTTCCCTGAAGGTGGGGCAGAATGCTTAGGCCAGAGACCAGTTACGTGGTGCCATACCATAACAGAGAAGGAGAGTCTCATTCCCAGGAGCACTAGACTGGGAGAAAATCCTTTCAGGCCCCATCACCATTACGGATGAGCAAACCTGACAATGTTGGCTTCTCTCTGTTTCTCATTTGCCTGCTCTTCAGTCCACTTCTCTGCATTTCCACCCCGGTTTGTGAATTTATTTTTAAAGTTCTTGTTGAAAATTCACCAGCATTTTAGTGCAAAATTCTCCTAATACACACATTAATTCTGTATTTTTGCCTCTTCCACACACTTTCGCAAAGCAATTTTGCCCATTGTAACAGATTTTTGCGTGTTTCCCCCCACTAATAAATGCATTTTTATGGAACTTTTACCCCAGTATATGCTTTTTGTTTGTTTGTACATATGACTTGGCTGGAGAACAGCATTGCAAAATTCAGAGAAATTCAGATTTTGAAGGATGGCTGTGTTTCGCTTTTTCAGAAAGTGTGAATTAGCCTTTGAATCCAAACTGAATCTAATTTCTCCCCCACTTTTAATTACAATTAGTGATAGACTCTGAACATCAAAGAAAAGTTTACGTGCCAGACTTCCTGAAAAACTCTAGCAAACCCAGCTGTCTCAAAGGCATTACTTTTATGTTGTTTCCTCAAGATGTGAAAGGAAGGAATTGGGTGGACTGTTGGAGCAAGGGAATTCCAGGCTCAGTGGTCAAAAGCCAGCCTTAGGTAGTTGTGCAGACTACAGTCAGATGGACATGGAAGTCCAAAGCTGCAACCCCCCATCTCATGTTTTACAGACCAGCTCCATTGTTTTTGCCCCTAGGAAAGCAGCCACCTCACTGCTATGTCTGCCACAACTTTTAAAACATTGTTAATATAGTTAGTTACTTAATTATAAATTTATATACCAGTTAATGCCAAAATAGCCTTCTATGCAGTTTGCAAAGTACAGTGGTACCTCGGGTTACAGACGCTTCAGGTTACGTGTTTTCAGGTTGCGTACTGCGGGAAACCCGGAAGTACCGGAAAGGGTTACTTCCGGGTTTCGCCGCATGCGCAGAAGCGCCAAATTGCACCACGCGCATGCGCATGCACAGAGCTGCAGGTTACGAACGCTGCGGGTTGTGGACGTGCCTCCGTCACGGATTACGTTCGCAACCCGAGGTTCCACTGTATAAAACTAAGTTGCAGAAACCAATAAAAAAATAAATATCCCTAATTAAAAAACACACACACACACACACACACACACACACACACACACTCACTCCCTTTTTGCAAAAATGACATGGGTGCTAGCACAAAATGGCAGCACTCTGCACCAGTGAGTACAATGGCAATGCCTCCTCGCTGAAAAGGCACACTAAAACCGTGCCATTAAAACAATACTGCAATTGAAAACAGGAAACTCAGACAGAGAAATCGAAGGAATGCCTGGGTAAACAGGCACATCTGCAAAAGCTGGCAGAAAAGTGATCTGGATGGGGCCTCTCATATTTCAGCAGGGAATGCACTCCACACCATACCACCAGGGGCGTAGCAAGGGGAGGTGCAGTAGGTGCGGTCCACCCCGGGTGTCCCCACTGAGGGGGGTGACAAAATGGCAGATGGCACTCACCATGGGGCCTGCAGCGTGCCCGAGCCACACGCCTTAGGAGCCTGCAGGCTCCATGCTGTACGCCCGCTGCCTCCCCCCCAAGTGTAGGGAGGCCAAGGCCCCATGGTGCCCCTGGCCCTATGGGTACTGCGCACCCTGTCCCATCCCTATGGGTGCTGCTTGCCCTGCCCCTATGGTGCATGCCACCCCAGGTGCCCAAGAGGCTTCTTCCGCCGCTACATCCCACTGGGGCTACTTTTCAATCTGATGGAACCCTGCTGTTTCTTCACACTGGGCCCAATCCACAAAGTTCTCTGGTCTATCTCTCTCTCTCTGCATCCATAGATAGAGGCAAGCAGGGTGGCTGCTGCCTCATCACCAAAAAAACTCAAAAGAGGATAAGGTCTGCATTAATATATACAGTGATACCTCGGGTTACAGACGCTTCAGGTTACAGACGCTTCAGGTTACAGACACCGCTAACCCAGAAATAGTACCTCAGGTTAAGAACTTTGCTGCAGGATGAGAACAGAAATCGCATGGTGGCGGCGCAGTGGCAGCGGGAGGCCCAATTAGCTAAAGTGGTACCTCAAGTTAGGAGCAGTTTCAGGTTAAGAACGGAGCTCTGGAACAAATTAACCCGAGGTACCACTGTAGATGCAAATTTAAAAATAAATCACTCTAATTTACATAGAAATACAACACATCTCACCATCGTGGGATGGCCCTGCAGCTTTTGGGCCTGCTCAGTCTGCTGTCCAGGTGTTGACTGTTGATGGGTGACTTCAGCTGATGGACTTGCGTTGGAAGGAGAATTTGATTTAATTCTCGCTTAGGTTCATGGCTTAGTTCTGTTTGGTATTCATATTGATAACAGAAGACTTCGCTGTCTCTGACTAAAAATAGATGGGTTTTGCTATTCTTATCATTTGTTTATGTGGCTGATGGAAAGAAATTGGAAGAGACACTTTGCTGAAGACCATCTGCAGCATGCTCAAATAGACAGGAGCCGCACACATTTTATATATAAAAACTATAAGGGATGTGTGAAAAACAGAAGCATTTAGCAAGGCAGGCTCTCACATCTTAATCATCTGAATCCTGGAGTTATATTTTTAAAAAGAAACCCTCATACCACACCAGGGAGGAGTCATAGCTCAGTGGTGAAGCACATGCTATGAACACACAAGGTCCCAGATCGAATCCCTGGTTTCTCTAATTTAAAGGTCCAGGAAGCAGGTGTTATGGGAGACTTCTGCCTGTCCATCAGAGTCAGCAGCACTGGGCTGAATGGACAAACCATCTGATTTGACCATATATAAGGCAACACATATAAGGTGTATACCATTTTCCAGCTGTGCAAAAGTGGTTAGCTAAAATTGCTTCTGTTGAATTGCCATCTCCCCTGTGAATGAAAATATCACACTTTCTGCACTGTGGGAAGATGAACTCCTTTCCTCCCAGGAAATAGATTGTGGCAAGGAGAGGATCAGGCTGAGTCCATCCATCAGCCACAGAAGAAGAAGCTGCGTCTTCCTCTCTGCCAGAAAGAGCTCTGCTTTAGTGCTTGTTTTCCTCTTTCCTCTGCGTTTCTGAGCACAATTCAAAGTGTTGGTGCTGACCTTTAAAGCCCTAAATGGCCTTGGCCCAGTATACCTGAAGGAGCATCTCCACCCCCATCGTTCTGCCCAGACACTGAGGTCCAGCGTCAAGGGCCTTCTGGCGGTTCCCTCACTGTGAGAAGCCAAGTTACAGGGAACCAGGCAGAGGGCCTTTTGGGTAGTGGCCCCCGCCCTGTGGAATGCCCTCCCCTCAGATGTCAAAGAAATAAGCAACTATATGACATTTAGAAGACATCTGAAGGCAGCCCTGTTTAGGGAAGTGTTTAATGACTGATGTTTTAATGTATTTTAAATCTTTTGTTGGAAGCTGTGCGGAGTGGCTGGGGAAACCCAGCCAGATGGGTGGAGTAGAAATAATAAATTATTATTATTATTATTATTATTATTATTATTATTTCCCCCTTCTGTATCATGTCTATTTGATTGCAAGCATGTGCACAAGGACTGACTTTTCGCTTTAAGAAAATGTTTGAATAGCATCGAGAAAGTTTCAGGTGCATTATAAGTTGCTGTTGCTCTTGTTATTGTGGTAGAGCTATGAATCAGCAAGACCCCCAGTTCAGATCTTGCTTCTTCCCTAATATTAGATAATCCTCTCTCTCGCCTTCAAATCCATGATGAAATGGATAATAGTAATTCCCTACAGGGTTGTTGCAAGCATTGCAAGGAAAACATATGCAAAGTACTTTGAACACTTGAAAGTACTAAATAAGTGTCAAGTGGGACTATTCGGAGAAGACTGTATTGAGCCACATTGCCCATAGTTCATCAATGCACGGGATGAACAGGCCTACCCTGGTTTGTTACGAAAATAACAAAAGATCTATCCACTCTGGAGATTTCATTTTGGAGTCATTTGGATTTCAGTACAGTGGAGTCAAGTCTTCTCAATTCAGACAATTTGTGTATTTCCATATAAAGATACAGGAATAATAATAATAATAATAATAATAATAATAATAACAACAATAATAGTTCATATACTACCTTTCATCATAAGATCTCCAGAGGGATGATCGTTATATTTGCAAGTGTAAAATGTAATAGCACTTAACATTTATACAGAGCTTCCATGAGTTCAAAGTGCTTCACATTAGATTCTGCTGAGTATTCCTTCCATCTGTACTCACTCAGGGCTAGCCAAGAATATATTTTAGGATTGGCCATTTAAAACACTAAACCATCACAATCTAAACTCATGAAAAGATAATTTCTGACAAATAACCTTTTCACTTAAAACAATCATTGAGTGCTTATGCTTCATGGTAAATCATAAAGAAACAGAACAAACTGGGGTTTTTGTTTGTTTGTTTGGGGGCAAAGAATCAATATTTGTTGATTTCCCATGGAAAAAAAACTGGGAGAAAACCTGTGGCTCTGGTCTGGTGATGTCTGATGACCTGTATATTTCAGTTTTGCCCTTTAGCCTGCTGCTATGCAACATCATATGCCTCTAAGCATCTCTTAGTTTCATCTTCTGCTTTATCAGCAAGTAAGTCAAATCTCCAGGTAGGGTTACCATCTGGTCAGTTTAAAACAATATTTTTTAAAAATAAAAAATTCCAGTGCCAGAGAATAGGAAACAACACGTACACATACAATTCTGGAAGCTGAACCGCCATCCCCTCCCCTTGCCCCGATAGATGCTTTTCCTTTAATAAAAGCATGACAGGCAGAAATGAGACACCCTGGGCAGGTGTCTCCCTCATTATTAACATTCAGGAGGAATTTGAAAACAGCGGAAATGTTTTTTGATGTTCTTTGTGTTTTTAAATGTTTCTATTCATTTTATTTTTAATTGTATTGTTTTGCTTTGGGAGGACGAGCAGGATATAAATTTAAATAAAGAAATAAACAGCAAAGGCACGTGCGCAAAACAAAACACTGTTTACTTGCTAGTTTTGTTAATGGTCATTTACTGAAAAACTTAAATAAAATGTAAAACAACAACAGTAGAAGCCTGCCATAGAATAGTATAACTAAAAATCTGCAAACTATGTTGAGCCATGAATGGCTGTTTTAAAAAATGCAATTGTCTCAGTTGGTGGTGTTTTGGGTTTAAGATGTTGGACTAGGGCTTGGGACTGTCTTGACACAGGCCCTAGTGGAATGTTAACTTATGCAGATGCTCTCACTTATGATCTCCTCAGCCACAAAGGAGATTTAGTGGAATACTTTGTCTCCTCTAAGCACCTTGGGGTGTGAATACAAGACTGTATATATTGCTTTGTTCAGATATTTTGGTGCCAAGAGCTCATAAGTGCTTTTAGAATGCAGAATAAATGCTGAGGTGGCCAAACTTGTAGCCTCCTCATGATATCTTTATCGTATGGTCTCCTGCTTGCCTGACATCCTCAGAATTGTTTTATCCAGGCTTACTGCTCAAGACCTCTACTACACCGTTTGTTTCCATGCCTATGCATTTGGACTTATGAGGGCAAGCATGTGGAGTACATTGCATGAGAAATGGCCAGCCACTTGAAACAAGCCCATGAGCGGGGATCAGATTTAACAGCTGCCAACTATTTTCTGTGCAGGGGCTCTTGTGCATTTAAACCACTGCTGAAAAAATGGAAACATTAGCAGGCAAAGCTTTTCCCCAGCATACTGAAACAGTACCAATTGCGTTTCTGCTGGTCACACAGTAGTTAATGGAACAAAAGCCATGTCAGAAAAAAAGTTGACAATGTGGAATCCAGTAGGAAACATCTGTATTACGGATAGTTCCTATTTTGGTGGATGAACAACAATGTATATGTATCCATGAGAATCTCTCCCCCCCCCCCCCCCAAATCTGGCGGAGGTGAAGACCTTAATAACAGTTGCTTTTGGAATAGCTTTGAACTTCCATCCCAGAGATGAAGGTTTGGGACTCAAACCGTGCAAACGGTGTATTGAAAATTGCACAATGAGATTCACTGAAGGTGAGGAGCGATTTATATGAAGAGGCCATCAGATTCCAGAAGAGGGCAGCATTGCACACAAGCCAGTACCTTGCAAAGTCCTGTAAGCCAATTATGCATACAATGTCTCCAGGCTCATTCATGTAGCTGTTTGAGCCCATGGCAGCTTCATATTTTTTTTTTTAGGCTAGCCCCTTTCTCTGCTACCTTCAGGATCATAAATGACACTTCTCATGCCAGTAAGCCACTCATGTGAGCTGAGAAAAAGGAAAACAAACAAACAAAAAAAGTATAACTCCAATGTGGCTCATAAACAGACCTTTTAAACAGTTATTGGAGAAACAGGTATTGGAAGTGGCAAATGAATGTTAACAATGCAAAAGTGTGTATGTCAGATAACCAGTCCTGAGCACCTTCTGTTCCTCCTTACAATGCATTTGAGACCCAGGCCACACAAACAGCTGTTCAGTGGATGTTTTAAATGCAATCCTACATGGTAAAACGGCTCCTGAATGCATATGGAAAGAGTGTATCATTTATACAGTCATGTTTATTAAATAAAGCAGGATATATATGTAATTTTATCTTGCTAACTTTTTCACCGGTCCATTCCCCCCCCCCCCATTACTTTTTAATATTTTCTTGGGGTGAGGACCAGGCTGAGAAATATAGTGACTACGGCATGTTAATGTCATGTGTGATACTGACTTCATAGTAATTTCACCACTGCCGGCAGAGGTGTCCGTGAATTGGTGGCGATGGCGGTCACCATTCATGAAGCAAAAATGAGGGATACTACAAGTGTGTCATGCCCAGTTTGCTTTGGATTCAGCAGTACATTTCCTCCTTTATTTAGTTCACTCAGGCCTGCATGAAATTGCTTTCTAAATTGTTATTATATATTGACTCCCTTTGGAGAAGACCCTTGGGAGCTTCAAAAATTGCACATTAAGGTGGCTTCTCCACAATAAGATCGCCATGAGGAAGCTACTTGTTTTTTGTTTTGTTTTTTTAAAAGATATTTATTAAAGTTTCAGATAAAAAGAAACACATCAATAAAAACAAGAATTTAAAAGTAAAAAGAAAAATACACAATACACAATACACAATACAGAAAGAAAAGAAAAAAGAAAAAGCAGTTAAAAACAATTCCATCTTTTCATCACTACTTTTGAATTTACTTATTTTCTGGACCTCCTCATGCCTCCCTCTTTTGTATTCCAATTCAGTTTGTTTGTCCAGCAATTCCTTTCCCTCCTTTTTAATCCCAATCCTTAATCTCAATATAATATAACATTAAATTTTTACCTATTAATAGCCAATTTTCCATTCTTTTAACCTTTTTAATCCTGATCCTTAATCTTGATCTGTATATAACTTTAAAGCCTGTACAGCTAGAAACCACTTAATTTCAATCCATCATCACTCTAACTTTCTTTAATTTTGCAATATTTCTGTAGGTAATCTTTAAATTTCTTCCAATCTTCTTCTACCGACTCTTCTCCCTGGTCACGGATTCTGCCAGTCATTTCCGCCAATTCCATATAGTCCATCAGTTTCATCTGCCATTCCTCCAGTGTGGGTAGCTCTTGTGTCTTCCAATACTTTGCAATGAGTATTCTTGCTGCTGTTGTTGCATACATAAAGAAAGTTCTATCCTTTTTTAACACCGTTTGGCCGACTATGCCCAGGAGAAAGGCCTCTGGTTTCTTCAAGAAGGTATATTTAAATACCTTTTTTAATTCATTATGTATCATTTCCCAGAAAGCCTTAATCTTTGGGCACATCCACCAAAGGTGAAAAAATGTACCTTCAATTTCCTTACATTTCCAACATTTATTATCAGACAAATGGTAAATTTTTGCAAGCTTGACTGGGGTTATGTACCACCTGTATATCATTTTCATAATATTCTCTCTTAAGGCATTACATGCCGTAAATTTCATACCTGTGGTCCATAACTGTTCCCAGTCAGCAAACATAATGTTGTGTCCAACGTCTTGAGCCCATTTAATCATAGCAGATTTCACCGTTTCATCCTGAGTGTTCCACATGAGGAAGCTACTTGGAGCTGCTTCTGCAATGTGGGCATTCTCTGTTGCTTGTTGCTTTGTGCGCATCAGTATTCCCTATGGATTGCCCCCTCCCATACGAATCCTGGTGGTGGGGAGGAAGCCAACAGCTGAGTCCAACATGCACCGTGAGCTGGTATATATGAAACAGCCACCTTGCAAAGTTTCAGTAGAGTACAGGCAGTGATTGTGCCAAAATAAGCTGCCTGAAATCGAAATGGTCTCATTCAGGCAGTTTCTTGACACGTCTAATATCTGTACTTTGATCCAGAGCTCTTGTTCAACAACAGGTTGGGCACAAAAAGAATAAATAGCCACAAATCAGACTTTAGAAAGTGCAATAGTCAGAAACCAGTGGGAGAACATTGCAGCTTCCCAGGATGTCCTGTTACTGATGTTAGCGTGGCCTTTCTTGAGAAAACTTCCAAGGGAGACTCCAGCATGAAGCTGCTGAATTACAACTAAATCACAAGAAGTTCCATAGTTTAACCTGAGGCCTGAATTGAGATAATAGGTTATCCCTGGATGTTTGTGTTATTATCAACACTGCTTTGTGAAAGATCACTGTACATTTTTTAACATACATTTAAGCTTTACAGTAATTGTCATTGTCTGTGCTTTTGGCATTTCATCCCCCTTCAACCTTACTCCCTAGAATATTTCCCCCCCTTTTCCTCTACAGCCTTGTGTGTGCACAGATATATCTGACAAACTCGGGTTAATACTTCATTAGAGATGGACAAATCTGTCCCTTTTGGTTTCTCTCTCATTTTTCCCAACCTTAAATTCAGTTCTCCACATTTCCACATCAGTTTGTGATTTTTAAAATAAATCCTTATGAAAATTCACCAGCATCTTAATGTGGATCTTTTTGAATATTCACGAGTTTGTATGCAATTTTGCCTAATATGCACTTTTCTTCAAAGCAATTTCATTTAAAATAACAATGCATCTTGTCTGTTCTTTTCCCTAATAGATGCATTTTTATGGACACTAGCACAGTATATGCATTTTTGTGCACATTACTCAGCAAGAGAACTGCATTACAAAATTTGGAAAATGTGAATTTTCAGGGATGGCTCTGTTTAGGTCCTTGTATTGTTCAGGAAGTGTGAATTAGGTAGGTTCACATTTAAATGCAAACTGAATCCAATTCCCTCTCCCCCCCATTCCTACACCTCATGTATGTGATGAAGTGGACTCTAGCCCACTGCAAGATGTCACTAGAAGCTGCCACAGCTACTTCTCTGGAGGCTCTCTCTCTCTCTCTCTCTCTCTCTCTCTCTCTCTCTGTGTGTGTGTGTGTAGAGGACACCCACAAAGGCACCTCTTGAATTCCGCTGCCTGAGGCAGCTGCCTCAGTCTGCCTCGTGGATGAGATGGCCCTGTATCCAGGTGTGTTCCCATGACCTTGTAGCTGCTGAAAAGTGAAACCATACAGATACTAAGGTGGCAAACAGTTGGGGGGGGCAAAAATAGGCAGGCAGCGCTCTTACAAACAATGTTATAGTTGTGTAGAAGAGGGAATTTCAGCATGTGCAGCTTAACTGACTGACTGAATGAATACACCTTATGTAATGCATAGTTTGGTCCCCACAGAAACTGAGTTTGAGAAGCAAGTTATTTCTAAAGGGCTGAAACATGTGAAGAGGCTGAACCCAGAAATGGCAGCTTAGTCCTTTTGAATAAGAAATCTGAGTCAACTTGCCAGTCAACCACAACTCTCTCCTAAAGGTCCTTGTTTGAGAAGGCAAAATAAAGGGGGGGGGGCATAAATGTTGCTACAGCCTATGGTTCCAAGTTAAAGTGTTGCCTTTTTTGACTTTCTGTGGTTCAGGATTTTAAAAATAGTAAATTACAATGGAATAATTTTTGAGCGACGTAAGCTAAATTTCTTTTTCTAATAAAAAGTGTCAGTTCTTCCTTGCCACCCCCCTTTGAACAATCTCTCTGCTTGAAAATTTCTCCTTTCATTGGATTTGGTGAGGCAGCAGAAGTGCTAAATTGATGCCTGGACTTGGTAATTGATTGGACAAGAGCCAATAAACTGAAGTTTGTTGCACGCAAGAGGGATGTGCTTCTCAGTGGCTGGCTTGGCTATCTAGGAAGGAGGTGTCCAAGCTCTTCTACATGGGTCTCCACTCTCCTTGAGGGATCAGATTTGCAACTTGATGGTTCTCATTTATCCCTTTGCCACTGAATGCAAACATTGTCTCCTTGGCACACAGTTTTGTTTTCACCCAGTGGTACTACTTGGGCTGGGTGATGGGCCACAGGTCTGGGCCCCTGCATAGGGTGCAGGGGTGGAAATGGCTGGCCTTTGTTAGTAGCAGTCATCCGTAATGTCTTTCCTTTAAAAATAACCAGAGTGAGTGGGGAACAGAGTGAAACTCCAGTCACTCAGACCTCCATCTTTGTTTCCCAGAGCACTATACCTCTGAGCCTGCTTGGGACTCTGGGAAATGAAGGTGGTGAGTGTGTGGTTGGTAGGCCTAGGGGAAAAATTTAATTCTGTTTGCATTTAAAGTCAAACTGACAAAATTTGCCCTTTCTGAAACAATTTGTGAACTGAAATACAGTCCCATCCTTCAAAGTTCATGCTTCTCCAAACTTTGCAACATAGGTCCCTAGTGAAGCAATGTGTACAGAAATAAGGTAAAGGGACCTCCGACCATTAGGTCCAGTCATGGCCGACTCTAGGGTTGCGGCGCTCATTTCACTATATTGGCCGAGGGAGCCGGCGTACAGCTTCCGGGTCATGTGGTCAGCATGACTAAGCCGCTTCTGGCAAACCAGAGCAGTGCACAGAAACGCTATTTACCTTCCCGCCAGAGCGGTACCTATTTATCTACTTGCAGAAATACATATGCATTTATTAAATGAATATATTAGTGAAAATTTCAGACAAAACACATTACACGAGGGAAAGATGCTTTACAAAAATGTAATTTTAGCCAAAACTTGGTGCAAAAAGGTATCTATTATAATAAATTCTCACTAAAATGTGGATAAATTTTCATGAGGACTGAAAAAATTGCAAATGGATGTTGAAATGTTGAGAACTGGGAAACCCAGCCAGATGGGTGGGATATAAATTTATTATTATTTATTTTTATCATTATTATTATGCTTGGGAAACAAGAAACGGAGAGAAGGTACAATTGGTTCACCCCTCGCGCCTGCTGCAGTAGTGGCCCCCTCTGCCTCTGCCACACATTTGAATCAGGGGAGAAAGGGGGAGACTGACATGGAAGTGGGCAAGTAGTAAGACAGGAAGGCCTAGGGGAGAAATTTAATTCTGTTTGCATTTAAAGTCAAACTGACAAAATTTGCCCTTTCTGAAACAATTTGTGAACTGAAATACAGTCCCATCCTTCAAAGTTCATGCTTCTCCAAACTTTGCAACATAGGTCCCTAGTGAAGTCCCTAGTAAGACAGGAATTGGTTCCTGTTGATTTCACCAAAGCTTTTTTCCACAGAGACTTTTGGGTGCCCTCCTTCCTTCCCATGTACTAGCCATGAACCTGGGGTGGGGATGAGTCTCCTCTTACTTGCTTTCTTAGAATAAAGTAAAAAGGGCCTGCTAATCCCCCTGCTGCATTACCTGCTGCCTACCAGATGCTAGGTAGGGAATGAAATTCTCTCTCCCACCCAGTTACCAGGCAACAAGTAGGAAGGAGCCAAGGAGAAGAGTGAAAGATGAAAACGAGTGACCTGGAGGAGAGGGAGGGAGGGAGACCTTGGAAGGTATTTCCCCCAGGATCCCTTCAAGACTGGCATTGCTTCTCTTTCTACCAGCTGAAGCTGGCATGCCAACTGCAACCCCTTCTGAACAAAGAGAGACTGGCTAGACTGCTGTAATATCTTAAACTTGGGACTATCTTTGAAGACTGTCCAGAAACTTCAGTGGAATGAAAATATAGTTGTTAGGCTGTTAATTGGGATCAGGGATTAGGAGGGACACATCACAGCAGCTGCACTGGCTCCTAGTTTGCTTCCAGGCACAATTCATTCAGAGCGTTCATATGTCATAATGTACAAACAGTCAATCAATCAATCAATCAATCAATCAAATAAAAACAGAAATTTGGCAGTGGTCAGGTCTTGCTTGGATTGACAACAACTTTGGTCAGCCTGACCTATGCTGGGTGGAGTACTGGAGGAGTCCCACAATCTACTTGGACCAAATAGTATTTTCAAGACCATCAACTGTGACACTTTTTCTACTGAGGCTGTCTGTGAAGTGGGAATCACGGCACTCTGTTTTAGTTGTTCCATTCCTATCTGGATGGCTGTTTCAGGAGGTATTTATATATTTATTGCATTTATATTCCACCTTTTTATCCAAGGAGCTTCTCAAAACAGATAACAAAATCTATAGAAGATAACTCTGGAGTAAAATATAGATCGCAACAGATACAGAAGAAAAAGAACTTGCTTTAGGAAATAAAGTCCCCACATTGGTAGCCTTTTAATGTTTGATGTTTTATCATGCTTTTAGATTTGCTGGAAGCCACCCAGAGTGGCTGGGGCAACCCAGTCAGATGGGCGAGGTACAAATAATAAAATAATAATAATTATTATAGTTAAAGTGATGGATGTGGAAAGAGGCAGTGTTTTCATCCCAATCATACCCTGGCTCCATTTCCAGGCAACCAATTCAGCTGACCTGGCTTGGCTCCAGATGTTCTTGGGACAGACCTGAATCTTCAAGAGTGCATAAACAACAACAGATCTAAAATATGAAAACAATCCTTCATTGAAAGCTAAGAACACACAGACACACAGTTACAATTAAGCAACAGAGTGTAATATATATCATATAATCATGGAATTGTAGAGTGGGAAGGTACCCCCAAAGGCCATCTAGTCCAACCCCCTGCAATGCAGGAATCTCAGCATACCTTACTATCCAACCTCTCCTTAAAAACCTCCAAGGTAGGAGAATCCACCACTTCCCGAGGGAGACTGTTCCACTGCCAAGCAGGTCTTACAGAAGTCTTATCAGAAGACCGAATGCCAGATGATAGTCTGTTTCAACTAATTAGTCGTTTTCAATCTCATCCATTTAATCTAGTGTTCTTGGGAAGAGTGATAACACCACACTCCCGAGAAAATGTATCCCTTTCTGTACTTTACTTGCCAACAGAATTCCTTTGCCTGTGCTGCTGCTTTTTTGTTGATAGATCATTAGCAGTAAGTACAATTTGTGCACACACACACAATAATTAGACACAATAAATGCAGTTACCCAGGTTTATGGAATATTCCACTCAAATATCATTCTCACAGTGCAAAACATAACAAATTGTGGAAATAATACAGATTGGCAAAGTTGGGGAAAGTTAAAGAAAAAAGAGCAGATGCTAAAAGATATATACATGCTACATTTCTCCCAAATCTGTAAATCTATTCTGTAAATCATTGAGGATCCCTAGGGGATTGAGGATTTTAAAAAAAAATCCAGGTTTATTTAACCAGGACATGGATTTATTTTTTAAAATGGGCATCTATTTTGAACAAATGCTCTATGGACTTAATATTACTACTATCTGAACGTTCTAACATGGAAATACAGAAGGTAAATAAAAGCTGTTCAGGATTGTGAAACAGGGCTAATAACATATCACAAGATAAAGCACGATGGCGAGAAGGTACGCAGAAGGAATTGAATGTATACTTAAAGGACTTAAAAGCTGTCAAGATTAAGAAGTTTTAAATGCGATGAATGGGATTATAAAAATAGAGAAAGCATATCCCTGGTTGAATCAAAAGGATCCTACCGAAAAGGTAGTTACATTCCAAGAATCTCATAGTTTTTCTTCAGACCCCAGGAGCAGCAACAAATATGGAGATTCTTTGGCTATCTCAGAGAGAGGGAGAGGAATGCAATAAAGACAGGAGCAACACTTTTTTGGAGCATTGCCCAATGTTAAGATGGTCAGGATGATGCAGAGGCTGATGCAACTCCCTCGTATTCAAGGAGAAGATGGATTTGATAGTAAATTTATCATCTCATGAACTAAATGCAAATGAGAAATCCATCTTAAGCAGCAGGAATTGGGAAAATGTCCATAGCTGTATTTATAGGCAAGCAGAAGCTCAGCAACTCAGCAGATGACTTCCTACAAAGGGAAGACTAGGACTCCATTTGGTTCCCACTGAGCTATGGAGGGAAGCACACCCAGATAATGGAGCAGAGCTTCAACTGCAGTTCAGAGATGTCTCTTAAAGAGACCACAATTGCCATATGTACAAAGATAAAATTGACTTTTGTTGCTGTGCTCATATTTGCTTCTCGCCCCATGTGACCCCCAGAAGGGAATGTGGTCCTCTGGCTGAAAAGAGTCCCTTGATGTAGGGAGACACTTGAAACATGAAACTGAGAGGTGTAGACATCTCATATAGCTAAATATAAATGACCACAGGTGTTGCAAACCTCCCAGCAGTCAATGGAGGCAATTTAAGCATCCTTGTTCAACCTCATAAGAGGGTTGAGATCAAGGTCACACCCACACATGGCTTCCCCCAAAGAATCATGGGATCTGTAGTTCACCCCTCAAATAGCTACAATTCCCAGCACCCTTAGCAAATTACAGTTCCTAGGATTCATGCCCTTTAAATGGTCCAAGTGTGGAAATAAGTCCAGACTGCTTCCTTTTTTTTCAAACGGTGTATTGTTTCTGCCACTGAAACATGTATTTGGACTATTTCAGAATTTTTTTCATTTGCTGTGTACTGCTAAAATTAATAAAAGATAAGGAGAGCCTTGCAGGGTCAGGCCAAAGGCCTCTCTAGTCCAACACTGTTGACCAACCAGATGCCTCTTGAGAAGGCCTCAAACAAGACGTGAGTCCCACAGCCCTCCTGATATCAAGTTGTTAGTCTTGATATAAAACCCAGAGCGTTGGCTTTCTGTCAGGCAAACAGATGTATTTTCAGGATGTGTGCCATTGTCAGGAATAAACTGGTACCTATTGCACAAGAAAATAGGTGCCTATGCCTAATAAATAGGTAGAGTTGGGAATTCTGGAGTTGGGCCTAAGGACTCATTCATGCATTCATGTTAATCACTCAATGACTGCCAGATGAAGTGATGACTTCTAATTGTATAACCATCATGCATCATTCACTACAACCAGAGCTTTCATCATATTACCTCTCAGCCACCATCTCAGATGCCATCTTTTCCAACAGGGGCAATCCACACCTTCAAAGGCAAGGCTCGGAGCGACCTCAGCCAGTCACATGTGTGAGTCGTTGATCGTACTATGGACCCATTAGGGAGGTTATACAGACCTGCTGCAAAGAAACTGCAGACCAGGGGAAATTCCTGACTGAGAAACAATTATTTTTGCACTTTTACCAAGCTCATTGGTCACTAAAACTATTACATGTCTTGTAGTGGCAGCAAATGTCCATAGTTTTTTTTTTTTTAATGGTAATTAGTCACTGCTTCAGAAAAGAAAAGAAAAGTCACCGAAGCTTTTCTTTTTTACTAATATGAATTGTTATCAGGGATGGTAAAGCTCACTCTCTCCATTTCTCTCTTTGTCTCCTAAGCTCTGTCTCCTTTAAATTAGCTTCCTCTGTTTGCAGGTAAGGAGGGGCGCCACAGCACAGAAAGCTTGTTATGTATTCGCTGCATGCCTAACTGCAGAACCAATTGTAAGCCGCTGCTCACCTCCCCCCACACCCCAGTTAAATAGAGGTTTACCACAAACTGTGAAAATGGATGCTTCATATTTTGAATGAAAAGGGTAAATCAAATACAGCCTTTCCCTTGGTGCATGCACCTCACTGCCTCTGGAGATTATGCTGAACATTGCTGTAGTGTGTGGCCTGCCTCATGCCTGTCCAGTGATTGATTTCATCCATTCGCCGCACCCCTGCAGGCATTTACCTGATGTGGTTCACGCACTGCAAAGACCCCAATACATCTTCGTTAGCCAAATCTATATGCATGAGAATACACATGCACACAGAAACAAACATATATATGTCCTTCTACGAATTGCGGATCAAAGATGCATGAAATATTGAATAGCACCTAGACTGGAGGAGGAATTTAAAATATGATAAGCACAGACGACACTATAACATTTGTATAATGAACATTTCCATCACTATTAAGATGCCAAAATAAAAATTAACCTGCTGGAAGATTTTCTCTCTCTCTCTCTCATTTGCTGATGATTCACCTTGACTTTGTGTGATATTAGGGAGGGAGGGAGGGAGGGAGAGACAATATAAAAACCAAGGTTAGATTTTGTTTTTGTTCCATTTTGTGCACATCAGGTTGATTGTAAACGATGCCTCCCATTTGGCATTCAGAAATATTGCCTTAAAAACCCTCCGTTCCCAAGGGGGGTGGATTCTCTTAGCAATTCAAAGGAGAAGGAGGAGGCAGAGGGAGGGAGGGAGGGGGGAAGAGAATGGAGCATATGATAACCGTCTATGATTTTGCCTTGGTAAACAAGGGGTTAAGTATAGCAGTTGAAGGCTGCAAGCTTTGTCAGGGTTGTACTATTTTTCTAATGCACAAGGAGAAGGGAGGCTAGGAGACAGGAGACAGGGGGAAAATCCAGGGAATGGAGAATCTGAAGCACACCCTGAAGGGATGATGATGGTGATGGGCATCAAGAAAGATAACAGGTCAGGTGCATGCAAAAATCTCTGTCTTAAGGACTAAGACTAAAAGGTGGTATTTCATTTGCCTCCCCTCCCTTAGTTCTTGAATCCTGACTCTGAGTGGTTAAGGAAGGCGGCTGTCTACTGCTGAGGATGGGATGCCAGGGAGTCTCTCTTGGGGAGCAAAAATCCTTTGGTTGGGCTTAGCAACAAGAAGGCAAAAAACCCACAAAAAAATTGCAGTATCCCGAGAAGAGAACTGAATAGTCTCCTGTGGCTCTCAGTGAGGTGGGCATCCACTTAGACCAAGCCAGAGGCTGGACAGCTGGGAATGCTGCATTGTGCTAAGGACATGGAAATCTCAGCGGGGGCTTCTGGCTGAGACCTCGAGCCCACATGGGGTCCTCTTCAGGTGCTTAGGAGGGCCAAGCCTTTCCAGGACATGTCCTGCATGTGGAATGAAGTCCAGAGCTTCTTTGATGTGGACCCGGCCGCAGCTGGATGAGCTCTGCGTGGCAGAGAGCGTGTTGCACTGTTTCTCTTGCTGAGAGGAGGAAGATCAAGAGGGAGACCACACTGCAGAGGACCCTGCGCCAGCCAGGCTGCATAGACCGACACAAGTGCCGAATGGTGTGTAGACTACCACTTCTACCCTCAGCAATATACAGCGCTCTCTCTCTCTCTCTCTCTCTCTCTCTCTCTCTCTCTCTCTCTGTGTGTGTGTGTGTGTGAAAGAGTGTGTGTTTGTGTCTCTGTGTGAGAGAAATATAGCTCTGTTTTTATGCCACCACAGTTGATCTCCTTGTTTCATCCAAGATAGCTAGAGCTTGCAATACAGCTCTGTGAGGGAAGGGCTACATTTGGACAAAAACAAACAACCCCCCTCCTGGTCTTCTTTGCAGATGCTGTTTTAAAGCCCATCCAGCACTGTCTTACTGCTGGTTTTCCAGGCAACGTCACACCTCTTGAGGACACTGAGGACATCAGGGTTTGTTTGTTTTTTGCTGAGTATAGCATCTTTCCACTATCATACAGAAGGATTTCAATTCAGACAGGCACTGCCCTGAGCAAAGGGCTACAAGAACTACCAAAAATTCTTTCCAGTCACCACCTCATTGCAAACCTCCACCCTCCTCTTTCTTTCTTTCTTTCTTTCTTTCTTTCTTTCTTTCTTTCTTTCTTTCTTTCTTTCTTTCTTTCTTTCTGACTCACCATATTGCCTGAGGAACTTATGGGAATCTTGGAAACCTCTGTGTTTCTCTCTAAGGTCATGGAGTCAGTGTGAGAGACACTGAGCTCTCCTCCATCAAGGTAAACGTGTGCCTTGTTTTTTGCTTGCTCTTATTCCTTAGGCAATTGTTAAGAGAAGAGCCTCAGTACAGAAATGCAGCAGGGGAAAGCACTTGCACACTAGAAAACAGCGGAGAAGGAGGGGTGGGAGGAAGGAAGGAAAGAAAGAAAGGGAGGGAGACTGGACTGCAAAAGTCAAAAGAGATTAAGGTAGGGATGCAGCATGTTAAATGTGCACGATGCTGTTTGATGAAACAGAGTGCTTAATGTTTACCTCTGAGTCACCAGGGTATTCCTTGAGTTGAATGCTCAAGTCCCAGGTGCCGCATGGGCAAATCTTAACACTTCAAGGCAGTAGCAAACTCTAGGCAGCCTTTGAAGTTCTTTGAATAAACTGTTGGTGAGAAAGAACCCCCACCTATGTTGTGTGATATGTTTGCCAGGGAGAAAGCACCCTTCATTTATTCTTGTTTCTTTTAGCCCTTCCTTAAATGGCATAGCATGGGGTGATGGGAGTATTTTAGACTACACTTGATGCAAATTAAAAGCAACCCATTTATGTTTGTATACATTGTGAAGAAAGAGGGGGCTAATGCTCATGGTGCTATTTGTTTCTCTCTTTCAGCTGGACAGGCTTCCTTTACATCCTCTCTACGTTTTCATGAGCCACTTCCAAGCCCACGCGCAGACCCTTCTGGCAGGTGTTAGAGTCCCCCTGAACCTCATCCCACCACCAGACATTCAGAAAAGTTTAGCTTAAAGGCCTAAATATGACAGTTGCCACTGGAGATCCCACAGATGAAGCAGCAGCTTTGCCTGGTCATCCTCAGGACACCTACAACCCAGAAACTGACCATGAATGTTGCGAGAGGGTGGTCATCAACATCTCGGGACTGCGCTTTGAAACACAGCTCAAGACACTTGCTCAGTTTCCAGAGACCTTGTTAGGAGACCCTAAAAAGAGAATGAGATATTTTGATCCCCTTCGGAATGAGTATTTCTTTGATCGAAACAGACCCAGCTTTGATGCTATTTTGTACTACTACCAGTCTGGTGGCAGATTGAGGAGGCCTGTTAATGTCCCCTTAGACATCTTCTCAGAAGAGATAAGGTTTTATGAACTTGGGGAGGAAGCTATGGAGATGTTTCGGGAGGATGAAGGTTACATCAAGGAAGAAGAGCGGCCTTTACCAGAGAATGAGTTTCAGAGACAAGTGTGGCTGCTGTTTGAGTATCCAGAAAGCTCTGGGCCAGCCAGGATTATAGCAATTGTCTCTGTCATGGTCATTTTGATCTCAATTGTAAGCTTCTGCCTGGAAACTTTGCCTGTGTTCCGGGATGAGAATGATGAGATGCATGGCAGCAGTAGCAACCCAAGCTCTTACTCCAATAGCACTATGGGGTCTCAGCAGCAAACATCTTTCACAGACCCTTTCTTTATAGTGGAGACGCTCTGCATCATTTGGTTCTCCTTTGAGTTCTTGGTGAGATTCTTCGCCTGCCCCAGCAAAGCTGGCTTTTTTACCAACATCATGAACATCATTGACATTGTAGCCATCATCCCCTACTTCATCACACTTGGAACGGAACTGGCTGAGAAACCAGAAGATGGCCAACAAGGTCAGCAGGCAATGTCTCTTGCCATCCTCCGAGTGATCCGCCTGGTGAGGGTCTTCAGGATCTTCAAGCTCTCCAGGCACTCCAAGGGATTGCAGATCCTCGGACAGACCCTGAAGGCCAGCATGAGGGAGCTGGGCCTCTTGATATTTTTCCTCTTCATTGGTGTCATTCTCTTCTCCAGTGCTGTCTACTTTGCAGAGGCCGACGAGAGCGATTCTCAGTTTCCCAGCATCCCTGATGCTTTTTGGTGGGCCGTGGTTTCCATGACAACAGTTGGCTATGGAGACATGGTCCCCACGACCATAGGTGGGAAAATAGTTGGTTCCTTGTGTGCCATTGCAGGTGTATTAACAATTGCCTTACCAGTGCCGGTTATAGTGTCCAATTTCAACTACTTCTATCACCGTGAGACAGAAGGAGAGGAGCAAGCTCAATACTTGCAAGTCACCAGCTGCCCAAAGATCCCTTCTTCCCCTGACCTAAAGAAAAGCAGAAGTGCCTCCACTATTAGTAAGTCTGATTATATGGAGATACAAGAAGGTGTGAATAATAGCAATGAGGACTTTAGAGAGGAGAACTTGAAAACAGCCAACTGCACCCTAGCTAACACAAACTATGTTAATATAACCAAAATGCTAACTGATGTCTAGCTAATAATAATAATAATAATAAAACAACCCTAATAACTTATTTAAAACTTGAGTGGAACAATTGCAGATGTTGCATAATACCTTGCATTGTAGTTAATACAAAATGTTCTACAACGTGTATTGGTTCTGCATGGGAAGCAATAGTCGTGTAAGTGACTCTTTTTAACATTTGATGCTCAATAAGCTTTCATGCAACCCCTCCTCCCCATCACAGACTTCTGGTTTTCCAATTGTATGGCACAATTAAAGCAGAATTATGTCACAATATCAAATGAAAGGCATTGGAGAAAAACAAAACAAACCACCTCCCCATGTAAACAACAGTAACAAACAAATGCCAACTAGCATAAATATAATTTAATATAGAACTCAGCCCATGCAAAAATATATCCCAAGGAAATAGTATGCAACTATACATCTAGCTTTCAAGCTTCAGGAATTATACAAAAGGTCATGCATAGTTTAATTAATGGAACATCCATCCAAATTACTTTAAGGTTCAGATTTCCAGATCAGAAATGCCAAAGGGAGAATATACCATGCAGGGTCATGCTTCTGAACCAAAAATGCTGCATTGGATTCATCCACTGCAGCACGCCAGTGTGAGGCTCGCGGGAGGCACTGTTTAGTAGGACATTTTCTGTTGCTTTGGTAGAGATACATCAAGAGCCTGGAGACATTTCTTTTTTTAAAGAACACATGTATTATTATTTTTTGCTGGTTTGGGGGTCACCAACATATTCAGGACTGAAAAGCATCTTGTTTCAAATGCTGGAGCAACTAAGCTGTGGCCTAGAATATATTTATACTGCAGTGAAATTTAACCCAGTATTACAGTAAAGCTGCATGGATATTTGTTGCATGGATCTTAATATTTAATACACGAAAATATATCTATTTTCTTAAGTAGACTATAGAGTATACCTGTTTATAGTGTTTCTAGATTCTCCAGTGGCTTGAAGGAGATTTGTGGACATAAAAGGGGGAGAAAGGGAATGTGTTGGGGACGGATGTGGGCCGACCACAAATTTGATAACCAAGGCAAATGCCCTAGGTGTTTGCTTGCATGAGGGTGCAACCCAGGAAAGGTGATATGAAGAGTACACACCTGTCTTCCACATGTAGGGAGGAACTGGTAATTTATTCATAGTGGTATCATATGCAGAGATGTACATCTGACCAGAGATGGCCAGGCTTATTTGTGACTAAAACATTGCTGGGTGACACTGTTAGGCAAATGTAAGCTCAGACCCACAACAAATATTGCTCACAGTGCTTGGAGGCGTAGATAGTTTGAGATCCACAGCTAAGATGCAACAGTATAGAATGCCAATGACTTTGTCTGAACTTTGTTGACTTGCGTCTTCTGGTGGTGACGGGGCTTATACGATAATGCCAGCCCAAGGTCATTTGTTCAGGTGTGGGCAATGTTGCCCCATGGAAATGAGTCTTGACGGAGTTGCCCCAGCTGAGGAGATGGCTGTGGATGGATACATGCAATGCATGGCTTGGAAGTTAAGGCTTCCTTTGGGATGTTGCTGTCATGTGGTGGAGTCAATATTCTCAGCTTTAGAGTAAATACAATCCAAGTCTACTCCCAGTGGGCTAATCTGTTGGGGAAATGCCCATGGGCAATATGGTAGCAGAATTTGGCCAACCTCACACATCAGAATCAGATCCATTCTTTTGAGTCAAGGAGGCAATAAGACTCCTGGTTGGACTGCTCTTCATAGACTGGCATTTTAGCTTGGTAGTGTCCCGTTGATGCGGCTGCTTCAGCTCTCAAGGGAAAGAATAGCCCTTCAGTAAAGGCTCATTCTGCTATCAACATCCTAGGAAAGTAGCTTTTGGAACCAGTGTGTAAAAGAGTGAGGCCAATATCCCCTTCTTCTCATCAGTAATAAAAAAGATGATAACCCTTCTAAGCCAACAGGATTTGGTTCTGAGGCCACCATGGGTACTCCTTACAGTGTCCTATTTCCTGAGCTGCTAAACACGGTATGATTATTTGGAATAGCACACTCAGATACACACACAGTGTGTGTGTGTGTGTTCTTATATCATATTTAGAAGCTTAGGATTTGGAGAATATGTGAGAAGTCCCCTATATATATACCCACCCATGCCATAGGGAGCAAATGGAGCAAAACTGAAATCCCCAACCAGATCAATCATGTGGATCCTGCAAGTATTACTCAGGCAGCTTGCTGATGGGTCCTGATCTTGCATTGATATGGATGATGGATGCCTTGTGAGGACCAAAAATTCACCAGACCAAAAGAACATGTTGAGCATGTGATCTGATTGGATCTGTACAGAATTTGGCAACAAGGTAAAGCAGATCCACCTTTGCTTATTTACTTATTGCACCCCACTCAACTCACTTTCAACAGCTTAGCATTGAAAATGATATAGGTTGAATGGGATACATGCTGAAGCAATCACCTAATTTATTGATCGTGTGCCAAACTCTATACAATCCACTTAACCTGCATTCTTAATGAACCACCTGGGCTGTGTGTATTGGCCCTAACCCATATGCTTGTGCCAAGAGGGGCAATATATCTCAACAACACCTGCCCTCCCTTTAAACAGAGTATAAGCCACATGCAGGCCTTGTTTTGATTCTACACCTGTTGCAGGACAGCTGACTCTCACTTTTTGAATATGAACCCCCCCCCAAACATTAGATTCACATGATAAAATGTGGGTCAATTTCTTGATCTTCCCTCAACCCTGCACTGCCCCTGCCAAAGAAAGGCAATTTCTCTAACCTTCTTGGCAGTCACTGCTGAAAAGATGTATAAAAAAGAAAGCTGTCAGGGTTTTCTAACGGCTTATGATTTGAGGGGCTTACTAATTATTTCACACATCAGCAGTGCTGGAGTTTGCATTGCAGGATTAGGGCCACCTATGTCACAGTGCCTTGGACCATTCTTGTAGAATGCTGACAAAGGAAGAGCTTGGCATCACATCTCTAATTGCTTGCTCTCCAACTATGCTATGAATTTAAAAGGCTAATTTTGGAATATCTTCCATTGCAGTGAGCAGGGATGGAATAATCCTTCCTATTGCCTTAAGCCACTGCTAAAAATATTCTGTCCTCTCCACCACTCTGTCTGTAAAGGAATCATAAATATTCTTGGTTAAAGATCCATGCAGGATACTCCTGTACATTAGGGGGAAATCATTGCAGTCTATGCAAAAAAAATCATGAGGAAGGGGGTTACTTCAGGGACTTCCATGGGGTACTGTCCTCATGTAATTATGGGGTAGGATCCATGAGGCATCAGAGAGTAAGGGAGGCAAAGTTAAGCCTACTGATTTCAATAGTAGTTGAGGTTATTCATGCTAGGAGTATGTTCAAGATAGAATTGCGAGGATGAAGCCTAGTACTTCTGAGGAGGGGACTCACTGCTGCTATTTCCCAGCATCTTAGGTTGGATCCCGACCGGTACTATTTCAGTGAATTTTCAATTGCTGCTCTTGTACTTGGGTTTGCACATTATCTAACTCCACACTTGTTTTCATGCATTTCCCATTCCGCCTCTCGGAATTGCAGACTTTGACTTTTTAATGCCCTCACCCTAATATAAAGTTGATTGTATTTGCAGTCCCAACTGTGTGCTCACCTATTGACCACCCCCTGCCCCAAAAGGTGCAGCGTATCAAAAAGGAGTGGTCCCTGTATGGGAAGTAACCTTGAAGGGGCATCCTAAATTGCCTGATCTCTGCATCAAAAGAAATTGGCACCAGAAGTGAAACTCAATGCATATGTTAAGATACAGGTAGAGGAGCAACCTGAGACTTCATCTGAGGCCAGTTGCATAAAAGCTTACACCTCTTATGAAGTACAGTACTTTAAAAAAAAAAAAAAGTTTGTTTATGAGAAAGAGGTCGGAGGGGAAACCCAGGAATGAAACTCTAAACAGGACTAAAAGGTCATGAAACATTATCTTGAAATGTACCTCCTTATTGCACAAAACTCCATAGCAGAGCAGGTATGAAATGTTGGATGCATCTTTATAGCTTATCATCTTGCTGCCTGATCCATCCCATCTGCAGTGGCAATAACCTGAAGCTTTAGATCCTTATCTAGCACCATCCTGGACTATGACCCTGGGCATTTTTTCTGGTGGCTCAGTTTAAGAGTGCCAATGTAGGAACTTTACAAAAGTCACTATGGTTTGTCAAGCTTCTACGGGGAATAGCTGCACACTTGGGAGTCTATCTATCTATCTATCTATCTATCTATCTATCTATCTATGACACTGGATCTGGACCCAGACAGTTAGTGTGAGTCCTTTGCTGTAGCTTTTCAAACCCATTATCAGGAGACCCCAAGGCTGATGTAAATCAAAACAACCTACCTTCTGGGCCTTAACTGTGACTGACCACTATCAATGAATGTTGAAAAAAAAGCAGAAGTTAGGAAATCTAAGCAGTTGGTTTTTCATTTAAGTTATTGCTTAATGGTGAGATGCTGGAATATTGATTCCATAGACCGAGGAAGTGATGGCCTCAATGTGCTGCAGTTGTCTCTGAAGTATGTTCAGTGGGGCTTACTCATTAGTAAGTGTGTTTGGGATTGCAGCCTTAGATGTGCTGCGGAGGTAGGGAGAGAGGAAGCCAAGAATAACCAGGAGAAACGCTAAGGGCTGCAGTGCTCTGTTGCATCCAAGGTCAGGTTTAAATGGAATGTATGATTGTTTTGACTGTCGTATCTGCTGCCTGGACACTGTGTAGGCAACTTGAACTGCGGCAGGATGCCAACCCTCTAATCTACGAATTGGCTTGACCCAACCACTGTGCTAGAGCTATCTCACGCCCCGTACCTTTGCAGAGTGTTATGGCGCAGAGCTGAAACTGCAGACCACAGCAGGTGGGAAGGAGCAGATGGTAAAACGGGAGTGTCATGATGAATGCTGGAATAAGGATGGCAGGATCTGCAGGTTTAAGGCAGGGCTTCTGTCGTGAGGTTTGCCTATGCGGTGTCCAGACTGCAGTCCAATTAAACTTCAGCAGGTACTTCTTTACATAACTTTGGGTGAGGTTATTCAGGGTCAAGGACACACTTCTACCTAGATAAGCATGAAGCAGTACCCCAGGGGCATAGCTTCTTGCCTCAACTAGGGCAGATCCACACCACACACATTTAACAAAGCACATTTAACATACATTTAAAGCACATGGCTTTCCCCAATGAATCCTGGGAATGGTAGCTCTGGGGAAACTAGGACTCCCAGGGTTGTTTGGAAGAAATCATGCACTTTAAATATACGGTGTGAATCTGCCACTAATTTGGATTAGTTAGTAAAGCACAGGAAAGCAGTCTGGGCTATTGGGGTGGCAACTGAGTGTCCTTCAAAGGCTAGTAAGTAGGGTTGATCTTATACAAAATAGAGGAGGACATCAGCCCAGAAAGTCTTGGGCAGGTTACAAAGGTGATATAAACTGTGAATGTGAAAAGTGGATTTGTTAAACCAGCATTCCTAACTTCCATTAGTGCCCAATGGGTTGATTGTCTCTTTAATTTGGAAAATGTAGTCTTCTGTATATTACTCAGGTTCCTAAATGACAGCTGAGGCAGGAATAGATGGATGAGATGTGAAGAGAGTGGGTTTAAATGCAGGAGTAAAAGAGGAGTTGGTTGTTGAATGAAGCATAGTTTAGTCATTGTTATTCCACAGTCCAGGAAGTATGAGACTGCTTTTGGATCTGCAGCAAGAAGTTCTCTGTGTCCATCTGATTCCCTGCTTGTGAATTGCTTTTCCTGCTCCCAATCCAAGATGTCTGGCAGATGTAGATCAGTGGTGAAAGCAGGGGCTCAGCATATGCTCAGAGGCACTCTTCATTCTTCACATTTCACTGCTGAGCTTTTAGAAACAGATCCAGAACTGAGCCATGGTTTACTGCCACTCATATTAAGTCCTCTATGCGTGGCTTTCTTGATAACAACACAAAAATGTTAGCATTTGACCTGAATCCTCGGTAAATTATTTTGACTCAGCCAGTGCACATGTTGATGCCTTGAATACTTTTGCTCCTTCCTTCAGGGTCTCTAAAGGCTGGTTTATGCATGTAGCTGTATGAGATGAGAATAAGGGAGATCAGTAAGAAAATGTTGCGGCAAGTGTTCCTGTTCACTGCTCCAGCCACCCATGCCCTTTTCCAGGACACCTCATTCCATTTGCCTTTCAACCATTTCCCCAACCCTCCAATAATCAGTCAGTATTTTGGGGACATTGAGCATGCTCAGTCCTCTTTGAGCTAGGGGTTTCCCCCCCTTTTTCTGATGGTGTGTCTGCGGGTTTTCTCTTAGTTTTTCATATAGGTTTTTTTTTGTAGTTCTGCAAATTTCAGAGTTCCCCCAAGTCTGTTGACCTGACACCTCCCTTTTGTAGGCTGGCAGTACTGTTTTGCCTATATAAACAACTGCACTTAGAGCACTAGAAATAGAGGGAATGATAAGGTAGGACAGTTCTGACATAGTAAAATAATTAAAAACAAGGAGTGGTATCCAGTTATGCTATGCTTAGAGTGTAACTAATGAATCTAGTTAGTACTGTCCATTGATTTCAGCTGGGCAAACCAACAGTGGATTTCAGTTGGGTAGAACCCCAGAGTTGCACATGGGTTTTCTAAAACTGCAACACACAGCTCCTTCCAAGACAATCTGTTTCCAGTGCAGCAAATGTGCAATTATTACCCAAATGGTGTGTATAGTTCAGATATTCCTTCATTCCCCCAGACTGAACTTAGAAATATTTCATTTCTCCAGCAGTTAATTTGTTATATTTTGAACCTGGAAAAATACTATCCAGATAATGCATCAATTACAGTTGTGGGTTTGGAATTCAGGTGTGAAAGTGTCATTTGATATTGCCTGTGATGTGCATAATGATGAATGATGGAAACAACACATGGCCTGGATATTGTACTCTTGCCTTTGAATGAGAGCTTTCATAGCAATGAGGGTTCACATTCAGTAATCGTCAGAGTAAGCTCTTTAATAACCACTTTTAAACTTTAGAAATGATCAGAGGAGATAGAATAAAGTTCCTAAGGTCATGTAAAAAAAGAGAAAAAGAAATTGTCAGTAGTGGAGTTGGGATTAAAAAGACAGAAGTTTCTAACATGCAAGATGTTCAGATCACTAAAAATAAATACATAAACTATATAAAAATGTAAAAACAGCCAAGAGAGAGAAAGAGAAAGAAAATAGCATGCCTGCTAATAGCAGGTAGATGATGAAATGTTCAACTTGCATAAAATCATAACAGCTCTGAGAAAATGTATATAGCGGAACATATCTCAACAGTTATCTTCTGCATTGTTTTCTGTAACCTCCATAACTCAGTGCTATACCTAGAATGGTCTTAAGAGCATGCAGCATGAGGGTGTGTAAATATGGGCATATTTGTGCATAAAACCCAGAGAAGAAAAGTGAAATACATAGGAGGATCTCTTTCAAGAAAGGTCATGCTTTGTAATCAAATCATTCATGGATGAGCTACTGGATTTACTGCTGAAATCTCTAGTCTTTCTGGAGTTTGCAATACACTAGAGAAGGGCCCAAATCTCACAACAGATCCAGCTGCTTTGATAAGGTTAAATTGACAGAAATGTGACTCTCTCCATTCTCCAACGTGGAGGAGGAATTCACTGATCTCCCTTCTCCCTTTTCTCAAGTTAGTGAAACCAAATCCCCCCTTGGGACTTGTGTTGAATTCTGATCTGGATCTGAAGTTTGCAGTTTTGGACCCATCACTAGTATTTATGTTACTATGCAGGTGAAGCCAAATTATGAGCTAAGGCATTTGTTTGTTTGCTGTGCACCTTTCAGATTCAAACAGCTTGTCGTTTTCACGGCACCATACCAATGGTGGCATCCTGGGTTCCTTTCCACCCCAGCTGTGGAGCCTGTAACAAAAATGGCCTCTAAGCAGGAGACAGAGGACCACTGGATTCAGAAATACAGTGGATACTACAGAATGCACACTTAAGGGGAGGGTGCCCAGTCTAAGGGGAAAAGAGCAGAGGAGAGGCAACACACGTTTACTACAAGGATGTAGGAATTTCTCAGGGGGCAGCAACACTATTACTCTGAGTACTATGTTCGCTTTTTTGCATCTCACGCCCTGCCAAGACAGGGTAAAAATGCTTTCCATTATAGAAAGACAGCACATCCCAGCAGCCTTAGGGGCACAACCATTTTGTCCCAATTTGAGGCACACACAAGTGCACTTTACCCATCTACATTTGTCCTCCCAGTTCTCCTCCAGTTTCCTGCCCTTCTGTGCAATCATGTTCATCAAAGGTGTTGTAGCATGAGCATGCTGGGCCTAGGGTACAGCCCACTCCATCAACAGTCTTAAAGATGACACAAGACCCCATTCCCCAATGTGAAGAGTAAGCAAGGCTTACTCTTCATATTATTACCTCCTGCCAAGGCCACAGGGTGAGGGATTCTTTCAAGCACAACTCCCCCCCCCCCCAACAGCCTTCTTTGGCTGATTCAGCTCATAATCCTGTACAAAAGGGTCCTCAAATAGTGGTGTTTTTTTTTTTTGCAAAGCACACATCTCGATGTTCAGAGGCCCTTTGGGCCCCCACCCTACCCCAAAGTGCAGAATTTCACCCCCCCTCTCTTTGCAGAGTTCTCTGCCCACGAGGTCTGGATCTGCTTAGGCCCTTTGTTGTTGATCTCTGTGATCTTCCCGCAGCTCCCGCCATCTTTATCCTGTCAGCAGTCTTTGTGGTGCTGCAGGCTAACCTGTTTCTATCTGTCACATGTTGGAAAGACGGGGTGGGTATCTGATGCCTCCTTGCTCATTCCATTTTCATTGTTGCTGCTAGCTATTTGTTCCTTGGAGCCTAACAGCTGATCCCTTTTGCTAGAAATGCCCCCTCCTTTCCTTTCTCCTGCTCCACTGTCCCAAGTGAATTTCAGACTAACAGGCATTTTCTAAAGGCAAGCCCTCCATCTGTAATGTGGCTCCTGCTCTAAAGCCTTGGTGATCCCAATCTTAGAACACAGATAAGGCTTTGGCTTGGTTTCAACAGAGCTATGCTAATTTACACCATCCCACAATTTGGCCCAAGGATGAATTCAAGGTGATAGCTGGCAAATGAATCCCTTAGTTCTCATTTTATCTTCTCGGGTACATTTTGGCTTCTATGAGATGTCCAATGTTGTGCTATTAGGAATTTAATTCCAAAATCTATGTGTATGTGTAAATATGTAATGGAACTGTGTGTATTATTTCAAGATTTGTAAGGCTGTTTTCTACTGAGTGCGAGGAATGTAATTAGCGAACTGCACCTGCTTTCCTTGCTACCTGAGACATTGCAGATGTCCTACAAACTAGTCATATTACTAATTATTGCTTGGAATGTGAAAGAAAGGATATTGGATCAAATAAGTGTGTGTTTGCCTAATTTGAGAGAATCAATAAGAAAAGGAAATCCAAGAAGGACTCATAATAAAGATGCCGTGGAACTGAATCTTTTGTTTCCATGGTTACTGGAAGAATGGGACCAATAATGGTGAGAGGACGCTAAAGAAAGAGAACTCATGGGAATGTCGAATCATTTAACCATGTGTTTGCTTGATGAAAATTTAGACACCAGCTGTATCTAAATTGCACAATGTGTATAGAACTTACTGTTAACAACTCACAGGAGTCCTCAGCACTAACTGGACACAAGAAGCTGAGATATGCCCTGTCAAGATGAATTACTTGTATATAGGGATAGCTATTTGTGTATATGTATATATATGCATATACATATATATATTCCCAAATGGAGATTTGCTGTCTGGTTGATCATGTGTGTACATAATATATGCTTCATAGATTACCACCAATTTTGTAAATATCAGCACCCGTTAAAAATAAAAAAGGTATATTACTGAGGATTCGTTTTGTCATACATTGTGTGTGACAACAAAAGAGGAATAAACTTTTGACAGGCTGCTGAAGTCATATTGTTCTGATAGCCCCAAAATGGATCCCTCTAACTATGTCTCCCCACCCTGTCACACTTCTTTTTTCTTTGTCTGCTCTCGAGTATTCCATCCATTCTGAAATAGTTCTGAAGCTATTTGACGATGGGACATGGAGACTGCTGAAATTATTATATCATCTGCAGACAGTCTATAATGGTTAAAAAGTGTTCCATTTCTGTCACACAACACACTTGGGGTTGTATAATGATGCCAATACCTCCTAGAGAATTGTAGCAACATTGTTAGTGATGGAAAGAGGAAAGCTAATCTTCAGCCACCTGTCCACCCACCCCCCACCTGAATGCCGGAGAATGGCCATTTAATATGGTTCCTTCTGAATGGCCATATATGGTAGTCTTTTCCCCAGCAAACTCGTCCTCAGTATCTGAGTAGTTTTCTTGCAGCAGTAATCTTCGTGCACTGTTCTAATTTATTTCAAGGACATTATTGGTGTTCAGATTCCTTTACAAAAACACTCAGGCATGTCTTCCCCAGCAAACCATTTTGCATTTATTTTAATGCAACATCAAGTAGGACAAGATTGGCTCTCATCAGCTCCCAGGCATAAACTCTTATTGGAGTTCTGGGGTGGAGTTGAGTAATTTTGTAACAGTTATGATTGGCTTAGATAATGAAGGAGGAGAGTCTGGGTGATGGCCAGACAAGGGGCATAAGGAAACATTTGCTTAAACAAGTGCCTTTTAAATACACAGACAACACTCTGTTTTCAGCCAAATCCTGTGTTCCTGTTGTGCACAGGACGCAGAGTGTTAATCAGGGACCACTAAGAAAGAGGACATGCAATGGGCAGCAGAGGTGGCACCAGTTTCTGCAACACCTTCTTCAACATTGTCTGTGACAGAATGCCTGGCAACCAACAAAGTGCCTGGTGCCAGCATCCCATCTATTTTAGAGACTGAAAATGCTTCTTATTATACATACTGTTATTTTATTTTATTTACATCTGGATTGTGCTCAGGCCTGACTGTTTTCCTATCGCCAAACCCCTTTTCCTTCCTCTGGGTTACAGTATGTCCAGAGGATACCATTCCATTTGCATGAGCCCATGCAATTGCAGCCAGGAAGTCTGTTTCAATTTCAGCACAACAGGCCTGGCCCTGTGCTGTATTGCAAGCTGAAACTCAAATAGGATTTCAGTGGTGGGTGTGTACCACGCCGATACGTAGAAAGAGCATTTGGGGACCATCTGGTGAGAACATTCATCTCAGTGTTTCTTATATGTCGTCATTGGTTAACCAGTTTCTGAGCACATTCCAAGGTGCTTACACTTGCCTGTTGGTGTAGTGGCTGCAGTATCGCACTAAGACCTGGAAGACGAGGGTTCAATCCCCCACTCATCCATTAAGCTTGCTGGATGACCTTGAGCCAGTCAGTTTCTCTCAGCCTAACCTACCCTGACAGGGTTGTGGTGAGGATAAAATGGGGAGTTTGAGGAGAACCATGTGCACCCACTTTAAGCGCTTTGGAGGAAAGGTGAGATATAAATGTAATAACTATATATAATATATATATAAATAACTGGAGGTTCTCCTTCCTCCTGAAGAGAGGGCCTTCTCACTTGTGGCACCCTGCCAGTGGAACTTTCTCCCCAAGGAAACTCTCTGCTGCCTCCTTGGCTTTCCCTGATTTTATTTCCTCAGGCTTTTAATTTTTAGGCTATGATGATTTGTATAGCTGCTAACATGATTTAGTGTTCAAAACACTTAACCTGCTTATTGTCCTTCTAGAGTTTTGCATTATTATTATTTTGGCCTTTAGAATATTTATTTCAAAGTGTGGTGTAGAAATGAATAGAATAATACATTGTAATGAACTATGTGTTATTGTAAAAGAATAGAGAGAGAGAGAGAGGAGAGAGAGAGGAGAGAGATGCAGCAAGGGGAATATTTTCAAACGTGCTTCCCTAAAAAGAATGATAACTGGTTATTGAATAAATGATGTATGGTTCTTGTTGCTGTGCAGACAAATCAATATCAGTGCTAAGATGAGCTATAATGTCTTTCTGAACAAAAGTGCCTACGTTGTTTGCAGAATCCATTGTAAATCCATGGTGACATGCTGCTTTCTTCAGAACAGGCCTTGTGGTAGAACAAAATACCTTCTGGGAACCCTGGTCATATAGCTCTGCCTTGCAGTGACAAAATACTCTGCAACATGCACAAGAGAAGCTGAGGCAAGACAAGCAAGGGGCCCATTTTCTGCCACCCCAGCGGTTCATCGGAGTTAGTCTGAAAGAGGACGTGACATTGACAAAGTTCTAAGTGGCTGTGTTTGTTTTCTTGGAGAAGCAGCAAGTCAAATATGCAGTACTTCAGAAAAGGCTTCCTAAGGATTTAATTTTTTTTTATAGTCCCCCCCCCCCAAGAGCAGAGTAACAAAGAAATGCACTTGGGAGAAACAAAGGAATATGGAGAAGGAGGGAGGGATGGTGTTAGGTGTATTGCATTAGTGTCAGTTGGAAACAAAAAGAACATTTAAGCAATTGATGGGTAAAACCAGCCCAGATGTCTTTGTAGAGGTCTGCTTAGTGTTCATGAAAGTTCAAGGAGGGGCAGGGAATGTAGGCCAACAACCCGCTGCTTAGCTGATGAAGATGATGTCTCCCCTTCCAATGTTGGAGCACCAGGTGATTGCAAAACCTTGGAAGCAGTTCATTGCAAGGTAAGCCAACTATTTTGTGTATATCTTATCAATTCTGTCCACTTTCAACAACGAAGCTTCCTTGGGATTTGAAGACAGTGTTGACTTCCAGGTTTTTAAAGCCCCAAATATTTGTTTCCTGAGGCAGAGAAGACGGCGCCTCCCTTCCTATTTAAAATACAGATGCCATCTAGACTGGCACCTGGATCTTATATTACTGCTGGGGACAGGATGATGTCCTCCATTGCAGCTCTGGGTAGCAGGCCAAGTTGGAAGGTACAGGTAAGAAAGTATAGGGGAGCAAGTCCATTCACTTTGCATTTTATGGTGAACCTTCTTAATATTCCCTTTCCAAAACAACTCATGAGCCAAAATACAGCCACCCTTCAACATTCGCACTTCTTTGAATTTTGCAGTGCAATTCTCCAGCCAAGTAATGTGTGCAAAAATCCACGGACTATGGTAGAATGTGCCTAAAATGCATATATGAGTCAAAATAGCATTAGAAAGAAACTCTATTAGGGAAACTTACTTTGGAAAAAAATGTGTTTATTAGGCAAAATTGCATACGAACATGTGTGCATTTGGGGGCATTCACAGATGAATATTCATGAGGAATTTAAAAAAATGCAAACTGATGTGGAAATGTGCAGAACTGCACTTAAGGTTGAAAAAAATGGGAAACAGAGAGAAACTGAAAATTGACAGGTTCATCCACCCCAAGCTGCAGGGAAGTCTTCATGACACATCTACTTTGGTTTCCCACCTTCCTGTTGCTTCTCACCCCCCCCCCCAGCATCTGTTTTAAAACTTTTATACTGATCCTTTGCTTTGGCAAAGCAGCACACAGATCTGGGACAAATAGATACTGGATCCCAATTCTGGCACAATGCCACACAACACAATCTGTTTCTGAGATCCGATTCCAGCCCCGGCATCATGTAACAAGTGCTGCCCGTAGTGTGACTCCTGCTTAGATTGGATCAGAATACTGGTTGCAAAAAATGCCATGCTCACCAGGGCTAATAGGAGTTGTAGTTCAAAACATCTGGAGAATACCAGGCTGGCGTAGCGTGAATGTGTTTGTGTGTAGGAATGGCTGACATCAAAACTTTTAAAATATCCAGTCTATTTGTAGATGCTGAGCACCAAGATATGTGGCCTGTGACCTCTAGGATGTTGCAATTGGCTCAGCGCTTGCCTAAAAGAAATTCCCTGAAGATCAACGTTTCAACAACCCTGTTATTGTTGGACCTCATAGTTTCTGTTTCATTTTTGAATCTTTTCCCAATGGAAAGAAAGGATCCCCCAACTTTCTAGTAGATGGCATTTGCAAATATAAATGTTTGAATACTTTTAAAAACGCAGCTGTTACAAATATGAGTTTCTCTTGCATGATATAATGATAAAAGCCTACTCATAATCTGGGGTCCAAATTATATATGCCAATTTCTATATGCATTCCAAAGCATTTTATGAAACTGCCTGCCTTAATGCATAGCTTTGGATACCCCTAATGAACAGAGACAGAGCAAAACATGCAGGGTTTCTCATTAAATACACGCACTATAAATATCCACCTTATCAAGCAGAGCCTTTTTCTTCTTGGGGATAGTGTTGTTGTAGGCAGTCCCCCGTTTTGTTTAATATACATGGACCTCTGTGTCTTCTGCTGGTGTGAATGTAAATGCTAGTATATCCCCACAGGAAAACTCATTCCTGATGAGAAGTCAACATTGAGCTACAGAAATCATTTAAGGGCCTCATTACAAGTTGAATAGGCCTTTCTAATGAATCCTTCATGTTGGCCAATAAGCAAATGAGCAAATGAATGTGCAGAGAGAAACAGAGGGGAAGCCTGGAAATAACTATAGTGAGGACATAAGAGAAGCCATTGCTTATTTACAACATTGATATCCTTCCTTTCTTCCAAGAAGCCCAGGGCAGTATATATGTTACAAGAAACCTGTGAGTTGGTTAGGTGAAGAGAAAGTGACTGTCTAGATGCCACCCAGTGAGCGCCAGGGTTGAGTGGGGATTCAAACTGGGTCTTCTCAGCCGCTGGCCCAATACTCTGGTCACCCTGACTCTCTTCCTTCTCAGTAAGCAGCAGTAACCCACTGTGTAGGGAAGTCCCCTGGTCCTCTCAGTGAAAATGTAAAGTTGCCAGGTTGTGATCCAGAGATCTGCACTTATGCATTTAAGTTCCTGATTTAGTGGGAAATAACTTTACTCCCCCCCCCATTCACTCCTTCTCTGGTTCTGTCATTCAGGGAAGGAACCAGCAGGAATAGCCACAGCTGACCTATCTCCTGCTGTATCGGAAATACAGGAATGGTCTTCAGGTAGGCAACCCTGGTGCAGTAGCAGCCAGTGAGTCCATTGCTCTCCTGGCTTCTTTACACAGTGAGTTGCTGCTACCTACTGAGAGGGAGAGGGGAGGTATGAGGTGTGGGGAACTTGGTCTGGTGTAGCATGTGGTGGTAGGAGCATCAGAATGGCCTCCCGTTCCACTTCACTGGCCACTATGGCCTTAGAAGTTGTCTTTCTGATCATTCCATACCTTCTCTCTGATATCTGTGTTACCCTTCTGGACTATTTTACAAATAGGCAATGTTAACCAATGTAACCCAAGGAAGGTCTCAACAATAACAAAATATAATTGGAGCTTGGGAATGTGACAATGCCTTATAGAGAAGTTGTCTGAGGATCACACTTCCTGTCCTTCCATAAAACTTCCTCTGCTTCCTTTCTGGTCAGCTATAGCTCACAGTCTTGTTGCAAATAATAAAGTCTGTTGTCTTCCAAGAGCTCTCCTGTGCCTGCCTGATTCTGGACCATGAGAGGAGAGCCTTTGTTGAATGCAGATGGTGAATGTGGATGCCTGCAGCTGATCCAAGAGGTGAGTGAACAAGAATATGATCCAATGGTAGTTGCTCTGTGGTGGTTTACAGGGTGGGAAGATAGATTTCTTTGGCAGCTGATTGTACACCATGGTCCAACTCAGACACAATGAACTTGGTCTAATAAAGCATGGATTATTAGGCCAAGGACAAGTCTTGTGTCCATGTACTTCCTCAGAGTTGGCCAAATGGCTCAGTTGATGGAAGGGGAGGGGCTGAAGATCATTTGCCCTCTCACACACTGCCCTCAGGGCCAGCCACCCCCTGCAGTTGATTGATTGGTCAACACTACCACCACCATTCCCTCCGTCCTGCTGCTACCTTCTCACTCCATCCCTCCCCCCTTCCCTTCTCCCTTTAGCACTAATGTGAAACAACAATTTGCCACAATTGTGACAAAGCACTGATGGAACAGACCCTCTCTGGGTGGAACAATTCCTCACTCTGAGGTTGGACCTCTCCTTCAGAGTGAAGAATGGGATGTCTGTGTTGCAGCTGCTTTGACAGAATCCAGCAAAGGCCAGCAAGCAGTAGGAGACAAAGTCATGGCTGGGAGGAAAATAGGCAGTGGCAGTGGCAAGGAGGCGGAGGGGCGGAAGCAGCCGTGGTGCAGTCTGTTAGACTCAATGTTTTGTGCTGGCTTTGGGCCTTTCCTTTCTTCCTTCTCACATGCACAACAACTGAAAACTTCTGGTGTTGGTTAAACCACGGTTTCCTGTTACATGTGAACAGGGACACTGTAGTCTTAACTACAGAATATAAACCAGGATATGAGATCAGTGCCTGTGGTTAAGTAACAGTTTCCAGGTTCAGATGTAGTGGGAATATGGAATTTAATAAGCACTAGAAATTTTCATTTGCAGCTTGTGAGAAGCAAGTAGAAGGCAGATGGAGCATGCAGCCGTAGGAAGGTGGTTGTTTTCTATAAACTGGACTACCATTTCAATATTTTATAGGTTTTCATAAAACTCTGGTGTTCTGAAGCAAGGGATACTTCGCTAACAAAAGGCAAACATGTTTCCCTATAAAGCCTATTAATTATTCGGAAATTTGCTTAAGATATGAATAAACAGTAATTACATGGGTTTACGAAAAGTGTCTGGTCTATATAAATTCTTCACCAATCAAAGCTACCTGTACAGATTAAGCAAATTAAGCAAATTTGCTTAATTTTCATATATTTTAGGTTCCTGCCAAACTTGAGGGGAAAAGGATCTACGTAGAGCACTGAAGCACCAACCCCTGGCAATTAGAAGCCTCGCTGGGCTTATGAATGGTCAAGTTTATCTCCATAACTATGAGGACTAGAGACATAGTTGAGATGCAGAGATGTATGCTACATTCCAAATTCCATCCTTGCATAGTACAGGAAATATGAACAGCACTGGTCAAAGTCAGCCTAGTCAAAACAGAGGAAATGGTTTTTAAGTCTCCATGGTGACAAAAACAAAAGTTTGGCTAGCAACATTGCTTTTGCCATGGGCCCAGAGCCAGGCAGACCAAAGCAGAGTGGAGAAATTAAGGCTATATGCATTCACGACATATCTTGAGGCTCTCAAGGGAGGTATCCTGCACACCTACACACACACACACACACACACACACACACACTGCATTATTTACCCTCAGCACCATAAATCATCTTAACAAACGAGTAGTCCTGCCGTCAGGAAAGAGGCACCAGGCAACACTGTCTGCCTTCTAATTCAGTCAAGATATGTAGGAAGCTGCTTCCGAGGAGGATATATTGGAGGTGGAGGCAAATAAAATGCCCCTTGCTATAGGCAGTGGTGATCCCATTTTCAAAGAGGGGATCACATTTTTAGCCACATCTCAGCCATCTTCTTACCTGAAGTCAATTTTCTTCATCCCATGTACCTTGATGGGAACCATGGCTGGTCGGGGACAGAGGGTGGCGCTTGGGGGGGAATTGTCATCACGCCACTCCTTGGTGTGTGGAGTACCTCAGGGTGCAATACTCTCCCCGATGCTTTTCAACATCTTTATGCACCCCCTCGCCCAGCTTGTCCGGAGTTTTGGGCTGGGTTGCCATCAGTATGCTGATGACACCCAACTCTATCTGTTGATGGATGGCCATCCTGACTCAGCCCCAGACACACTAACCAGATGTTTGGAAGCTGTGGCTGGATGGTTACGTGGGAGCCGGTTGAAGCTAAATCCTTCGAAGACAGAGGTCCTGTGGCTGGGACGGGATGATATGGGATTGGGGGGGCAACTCCCATCTCTTGCAGGGGCGCAATTAGTGCCAGCACCGTCCGTTAAGAGTTTGGGTGTAATCTTCGACACCTCCCTTTCCATGGAGGCGCAGATTGCAGCTATAACAAAGGCGGCATTTTTCCATCTCCGCCAAGCTAAGCAGTTGGCTCCTTACCTCTCTCGCCATTGTGATCCACGCGACGGTCACCTCCAGACTGGATTATTGTAACTCGCTCTACATGGGGCTGCCCTTGAGACTGACCCAGAAACTCCAGCGGGTGCAGAATGCTGCAGTGAGACTCCTTACGGGGTCTTCGCTGCGAGATCACATTCCCCCGGTGCTATACCAGCTGCACTGGCTCCCGGTGGAGTACAGGATCAGGTTTAAGGTACTGGTTTTAACCTTTAAAGCCCTATAAGGCCTAGGACCCTCGTATCTACGGGACCGCCTCTCCTGGTATGTCCCACAGAGAAACTTACGGTCTTCAAATAAAAACATCTTGAAGGTCCCAGGCCACAGAGAGGTTAGGCTGGCCTCAACTAGAGCCAGGGCTTTTTTGGCTGTGGCTCCGATCTGGTGGAACACTCTGTCACAAGAGACTAGGGCCCTGCGGGACTTGACATCTTTCCGCAGGGCCTGCAAGACAGAGCTGTTCCACCAGGCCTTTGGCCAGGGCACAGCCTGACTCCCTCCCTCGGCAATCTTCGCGGAGTTCTGGCCCAATGGTTGCCAGTGGCTTGATTTGAATTAATTTTATAATGAATGATTTTAGAGTGTTGTTTGTGTTGTACTTTTGTACTGTTTTATTGTTGTTAGCCGCCCCGAGCCCGGCTTCAGTTGGGGAGGGCGGGATATAAATAAAATTTATTATTATTATTATTATTATTATTATTATTATTATTATTATTACAGTGGTGCCTCGCAAGACGAAATTAATTCGTTCCGCAAGTTTTTTCTTCTTGCGAGTTTTTCGTCTTGCGATGCACGGTTTCCCATAGGAATGCATTGAAAATCAATTAATGCGTTCCTAGGGAAACCGACTTCAGACCAGGTCCGGGGACAGTCTGTCCCCCGACCTCTTCTGAAGGCTGGGGGGGGGGGACAAGGGCTTTTCTTCCCACCCACCCCAGCATTTTAAAAAACCCCGGGACAGCGGGGGGCTTCTCCGCTGTCCGGGGCGATCTTAAAATGCTGGCGGGCGGCATTTTAAAATCGCCCCGGGACAGCAGAGGACTTCTCCGCTGTCCGGGGCGATTTAAAAGCCCCTGGGAAGGCAGGCAGGGGGGACAAAGACTTTTGCCCCCCGCCAGCCTTCAGAAGATGTCCTGGACCTCTTCTGAAGGCTGGCGGGGGGCGAAAGTCTTTGTCCCCCCCGCCTGCCTTCAAAAGCTGTCCGGCCAAGGCTTCGCGGACCTCTCCGCAAGCAGCGGCAGCACTGCCGCTGCTTGCGGAGAGTTGCCGGCATGCCGAAGCCTGCGCGCGCTGAGATCAGCGCGCCCAGGCTTCGCGGACCTCTCCGCAAGCAGCGGCAGCACTGCCGCTGCTTGCGGAGAGTTGCCGGCATGCCGAAGCCTGCGCGCGCTGAGATCAGCGCGCCCAGGCTTCGCGGACCTCTCCGCGAGCAGCGGCAGCGCTGCCGCTGTTTGCGGAGAGTTGTCGGCATGCCGAAGCCTGCGCGCGCTGAGATCAGCGCGCCCAGGCTTCGCGGACCTCTCCTGCCTTCAAAAGCCGTCCGGAATAGCGGGAAGCGCTTCCCTGCTATCCCGGACTGCTTTTAAAATGCTGGCGGTGGGGAGCAAAGCCTTTCGGCCCCCGCCAGCCTTCCTGGACCTCTTCTGAAGGCCGGAGGGGGGGGGAAAGGCTTTGCTCCCCACCGCTAGCATTTAAAAGAGGTCCCCGGAGATTTCCCTATGGGCTTTCGTCTTGCGAAGCAAGCCCATAGGGAAATTCGTTTTGCGAAGCGCCTCCAAAACGGAAAACCCTTTCGTCTAGCGGGTTTTCCGTCTTGCGAGGCGTTCGTCTTGCGGGGTACCACTGTATTATTATCATTATTATTGCATTGCTTCTCCTTTTCTTGCTTTTCTTGTGCTTACAGTGTGCTTGTCTTCCTAGAGGCTTCACGCCTCATCAAAAATCCCCTTCCGGGGCCACGGCCCCTCTGGCACCCACCACGCTATGCCCCTGTGCTCTCCAGCATTTTATTGTTAGTTGGTGCAAACGTGGCTCGTTTTTATATTTCTTTAGCAATCAGTGTGCTAGGCTGCACATGAATACCATATTCCAGCTTTCTCAGTGACCTGGAAGAACTCTTAACCAGTAGTAGGCAAACTCCCTTTGGCTCAGCTTTGGAACCAGTTCAGTCTTTATTAGCTTTCTTGGTGACTGTCCAAGAAGGGGGAGAGAATTATAGCTCAGTGGCAGAGCACAACTCTGCATACAGGGGGTCCCATGTTCAACTCCAGGCATCCCCACTTAAGAAAAGGATCAAGAATCGGGGGATGTGAAAGGCCTTGTTCTGCTCGAGACTCTGGAGAGCTACTGGCAATACCCTGGTGGAAAATATTTGCTTTTAAACTGTCTGTTATTGATTATTTTAATGTTTATTTTATTTGATTGTAAACCATTTTGAGGTTTTAGTACAATCAACCGGGATATGAATTTTGATGGATAAATAAATAATATTGGCTTAGATGAACCAATAGTCTGATTTGGTATAGGGAACATGAAGCAGTTTTATAGCTGGATGGGAGTAAAAACTCCAAAGACGCCAAAGAGAAGAAAGAGACTCATCAAATGAAAGGCTACATGGCCCAGTGATCTGGTGACAGTCAGAGCAACAAACTAGACTATCATTGAAGAGGCTAACTCCAAATTACCTTTGTGGATGTGCCTACAAAACAGCTGGCTTTGGTTGTCTGGTCTGCACATGTGTAGATAAGAACTTTTCAAGGGAAATTGTTATTGATTTATTAGGTCACGGAGCATGGCAAGCTGCATAGATCTGTATACCAAAACAACTCACGAATTTTCGCACATCGCTAACCCTATCCATTCATTTAGGGTATAGCCAGGGGTCACCTAAGATATTATGGTGCAGAAAAGGATTATAGCTCCGTGGCAGAGCATAGGTATGAAAGTCCCCACGTCCAATCAATCCCTGGTATCTACAGGTAGGTAAAGACTTCTGTTTGAAACTCATTGTTGACAATACTGAGTGAGACGGACCAAGGGTTTGGCAATATTAGGTACCTTCCTGCCTAATTCCAATGATGCTTCTGATAGTGCTCCCCTCTAGTCTATTTACAGAAGCCACTTGGCCTGCAGCTGGAGCTTATTTCAACACTGGTGGTGGGACACTGCCCTCCATGTCATCTGAAGGCAGCAGGATAGCTTGGCGGAGAACAGGTCATGTGGCACACACAGATCTCTCCAAACCGCACTGCTGCTCCCCAGCACCTGCAGCTCCAGGTGACCACTTCATCTTTTTCCATTTGCAAAAACCTCTCTTTTAGCTTTCTTTATCAATCCACCTGCAAGCTGCAACTGCTCCATAGAGCACAGACCTAGGAATAGCTGCCTAATGCTAGATTGGTGTGCCTAGGTCCCCAGAGCTGTGTTATCTTTGACAATAAAGAGTTAGCTCTCTGTCGTCTGCATTCCTTGGCTGGGAAGTGCCCTTGACACAGTCATACTTTCCAGAAATCCCCATTGAAACTAATTAGACTTCTCAGTAAACAGGATTTCAATATGCAGAGTACTTTGTAGCACTTACCTCAATCTCCTTCACAAGAGTCCTGTGAGGTAGGCTATTCGACAGCACAAGCCATGCTTTCTCAGAAGGAAATTCTGCTGGGTTTAATGTTTAGGACTGCAGCATAATATCTTCACACAGAAGGGAAACTGAAGCTGAAAGTGATGCATGATAGTGAATCTGAGAGTTGAAAATAGGCCAGGCCAGTACTTTATTCTCTGGCTGACACTGGCTGACACCTACAATTATGTCTGTGTTTGGAGGGGCTGTGTGATAGCAGCCAGCCCATCGTCACTTTTTATATTCAAACATTATATTTGTTGTTGGTCCTGCTATCAGTGGCAGAGCTTCATGCTCCGGCACTGAGGGGTGGAGAGCAGGTGGGGGCAGGGCTAGTGTGCATCCCAGGGGCATGATGCGCGTCCTGGGGGCATGACACGCTGCCTGCAGGGGTATGGCACCCAGCACGGTCAGGGGAAGGCAGCTGCGATGGCACCCCACAGGGATCATGCTGCTGGGGGCGGTGCACTCCCCCCGTACTCCTCTTCCTCCGCCAGTGCCTGCTATAGGCATGTACACACAAACACACACACACACACACACCCTTTCATGGACTGAAGCCAGGACAAGGAGCTCCCTACAAACTGGAGTGTTGATGAGTTATATCTGTCACTTGCTTCAGGCTACTGGAATATTACTCAGTTCCAGGACATCACAAACCAGATGCAAACCAGATGGTGTAATGGGGACATAGAACATTGAAGAGAACAGATTCAGGAACTGTTGAAAGGGTACAAAGATTTATACCACCGCAACAAGCAGTCGGACTGCAGACAGCTCTTCCTTTGAGGGATTTGGCTAATATTTGCATTTATTAACAAATTGAACATTGATAGGGGTACAGTTCTGAGGATGATCTAAAATCAGATCAGATTTCTAGAGGAACACCACCAATATGTTTTTACAGAGACAAACCTCAGCCTTCTCAGTCTGTTTCCCTAAACTATAGGTTGTCCCACCTTGGTTTTCACACAGGCATTTGGATTACTATATTTCTTAACTGGCTGGGGAGCAAGAGGCATCCAGATTCAGATATTTGCTGATAAGGTCAGCCATTAAAAGCTATCTCCTGCTTCTTGTTTAGTTCTCATAGAAACACCTCACCTTTAATTTACCTGTAAAGGGATGTGCCTGGACCAAAACTGGCCCACAGGTTTCAGGGCTGTGAATCTTCTCTTTGAGAATCAAGAGCTGCCCTGGGCTCCTCTGAGAGGAAGAGCGGGATATGAGTTTCATAAAATAAAGAAAGAAAGAATGGGGTGCTGGGAAGTCATTTAGTCCCAGTCTTATAATAATGTAGCCAACTGGTGTCAGAAACTAAACACCAAAGAACTAGATAAAGGGTCCTTTGGCTTTAAAGACTGAACCAAACTGATCAGCAGGAAAATTAGTGAACTTTGTTCAAATTCTGTAGCTTGTTAACATTAGCCTCATCTTCTCATTTGCTAGAAGCTCTCTCCAGGTCATGCTCCTCAGCCCTTAACATTCTGTTGGTGACCGCAATCTCTTTATTTTTTTTCTTTCTCTTTTTTTGTAAGCACCTTAACATTCATGAGCACAACTAAAAAGTTTCCTCAAAAGTAGGTGAAAAAGATTGTCTCTTAATTTTCGGAAAAGCATTCAGAAGTGAGTGTTTCCTTAAAATTAAATAAAGATCTCTTCATTTCCTGATTTTCCATTTAAATTGTTTACAAAATATCTGAAGATCAACAACTTAGTGCAAATTTCTTCCAACATACACATTTCTGCATGCAATATTGCCTGATATAATGCATTTTATATATTATTTTTAATAATATATGGTGGCCGTGCTGTTGTTTTTTTAACTTATACACATATTTCTGTACACATTGTTGGGTTGGACAACTGAATCACAAAATTCAGAGCTGTGGTTAGCAGTGTTTCGGTATGCAAATTGTTTTGGAAAATATACATTAGGTTCACATTAAAACCCAAACAGAATTTCTCCCCCGTTCCTAATCCAAATCAATCTGAATCTGTTTTGATACTATTGTGACTCCATGAAACTCCAAGTCTCTCCCCATGCCCTCCTTCGTTCCTCCCTTCCACCTCCAAATCCTGCTTCCTCCTTACCCAGGCTGATGCTATTCCACCAGTGACAAGAGGGAGGGAAATCTCTCCCGCCTCCCCTCCAGCAGCTGATATACAGTATACAAGCAGGAAATGTAGCATTGCCAAAGGCTACTGACATCTGAAAAGCAGTTGAACACACAGTTATAATGTGAGGTGAGCATTATGAGCCCCAGAGACTCCTATTTCTGAGCCAAGAACCATGAGTCTCAGCAAAATCTCTACGTGAAATCAGAACGATAGTGTGCAATGTTCACATGTGGCCTGCAATGGAGGGGGGCAGGGAGGTTGTCCCTCCCATGCCATCCCTAAATGGTGCCTCTGCCAGGCAATGGATTGTGAGGCTGTGCATACTATTAGCTGAGGGCGCAGACAAAAACTCCACTAACGTGGCATTTAGCCAGCAGGAAAACATGGTCACTAGTTTTGATTTTACTCCTAAATTGATTTTGTCAGAAAAACCCTGCCAAAGACAGGATGGGGGGGACCTTGGGGCAGTGCCATAGCAAAGTGATTATGAAGTCTCAGGAAGATTCATGCTTCCAGCATTTGTCAGGACCAGTTAGTTTAATAGGATGGAACCTGGTCAGCGCTCAATACATCCACTAGGTAATAGCTTTGAATTGACAGTGTGTGGCAAATGCTCCAATATATTCATGACCACCCTTGTTATTTTCCTTTCTAGCTGCGTTACACAGCCAGCCTTGCAAGAAGCTGTGCTAGCCTCAGTTTTCTTGTAAGAGAGCTTCCATATGTGCCGCATTTCAAAAAGAGAGCAAAAGCGGTAAACCCCTGGGGTCCAGGGAGTGGGGGAACTGATTGAGTTCACATGAAAATTGGACCCACCCAATTAACACTTCCCGAAGCAATGTGTGAATTGAAACACAGCCACCTTCTGTAAGCTTCGGCTGGTGGCCCAGTTGCACCTATCTGAACAGGGACAGCCTAACTTTTGTCGTCTGATAACCTCTAGGTTAGATTACTGCAGTATGTTATATGTAGGGCTGTCTCTGAAGATGGTTCGGAAACTTCAGCTGGTGCAAAACTCAGCGGCCAAGTTGCTCACCAGAACAAGACGGTTTGGGCGTATTACACTAATTCTGGCCTGACTGCACTGGCTGTCAATTAGCTTCTAGGCCTAATTCAAAGTGCTGGTTTTCACCTATAAAGTCTTAAAAGACTCAGGACTGCAATACCTCAAGGACTGTCTCTCACCATATGAACTGACCTGGACTCTGCAATCGTCATCTGAGGTTCTTCTTCATGTGCTTCCTTCGCAAGAGGTCTGGAGGGTGACAACATGTGAAAGGGCCTTTTTTGCAGTGCTGCCCTGCATGTTGAATGCTCCTTGGGAAGGTTCACCTGGTGCCTTTGTTACGTATCTTTAGGCACTAGGCAAAAATATTTATTTTCTCCCAGGCCTTTTAAACTGTGTATGTTTGGAAGGCAGGGTATTGTTTTTGTGCCATATATAGTTGTGTTTATATATTGCAGCCACCCTGTGATCTTCAGATGAATGGTGGTATAGAAATTTAATAAATAATAATAATAACAACAAATAATAGTAATTTGTAGGGTGTTTTGAAATAGAGAGAGAGAGAGAGAGAGAGAGAGAGAAGTTTCAGGAAATGATACATCTATAACTGACCTGAACTGTGAACCAGGAGTGATCCATGATTGAAATGGATATCTAAAAATTATTTTAATTGCTTACTTTCCAATAGCCACACCATTATGCCCGCATGGGTGTTTACAGAGATGCAAAAGATGCAGCCTCTGTTTTCAGTGTCTCTTTTTGGATTATGCGATCATAAATGGAGAACCGCAAGCTAGTGCGAGGGGTTTGCACCATGCCATTAAGTTGCTGAGCCCTACTCTCAGAGAAATGTAAGGACAAGTCTGCAAGATGTGTGGGTAATTATTGTAAACAGCCGAGCTATTAAGCACTAGCAGAAGCAGGCTTCAAATACATGGAAATGCAGTCAGTAATCTATGTCTTACTGCTAACAAGGCAGTTTGGCACATTTACATAATTTAAAATAGACAGCAATATTTGCAGGCTAATTATTCTGGCAGGCAAACACAAAGGGCTCCCTTTGCTTACACAAAAGGCCTTTCGGCCCTACAATGCACAGTGGTTGCTCATGGCCAATGAGCTTGATTGCAGAGAACAGCTGATCCCCCACCGAGTACAGGCTGGCTGGTAACGCTTGTGATAGGTGACCTACTTTCTGGGCATTTCCTTCTCTGAGCTCTTCCTTCCTTACTGTCAAACTCAATGCCCAGGAGACATCCATCCCCCACCCCCATCCCAATCAACAGTGGCTCATATCTATGTAAAAAGCTCTCTCAGCCTACAAAGATTCTTCCCAATCTCTGCTCTGCTTTGTGCCAAAGATCCATGCTTATAGTAACACCCGTGGGTGGCTCCCTATCGTTGAGATTCAGAAAAATGCCAGCATCCTGTGATCTTCTTTGAGGTCCTCCAGCAAGTATGTAGCAGCATTTGCTACAGAAGGACATTAACTGGGAGAAACAGCTGTGCCCTTGCATGCCTTATGCAGATCACCTCCTTCATGTTGTTGTGTGGCCTATGACCTCTTATGTAAAACTTCCTTTTGGATAGTGCGTTGTCATAGATGGGGCAGGCGATTCAGCTGCCCTTTGTCCAGAGCTGGCTGGCTTACAATACATCTTGGGTGTGGGGGTGTGGGTGGGGAGACTGAGGGTGCATAGTCATGGCACACTCATCACAGTTGGTATCATTTTAACTGTCAGGACCTCCCCTAAGGAGTCCTGACAGTTTTAGCATGGTGTCCATTAGCAAAATGCAGTTCTGCAGGTCTGCAGAGGACAGAGGACGACTATTAAAACTAGTTTACAGATGTAGTGTTCATGAGCTGCAAGCCATTCTGAAATGTGAGAAGGGGGTGCTAAGGGAACTAAACAGAAAGAGTTTGGAATTGTTTTATAGGGTAGCCAATAAGTTTCTCGAATGAAAGATAATTGAGGATTTAGGATGGGGGGGGGAGGTGGCCTGATGCCACAGTAGGGTGGTCAGCAATACAAAAGAGGAGAGGGGCACTTGCATCTTTAATAGTTATATAGAACAGGGAAAGTTCAGCAGGCATATCTATTAAAGGTGCAAGAGCCCAGTCTTCTTTCCCCATCACTGGCTGCCTTATGTAGCTGTGAACTTAGCACATTCTTCTCCTTTACTTATGGCTGCTCGTATAACCCACTCTATGAGCACAGAATGGATTAACAAAAGTATCATGGGACATGCAGGGCAGGACCAGTGGGGAATGTGGCACAGTGCCACACACAGAATGGCCACTTTTAAAATAGACAGATATGTTGTGCCTTTGAAGATAGCATGAAAGACAAGTCAGCAGATGCAACTTTTCTTGTCATTGTGCTACAGAAGGGGAAACTGCACCTCTTGAATTTCAGCCTCATCTACTGGTTCGAGACACAGAAGCTGTACAGACGAAATGGTGGCTAATCACAAAACAACCTGATATCACATAGATCTCATACCATGTTTCAGTCTGATAAACCAGTGCAAATGCCTAGGGTTTACTAGGGTTTGTTAAACAAATCTCCCTTTGCTCCTGATACATGCTGCAATATTGGAGCGTTGGACCTGAATACGGAAGAAAACGGCAGTAGATCTATTGATCCACTACAACTGGGAATGGAGTTGAAGAGCTAGCCATTACCTGCAGAATTGTAAAGCGTTCAGTTTTTCGTTCTTTCTTTTTTAAAGTCAAATGCCCTCTAGACCTGTACAAGGCTGAATGTAACAAAGCTACCCAGCATTTCACCATGAATAAGGTATGAGTCTTTGCCATCTGAGGGATCATTGACCTTAGCTATTGGGCTTGCTTCTTGACTCCTGTGCACCAGCAACGGCCATATCAGAACGTGTCTCCTAAAGGCATGCTTTACACAAGAGCAGAATAAGCTCAATTCACTAAGCAGCTGCTCCTTTCCTTGCAAAAAAAGAAAGCTGCAAAGTATTGGAAGGAAATATTCTTTCTCTTAGCACTTAGGACTTCCATTTTGTGGCTTCACGTTCACCCTTTTGCCCTTGGTTATTCTAAGACTGTAAACCTATGCACACTTTCCTTGGAGTAAGCCCCACGGAAGACAGAGGGGCTTGTTCTGAGTGAACATGCGAGAGAGTATGCTGCACACAGAATGCATTGCTTCAAACTTGAATGAATCTTGAATCAAGCCTTGGAACAAATATTGAAGGGAAGACTATTGTGCTTGATTAATCCAACATGTTTTCAAAGGATGTAAGCTGGTATGCTGGGCTAGAGAAATGTGAAAATCTATTCCAGCTGCAGGAAAATGTTTGATAGATTGTTATACTGGTGACCTGCAGGGCAAGTTAATGTTTGTGGTAGTAGGAATGCTAGGCACCAACACAAATAGAGAAAGGGTGGACAACCCAAGCCTGTGAATTCCAACTCTCCTTCCCTTTTCCCCAGGTGGCCAGATGCACACGAGGACAGAGCTCCTGCCTTTTCAATACTTGTGTAGAAGGGGACTTTTCAGCAATGGTAGTTTATCTCTTTGACATAATGGCTGAGAATGACTCCTATCTGTGAAGCAGCACTTTATACAAGTCATGCAGCCAGTGATGAAGAACACTGTAGCAGCAAGGAGGAAGCAGAAGAACAGAAAGAATGTCTCTCCAAAAATTGGCAGGATGAAGCCAAGCATCTTGAAGTTGTTCAAGAGCTAGCCCTGGTGAACTCTGGCCATTAAGCAAGGTCAGTCCCCCAACTTTTCATCAACCCTCCTCAAGGCTTCTGCAGGCAATATGTTTCCAGTGTGGTGTAGTGGTTAAGAGTGGTAGACTTGTAATCTGGGGAACCGGGTTCGCGTCTCCGCTGCTCCACATGCAGCTGCTGGGTGACCTTGGGGCAGTCACACTTCTTTGAAGTCTCTCAGCCCCACTCACCTCACAGAGTGTTTGTTGTGGGGGAAGAAGGGAAAGGAGAATGTTAGCCGCTTTGAGACTCCTTCAGGTAGTGATAAAGCAGGATATCAAATCCAAACTCTTCTTCTTCCAGAGCTGTCAAAGAACTTTTGCCTTCCTCCTGTTACTTGCATCACCCCTCCCAATTCCCCCCTTACTTGCATCACTGGCAAAAATGTTTTCTTGGTTTTCATAGCTTTAGGAAGTACCTGGCAAGATTTGAAACTTGCCTCTGAAGTTCAATAGGTGAGGCTGTGACAGAGGTGTGCACATTTTTGTGCAACTAGTACCAACTGTATGGTAGTCACAGTTTGGGATCAGGTTATCTGAAGGACTGCTTGCACCTGTCTTCCAAGCCTTATGATCAGAATCTAAGACCCTGCTCTCACCAGCAAGAGCTGAAGCTAGACTGGCATGGCCCCCAGGGCAGGGCCTTTTCATTGCTGGCCCTCCATCTCTAGGGAAATACATATGGCCTCATCACTGCTACTTTTTAACAGTATTCTGAAGACTTTTCAAAAATCTCTCTGTTTGATTAATGTGCTATGCTTGGAAATTTTAGCGGCTGGTTGTAATTGTATGCTTTACGATTAAAATTGTAATTGTTAACATTTTAATATGTTTTCAGAGCATTGGTGAACTGCAGGTTAGAAATTCTTCAAATGAATAAAAATAAATGCCATTGCTGACATCAGGCACAGTCTCCCTCTCCCTGCCATCTATTGCACGTGTGGTTTTGAAAATTATTTTTAAAGTTTTATATATATGTGTGTGTGTTTGTGTGTGTGTGTGTGTGTGAGTGTGTGTGTGTGTTTTGTAAAGGGTGAATGCTTATTTGCTTTGCCACATGAATGCTTATGTAGCCCTTCCATCCAGCATTGTGCCTTCACCTGAAGTAATGTCCTGCCATTTGAAGAACCTTTACTTACATATTTTACTTGTAGAATAGGCACGCAGCATCACTCCTAGCATTAGAACACACATCTCGCCCATTTAATTTTTCTTAAAAATGTGAATAGGTTTCCTTCCCCTACTGCTTAGCTATTCCAGTGCTGCCAGTTCATTCCTTGCCCATTGCCTGGAGATCATACCACTGCTGCAAAATCAGGGCCAGACCACAAGAGTACTAAAAGGGGGGTGGCCCTCCCATTGCTTTCCCCCATAGGATCACTTGCATAAGTCCGCATTTTATCTCCTTCTACTTCATGGTACTGTTACACAGTGCAATGAGAAAGGGGTTTTGTGGTTATTACACAATATTAGATATGATATAATCATAACTGTGTCTTTTTGGCAGTCAAAAGATACACCTGAGGGAAAACCGATATGCCACACACAGGTAGCTGGATTTACTCACATGCATCCCTTGTTATCCTTATCTCATCTTCTATCTCTCTTCCCCTTCTGTTATTTTCCCTGTTCTCAAACTGTTGATTGTAATTCCCTGGAGTAGCATTCTGCCTGTATGTTGCATTTGTTGTATGACACTTTGTATGCTGACGACATTGCGTATGGTGGTTACTTTTATCTTTATTTCATCAGCTTGCATAAAGCTAAATTATGGTACAGTGGTACCTCGGTTTACAAACTTAATCAGTTCCGGAAGTCTGTTCTTAAACCGAAACCGTTCTTAAACCGAGGCGTGCTTTCCCTGATGAGGCCTCCCACTACCAGTGCCCTTCCGCCCTTCGGCTTCCGTACTTAGACTGAGGTAAAGTTCACAAATCGGGACACTACTTCTGGTTTTGCGGAGTTCTTAAACTGAATAGTTTGTAAACAGGGCTGTTCTTAAACCGAGGCACCGCTGTAGTCTTGAGGAGATTAAGTAGAATAATGGTGGTGATAACAGCTATGATGCTCAGGTCTCATAGACACATCAAACCACACACAACAATACTGTATATAATTAAGAAGACCTACCAGGAAATTCATCAAATCAGTACTTTTTTTGTTTGATTCAGCAAAAATTGCTTCCAGCCAAATATCTGATATTTAGTTTTAAAGTTCTACACACTCTTCCTACAAACTGCCTGGGAATTTTGCACTTTAACATTTCTGTAACGGCTGGCCAGAATAGTTACATCAGAGATCTGTATTAAACCTTTTAACCTCTGAGAACAGTTCTCAAGATTGGCTGCAAGCATTGATTTGTGTGTGTGTGTGTGTGTGTGTGTGTGTGAGAGAGAGAGAGAGAGAGAGAGAGAGATGGAATTGCCTTTTAAAATATTAGTTTCCTCGCCACACAGGATGTTCACTTTCAGCTGCGGAGCTCAGCTGACCATGGTGCTGAAATGCAAAATCCCTGATTGAAGATCTTTTGAAATTGTAATTGTAACCTGCAAAAATTTCCACGGAGTCTGTTGCAGGAAAATAATAATCATGGAGTCTTATGGTATGTTCAAGACTAACATATTTATAGTGGCATATATCTGTTTGGCCTTTAAGGTGCCACAAGACTCTTTGCCTTTCTCTGAATGCAGCAGCAAAGGCAGTCCTTGACCTTGCCTGAACTTCCAGCCTGGTGCAGAATCCTGCTCCTGCCAATCACCACCTTCCTTGGGCCATCGTTTCTCTTTGTGGTGGACAGGAGGAACATTCAATCCAGATTTCTCCCACCCCATGTGGTGACTGGAATCTTGAAGACTGTGGAACATACTGAATACATAGAGAGAGTCTGGTCTGCTATTGCTGAAAGCAACTTCTGTTTATTTCTCTGTGGCAGGGGATTCCATGCACACTTGGGACAAACAGGGGCTGAGCCTCCACTATGCCATCTGTACAGGTCACACATATCATGTCACCAGTGAGCATACAGAAAACCTATATTTCAGTGGGCACCTTATATTTTAGAGATACCACGAGGGTGAGAAGGGAGTTTTACTGGCTCATAAAATGAAACACAAGGTTCTTGGGAATCCATCTAAGTTCTACTCAGAGTAGAACTATTGAAATGAATGCACCAAAATTTGTTCTGACCAGTAACTGCAGGGAGTATGACTTGGGATATGCATATATCCCTTTAACTGCAGGATTTATTTTTTTTAACCAGACTAGAATTGTGTGATGTTAACCACTATTAAAGATACTTTATTTAGATGCCTAATCACCTCCAGGGAATCTGCTTGTTAAAGCTTCTAAAGCTGTGAACAGATTGTAGCAGGTCTGGATCAAACTCGGCTCTTGAGCCATATATAAAAAAGAGGACATGTATGCATCCTTTCTTTTGCATTTCTTGCATACTCTCATTGCATCTCTCTTTCTCTTGTCCACATACTGTACACAAACAGTAATTTTGAACTATAAATCACACCAAGACCTTCTGAATTCATTTGGGAGAGCTGTGAATGCTCCAGACAGCTGCTGTTTCAGTGTTCCTGGTTTGCATGTACCTTTGTTATTTTCTGAAGGAGTTAAGTGTGTTGCTCTGCAGTGCAGCTGCCACTGCAGTCAGCGATGTTCAGGAATCCTCCTCCCTTTGCTCTCATCAATACCAATACTGCCACCTCCTCTGCACAAAATGCAAAGTCACAGCTTGAAAATTAGACACTCTCTCCCCATTTTAAGCAAGAGAGAGAGAGAGAAGTGCATTGAATAAGACAATGTGATGCAACAGGGGTGAGGTAACCTGGGCAAGATGGTTTACACCATTAGCTATTGGTGGTGCTTTCCTTTTTGGTCAATCCTTGTTTGTTGGGTCATGTCTAACAAAGGACCTAATTCAGAGAGGAAGAATTCCTCGCATTCCTGCTGTTGTGAATGATCACGGCGCTTATTTTGTGTACATTTAACAAGCTCTGCATGAATTCTCACATGCTATACTGACTGATGCATTTGCTATTCTGAGCCCTCTGTTGTCAAAGCCCTCCCCCTTGTCCACGCCAGTGTGTCCCCCCGGGGCAGGGAACCCTTTGCAACCCAAGGGCTTCATTCCCTTCTGGACAATCTACCAGGACTCCACATGCCAGTGGTGGGTGGGGCCAGAGGCAAAAGTGGGTGGGACAACTAAAGTAAACGTTACCTTCGTACAGTTACCTTTGCTTCTTCTAGGGCTATGCATGTGTCAGATCTGGAACAGAAGGGCAGTTCACATCATATTAAAATTCAATATCATTGGTATCCATCTGTCTCAAGAAACAATGGAGTGCACCTCTGGATTTGAAGTCAAACTGCTGGAGAATCACAGCACCTGCTGTAGCTGCAGAGACCGGTAACTCATAACTGCTGCTTCCCGTGTTGTTTTTGCTGTGTTAGCAGTAGTGAAGTGACCTTTGGGCAGTGCGTATGTAGGTCCTGGGGTGCCCAAACAACAAGACTCCCCCACCCTCACTTTCATCCTCGCTGATGTGGTCCAAAGGAAAGCAGAGTAATCTGTTTGGCACCAGCTTGGCTGCAGGAGTTGCCCGAAGGAGGTGTACAAGATGCCATCCAACTGTCTTAGGCACTCTACTCTGGATTTGTGTAGGGTTTACTTCTTAGCCTCCTGAAGACGTGCCGCAAGGCAGCAGGTACAAATTTTTCTTCAGGGTTTAAAATGTTGACAGCAGTATAGCAACATTTGGAGAAGCATAAAAGCTGCATTTTAGTCCAAGAAGAGCAGATCGGGTCATTTCATACATAAATTCAAAAGGCCAACTTCTCCCAAAATCACTGTGAGTCAGTCTGAAGGAGACTTCTGAAAACTGGCAGAAAGATTCTGTTTTTCTGGGAGGTGGGATGGACACAGAAACAGAGAGAGAGTGCTCCTTTTTATTTATAGCCTGTTTGACTGTGGATTTGGGTTAGCTCTCAAGCTCTCTCTCAGGTGAGCTGGTAAATTCTGACATAAGGTGTGGAAGTCATGTAAGGCAGTGTCCTTCAAGCTTCAGTAACCAGGACTACAAGTCCCATCATCCCTGCCTACTAGCTAAGTTGCCTGGGGTGATGGGAGTTGTCATCCAACAGCTGCTGTGGGCCCAGCATTGAAAAACACTGGTGTAAGGTACCTGCCTTCAAACAAACAACCGTCCATGTAAAAGTTGAGATGGCAGAGGCCTGTGAAAGAGAGGGATCCTCTTCAGCTCCTGAATGTCTGAATGGGAATAATTGGGGACCACTTTCTGAAAAACACCTGTGCAAAATGTCAAATTAAAAGGCAAACAGAATATTAGGGATTCTTAAGAAAGGACTGGAAATGATACTGTAAATAGCATTAGATGGAATGGTTATTCTCGCACACGGTTCTGGAACTGCTATAGGTGACTTGCATTTCTTGCTTTCTGCATCATATGCTCTGACACAAAACATTTCCTGCCTCTAGTTGCAAGAGCTCTTCTGCTCTCCATATGCTAGGCTTCTAATCCTCCAAGACACTGAACCTTCTGTGTTTTCCGGGTTGCCTTGACTGTGTATGCTTGGTGAGTTTCCATTGCAACTTTTGAAAGTGAGACTGGGCACAATGCCATTTTAACAGATGACTGGGAATGTGGGAAGCCCAGAAGCAATGTGCCAACATTTAATGTGTGTGGTAAGGGCACAAATCCCAAAAGAGAACATCCACAAGAATCTGCAAAGCAGTGTTCCAATACGTATTGCACTGACCAGAGCGGTGGCCGGCACAGGGTGTGGTGTTTGCATCCCTGCAGAGGCCAGTCGCAAGGGCACGCAGATGTTGCATCCTGCAGAGGCGAATTCTCTGCAGTCACATGAACCTCCCTCTGGCACAGGGGGAGATCATATTCCTAAATCCTGCTTGTGCTATGCAAATCCTGCTTGGCTAATCTTAGGCAAACTTAGAAAGGGCAAGTGATCAGTTTTTAATAAGAGAGGTGTCAGTGCTTAAGCCTTAAGACTCGTCCTTAAGACAAGGAGATCTGGAAGCTTGGATGTAGAAGTGCCCTGGAGGTGACCGGATCCTGTACCTTTAAGAGTGGCACAGATGGGAGACATCCAGCATACCTGGCTTTTCCCAGCACTGGAATGTAATGTGCACTGCTGAAATGTAAAAAGCCACATTTGGTGGAAGTTTCCTCTTCATGCAGTTCCTAAAAGTGCAGCATCCAGAGAAACAGCTGTGTTTGCCTGCTGCAGCAAAGACACCAAGAAGCCTTGTAGCACCTTAGAAGACTCATGCATTTTTTAATGGCACAAGCTTTTGTGGATTAGTGTCCCACTTACATCAGACGCACATGATGTGCTGCCCTCAGTTGAGACATGTATATACACCAGGGTTGGGGAACCTCAGGCCTGAGAGCTGAATCTCTCTATCTGGTCATCAGGGCTCTAAATCGCTCTATATGGATCATCGCAGTTCAGTTCAGGGCCACTCCAAAGTTCCAGATCTGACACATCTGGGACCTGCTGGTGGAGGGCAGGTTAATAATAATAATAATAATAATAATAATAATAATAATAGCCTTCCCAGAACCAGTTGCCCTCTAGTTATTTGTTGGACTCCATTTCCCACAAGCTCTAGCAAGTATGTTCAATGGCAGTGAATGATGGGAGTTGTAGTGTAGCAACATCTGGAGTGCACTAGGTTTGGGGAGGCTGCTCTAAAGACACTGGGAAACCCCGTAGACAGTGGCACACAGTGCATATCCACAATGGGGTACACATGAGGACACAAGATGTCTCTGCACATAAAGTGGAAATCTGCTTTGTGGGAGAACCGATCATTTTTTGTCCATGCAACAAGCGGCTAATTCACTAGGACTTTCCCATTCGCCTGATTATAACATCGTTAAAAAAAGATTTGAGGATGCAAGTCCTTGTGATAAAGGTCTTATCGAAGTCTCCCTGGATGCACAAAGATATTCAATAATCTTTTAACTAAGGCATCCTGCCAGCATCCTGTTTATGTGCAATACTGTGTCCTAATAGCAATTTTCTTTTTTGCTGTGTGGATAATGCAGTGTGGCTTATGTGGTATGGGTGATGCCATGAAACCGATGGGGTAAAGTTGTCCTGCCTCTAAAAAAAACACATTGTGGAGAAATAATTAAGTCCTAAGGGAATCCGAGCTGCAGCAAGCAGATATAGACGTAATCCAAGCAATATGTGTGGCTCTGAGCTTGATACCTGCTAAAACAGGCAAGGCGGATCTGATTGTCTGCAATGCAGCTTTCAGACTCTGCTGTGGAGTATCAAATACAGGAATAACAACAAGTTCAGAAGAAGAGGAATAAATACACAGAACAGTCAGCTCGATTTCTCCCCACATGCATAGTGGCAAAGGCTTCCTTTTAGCCAGAAGAAGCCATTATTTTCTGTGTAATGATATAATCACGATAGCTAGTTCATGCCATCTGAATGTTTAAGAAGTGGGTTCTTATTAGCTTCCTCCTGGACTGGCAACTGAAATGACATTGAGACCAGCAAATCAAACCCTGGCTCAGCCACTACCTGAGCCACCATCTGGCTCAGTCTGTTTCCCTTTCTGCTATTCAGTTTTTTAAAAATTTTGAATTATAACTGTGCAGAATAAAAGATCTCATATTCTAAAACAGTTGTCAGTGGGAACTTTGCTGAGCAGCTCCAGAGGAGCAATTTTCATCCAGGTCAGCCTCCCAGTGGCTACTATTTTTTTTAAGTGCACATTAAATGCAGAGACCCATGTGCAGCAAAATCCTATGCAGTTTTACTTGGATGCAAGTTCCACTTCTTTCAATGGAACTTAGGGCACTTCCAGATTGTCACTAATTTTGGGTGATATACTGGCAAATTCAGGTTGCTGCATTAAAGTCGATTGGGAGCTATTGTGCAACAAACCTGGTTTCACGACACATCAGAATTTTTGCAGTAAGGAAAGTGATAGGAAAATGCACTGGAAAGTGTGGGACAACACTTGCTTGATGCATTGGTGTCTAACATTTCTGCAAACAAATCAGGATGAATGCTTAATAAACAGGTCACCTGGAAGTGACCTTACTCCCTAGTAAGTGTGCAGCTTCAATAGTTTAGTTCCTAAAATCCCACCTCTCTGTGTCTTAGTCCATCTATTCCTCTCTGTAATGACACAGGCCTGCCTTGCAGGTTTGTGGTAAGAATTATTATGAGGACAATGCCAAGCACTTTGAACACTCATAAGGCGTAATATGGACGCATAGGATTATATTCAATATGAAAAAGGTAAAAGATGGTTAAGTCCAGTCAATCTTGACTATGGGGTGTGATGCTCATCTCGCTTCAAGCTGAGGGAGCTGGTGTTTGTCCACAGACAGATTTCTGGGTCATGTGGCCAGCATGACTAAACCACTTCTGGCGCAACGGGACACTGTGATGAGTGCCAGAGAGCACGGAAACTCCGTAGCACTAAGTAACCATTCCATCCATGCAAGTATATTTGCTTGTGTAATGGGACTCCCCCCTCCTCCCCCCAAGTGCCCCTAAATCTGTTATGGGGTTTCCCCCAATCCTTTGGAGCACATTTGGGGAGCACATGGGGGTGCATGCAGGGGGATGAGATGGGGGAGTCCTGTTGCATGCCTGGAAATCCTTGCGCTGATGGGACTGTTAGTGCTACATGGGATACAAATATTATTATTATTAACATTATTGCACATTGCACAACTGTGCTGCCATATGAGGGCTGTGCCACTCTGGCAGGGGCAACGGAGGGATGGGGCAAGATCTTTCTCTTCTGCCCACCTGAATCAGAACCTTCTTTGCCTCATACAACCTGCAAATATGCAACAACCATTTAGTGTTTTAGTGTTTTAATGGAAGCCGCCCAGGGTTTCCTTCAGGCATAAGATCTCATTTGGCTTGGACTAGTCCAGATCACTCCATGTACTTTTTCAGTTAACATAGGGCTCTGGGTGATGTTGAACAGCTTCAATAGGTCAAAGGTGGCCCTCCAGATGTAGCTGGACTCCAACTTTCATCTGCCCCAGCCAGCATGGCCAATGGCCAGGAATGGATGGAGCCTTAGTCCAACAATATCTACTACCCTTGCCATAGGTGTTCAATAGCAGAATAGCTGCTGGTGTCTCTTTAGTTTGGAGTGCAGCTCAGAGACAGTCACATTTTAGAAGATAAGACTATGCAAATCTAACTTAAGCATTCATTTTCCAGCAACACCAGGGGTTCCAGATGTTGTCATATAGGGATTCTTTGTTAAACTGGTCTGGTAACAAATGGACTAACATGCTTCAGGTACTTTTTGATTCCAATCTTTCACCAGTATTGACAGCTCCAAAAAGCATATGGGCCAAATATTTGCAAAATGTATGGAAGCAATTGAAGAGCAGTCTGCAGAACTGAGTGCATTTCACTGGGTTTTCAAGCTAAGCACTCTCCTGTGCTCCAGTCATTCTGCCATCACATCTCCACTGGAATCACCGATGACAGAGCAAATCATTTGGTTTATGGCAAACTTCTCTTTTGTAAACATTATGCGTGGATACACAAAGGAGGAAAGGTTCTGATGCACCATAGGAGATATTATTGCCCTCCAGAGCCCTTTTCTCATTGATCCAAGAGAGCACAAATAATTTTTGAAGTGCATCATCATCCAAAAGCTATTGCTGTCATTCTCTCCCCCACACTCCCGCTACTTCTGTTCAGTTTAGGGCCAAAAATAATGTTACACAAACAAACAAAAACCAAAACAGTTGCAACAAATATAGGCTTCAGCAAGAAATGTCTCTATGCCAGCGCACAGTCCTGAGCAATAAAGCAACCAATCAAGAGTTCGCGCATTGGAATGAAAGGAAGAAATTGCCTGTAATCAATCCTGAGATAAACTATAAGAACAGAGGTTGATATATGATTGAGATTGCCAGTGGCAACTTGAAGCACTCATTATATAGGAAAGGAAGACTCAGAGTAGATGTTGCATGAAGTGTAGCATTCGCTCAGTGGTGTGGGCTTTCTTTTAAATAAAAAGTAGCCTAATAATAATAATAATAATAATAATAATAATACTATATTTATATCCCACCAATCTGGCTTGGTTTCCCCAGCCACTCTGGGTGGCTCCCAACAGAATAATAACAATAACAATAACACAGTGGTACCTCAGGTTACAGACGCTTCAGGTTACAGACTCCGCTAACCTGGAAATAGTACCTCAGGTTAAAAACTTTGCTTCAGGATGAGAACAGAAATTGCGTGGCGGCAGTGCTAAAGCTAAAGTGGTACCTCAGGTTAAGAACAGTTTCAGGTTAAGAACCGACCTCCAGAACGAATTAAGTTCTTAACCCGAGGTACCACTGTAATATAAATAAATAAAACATTAAACATTAAACACTTCCCTAAACAGTGCTGCCCTCAGATGTCTCCTAGAAGTCAGGTAGTTGTTTATTGCCTTGACATCTGCTGGGAGGGCATTCCACAGGGCGGGTGCCACAACCAATTCGGCCCTCTGCCTGGTTCTCTGTAACCTCACTTCTCACAAACCTGTCCTTATCTCAGAGCTATCCTGCAGCCTTCAGGTATGTGGTGGACAACACAGTCCTCTTCTGAAGTAAAATTCAACAGCTAAGTTGGGTGGCTTTTGTACATGGAATGGCAGTGAGGGTGCCATTTTGCCCTTTTGTCCTTGGGCTGACCTTAGGAGTTGGGTTGGTGTTTCAGCATCCTGGAGTGATCATGCTTTGAAGCTGGCATTACCACCCCCTGCCCCCCACTAGTTTCTCCATAATGCAGCTGCCTACACAATTAGTAGATTTGTGAATAAATTCTTGACTAGAAAGTTATGGGAACATAGGAAGCTGCCTAATACAGAATGAGACCATTGATCCGTCTAGCTCAGTCTTGCCCACATTGACTGGCGGTGTCTCTTCAGGGTTTCATACAGGAAGTCTTTCCAAACCCTACCTGGAAATGCCAGGGATTGAACCTGCGACCTTCTGCATGCAAGGCAAATGCTCTACCACTGAGCTACAGTCCTCTCCCTACATCTCCTCTATAGGAAATTGCTTCTTCAAGGATGTCTCTGCTTGCTTGGGAAGGGGGAGCACCTCACAGTCTAAAGCCATGGTGCCCATCTTCATCTACCAAAATACAGGAGCGGGCGTGTTCACAAGCACACTGCATTTTGTTTTTTGAGCTGGAAGATTCTCCGGAGGGCTACTTAAATAAGAGCTGTCCTATTTCTGAAAATATAACTGACTGTAGATTCATCCAGCGTCAACGCATCCTATCCGAAAGTCAGCATCAAAGACGGGAAGCCTTTGTTTAGGGCACAGAGAGTGCAAATAGCAGCTGAGAGCCTCCTATCACATGGGGGAAGGAGGACAAAGGCTGACTGCCCTCCCTTGGCCGTGAGTGTGTCACGACTTGCCGTGTGAGCCTGCAGAAAGAGATGAGAAGGGAACGCAATAATGGAGGGACAAGGCAGCAGCTTCCTCCAAGGAAGGAGTAATCGCTGACAGCTGGGACTCAGCCCTGAGTCAAGATGCTGCCATGAGAACTGTTGTTGAAAGGAAAAGGCACAGCTGCAGCTTCTCCCCTGCTTTTCTCAGACCCAGAGGGGTTTCACTGGAAAATTTTGTGGTAGCGTGCGGGCACACATATACATGCACACACACACGGGATACATTTTGGGCTGGGAAGCAGGGCAGCTGGAGGAGGAAGCAACAAGGTTTTATATCATGCTATCAGCCAACACAGTGCTTTCGAGAGCAAAAGAGCAACAGAAGCAAAAGATGAACGTCTCTGCCCCAGAGACCTTACAGTTTAAATGCAGGCATGGGATGGGGAGGAGAGACAAGTTTTCTTGGCAGCAGACACACAGACTATATTGAGACTGGAGAAGGGAAGCAATGAGGATTATATGATGGGATGGGGAGAAGACTAAAACAAAGATACATGGGGATGACTATGTGCCAGTGCAATCACACTAAGCATTTAGACTTTCTCACTGTTAAGGATAAGGGCTGGGGGTAGAGATGTCATCTGTGGAAGATGATACCTTAACACAGAGCTCCCTCCTTTCTGGAGATTTCTTCACCCTACAGGAGCCCTAGTTGGGATAAGCCTCACAGATCTCTAGGTAAGAAAAGGGGCTCCTAGACTCCTTTCTCTCTTCAAATTCAACCTTAATTTCTGCGGTAACACTAAGCCCCTCGAGTGCAGAGATGTTGGGAGGAGCCAGGTAAAAACATTACTGCAACAGCTGAACACAACTCTGAAGAGGCAGATTTCAAAAATGGGATAAAACCCTGGCCCAGACTGTAAGAGTTGAGCTGGGTTTGGGGTCAAACTCACCCAAGTTGGTATTTGGCCTTTTGTGGCATTAGCCTAAGCCAAAGTAGCTCCTGCATTGAGTGTAAAAGCTATATAGCATGTGGGTGCACATATATATGTATATGTATATGTATATGTATATGTATATGTATATGTATATGTATATGTATATGTATATGTATAGTGTGTGTGTATATATATATATATAATCTACAACAGACTCATCATTAATGATGTGAGGGGACCCTGGGAAGTGGATTAGCTGATGTACCTCTTTGTGAGAGTGTCAGTGAATTGGCCGTACCTCTTCCTGGTTGAAAACGGATGGGCCTTAATTCCTTTCCCCAGGTATCCCATATCAATATCCATCTATGAGAGGGAATATAGTGCAGTGATAAGCATCCAGTTTTAGAAAGGCTGCCTTCAGATAATTGATCGTAAGTTTTCTTCCTTCCTGTTTATTTTTTCTTTCTTTTCGAGGCTGTCTTGATATAAGAGACTACTTCTAATCTAGAAGAAGAATGCCTAATGTAACAGTAAAATGAAACAGAATTCCAGAACAGCCTTAAGTGCTTTGAGGAGCTGCTCAAGATAATGGGCTTAATTCATCTTTCTTTCCTCTGTATTAGTTAGGGTTGCCATATTTCAAAAAGTAAACTTGTTGAGCTTTTTGTAGGAGGAACCCAAAATTGTTGAGCTTTTTAAAAACAAACCCCAAAGGAGTGCCAATTCCGCCTTTGAAATCCCGATAATCTGTGAACTTCCAGACCAGGCAGCCCTAGTGTTTGTAGGTGATTTTATGATGCTGATGCTGACTCCCTAAATATACTGTAAAACTGGACACGTAAAGAGTAATTCACTGCTAAAAGACTGTTTGCCCTTGAATTTATATTTTATTATTATTTCAAATGTTACCCATTTCATGAATGTAAACATATATACAAATAGAAAATTAAAAGAGTGCATCATTTTGGCAGCTGGGACAGTAAAGAACCTTCCCTGAAACTATTCAATTTAAATGGGAGGGGAAATCATAGCACTAAGGCAGGGATGGAGTATGTGTAGCCCTCCAGCTGCTCTTGAACTGCAACTCCCTTCAACCTCCAGCCAGCAGAACCACTGGGCAGGGATGGTGGGAGTTGTTTAACAACAATCTGAACTGAGCCCATGGTATACAATATATGAATAATCTTGAACAAATGATAGAATTATTGGGTTTCAGGGGGTGATATCTCATGAGGCCTTCTAGTTTTCTTTCTTTACCAAAGCAGGATCCTTAGTTTACCTTTCCCCTACTAAACATATACAACACATCCAAAGACCACTATATTCAAGAGGGAGCAAGGGAACATAGGCAGTGATGGCATTTCACCTCCTTCCTACAGGACTGGCGTAGGGCACTTGCTGAGGCCCACATCCTTATACAGGGCTGCTCTATTGTTCTTTCTCCTCCTTGCCTTCATTGTCTTTGAACATACAAATGGTGAGAAGGGCAAGGAGGTGGAATAGAACCCCCCCACTTGCCTTGAGCTCACCTTCTGAGCAGTTGTGCAGATTTTGCAGTAGTTTTGCAAAGTTTATTCCATTCCTCAAACCCTTGGAGACACCAGTCCTGTCATTAACCATCACCATCTCAACCACATCCTGTTGAAGAGTCTGCAAAGAATATCAGGATTTTTACACAAGGAACAGTTTTGCACTCAGTTCCGTTTGGCACGGACTCTCTGAGCCTGCTCTTGAGACCAACATCATTTATAAGGAAGGGATGAAAACTTCAAAGACATTAACACCTGATGTTGGGTGTCAGTGTTGTCGATTTTTCATTGATTTCTTGGAATCTTGTCTGGGATGTTTCCTCCTCGTTGTTGGCGTGGTGTGAAAGCCAGCTTTATATTGATGCTCCCCGTTGCTAGAACAGACCTCCTGCCAATTATGAGTCAAATTCTTTGGAACCCATCCGGCTTTCCAGCACTACCTCACAGATTGTCTTCTCCTTTGTTCCAACCTCACATCACTCAGCAAACCTGGCTTCTTACATGTACGAAAAATATATGATCATGGGGCTTTCCAGTGCCAAGTTGGACCAATGCAACTTCTTCCCACCTAATTTAGAGTGGGCAATAATGTATGAACAGACTTCTGGACCTCAGTCTCTTTATACTGGGGCCTTGAGGCTTATACACAGGCCGACATTTTGGGGCGTGTGGAGCCAAAGTTATTGGACAAAACAGGTTCGGAATGCACCTTAGATGTGTAGAAGAAATTGGAGCCACGTTTTGTTAATGAGAATGATGAAATTGCTAAAAATACAGTAACTGGACACCAAGGAAGAAGTTGCAGTCCAAAGAAGAAGAGGCCTTGGTCACATCTGCACCACAAAATGTTATGATACCACTTTCATAGCCATGAATAGCAATAAGTGTGATGTGAAGCTTTCTCTCATTCTAGGTCAAGTCCATGTTTCCTTTATAGCTCTTTTCCTCTAGGGGTGCTTTGGTTTGGGCTCTTTAAACCACAGCTTAGGACCCTTTGGCTTCCTTATCATTAGCATGACTGAGATGCAATGCCTGCTTCACATCCTCCAGAAGCCCAGCCTGATGTTAGGCAATGTGCCCAGGTGCTTCTTGGAAGTAAGCTTGGGAGATCCCTTCTTCCCACAACTGTTCTCCTTGTGCTGCAAGGCATCAGACATATGACTATATATCCTTCTTGCAGCCCATCAAAGCGACAACCTTCTTGTCTCCAGCAAGAAGTTACAATTTGATCCCCCACCTCCTTTTCTAATTGGTGCTAATCACACCGGAGAGTTTATCTAGTGATTCTGGTTGAGGGAGATTACCCAGGATTCTAGTGTAGGAATCCTCCACACTAAATAAAGTTGCCATTGCCAAGATAAAAGGAACAGCATGAATAATTCAAGCCTCGGTCTTTTTTATCCAGCCCGGCTGTAAATATTTTAATAGTTCTGTGCTAAGGCACGGATACAGAATCTGTAAGTGAATGGAGAGGAAGGAGACTTCTACCACAATAGAGTGTAAGCCAGTCATGCACAGACACCCCCCTCTCATTTAGCATCTTCCACAGCCCTATTTGGGGATTCTAGAAATAATGGATTCCTGTTAATTACGCATACTGTATTTTAATTCCTGCTCAGTACTTTGAGTGCTGTTGTTTGCATGACCAAAACTGCATCTCCTCCACAGAAGTGGGAGGTACCAGCAGACTGAAGATAGCTGGGAGGTTTGCAGAAGTACAAAAAATCTTTAAGGAGTGGGCCTAAATGGGGGGAATCCCCCAAAACATCCTAATAAGAACTGAGCGTGCCCAGGGGTCATGGAATGTTGACTGAATGCTGAGCAGAAAATACCTGACAACCTGGTAGGAGGGGGAATGGAATGGAGATGCTAGAAAAGTAGAGTTGTTGTTGTTTAGTCGATTAGTTGTGTCCAACTCTTCGTGACCCCCATGGACCAGAGCACGCCAGGCACTCCTGTCTTCCACTGCCTCCCGGAGATTCATCAAATTCATGTTGGTTGCTTCTATAACACTGTCCAACCATCTTGTCCTCTGTCGTCTCCTTCTCCTTGCGCCCTCAATCTTACACAACATCAGAGTTTTTTTCCAGAGAGTCTTCTCTTCCCATGAGGTGGCCAAAGTATTGGAGCCTCAGCTTCAGGATCTGTCCTTCCAGTGAGCACTCAGGGCTGATTTCCTTCAGAGTGGAGAAGTTTGATCTTTTTGCAGTCCATAGGACTCTCAAGAGTCTCCTCCAGTACCATAATTCAAAAGCATCAATTCTCCGGTGATCAGCCTTCTTTGTGGTCCAGCTCTCACTTCCATGCATCACTAGTTTAGCAAAAAAAAAACAAAAAACAAAAAACCCAAACCAAACCAAACCAAACCAAACCAAACCAAACCAATAATAATAATAATAATAATAATTTATTATTTATACCCCGCCCATCTGGCTGGGTTTCCCCAGCCACTCTGGGCGGCTTCCAAAAGAATATTAAAATACTATGATACATCAAACATTAAAAGCTTCCCTAAACAGGGCTGCCTTCAGATGTCTTCTAAAAGTCTGGTAGTTGTTGTTCTCTTTGACATCTGGTGGGAGGGCGTTCCACAGGGAGGGCGCCACTACCGAGAAGGCCCTCTGCCTGGTTCCCTGTAACTTGGCTTCTCGCAGTGAGGGAACCGCCAGAAGGCCCTCAGTGCTGGACCTCATTGTCCGGGTAGAACGATGGAGGTGGAGACGCTCCTTCAGGTATACTGGACCGAGGCCGTTTAGGGCTTTAAAGGTCAGCACCAACACTTTGAATTGTGCTCGGAAACGTACTGGGAGCCAATGTAGGTCTTTCAAGACCGGTGTTATATGGTCTCGGCGGCTGTTCCCAGTCACCAGTCTGGCTGCTGCATTCTGGATTAGTTGTAGTTTCCGGGTCACCTTCAAAGGTAGCCCCACGTAGAGCGCATTGCAGTAGTCCAAGCGGGAGATAACCAGAGCATGCACCACTCTGGCGAGGCAGTCCGCGGGCAGATAGGGTCTCAACCTACGTACCAGATGGAGCTGGTACACAGCTGCCCTGGACACGGATTTAACCTGTGCCTCCATGGACAGCTGTGAGTCCAAAACCAAACCAAACCAAACCAACCAACAAACAAACCTCTAATTGTCTTGATAGGTCATTTCATGATTTAAAGGGAGACACCATTTTTATTTATTTATTTATTTGGATACTACCCTTCATTTGAAGGTCTCAGGGCAGTTCACAAGTATTTTTAGATAACTCCAAGGATGAAAGTGAGGAATGCCCATAGAAATCAATGGGGAAAATCTGAGATTTTAATGTAGCTGGGATCAGGCAGCACTGTTTTCAATGTGAGGAGGACTGAGCTTGCTCAGTAGGTACAGAATACTGGGGGTGAAGTAGGGGAGAAAACCAGTGGGGCAGTGATGAACTGGAACAGAGCGGCTGGGAAGTTAAAAAGAAGCACTCTATACTTCAACATTTCATTGCAGGGTCCTAGTTGTAAATATTAATACAGACTTGGGGTAACATAGTTTAGGGGTGCAAGGGCACCCATAACTGCTAGAGTTAGTGAATGTTATAAATTAGTAAAATGGTTGAATTTTACAAATTTGAAGAGCATTGAAGGGAAGATGCAGGCCAGTGGAAAAATAGGCTAAGCTCCTTTTTCAGGCCAGGGCCTCACCTGGGATGGAAGCCTTTAAGCTTGACAAAAGATGTTGATGGCCCATCACAGGGAAATCCTTGGGTCTGGGCCAATGGAGGTTGCCAAGGTAACACGGAGCGATGATGTAGGTTACAGGAAAAATGGTCACCTTTAAAAACTAGGTGTGGAATAGCCAGGAGGAGGGGGGCAAGCAGACAAAAGGGGTGGGGGTTGTTGCCCTTTGGCAAGGTGTTCTGGGAACATGAAGCAGGAAGTAACTAGGCAGAGGCCATGTGGAGCAGAACCATATTGGCAGGCTGGGACAGAGGCATGAGAATAGTGGGCAGGATGCCTTGGACTTCAGTGCTGCCCCTCTTGAGATGCAATGCCGTGAATTCACTTTCTCTGCTTAGACCCAGGTGTATATAGGTGTAATATCAACCATGTATCTTAAAACACTACAGTCTCTTACATGCCTGGATTCCCAATGGAAATATAACCCTGGTTAAGTGCCTGGAACCTCCTGGAATCTTGCCTACTGCTTGGCAGAGATTGGAGGTGGTGAACAACATCTGTAACACTATACAGTGGAACCTTGGTTCTCGAACTGCTTAGCTGACAAACAAATCGGATCCCGAACGCCGAAAGTAAGTGTTCTGGTTTTCAAATGTTTTTTGGAAGCTGAATGTCCAATGCAGCTGTCGGCTATTGTTTTTGGGGCGCCTGTGCCAATCAGAAGCTGCGCCTTGGTTTTTGAATGTTTCAGGAGTCAAACAGACTAAGTTCGAGAACCAAGGTTCCACTGAACTCATGACGATCTTAATCGGCAGTAGCGTCCACACAAACAAGGGAGGATATAGCGGGCTTTGGAGAACCTCCAAGGTTAACAGAAGTATAACAAATATTTGTGGAGGGAGGGGGAACCCCTAAAGAGATGGCAGAGCTCAACGCAGCCCAGTGAGGTGTAGGAATGGGGCGGGGGAATGGAATGGAATATCCTGGACAGGAGCACCCTCCATTGCAACTTCTTGTTGTAGGTCCTAGGTACAATGACGTAAATGTCAACTTCATTTGTGATTCGCTTTTGTTTTGCCTGTGCTATTCTTTCGGTGAGAGAAGAGAGGAAGAGCAAGACGATGCAGTGCTGCTGAAATGACAGTTCTCAAGAACCTTCACTGAGACTTTGGTTTGACCAAAGTTCATCTAGGATTCTCACCATAAATATCATTTGGGCAGAGTCACCCTTCTTGAGGTATCTGCAGTTCTTGCCCCTGTTCAGACAGTTAAATTGTGAGTGACTACAATGACAGGAAAAGTTGAGGCTGTGGGGTGTGTGTTTACATACCTGTCCTCTACTCCATTTAAGAGATAATATGAGACAATAAGTCATTTTTATTGCAGTTTCTTTCACTGGCTGGTTAAAATCAATAGCAGCACAACAGGAACAATGAGCAAACATTAATCTGTTGATGGAATTATCTCAATATTCTGGTGTTATACATAGACAAAATCACTTTCTTATTTGCAAGATCCACATGCATCTGTTACTTACGTCAAATGATTACTACTTCATGTCTCAGAAGCGCTGGAATCCAGTGACACATATTTTTCTCTGTCAAACTATGACTACATCCTTCCTTTGCAAAATCTGGAAAGAAATGCAACAGACACAAATGCTCAGTGCATCTGTGCATTCGCCTCTCCAAAATCAACATCCATATTTTAAAATCACTTTTCACAGTGAACCAATCCAATTCAGTGTTCTCAAACTTGCTTGCGGATCAGAATGCAACTATCTGTTGAGTTACGCATTTTTCTGGATTTTTCAATGCAGATTAGGTCCTTCAAAGTGTACACAAAAAATTACTTATTTTTACATTTAAAAAGGTGTACAAAATGTGTATTTTGGGGGAAATGCACCGGAAAGTCTCTAAATCCATGGAAGAAGGCATATTTTACAGCAATGTTTTTCTACTTTTGGCTGCCCAGATGGTGGTGGACTACAACCCCTATCATCCATGACCACTGGCTAAGCTAACTGGAGATGATCTAACAACGTCTGCTGACCTAAGACTAAAGAACATTGTTTTATGGGAAGACTGAGGAGAAAATGTGTACTGTATTTTTCGCTCTATAAGATGCACCAGACCATAAGACACACCTAGTTTTTGGAAGAGGAAAACAAGAAAAAAAAATTCTGAATTTCAGAAGCCAGAACAGCAAGAGGGATCGCTGCGCAGCGAAAGCAGTGATCCCTCTTGCTGTTCTGGCTTCTGGGATAGCTGCACAGCCTGCATTTGCTCCATAAGACGCACACACATTTCCCCTTACTTTTTAGGAGGGAAAAAGTGAGTCTTATAGAGCAAAAAATACAGTACTTGCTGGTTTCCCAGAGGCATCTGGCTGGCCACTGTGAGAACAGGATGCTGGACTAGATGGGCTGTTGGCCAGATCCATCAGGTTCTTCTTATGCTCTTATGATCACTACCTCATCTAGGCCAATGCTTTAATGCTGGCTTGCTCTTGTCCTGCATATGTGAGCCTTTGGATTATACCAAGATGAAGAAATGGGGGTGTCATTCCCCTTCTCTAAAGCCAACTCTGAAGCAGCCCTTGTTCATACCAACTGAAACCAAAGGCAGATCAGGCTAATAATAATAATAACAATAACAATAACAGTATCAACTAACACCTATTTATTATAGATTTGTGGCCCTCTCAGTTAAAGTTCAGGGTGGGAGAATGAAACCAAACAGATAAAATGAAACAAAAATGCCACCTTGCATCCTGGGCTGAGGTCCCATTGTTCTCAATTGTCACCATTAGTCATGCAGCTTTGTAACAAACCAGAACATCAGACAGATCAGGATGTGATGGGTCATAACAATGATTCACCAGAGTAGGAGAATTCACAGGAGATTTGGTTTTATTTTGAGCACTGAAGTTGGGGAAGATACATTAATTTAACACAATTCTTTTAAATGTCACCTCTTGGGGATTGCCTGAAATGACAGCAGCCCAAGAGTATGCTGTTTATTCATGATGGTGACATAACTGATGAGAGAAATTAGGTTGGATTCCTATGCAGTCATTCCCATCTGAACATGACAATGATGTGCTTGAAGTGAGGCCAGTCACAACCTAGAGATCTAATGGACTCTCTCTGTTTTCAATTTCTCCCGGTTTATCATTTTTCCAGTCTCAAATTCAGTTCTCCACATTTCCCAAACAGTTTGTGAACTTTTTAAAATAAGATTCTCATGAAGATTGACCAGCATTTCAGTGTGAATTTTTCCTATACACATTTTTTGCATGCAGTTTTGCCTACTATACACATTTTTGCCAAAGAATTTCCCCAACATCTTTCTATGTTATTTTCACTATTATATGCATATTATGCACACTTTAAGTATAGAATAAGAACCTTCTGCATCTGGCCAATGTCCCATCTAGTTCAGTATATGGTTACCAGATTTTTTCCAATGAATCCTGGGATACTTCTTTTTTTTTTTTGAAGCTGAGTAGCAACAGGGAGTCAGTAGAGGGGATGGTGAGGCAAAAGACCCTGGGCCCAAGCACACATGCGTATTGTATAAAGAAGAAGAAGAGTTTGGATTTGATATCCCGCCTTTCACTCCCTTTAACGAGTCTCAAAGCGGCTAACAATCTCCTTTCCCTTCCTCCCCCACAACAAACACTCTGTGAGGTGAGTGGGGCTGAGAGACTTCAAAGAAGTGTGACTGGCCCAAGGTCACCCAGCAGCTGCATGTGGAGGAGCAGAGACGCGAACCCGGTTCCCCAGATTACATGACTACCGCTCTTAACCACTACACCACACTGGCTCTCACCAGTGCAAAGCCCTTCTTTTACACCCTGTGAAACCTAATTGCATAGTTTTTTTAAAAACTGGGCAACAGTGCGCTGCCCTCCTGTGACTCCCAAGCCTTCCCTAATCTCCTGCCCCCTTCCCCCCTTGTTTTGACAGTGTGCCGTTGCCCAGTTTCTTCAAAAAAACCTCTGCGCATTTATGTTTCACAGGGTGCGAAAGAAGGGCTTTGCACCTTGCCCAGCAGAGAAACCATGCACCTTGCAATGGTGCGCCCCCCCACCTGTGACTCCTGAGCCTCCCCCAATCAGTCAAAACAAAGGGGGAAGGGGGAAGGAGATCTGTATCACTGGACATCCCCGGTTCCCCTTTGGCATTGGCAGCAGCAGCGGTAGTCAGCAGCCCAGAGCCAGCCTGGTAGCGCAGTTGGCTCCGGCTGGTTTCAGGAGCTGCTCGCTGCCATGGCGCCCACCATTTTTCCTCTCCGGAAATCCCCATATGATGTGTTGCACACAAGACCCATCATATGGGGACTTCCAGCGAGGGAAAATGGCGGGCGTCACGGCAGCGAGCAGCTCCTGAAGCCAGCCAGAGCCAACTGCGCTACCAGGCTGGCTCCGGGCTGCTGAGGCTGCCGCTGCCACATTTCCTGGGGACAGATTTGCAAATCCGGGGACTGTCCCTGGAAACCGGGGGTGTCTGGTAACCCTAGACCAGTATCCTGTTCTCCCAGTGGCTGACCAGATGCCTGTAGGAAACCCACAAGCAGGATTCGATCACAAGAGCACCCATTCTCCTGTGGTTTCCAGCAACTGGTATTCAGAAATATTGCTGTCTCCAACTGTGGAGGCAACAGTATAGCCATCATGGCTAGTAGCCATTGATAGCTGTCTCCTCCATGACTTTGTCTTTTAAAAGTAACAAGGCTCACATCTCCAAATCCCACACCCTGCCCCCTTGGGCTCTTCTGATGGTCTCCTGGCCTGGGGCACACTGGGTGGTCCACCTCCATCTGCTTGTGCTAATTCGTTGCTTCCTTGTCCACCTTGCTGGCTTCGTTTAATTGAAATGTATGCAGTGGCAGAGATTTACATGGGACAATGTATGCAGGGCTGGTTTTAAAATGAATGATACGGCTCTCTTAAAACTGCATGTAGTAAAAAAGTGTGGAAGTAGATATTCCTCTCCACATCCACAAATATGCCACTAGAGGTCACAACACACCCATCTAATTCAGCAGGCATATGGGAAGCTTTAAACACAACGCTAAAATAATTTTGAGCATAATCTGCCTGCTCCAGAAGCATTCAGAATGCATCCATCACTCTAAATCCAGCATCCTAACTTGTGGGTGAATGGCCTAACAAAACAGAGTAACACACAATCCTGTGGCCCAGTTGTGCTTGTGCAAGTGGTAGCTTGTGCCACTATAGTTCTGTGATCCTGCAGCTGGGAAGTTAGGCTACGTCCATTCTTCCCAGTTGGTGGTGGTGGGGAACTGCCCCTTTGGTTCCATAAACTCATCCCCCTACCCTATAAAATGCATTATTCAGAACAAAACTATTTAGCTTAATTAATTCAACAAAACTGATAAACTAGATCCAGGGGTACCATGTTTTCAAGTCTGATGGTCATTTACACCTCTGCCACCTTCATAGGCAATATCACGCCCCCCCGGAGTGATACCCCTCACTTTGGGAAACACTGAACTAAGTTCCCTGCCTGTTGCCCATTTGCAACTTGCCCCCCGCTTGCCACAGTCCTGGCTGTCACCCATATTTTGCTTTACTATCTGTAAAGATACAAACAGATACAATGGTTCTTTTAGCATATAACATCATTTGGAAATCTTAATCTTCATCCTATCTCCAGGACAAGAACCTTTCTCTGAGGGCACCAGGTAGCTTCCCAGACTATGTTCTTATGCAGGAACCAGAGTGATGTAGTCAGTGCTTTTTTGTTTTTAAAAATAAATTGTAGTATTCATATAATAACAAACGTGTCGTGGGTGCCAGCCAGGGCTGGCTCCTGAGATGAACGGTGAAATGGTGCCTCCTTCCCCACCAGGATAAAGGAGTTGGTGAAAATCTGTCTCAGGAACAAGGGGGGAGGAAGGACTAAAGATCTACATTTGAATCTGCTGCCCCTGTGGATCCTGCTGCCTGAGGCAGTCACCTCATCTTGCCTCATAGGTGGGCCAGCCCTGGCGCCAGCACATATTGGCTGCCATGGGCAGCAAAAAGAAGAGGTGCCACTACTCCAGACAAAAAGCACAGGATATAGTCAGATCTCAATAAATTTACACAAAGGAGGTACAGCTTCAGTGAGATCACTGTAATTATTAATGTCAATGTATCAGTTTGGGAAGAGAAGGGGGAGAGATAGCTTCACTTCGGGGTCACAGCTGGGTCCAGTATTAATTACTATATTTTGAAATGAATCAGGGGATGGAGAAGACGAGAGAAGGTTTTGTTTCCCTGGTGACACCAAGCTGGAAGGATAACATAACAGATATTTTGCAGTGAGAATTACAAACTGAAACGAACCTTCAGGGGGATTGGCTGTCACTACTCAGATGAAGGCCAATAAGGACAAAGGCAACATGAGCTGGAGGGGGTGGGGGAAGAGCTACATATCACCATGGGAACATGTAAAGTGATGGTCAGATCTCTCAAAGTGCCAAACATGGGGTTTCACAAGTCCTGACAATAGGCTGTCCAGATCTTGCAAAGCTCCATACACAGCACTCTGCAAGACCTGATGATCTGCTGGCTTGAGAAATGCTAAGCACAGTAATCACCTGAAATCATAGTGACATTAGGTGATTGACAGCTGGGTAGGATCAAACTTGATCCACAGGACAGGGGGAGAAAATGATCCGGTCCACCAACTAGATTCAGTTCCCTACTCCTAATGTAAAGAGCAAAGCCTAGGCATGAAGGTTCCGATTCTGACCAGACTGGAAAATAATTCACCTCCCTGATTAATAGGAAAAAATAACAACATTGTTTTGTTACATGAAGCGGCTGTATTACATATTGGGTATGATCCAGAGCCATTAAAACCAATGTAACTTTAGACATGAACAGACATGGTTGTTTACATGATCACAGATAGCTAGACTTCTCTGTGCAAAAAATTGGAGGTCATGTACATTACCTTTGACAAAGGATTGGATTGATACGTTATGGGATTACACTTTGCTGACATAATTAACATATTAAATGGGAAGAAAAGAAAGACAGAACCAGAATAGATTTATGCATAATTGGGGATGTCTTATTGAATACTTCCTAAGCACATCAGCGGACGCAGGTGGCGCTGTGGGTTAAACCACAGAGCCTAGGACTTGCCGATCAGAAGGTCGGCGGTTCAAATCCCTGCGATGGGGTGAGCTCCCGTTGCTCGGTCCCTGCTCCTGCCAACCTAGCAGTTTGAAAGCACAACAAAGTGCAAGTAGATAAATAGGTACCGCTCCGGCGGGAAGGTAAATGCAGTTTCCGTGCGCTGCTCTGGTTTGCCAGAAGCAGCTTAGTCATGCTGGCCACATGACCCGGAAGCTGTACGCCGGCTCCCTCGGCCAGTAAAGCGACATGAGCGCCGCAACCCCAGAGTCGGCCATGACTGGACCTAATGGTCAGGGGTCCCTTTACCTTTTAAGCACATCAGCACATCCAAACATGCAGTTTTGTTTCTCTTTGATTCATATGTGTTATTAGTAAATTGCATTGAAATAAAGAATGCATTTCTCTGACTGGAAGAGTTTACATCTTTGGATATGAAAGAGAGGCCTGTAAATTTAGCCTTGATTATGCAGACTTGATTTTTGGGTGTTCTGGTTTTCCTTTGGTTTTAAAAAAAGTTTCCATGGACCAAGAGTCAGCTTCACCTGCTGAACAGCAGCCTGAAGGGGGAGAAGGCCAAGTGACTCCACCTGTGGCTGATCACGCTTCAAGGACACATAGGATGACATTAAGCTGAACCATGGCTTAGCTGCCATGATGCACTGAAGGACCAAGGAGGAACAAAGAGGTTGTGATCTCCTCCCCAGGTGCTCACACATATGTGCAGATGTGTCCTATGTGTAAACAATGAAAAAATCAAACTAAACCTATGGGAGCATCTCCAAATTACAAAGAGCTGGATCTCATGCATGCATGCCACATTTTCTGTCCTGAAAAGACATACAGCCTTTTTCCAGAAGAAATTAACTGTGTTAAGCTGCTGCAACCAAAAGAGTACTGTGGCACTTTTAAAGTTTTTTTTTTTTTTAAAATATATATATTACAGCATCACTTTGTAGGGCCACAGAGACATAAAGTGTTCTCCTGAGTTACAGATACACAGACCATGGACCAACTTTGATAGGTGGATGGGGCAACCCACCTGTCAATCAAATGAAGTCATTATGATGTCTCATGGTTGTCAGCTGGGTTATCCCACCTGTCAAAATCCCTTGTGGGTTCATGAGCTTAGTAGAGACAGCAACAGCCTTCATTCTCCACATCAACTTTTTCAACTTGCAACATCAAAGGTTGGAAGTGGGAGAGTGGGAAAGGGCTCTGCACCTCTCTTCCTTTACACCACCAATATCAGAAGTGAAAGGACTTTGTGATCCTCCCAAGTGCTTCTCCTTTGCTCTTCCTGCTGTCTGTCCCTCTGTGACTCTCCTGGGCCTCAAACCACTGCCTCTCATCATCCTGCAGTTCACAGCAGCGCCAGTGCGTGACCCCTGTTTACCTCCAGCCATATTCCCATGGCTTGGGATACGTCACACACCTGAAGAAGCAGACTGTGGTTCATGGACACTTATGCCACAATACATGCATTAGTCTATATGATGCCACAAGACTTTGCTGCTGAAGATGTAGTAGTCAAGGAATTTTTTCTTTTCTTCACCATTCCAGCTGTTCAAAGGTTTGAACCTTAGCATTACAAACCAAGCTGAGGCTTAGCTCAGATGAAGCCCTGGTAATTGTTCTATGGAAGATGAAACCATTAGCTAAATGAACATTGAAAGTCTATCCCCTCATCAGAAGAGGGGGCTGACCTACCTAGCCCATTCTTACACTGTGATCAGTTTGCATTGCTGACCCCAGTCCATGGTCAACTGACAGATTTTAGTTTCTATCACCAATATCATGACACTGGCAGGTATAATATGGGGTGGTGCTGGCGAGGGAAGGAGGAACGCTGTTAGCCTGACTTGCCATTGCAGCCTGTCACTGCAGGTCTGGCCCTTCACAGCCTCTACATGCCAAGCATTAAAATGGCAAGCTGTTCTTCCAGAGCAATGCTTCCCCTGGTGGCCATTTTCTTTTTAATATGCATATATTTCAATGAAGACAATGAACATATCCCATTTTCCTTCCACTGATGAATGATGTAGGGAGAAGAAATCTAGGTAAGGAAATAAAAACCAATGCCCACGGACTTCAGTATGCATGGAAGAAGAAGAAAATCCCACCTGTTTTTCAAGGTTTGGTTAAATCCAATATTTACTGTAATACAGTGGTATCTCAGGTTACAAACGCTTTGGGTTACAAACGCTTCAAGTTACAGACTCCGCTAACCCGGAAGTAGTACCTCGGGTTAAGAACTTTACCTCAAGATGAGAACAGAAATTGTGTGGCAGCGGCACAGCGGCAGTGGGAGGCCCCATTAGCTGAAGTGATACCTCAGGTTAAGAACAGTTTCAAGTTAAGAATGGACCTCCGGAACGAATTAAGTTCTTAACCAGAGGTACCACTGTAGTTAGTTCAATTCATCTTTCCTTGATGAGAAAACAAAGCTAAATTTGAAAATCAGAAATGGCTTTCACTTTGTACAAAACTACTGGGCTTGTACGGAATCTGAAGGTACTAATTCAATCTGGTGCTAAGAGGAGCAAGCAGCTTGCACTTGGGGACATCACTGTTTTTTTGGTCCTACTCATGCAGAAAGGAAGGAAGTGGACTGGCAATAAAAGAATGAGGGAAGTTTCACTGGGTGTGTGTTTAAGAGATAGGAAGAAGGAGGCAGGTCCACTGGAACTAGGTCAGTAGAGAAAATGGCAACACTACTCTCCCCTATTCATGACCCAACATAGCAGTCAGTGAGCACCTTCAAATTGACTAACGTGACCTTTGAGGGCAGCTACCTGCCTGGCTGAGAAACACAATGCAAGGCTGTTGGCAACCATCTCTTACCAGCATCTGCAGACTGCTCTTTGCCAGATGGCAGGCAGGACATGGTCACAGCCAGTAAGTAGAAGGAACATTATACTAGGGAGCTTTTGTTTCCACCCAAAGGCTCTGCTTTCAAGCTCCCTGCTTTTCAGGGGGATTCCCCCCTCCTTCCTGATGCTGAGTAGTGATGTGACATTCTGGGGCCATCTCCTCACTGGAGACCAGCTAGCTTGGGTGGCAAATCACTTAGCATCACCCAAGCTGTCATATGTTTCTTCACACCTAATATACATTATTTCAACTCCATTCTGGTCCTTTCCTTCTTAGAAATAAACACCTCGCCTCCTTTGCCCTGTTTGGATTCAAAGCAATACCTCATTACTCTGGCAAAAAGAGATGAAACCAATTCTCATCATGACTGATATGTTGATCAGCTAAGATCAGCTAAGATCACCCCATGACAAAAGTCACAAGAAGGCATTGGGGTAAGTGTGCACAGAGGCCTTTTGTAAGTTAACAACCGCAACCAGGATTCCATCTGGATTCCATTAATGGTGGTTTTGCTGTTGGTAATGTGGAAACAAAACTTAAAACATGAGGATGAAAAATACTGAAGGCAGTGAACAAAACTTCCAGAAGGAAAAGCAAAATGGAAGTATTGGTTTTGGAGGCTCCCCATGAGATGTTCTGAACAGAATGGTGGGGGGAGACCTAACTCCAGGAAAGGAAGTTCACTGACATTTCAGGTATCATTGACTGATACTTGGTATAATAATGATGACGATAATAATAATAATAATAATAATAATAATAATAATAATAATAATTTATTTATTCCCCAGCCACTCTGGGCAGCTTCCAACAGAGTATTAAAATACAGTGGTCTGTTAAACATTAAAAGCTTCCCTAAACAGGGCTGCCTTCAGATGTCTTCTAAAAGTCTGGTAGTTGTTCTTCTCTTTGACATCTGGTGGGAGGGCGTTCCACAGGGCGGGTGCCACTACTGAGAAGGCTCTCTGCCTGGTTCCCTGAGCTCAGTCATACTGCAGCATAGTTAAGGACTGGATCTGCCCTAGAGGTACAAAAACAGTAATGGGCCAGTTAGCTATTAGGGCCACCTAAGCACCCATAATCTTAGATTATAACCGTTAGCCATATAAGTCAGAGAAGAGTTGACATCAGTGGTTTTAAGTGCACTTAAACATTTGTTGGACTGCGGTTACTGATGTGTAACAGAAAGATCCTATTGTTTTTGTTTCCTGTACCATACACTTTCAGCTTAAACATGCTACTTAGAAGGAAGTCAGAATGGAGTGAACTAGCTAAATGCATACTTTGAGTAGAATTACGAAAAAATAAGAGGAGGTTGCAACAAAATGGTGAAGTGTGCGGTGCACCTGCCTAGATTTCCACTGTGCCAGTCATGCCCTTTCCTAAAAGATTCCATTCCATCAGTCCATCGGCATTCCTTAGTCACTGGAGTATGTTCAGTCCCCATTAGGCTGTTTTTGGGATCCTCCACTTAGAGATTTTTTTTGACTGAAGATGGTTTTGGTATTTCCTTTTCATGCATGGATGGTGTTGTTTTTGCTACCGGCCTTCAGGGAAGAAGTTTGCTGTCAGTATATATAGGATTGAAGTAAGTGGATTCAGTGAAATCAGTGGCATTTAACCATCTCTCTCTGCATCTAACCCTCTAAGAGAACTCAGTTATATGGGCAGTGTATCAATGTAACAAATAATTAAATAAAATGGAGATGACTTCTCATACTTTTAAGGCTACAATTGTGACATACATACTAGGAAGTAAGACTGAAACTGGTGCCCACTTTCCTGGGAGGAAATCCTAGCTGAATTCAGTGGAATTTACTTTCAAGGAAATGTGCTTATGATCTAACTGTAGAGCTTATTGGAAATCAATAGGAAATATAAGAATATATGAATGGGTACTTAGGGCTCGCCAATTTCTGATCCATGCACAAATCTGGAGTGAAGAGTTCTTTGCATACATAAAGAGCAAGCAATATCTTAGTTGATGGAAATCTTATCCATGTGGACAATTTATTTCCTAACCTTGTCTGAATCCAGAAGTAATTGATTTAATTGTTTCCAAAGTGGTTTAGTCTCAGTGACTTCAGCGAGATTAACCTGGCTTGAGTGCAATTATACTTGCTTAAGTAATTTGTGGATCACATTGCCTGTGTCACTTAAGCGCACAAGAACACCCAGTCTCTGTTTGATGCTGCTCCCGTTTTTGAGAACAATTCCTTTTAAAGCCTATGACAACAAGGAGATAAGATTTCACCAGCATATAGTGTTTCTGAATCTGAGTCTTAGCCAAGGCAAACTCTTTCTAATGCTTATCTTTGTATCGGAGATAACAAGCAGACACCAGTCACATCTGGGACAATTGGAGATATCTCAGCCTTTCCCATGCAAGTTCCTGCCCCTCAAAAGACCAGCTGAATTGGATCTGAGGTGAGCTGTTGAATATTTATATTGCATTGTTTTTTAAAAGAAGAACCCATTTGGTGGGCAGGGGGAATGATGTGATAGAAACATAACAAGATACAATCAGACAGGGTACAATGGGTGTAGTAAAACAATCTCTTTTGCAGCAACTCAGTTATTTAAAATGGAACAAAAGCTGTTTAGTTAACAATTCTAAATGAAGCATCTTACAATGCCTCCATTTGTGGACCTCAAGACAATAACCTCAATTTAGGAAAATCCATGTGAATCAGAATTTTGTTTTCCTTGTGTTCATATAAATATTCCTACTGTTCATGTTTATTGATGATTTTGCTCTGAATAATTTGCATTGTATTTAAAAAATGGTCAGAATGGTGACTAGTTTTTGTTCAAGTGAAGAAACAAAACTGGGAGAACACCCTTCGCAGTATTGTGGCCCTAAGGGGAATTCATTAAATTATTCCAATATTATGCAGTCCTATCCTCATATCACAGCATGTTCTTCAAGACTAGGGATGTCAATGTCCACAATGTGTTGTTATCTGCCTGCTTTATGGACCAGTGGTGGTGATTTTGCTGTATGTATATTCTGCCTCTCTTATGGATCAGGCTCTATAAGAAAATTGGGGTCTATCAAATTTAAGGTTGTGCCTGGATCGTTGCACTCAACAGAGAGAGGAGGAGGAGGAGCAGCAGCAGCATCTCACACAGCTTTTCGAAGTTTCGTTTCTTTAGTTGAGTTGGAGAACCTTCAAGAACAATGTGCAGGGAAGGTTGGCATGGTGATGTTATAGTGGAAGGTAGAAGTGGTGAAGATCACCTGGTTCCTACCATTGGTCTCCTCCACTGGCTTGAAAGGGCTTCTACAAATGGAAGGAGTTCTTTCATTTGAAGAAGGGACATCTGGGATCAAAGCAATTGTTTTGGCCACACTTTAATTAAAAGTTGGTAATCAGTAAGGCCCAGATCTCACCTGCAAGCTGACTAGCCCTCTGAAGACCTTCTTGCTTCAGACAATGGAAGGTGTATGAATGACTGGTTTTGGTATGTGATTTAATGAAATTAAACTGCTATGCTGCATGAGATTTTGATGTCAGTTTGCTCAGATATCTGTGACACCTTTCATTCAATGTAGTGGAATTCTTTCCCACTTTTCAGTGGGCTAGACCATTCCACAATGGAGTGACCTCAGGCAAAGGAGGAAGGAATTCTTAAAAGTTGTTCACAATTTCACTGTACATCTAGTTGTGTGATCTTGTGTGTGGTATGCAGGGGTGAAAATAGCTGCACCTTCAGTGCAACTATGAAAGAAAGAAAAGGGTTGCGTTCTCTCGGTGTCTTTCAAGATCCTTACCTGCAATGAACATTTAACTCAGTTGATTAGAACATGGTGCTGATAACACCAAGGTTGCAGGTTTGATCCCCATATGGGACAGCTGCATCTTCCTGCTTTGCAGGGGGTTGGACTAGGAGATCCTCAGCGTTCCTTCCAACTCTGCAATTCTACGAGGCTGCATTTTAATGTTTTAATGTTGTATTTTAATCTTGTTTTTAAGTTGTATTCATTCAACTTGTTTTTATTATTAGTTGTTAGCCGCCCTGAGCCCGGCCTTGGCTGGGGAGGGCGGGGTATAAATAAAATTTATGATGATGATGATGATTCTATGACTCTATCCTGAAAGATCCCAGGGCATTTCATTAGGACCTCTGGTGAAGTTTTGGAACATATTCAAGGTCTCGCCATCATACGCCATGAACTGAGATTGTGCCCAGTCCTCTGTGGTTGCATATTGTAAGGATCCAGTCAGGAACGGAACTGCAAGTAGAGACAAAATGGTCAAAAACCCCTCTACCGTCGCACTGTGGTTCCAGTCTGGTGTGGTGTCCCTGTGCTTAGCTATTGGCAAAAGGGGAAAACAAGCTACGCAAAGCCATAACTACTCAATGGACCAAACTATGTCAATTTTCAATCAGCTTATTTGTCAGTCAGTGTGAAACCCCTCCCTTCTTTTCCACTGAAACAGTCCCTACAATCCATCAAACCCACTGACCCATTCTCTCACCTCAATGACTGGGGTTACCCCCACAACATACATTCAAACCACTTAACAGTCATGGTGAATACTGGGAACTGTAGCTTGTTAAGGGTGCCTGGATCTTCAGCGCCCTTTAAAAAATGACATTTCCCAGGATTTGGGGGGAAAGCCATGACTGTTAAAGTGTTGTGAGTGCCTGCAATGTATGGTGTGAATGTGACCCAAGCTGCAGTGGAGGTCTGGTTCCTAAGCACCAGCAGCAAACTACGGCAAGCCACAGAAAGAGGGAAGGAGGGGAAGGAGCTTACTTTCTCCTCTCCCCTCCAAAATCAGCTGTGCGTACTGCATAGGAGTGTCGAAAGCCAGGCTGAAGTAGCCCCTGGGAGATGTAATTTTCCCAAGAGCTCCTGTAATGTCAGTTGCCTTGGGGAAATTACATTTCCCAGTCTTGTAGCCTGGTGTGCTACTTTGCAGTGCTAAATGGGGAGGGATAGGAATCCTCCTTCCTTCCCTCCCTCCCTCCCTATCTTTATCTTTCTACCACCCATTGGAGCTTAGTGGCATTGAAGAGAATGGAAGAGGAATCAAAGAATTGCAGAGTTGGAAGGGATTCCGAGGGTCCAACCCCCTGCAATGTAAGAATCTCAACATGCAGTCCCTAGTTCAAGTGCATGGTGTCCCAGGTTCAAACCCAGGTAGAGCCACAAGAAACTCCTTCCTGACACCCTGGGGGACTGCTTCCAGGTGGTGTAGAGTGGACAATATTGTACAAGGTGGATCAGTGGTCCAGGCAGCTTCTTATGTTCCTACAAGAGGTTTGGGGAATCAGGATGCATTGAAAGTGGGCTGCTTGGGTGGGAGGGAGCAGATTTGAGGTCAGCTGGAAGAGGTGGAAGGGGAATTCAGGGGTTACAATATTCACTTGCCGTTGAGCTGTGATGAGTCTCCTGAAAATTGTACTTGCAACCCTTGAAATATGAGTTCAGTGACATCACTAACCCTGTTGCAGGTAGTCACCTATATCAGTGAGAATATTGTTTCTAACTAAAAGCCTGCTTAAAAAACCTTTTGTTGATGAATTCTTGTAATATAAAGTGTGTGTGTGTGTGTGTGTGTGTGTGTGTGTGTTTAAGAACAGCATGTTTCCATATTCAAAAGTGAATGTGTGGAATATACAAGATGTGCTAAATATGCAGAGTGGCAACGCCGGTGTTTCTCCAAAGGAAATGAAAACACCTCTGTTGGCTAGATCTAATGTCCTGTGGTACAGCAATTAGAACAGTAATTAGACTATCAAATGTCATAGAACAGAAAATGACAAAAGCTCAGAGTGTGCTACCTTAGCAGTATACTCGGGATGCATTAACATTAATCAGCTAATCTGCTGTGAGGCTTTTCTTCTGCAGGGGATGTTCTGTTGACTTAGAAGTGTTCATGCAAACCACGCTAGCGCCAAAGAGCTTTAACTGATATCACTGGACTTGGATCAGGCTTTGTGTGCAAGTGAGGATGTTTACAGTTAAAAATGAGGGATAGCATTGTGATAGCGGCCTTTCACAGAAAGAGCGGCATTGCAGCCAGGCATCTGGGCCCACATAGCACCCCGGCTGGTGGGTGGGAGGTTGGCACCCCAGCCCTGACCGCGTCACCCCAATCCCGTTTCTATCTTTCTCAGAACTGAACCTCATAAGGGAAAGTATTGACAGTGGTCTCCCTCGATGTTTTCTGTGGTATGGGTGATTCAAGACCGGCAGCTCTACGGTCCCTAAGGGTGAACTTCAGTTTAATTTCAGTCCATGGTAATTTCACATGCGTTCATTCAGAAGTACCGTAAGTCTCATTTTTGCACTGATCTGGGTTTGTTGTTTTTAAAAAGAAACAGATTTTCATACAGATTTTTTTAATTTTAAAAAGTATTTAAAATACTATTTTACCGCAAAATATGACTTTTTTTACCTTAACGTATGCATTTCTAAACATTTTGCCCTAAAATAATGTTGGGACAAGCTTTTCACACATTGGGGTATGTGATTTGAGACAAGAACTGTATTGTAAAATTTGGAGAAGTGCAAAATCTAAATGACTAATGCAATTGATGTATTAGTCCAGGTCAGGTCACCTAAACATGCAGAGCAATTGATGTACTCCTGCTTCTCTAGGGGTAGCTGTTTAAAAACTTATGGCACAGTGGCTACAAGTGAATGGAGTGGCTATGGGGGTGTTTCCTCCCCTGTGGATTTAACCATGTTACAAGTGCTTCTGGACATAATTAAAGGTACCATGTGATAAGCTTTTTAAAGCAATGTCATCTCCAGGTTTTTGTGGAGGGGGGATGAGGTGGGCTTGTTCCCTACATCTTAGTGAGCCCTTTTGATGCAAACTGCTTTGTGCTAATGGAGCAAGCCTCTGGGAGTGTGCCTTGAAAGGTGGTCGCTGTAACCACACCACCTTTCAGTGCTTGCCAATCAGTGCTTGCAGCGATCCCCGTTGAACTTTCCCAGGTGTCAATCACCGGACATTGTGATCTCAGGGGATTGTCTGGTGGGTGGTCCTGCCCGCCGGTCAAAGCTGGCCTGTAGAGGGTCGAGGGCTGACCAATCTGGTTCATGGGCCAGATCTTGTTCCCCACCCCTGAGGTAGGGCTTGAGCAACCCAACTTCAAGAGTCTTCCTAACTGAGTAACACCACTTTGTCTTCATCACTACTTCCCATTTGCTTGTGGGATCAATCTGCACCATTTAGAAGGAGAGGCAAGGCAAGTGGAGGTTGTTGCCCCTTTTCCTTACTGCTCTCTGAGTCACTGTTATATTTTGTACCTGAACTGGGAAAAAGAAAAGGGGAGCTGAATGACCTGCAATTTTGTATGCTACTGTAACACTGTTAATAGCTATTTCATGGGATTTGAAAAACAACCAGTGCCAGATGATTCATATACTTTCTGACTAATAGCCGAAATTGCAGCCATCAAAACACAATCTCAAGTACAGTGTTACCTCGGGTTAAGTACTTAATTCGTTCTGGAGGTCTGTTCTTAACCTGAAACCATTCTTAACCTGAGGTACTACTTTAGCTGCGCGATTTCTGTTCTCATCCTGAGGTAAAGTTCTTAACCCAAGGTACTACTTCCAGGTTAGCGGAGTCTGCAACCCGAATTGTTTGTATCCTGAGGTGTTTGTAACCCGAGTTACCATTGTATTTGAGAAAAGTGATGAAGAACTGTCTCCTATGTGCTTTGTATATTAAATCAGGCAAGTTACTTTAAAAAATGAAGCAAAAAATTGTGATATGCTGCTGTGGCAACTCAGACTTATGTCACCCCATAAAAACCCTGATCCCCAAACAGTGAAAAAGCAGTGTGTTGCGGTGTGTGTGTGAGAGAGAGAGAGAGAGAGAGAGAGAGAAAGAAAGAAAGAAAGAAAGAAAGAAAGAAAGAAAGAAAGAAAGGGGGTTGCTGTTTCTGAAAGGGTATGCAAGTTTCTTAGAAATTTTCAGGATGTATATGTATTTGAAAGAAATAATCCCCCTGGCTACCTTGTTTAAAATAAGAGTTGTCACCCCCCTCCTATTTCTAATAAATTACCTGTTGCTTTCAACTCTACCCCCACAAATTGCTGAAGAATTGTCTTCAGCTTAAAAAATTGCAATGGTATAAACACACTGAAAACATTAAAAAGTAAAAATAAAACTGAAAGGCATGTGTAGCCTTGTCATTTATCCCACACCAAAGTACAGTGGTACCTCGGGTTAAGAACTTAATTTGTTCTGGGGGTCTGTTCTTAACCTGAAACTGTTCTTAACCTGAAGCACAACTTTAGCTAATGGTGCCTCCTGCTGCTGCCGCACTGCTGGAGCACGATTTCTGTTCTCATCCTGAAGCAAAGTTCTTAACCTGAAGCACTATTTCTGGGTTAGCGGAGTCTGTAACCTGAAGCGTTTGTAACCTGAAGCATCTGTAACCCGAGGTACCACTGTAAATATCTTTGCCAATAGCCACTAGAAATGTAGAGCCAGTGAACAGGCCACACATCTTACCTCTAGAAGCTACTCTTGTAGACACAAGTCAATATGAGATTCTGGCAGAGAAGGGAAAGCGCATCTCTTCACCATAGTGAATTTGCTGCCACATGATGTGGTGTTGACTAACCACCAGCTTTAAAAATGGGAGTCTTGCCAGTCCTAGTGCTAACAAGGCTCCCATGTGGGATGTGATGCAGCAAAGCAACTTTTCCAAGAAGATCTCCTAGTGAAGAATTTGCTGCCAGGGTCATTTCACCCATTCCAGGCTCTTCCCCTTTCCTTGAGGGATGGAAAGCCTTAAAGGGGCAGGCCTCTAGCTTAGAACCTAGCCCTCCCCCATTCCGAAAAGTTGCTCTGCAAGCATCAGTTGCAATTAATTAAAAGTTTTGTTCTTGCTTTACTGTAATGCTTTCAGGTGCCACTAGGTGGCTCCCTTGACTTCCCCTCTAGAGCATAACTTGAGAGCAACAATAGAATATTCAGAACCATTGGCACTTCACAGAATCATAGCATTGTAGAAGTGGAAGGGTCACCCCAAGGATCATCTAGTCCAACCCCCTGCAATGCAGGAATCTCAGCAAGATCATAAATGACAAATGGCCACTTAAATGTTTTCTGACTGCAAGCATACATTGACTGATCTGAAGTGAAGCATTTCCTACAGCAATGTATTGTTATGGTGCTGCTTTGCCAGAAAATGTCTGCCATGCTAAAAATGCCCAAGAAGCAGAGACCAGAGAGCAGTAATATTGATTTGATTCAACAGGAATCTTTTAGAAGATCTTGTCCTGCCCCCAAGGCTTACTAGATTTCTCATGGGCTCAAGTAGATCTAATGGGTCCCCCCCTACCCATATTGCCAGCCCAAAACATTTTCTTGCCTAAACTGGAAATTAAATGCATTTGCTAGGGCCAGCACTTTAAAAAGTCTGGTTGCACCAATCAGACACCAGTTCTTGTCTCCATTTTGCCTTTAGGGTACAGTGGTGCCTCGCAAGACGAAATTAATTCGTTCCGCAAGTTTTTTCTTCTTGCGAGTTTTTCGTCTTGCGATGCACGGTTTCCCATAGGAATGCATTGAAAATCAATTAATGCGTTCCTAGGGAAACCGCCTTCAGACCAGGTCCGGGGACAGTCTGTCCCCCGACCTCTTCTGAAGGCTGGGGGGGGGGGACACAAGGGCTTTTCTTCCCACCCACCCCAGCATTTTAAAAAACCCCGGGACAGCGGAGGGCTTCTCCGCTGTCCGGGGCGATCTTAAAATGCTGGCGGGCGGCATTTTAAAATCGCCCCGGGACAGCGGAGGACTTCTCCGCTGTCCGGGGCGATGTAAAAGCCCCTGGGAAGGCAGGCAGGGGGGACAAAGACTTTTGCCCCCCGCCAGCCTTCAGAAGAGGTCCTGGACCTCTTCTGAAGGCTGGCGGGGGGCGAAAGTCTTTGTCCCCCCCGCCTGCCTTCAAAAGCTGTCCGGCCAAGGCTTCGCGGACCTCTCCGCAAGCAGCGGCAGCACTGCCGCTGCTTGTGGAGAGTTGCCGGCATGCCGAAGCCTGCGCGAGCTGAGATCAGCGTGCCCAGGCTTCGCGGACCTCTCCGCGAGCAGCGGCAGCGCTGCCGCTGTTTGCGGAGAGTTGCCGGCATGCCGAAGCCTGCGCGCGCTGAGATCAGCGCGCCCAGGCTTCGCGGACCTCTCCACGAGCAGCGGCAGCGCTGCCGCTGCTTGCGGAGAGTTGCCGGCATGCCGAAGCCTGCGCGCGCTGAGATCAGCGCGCCCAGGCTTCGCGGACCTCTCCTGCCTTCAAAAGCCGTCCGGGATAGCGGGAAGCGCTTCCCTGCTATCCCGGACTGCTTTTAAAATGCTGGCGGTGGGGAGCAAAGCCTTTCGGCCCCCGCCAGCCTTCCTGGACCTCTTCTGAAGGCCGGAGGGGGGGGGAAGGCTTTGCTCCCCACCGCTAGCATTTAAAAGAGGTCCCCGGAGATTTCCCTATGGGCTTTCGTCTTGTGAAGCAAGCCCATAGGGAAATTCGTTTTGCGAAGCGCCTCCAAAACGGAAAACCCTTTCGTCTAGCGGGTTTTCCGTCTTGCGAGGCGTTCATCTTGCGGGGTACCACTGTATTGTCTTATCAGGTTGATTTACCCTGCTGCAAGGCAGGTCACAGCAGGCCCAGTCCTGCCCAGCTGCGTCCAGCTGCCATATTAATGTCCCACAATTCCCCTAGTGTAGTACCACTCTGGGACATTATGGGAAATTAAATTGGTGGCCAATCTCAATCACTCAATACTACTTGTTGTATTGCTGTCGCCTGTTTCACCAGGTAAGCCCCAGTAGGGCTGTTCACACAGGAGGGAGCCCATCCAGGGTTCACTTTGAACAAGACACCCTCAGATCTAGAGCAGTTTCTGGCCAGACCTTCATTGTCATCTATTCAGGGAGACATCCCACAAAATCTAGTCATCTTCACCAAAACCACTGCATGTGCATAAAGCAGAAGAGTGAGGAAGGGCTGTGACCCCCACAGCTGGAGAGGCCTTAATCAACTCTGACACCTAGATGATACCTTTGTAGAAGCTGTGGTCTCTGCAGAACCAACTTGGTGCTCCCTCCTCATTGGTGGAGAATATATAAAGTGGTTCCTGTGTGACTGAGAATCTCAAATCTTCAGAGAGGGCATCAAAACTCCTATCAGGTACCAGGCTGCTCACAGTTCTGCATCTTGTAATATTACTGAGAAAGATCTTTGAGGAGCATACTAAACTACTTGCTATGAAACAGAGTTCTTGTTTTTCTAGGGCAAGCCCATATGTCATTGTGAAAGCACATGTAGTTTCACTTAACTGATAGCGGGCTCTAATGGCTGATGGTTTTTAGCTGCTTTTTATATGTGGAAAGTCTGCCTTTTAGCTTTGATCTCTGATCTCTCTCGTTATTAAATTACAGGCTGACCCGGTTAATCCACGGTTGATTAATATGCGCTGAATGTCTGGGTATCAGAAAGATTTCCTCTGTCTCATGGCGTGTACTGGGTGTACCAGGTTCTTTGTTAATCTGATTTTTATTTATAAAGCAAAAATCTGAATAAAATGTGCAAACTGGAGGAGGGGATTAAACAAGTCTGGCTGTCACTGCTCACACAAGAAGACAAGCCTCTGCGCCTGAGGTTTCAAGTTGAAGCAGTTTTGGCAGGCATCCCCAGCACTGGGCGAGAATCTGATTCGCACAGCGAAGTTCTTCTATGCCATTCTGGCAGTGCAAGCAGACTAAGAGCCAGTACATCCGTTCTTAAAAGGTCAAATGTTTCAAATCATGGACGAGCTGCAATCATGCTCAAGCTCCCTCTTCTGATGTTGTACTGCTCATATGAAACATTCCTGTCTTACAGCAGATACACAGGTCAATACTGATGGTGAGTCAGGAAATATGCTCTCATTATGTTCTCTTGTGCTGAAGCTTGACTATTGATACAAGCTTCCCACAAGAGTTGGCAATAGTTTATTAAGCAAGTTTATATAGAACTTAATGACAGGACTCTAAGCGTGGGCCTCCAAGGAGAACTCTTGAGTCTGGTTTGAGTCTACATTTACTTCTCTGTGTCTGGATGCATCACACTTACAATGTAGGTGAAAAATCACACCAAGTGGTGTGGTGGTATTGGCACAGTTGCAAATTATTTGGCTTCAGGTACTGTCTTTGTCATTACTGTGTCCTAAACATCCATCCCTGCCCTGACACCAAAACATATATATAGATTCTTATATCTATGTACGCCCTACTCCTCTGTGAGCATGTTCATCTTTATAAATTTTCAGAAAGCAACACCAATACAGACATAAGGCAAACTTCTGCTGCGGAGTTGAAGAAATATTTCCGGTCTGTTAAAACTTTCTGAACTCTTATCACCAGCAAAAGAAGCATCAGCTTCAACTCCCTCCTTTTACCTTCCTACTTGAATGAGTCTGGCCTTAGAGGGCTAAACCAACCCATCCACAGGGGCTACTTCCATGGGTTGTGGGAGGAATGATAAAACATATAGAACTGAGGGATCCTCAGAGATCCTGCCCCAGTTTTAAAGGGTTTCAGACAGTGAAAGAGGGCGAAGCCATTCCATTTTCCATCTCCACTTTCTCCACTGCTCTGATGTACCTGCAGATACATCATTATTTCACATCATTACGGTGACTCCATTAAACTAACTTAAAGAACTTCTAGAATCAATCACACAATAGGAAAGACCAGACATTCTTTGCAGTTCTCATAATTTTAATAAGCAAAAACAAAATCCACAGAACACTGTGGTTTTAAGGTCATCTTACAGGACATAAGCCAGCAGACTAAAACTAATACTCTTATAATCCCAACAACCTTAATAAAATATTCTCCCCCCGCTTTTTAAGGTAATGTTTTATTTTACAAATAATGAACAGCACATAACATCATGGAAATATGACCGGAAAAACTGCAGGAACCTTTTAAAGTTATTGAAGCTACTTTAATGAGGTAATTTTAATTAAAAAGCTAGCTGGAAGAGGTGAGTCTTCCAAACCTCTTTGAAGACCAGCACTGATAGGGTCAATTGCATATCGCTGGGAAGAAGGTCATTAAGCTAGGAATCACGTATCACATTAAAAATTGGTCTAGGTTCACTTATTCCTTTAGTGGAGATACATCTTGAAAATAATAAGAATTGCTCTGTTGGATCAGACTAATAATTCCATCTAGCAGAACATTATGTCTTCTTGGTTAGCTAGATGCCTCTGGGAAGCTTGGTCTGTGTATAGAGGTTCCATGTTTAGCTATCATGGCTAATGGATGTTGATGGGCCTATTCTTTATAAATGTTGCCTGATGCTTCTTCAAAGTTATCTGGACTAGCGTCCATCAGCACAGCTTGCAATAATTGCATGAGTTAATTATGAATTGCACGAAGTGCTTCCTTTTGTGTGTCTTGAACTTACTACCAGCCAATTTCTTGGCAGCAGGAATGCAGCTAGGCTTCTCTGTTCTGATTATTTGTTGTGGCTGTAAAGACACCCAGTATTTCCTCTGTGCTGTCCAAGCAAACACTACACAGTAATGGAGTTGTTGATGTAGAGGAAAATGAACTAACCAACTACAAAGCCATAGTCTTTAAACCGTTGACATGTTTGGTGCTATCCTCTATAGGTTTATTGGCAGATGCTCATTGTCCTTTTGAGAAATGAGGCGTAGTCCATTTTGCTTCTTCATGTGCCAGAAATTCTTTCAAGGACAGAACAACATACATAGCTTCCCATGAAACATCTCTGTTGCCCCCACCCTGAAACAGAAAAAGTATAATCAAATTAAACTGCAGCTAGAAATAGAACTTGAAATCAGTTGTAACAAATTGTTAAAATTTGGCATGATCACCCAAAGTTGAGTCCTTTTTGGACTCACTGATTTCAGTAAGGGTGAGTTAGGGCAGAATATTGAATTAGAGAAGCCAGTTTTCATGCTTGCAGGTAATACTTGTACTGTGTTACAAATATATGAATATAATAATGAGTATGTCATATGTTGATTACTTTTGATTAAGATCAAATCAGATTTTAGAAACATCTCACATTCTCAGTGCTTAGAATTAAGGTAGAAATCACATTACAAGAAGTACATATAGCTACACAACAACCCTTGGAAATATTTAAAATATTGTTGACAATTCTTCTTCTTTGAAGTGTGTGTGGATTAGCAGAAGAACCACCCATAAATCACCTGGTAAAGATGCCATCTTCACTTGCTCCAACTCTCCCCAGTATAATCTGCTTTGTTAGCACACTTTTTTTTGGGGGGGGGTGTCACCAGAGGTCAAAACTCAACACTAAATGCTTCAAATGAGGACCAATAGCCAATGCATTTCTTAAATGAGAAACTTCTCAGACAAGGCCTTTTAAAGGCAATGATGACCAAGTGTTCCAAATAGCAGCTGACATGCTTGAGCAAGTGGTGCTGAATCTTTACTGCTGGTAGCCTTTTGCCAATGTTAAAGATGTGCATGCATGATTGGAGGCAGGGCAAGATTTCCTGTTTTTGTCCTCCAGGAAGACTCAGATTGGCTTCAGTGCACCCAGGACCCATAGTTCTCATTGATGAGTGGTGCTAATGGTGGCACTGGCAAGAGACAAACACATACATACGCGCACGCGCATGCGCGCGCGCGCACACACACACACACAGTCTGGTATATGTAAGTCTGGATCTTCCTCCCCGCCCAAGAGAAAATTACAGATGGCAAGAATACTGGATGTTTTGATGATGATGATAATAATAATAATAATAATAATAATAATAATAATAGTAATAATTAGAATCGTAGAATTGTAGAGTTGGAAGGGGCTCAAAGCATCATTTAGTCCAACCCTCTGCGAAGCAGGGATCCTTAATTTATATCATTTTATATTTTTTATTTAGTTTTATGATATTTTTATGACCGTTGAGTTGGATACAAACATTTGACCAGAAAGGGGCTCTTACCCAAACAGTTCCACAAAGGGTGGCCGCTTACACAGGGTCAAAAAGAGGGGGCGAGAGCCTAGATGGCCTAGAACTATAGATGCAAATTTAGAGATAGTTACTGTAATTTCGATAGAAATACAGTATATAACACCATCATGGGGGAGACTGACCAGGAGCCTGCGCTATCTGCTATCCAGCTGCTCCCCATGGATGGGCATTTTCAAAGCCCCTGCTCTTCCTTCTTTGAACTAGACTTGGGACAGACAGACCTTCAGTTAAGGGTTTGACCACTACCCACTGTAAGGTAGGGTACATGGCCAGCCTAGCTCCACGTCATGCATACTTTAAAAGGTTCCTTACATCTGCAGCATGCTGCCTACATAGCAGGCTACCTGCAAGGTTCTTCTGCTATATTCTGAGCAGCAGCAACAGCAGCCAACAGAACTAGGATCCAGTTTCTGTTAGGCTACAAGAATTCCAGAAGCAAAGAACTGTTAACAAATAAGGAATAATGCACTGATCCCACCACCCTTCACAGCTCCATTAATTATGACTATCTGCTCAGGGGTAAGACCTCCTCCTCCTAGGGAACACATTAATTGTTGCTTTAAGGCGAAACCCCCCCAACCCCTATCCTACTCTTCTTCAGACAGACTCCAGAGGTTTGACAACATCAAATCAGATACAACGATCGAATCACAGCAACAAAAACTGATAAAAACTAAACAGCAGCATTAAACAGCAGAAATAAATATTATTAGTGTAGTTGTTTAGTTGTGTCTGTCTCTTCGTGACCCCATGGACCAGAGCACACCAGGCACTCCTGTCTTCCACTGCCTCCTGCAGTTTGGTCAGAAATAAATATGTAGGTGAAAATACGTAGGGCTTTAAAAGCCGTATAAATTGTTCTGGCTGTGAAAATACTGATTAATATAAGCACATGAAAGTCAGCATTTAGTGAAGCAGTACTTATTAAAATGCCCAATACTTTCTTTGAATTATCATTTGTTATGTTTTATAAATTTTGGTAACACAACCAATTTTAGTAACCAGCTATCATATTCCATGCATGTGAAATATGTAACTCTGTATTACACGATTAATTTATTCTGCTGAATTCTAATAACTACTGAGCTTTATATATAGGAACCCTATACTTCTTTTACAAAAAAAATTCCAAGAGACGTATCTAACTTGTGGAACTCACTGCAACAGTATGATACCGAGGCAAAGAAGTTAACAGGATTAAGGGAGGGCAAATATTAGCTAAGTGTATTAATAGTGAGCTTAATCCACAGCTTCATTATAGAAGTAATTTCCTTTATTTATTTATTTGCAAAGGATATAAACACTCACGGCGTTATGGCTTGAGTCATAACAGCTGTCTGAAAGGCACTGACCACTATCTGTGGCAGGAACCTGGACTAAAATGAGCTGCTTGTGGGATTCAGAGTGGCTACGGCTGCCTCAAAGTGAGTGTGAGCGCACCCTAGCTAAAGGAGCCTACTGTCCTCATGGTCTCAGGCAAGAGGTAGGCACACCTAACTGAGTGTTTATTAATCTTTGCTTTTGTTCTTTGCGTAGAGATCAGGTCTCTGGGCTGAGATATTAGAGGGTCCTTTAGAAAGTATGTGAGCAAGCTCTCTGCCTGGTACCCTCTCCATTGAGAAATACCGAGTAGCATCAGGGATTAGCTGCAATATCTGAGCGAAAGGCCTCAGAGGGGCCCGGGATCATTCTGAAGGCTGCTTCCCACATTAAGGTATTTGGGTGTAACTGCTGAACGTTTTACATGCACACCTGAGCAAGTAGTACATGCACACGAGGGACAGGTGATTCAGCCACTTGTAATATGCAGATACATCTGCCAAGGAAAGGGGGGATTGACTGTTATTCCTGACTCTGTATGCACATGTTGTGGCAAGTGTTCCTGAGGTTTTCCTCTTCCCCACTGTTATTGTGCATCGGGTTGCCATGTCACCTTTAAAACTCTGAAGCACCAAGACTGCAGGATGCAGCCACTGGGTCTCCCACATCATTCCTCACCTCACTGCCAAATGAACGAAAGCGTAACCTGGGATAGCTCAGTTGGCAGATCATGAGACTCTTAATCTCAGGTTCGTGGGTTCAAGCCCCATAGTGGCCAAATTATTCCTACATTACAGGTCGTTGGACTAGTCAGGATAATTATTATTATTATCATTATTATTATTATTATTATTATTATTATTATTATTATTAATTACCTCCATGTTCCCTTCCAACTCTACAAATCTATAGTAAGTATGTGCAGCTCACATTTCTTCTGCTTCCTCTTTCCTCCTCTTCACTTGTTGTGTTCACCTTTGAAATTTAGATTGCAAGCGCCTTGGGGCAGGGATCTCTCTCGTTTGCTTCTTTGAAGTGCCTTGCACACTGATGATGCTATGTAAAAGCTGGTGTAGCATCATAGCTAAGAAGAGTGTGAACAATGAACTTGGATGTCCCTGGTTCTAATCTTGCCCCAGCCATAGGCAAGCTACTGCTTCTCCTAACCTCTCCCCTCACCTGCCATTTGGGGATAGCGTAAGGGCAGAATACAACCCTTTGCATGCAAAAGCTCCCAGGTTTGATCCCTGGCATCTTCAGGTAGGCCCAAGAAAGACCCCTGTCTGAGAGCTACTACCAGTCTGTGTTTTTTGTTTTTTAACAAATTTTTATTGGTTTTTAAACAAATACAGATACAATAACTATTAAACACTTATCCAGCAATACTGAGGTAGGTGGACCAATGGCCTGATTTGGGGCAAGGCAGCTTCCCATGTTTGAATGAAAATAATATAACTGACCTACCTTGCAGGGTGGTTGTGGGATATATGTATGTATGTATATGCCACCAAATCTTGCATTCACTGCTTACTTATGAATTCCTGATGACTGAGAGCCACACATGTACTTGAAATGCCCTTTATGCTAATAACCATTACATAAATAACTGATTATAATAAAACAATTTCTCCATGTGTGCCCTGGTCCTCTCCCCCATGCCGTGAGTCTGGAGTCCTGCTGGCTACAGCACATGGAACAGAAGGGTGGATGACATGAACAGCTGTGGAATGGGGCAAGGGGTGCAGTGGGCTGCTAGTCTAGCTCAGTACCTTTAAAAGATATAGTTTCCGGATAAGGATTGGCTGTAAATAACAACAGGAAAGGAATGAAGTCATATTCAAAACAAAACACCACATATTGAAGCAACGCAAAACATCCTTTCAACACTGTTGTGCAACTTCCTCAGACCTGTTTGTTGCAACAGGGTGCATTATGAGAGGGTCTGGGAAAATCATGCACGTTTTCTGTTTTGAAACCTGGCAGAGTACATTATGCTCCTCGTGAGGGACAGGGAAATGCTCCAGCTTTTCCTCCCGTGGTGCACATGGGAGCTCATTGGAGTAAATGTATTCCTGTCTAGACTACAAGGATATCAAATATTGCAGGCGGGATGATTCTATAAGCAGTTTAGGGTGATCATATTGAAGGAGTGGAATGGGATAAGAGATGAGATTGTCCCGGAGGTTATTTGATCTTACCTGCCATTTCCACCAAGCCCGGCTACTTCATCAACATCTTTCAAAGGCGACTTTGCTGCGTCTCGAGCGTTAACTGTACTTCTCAGCTCCTCTTCCCGAAGCCAGCCGGACAATAAGATGAAAGTCTTCTTTTTCTTTTCTTTTCTTATTCCCATGAAAAAACAGGGGGGTAATGTTTTGGGCTACAGCACCATATGCTACTGCAGCCTCTTAGGTACCAGCTATCCGGATGTAAAGTTAATAAAATAGAAGAGAGCCGTGTCAGTTACATTGCCTGCCTGCTGCTTTTATCCTATTCGGAAGAACTTAGCAAAGGCAGATGTGAATTTTCTTTTTTCCCTCCTCTAAGTTTTTTTTAAAATTTGAAATATTATTGTAAAATTGTTTCATGTGACAGATGCATTGAGCTTTGGTGGGTCTCAGCCTTGTACCGGTAAGTCCTGAGGCTAAGTATATTACAGAGGGTTACTTGCTTTTAAAAACTCACTGGTCATCTTGACTAAGCAATCGGGCTGGGGTGAGGTGGGGACAAAATGATGCACTGCTGCATCTATTTTGCTGCTTTCCCCCCCATTTACAGTGAGTTTTAGTCACTGAAGAAACCCAAGAGCTCCTTCTTCTCTGAAGTGAGACCAATTTTATGTAACTGCATTTTGGGATGGGACAAGGGCAAGAGCTTGTTTGGTGGGGGGAAGGAAGAGAAAGCACAGCATAAATATACTAATTTACAAAGAGAATGTGATGGGAGAAACACTCTACCTCCTAAAATGACCTTTATTTTTTTCCGGCAGAGGATTTAAGATAAAGAGTATTAGTTAATCAGATTCTGGGAAGCAGCTGTTGGATGATTTACAGAGAGGAGTAAATGAGACAACTTTCCATTTTGAAATCAATGCTGAAAACTAAGTTATATGTTGCATGTTTCCTTGTGGCTTTGCAGATACATTGTACTTTTATTTTCTGAAAAGGACGCCAACTAATACCCTTAAATAGTCCATGAATAGGGCCAGCAGCCCCTGGCTTCCTTTGTTAGTTTTTTTGCAGTTAGCTATGAGTAAGTTTTGCAATTAGCTTTACAGCTAAAGTGTGCATTTTCATACATAAGCAACAAGAAAAATACAGTGGAAAATAGAAGCATGTCCACATGACTACTGGTGTTCCCGTGTTTGCCTTTGATGCATTCATTTATGGCAGAGCAGAGTATGGTACTGATCAATGTTGATCCTACGATAATCTGCACAGCAGGTGCAAATGGAACAGTTAGGATGTTCTCCTATGCTGTATTATTGAGCCACGGCAATCCACATGGCCAATAATGTTTCCATAATGCATACTAAAGAAGTTAATCCTGCTTAGTAGAGCTTAATTAAAAGTTTCTTCCCTGCAGCATCTTCCCATTTTCTTGCTTCCTCTTTGATGCAGCGGGGGGGTATGTGATGCCTGTTAGTTACTCAGCTTCTGTTCCAGCTATATAAGTTCATGCCTGGGTGTAAGTATGAATATTGATTTCCTTGCATTATTTGAAATATTGCTATTTTGCTATGGAATTTAAAAGAAGTAAAATAGTGGAAGGAAACCAGTACTTAAATCCATCCAAGCAGGTAAAAAGGTAAAAAACTGTGTTGCACCGAACAGGAAGAGATAGCAAATGAGCAGAAGCTGCAAATAGGAAGCTTTTAATTAAAAGGTACAGTATCCCTCAATTGCGTCAAAAGAACTTTGCATGTGCACACATACAAGCTAGCACAGAAACAATGTTTTATTCCCCCCAACCCCAGTGGTGGACCTGGACACCTCAAATTTCAGTGCTGCCCTGTGTGATGCCAAAATCTGGCACCGCCTCCTACCTCTTACCTTCCATTGGATGTCAATAGTTGTGGCGCCTGCCGCAGCACCCCAGAAGTTGCGCACCCAGTGCGACCAAACCAGTCGCGCTCCCCTAGATTCACCTTTGCTCACCCCAAAAGAGCAACAACAACTGGCCTGAGAAATATAGATTAAAAGCAGTGTGTGTGTGTGTGTGTGTGTAACTAGAATGCAAAGGCTGGGCCTCAACGTCTTGATTCTTCATAAAATATGAGTGTGCAAAGGATGGCAATTCCAGAGAAAAGGGCTCATGCAGTGCAATCTATGACTGTGGTCTCCATATTGCTCCCATTCATTCCAATGGGACTTGGGCAAGAGACTTCTCTAGCCCTGTGGAACGCCCTCCCACCAGATGTCAAAGAGAACAACAACTACCAGACTTTTAGAAGACATCTGAATGCCGCCCTGTTTAGGGAAGCTTTTAATGTTTGATACATTAGTGTATTTTCATATTTTGTTGGAAGCTGCCCAGAGTGGCTGGGGAAGCCCAGCCAGGTGGGTGGGGTATAAATAAATTATTATTATTATTATTTATTATATTGTGCCCATAGTCTACAATGTGCAAAACATAAGCAGTTTTGCAGTGAAGCAGTGCACTAGGGAGGCCACATTCCTTGTGAATGATGAGCAAAAGGAAGACCACATCTACTGCGTCCTTGGACCCCAGAACCCCCCTAAATATTCCCTTTTAAGATGATAGCATTTGAAGGCTGTTTTGCTCAGGTGTATAGAAAGGGTGATCTGATGACCATACATGGGGAAAATGAGTGGGGAGATTATTTGTAAGTGTCATTTCACATAATGGACACAGCTGCAATTACTCGGGTTGGAAACAGTTTCATATCAGCAGTTTCATTGGCACATGAGTCTGGTTGTCTGGTGGTTCTAGAACTTCACCTGCCATTCGCCATTCTCAGGCAATGGTGTATTGTATTACTATCTTGAGAGAGTGCAGCAATAGTGGCGACGGCAAACTGTAACCAATACACACAGATAAGACTCATCAGTCATTTGTACATACACAGGCTGAACAAGCTCTGCTTTCCTCCATTAAGGGGAGAGCTGTGGCTAATTTGGTGTGCTGTGAAACATCATCATCATCATCATCATCATCATCAAAGTATTGCTTTCACGTAGTAAGAGGGAGAAGGTAACAGAGCTCTGTGGCATCTGCAGATGGATGCAAAGTGACTGCTTTCAGTAACAATAGCTTTCCCCTTTGTGTTGCTGGTGTTGCCAAGGCAGAGTAATGCAGCAGATTTTGGATTCCATCAAAGCAGCAATCAAGAACTTCTGTTCTATGGGCCTAACAATGTCCAGCAGCACCTCCTGCATTTTGCCCATGCTCTGATTTGGCCCAGGCTATGCCCACCTGATGCTCTGTGATGCCAGGTGTATGTATGACAGAAGATGATGTGGTGCAAAATTAAAAGAAAAGAAAACTAGGAGTTTGCTACTTGAGTTCCGAATGTTTTGAATTGTGACAGAAAATGCAACAAATTAAAAAAGCACTGAATTTCCCAAGCTGGTAAGGAAGAATTGGGAGCCTGCTTAGAGAGACTATGTGCCATTCTTCCTTTGAAGGCATGGGTTGAAAAGGAAGAATCTGTGCAGCTGTGACTTCATTTTTTTCATTTTTTTACTCAAGCCGTAGCTTTAAAGGAAAAATCAGGAGCGCTCCTGATACTTTCTTTGTAGTCACAGGTTTTAATTGGAACCACCTGATGTCCTATGGCATCAGATGACTGGCAGATGGGCGACCCCACTACCTGTCAAAGTGGCTCATGGAGGGATATTCAGTTCTGGATCCCCATCCTTGCATTAAAGAGAGCCATATACAAATATATGCACACGCATCTACATGCATGACCACACACCCAGTGCAAAAAAAGCCAGTATCTTAGCCACAAGAACTGCACACAGTTTTAATTCTTATTTAGCTCCCAAATATGGTGGGTGGCAGGAACTATGGTCACACAACTCTGAATAGTGTACATTCTTCATATCTGTTTCTATGTACTCCTGTAGAGGAGGGATTGGGCTCATTCAGGAGTGGTCACAGAGGTGGACCAGAGCTGCCCTCCTAACACCAGTGTTACTGCCATTTTCTGGAACAGTGTAGAGGTGTAACAAAGAGGCAGTGAGATTAGGGGCTTCACAGGAGCCCCAGTAGAACCACTCCAGTGCTCCTTCTCAGTGTACCAGATATTTTTGACTAGACCAAAATAAAAATGATGCAGATCAAATACAATTGCTAGATCTTGACTACTCCCCACCCCTCCTCCGGGGCTAGGGGCAGAGGGGAAATTTGATTTTGTTCACATTTTAATGAGAAACTACCTAATTCCCACTTCTCCAGCCAATATATGAATTTAAACAGCAATTTGCACTGAATTCTGAATTTTGCGATACAGTTCTCCAACGAAACAATACATATATTGGGGAGAAATGTGCAAAAAATGCATGTATTCATGGAAATAACATCTTAAACACATTACAGAAAATTGGTTGCAGAAATGTGTATATTAGACAAAAGTGCACATCAAAATGTGTTCATTGAAGGACATTTGCATTAAAATGCATACAATTTTTCATGAGGATCCCCCCCCCCGCACAGAAGTGTGAAGAACTGAATTTTAAAATGGGAAAAATGGGAAAGGTAGATAACTGAAATTGACAGATTTGTCCATTCCTATTTGGGATTGCAGCAGCTAGAGATAGCATGCTGAGCAGGGTAGCCTTGTCCTATGTCACTTGGGAATATCAGGAATTAACCTCCGTGATCAAGGGTGTGCTACATCCCATTTTATACTTAAGACGTTTATCTCTGAAGTTCAGCCATATCTCTCCAGCACAATCATGACATAATTTGTGTTCTACAGGGAAGATCACAAGAGTAAATGTAAGATGTTCAGGCTACAATCCTATATTCATTTATCTGGATGTGGGTCTGATTGAACTCCATGGGACTTTGTGTAAGTACATTTACAATGGTGCTGTCTGTGCTGGGGAAATAGTCACAAAACGGTGCAGACATGGGAGGGAATGGTTTGGCTTCTCTCAAACAAGCACCACACAGAACTAAAAATCAGATTCCAAAGTCAGATTGTCAGAACTTTGGGTGTCTACAAGCCAACAGAGAATTTGAAAAGCTGAGCAAAACATTTCTAGTACAAAAATCAACCCCCTCCCAAATTTGTTTCAGCACTTTTGCTCCTCTTTTTTATAGAGGAGTGCCATACCTTTCAATAATTTTAGTAGCACAAATTCCTTTCTCAAAAGTGTCCATACTTCATTGTAATGCTATAAACCCTTTCCCAGGTTATTTTTGGACCACTCAGATACTGGCATTTCTGGGGTGCCATGAGTTTAAATCCAAGTTTGTGTGATTTTGCCCTTTGATGTGTTGGTCCTGCTATAAAATTGCTTTGTTGTAGTAGTAGTAGTAGGGAAGACAATGCATTGTGTGTCCAGTCCAGTGCTCACAATGGCCTTTACTAGTGGCAACTGATTTTCTTCTTCTTGAGGCTTTGATGATTGCTCTGAGCCCATGGGGAATAACCCTCCCATGGGTTTCTGCTCCCAGACATATGGGAAATGGGCATTGTTACCAGAAGAAGCTGAACATCTGCATATTGTCCTCTTAGCATTTTGTCACATGGAAGCATGCAAAATTTGCAGCTTCTGCTTGTTTTGAAGAAGCCAGAGCAATGCATTTCCCATATGTTTGGGAGCAGAAACCATGACGGGGGGGGAGGGGGGAGCTGCGGTAAGCAGGTTAAGACTGAACTCATCCAAACTGGCCACTGAGGGTTCTGTTGCTTGCCCGACTCTGCTCTACCCCAAACAAGGAAAGGGGGGAAGCAGGTCCTAAAAAGATGCTAATAAATTAAATATTAAGGTCCTCTTTTCCTGCCCCAAGGATCTTTGCTTTGAAACTCTTATAGGGATAACCTACAGTGCCTGGGAAAAGAGCAGAGGCGCTGGATTTCTGGAAACCATCCAAGACACTGCCCCTGTAAAACCCTGTAACCTTCAGCACTGTGCTGGGAGGTGTTGCAGAAATAACGAGTGCATGCGAAACACCTACTCGAATCCTCCCTTGAAGGGATAACAGCAGCAGTACTAAGTTAATAGCATTAAAAGTAATTAATTTTGTTTGTTTGAAGATGAGTTACCCTGGACTCAGTTTGATTTCATTCTTTGCGAGCAAGCGACACATAGACATAAAATCCTCTCGGTCTCTCTGTCTGTTCACTTGCAGATCATCATAGCGTGGGAAAGACGCAAGCTGCCGGTATCTAACCTCGGGATTTATGCCGCTAATCTGATTACCCCCATATGATGGACGTGTCCACTTGGAAGGAAATGGAGGTGGCACTGGTTAGTTTTGACAACACCGACGAGGTAGCAGAAGAGCCTTGTTTTTCAAATGACCTCAGGGCTGCTGGCCAATCGCACAAAGGGCATCCCAGCTGCACCAGCCTCCTGTCCAACTGGAGAATTCTCATCAACAGTGAGAACACAAACAATGAGACCATATTCTCCAAATTGTCTACTGAGTTCAGTGACCACCTGGGCTTGGAGAATGTGGGCATGGATGAGGGCGACCAGAGAGTCATCATAAACATTGCTGGGCTGAGGTTTGAGACGCAGCTCAAGACTCTTGATCAGTTTCCAGAAACCCTTCTTGGAGATCCTGAGAAGAGGATACACTACTTTGATTCCATGAGGAACGAGTACTTCTTCGACAGAAACAGGCCTAGCTTTGATGGGATACTCTACTACTATCAATCGGGAGGAAAAATCCGACGCCCAGCCAACGTCCCTATAGATGTCTTTGCTGACGAGATCATTTTCTATGAGCTGGGCGAAGATGCCATGGACCAATTCAGAGAGGATGAAGGCTTCATCAAGGACCCTGTCACTCTTCTGCCAACCAATGACTTTCATAGGCAGTTTTGGCTGCTGTTTGAGTACCCTGAAAGCTCTAGTGCAGCCAGAGGGGTGGCTTTGGTCTCGGTCCTGGTTATTGTCATCTCTATTATCATTTTCTGTGTAGAGACCTTACCTGAGTTCAGAGATGAGAGGGAGATCAAGGACCTCAAGGCTGAAGCTAACAATCTAACCAAAGCCATTGCGGTCCCTAATACCTTCACAGACCCCTTCTTTGTGATAGAAACTGCCTGCATCGTCTGGTTCTCCTTTGAGTTGTTTGTCAGATTCATTGTTTGTCCCAGCAAGGCTGAGTTCTTCAAGAATATTATGAACATCATAGATATTGTGTCCATCATTCCTTACTTTGTGACCCTCACCACGGAGCTGATTCAACAGACTGAGCTAAACGGCCAACAGAACATGTCCCTGGCCATTCTCAGGATTATTCGCCTGGTGAGGGTCTTCCGTATCTTCAAGCTTTCCCGGCACTCCAAGGGGCTACAAATCTTAGGACAGACCCTCAAAGCCAGCATGAGGGAACTGGGCTTGCTCATCTTCTTCCTTTTCATTGGGGTCATCCTGTTTTCTAGTGCCATCTACTTTGCAGAGGTGGACGAACCACAGTCACATTTCTCCAGCATACCTGATGGCTTCTGGTGGGCTGTGGTCACCATGACGACTGTTGGCTATGGAGACATGTGTCCTATCACCCTGGGGGGAAAGATAGTGGGGACTTTATGTGCTATTGCAGGGGTGCTCACCATTGCACTTCCTGTGCCAGTCATTGTCTCCAACTTTAACTATTTCTACCACAGGGAGACAGAGAATGAAGAGAGACAAATATTACCTAGGGAGGTAGAAAGAATACTCACCGGTGTGGTTACAGGGAATGGGAGTATGGACTCCCTGAACAACACAAATGAAAATTGTTCTCAAGACAAGACAAAAAAATATTGAGCAGTCACAGAAGATATAAGCCTTGAAGGGTCTAAGGGTCTCTGACTGACCGATTGATAAACCATGTCTACTGTGTAACTCAATCTCTTTTTTTAAAAACAGCAACAACAACTTGGTTTGGGTTTTTCAGTCTTTCATTTTTGCTATCTGACTTCTTGTGACTTTTCGAATAAACAGAGTATTTCTTATCTCTCTTCCTTGATCCTCTGTCTCTTTTTATAACCAAGTGCTAGGCTGTCTCACATTTGTTTCTTTGCTTTGAGGTCAATACTTGCTCCCTAATGTGAGAATTTATTATCAATGTTTTGTTTTTTTTGCTTTGTTTTATAAACAAGCTCTTTCCCTTAATCCTAGGTTGGCCATAGATACTCTGGTTCCCTCCTCTACACAAATGGGATTATTGTTGATTGAAATTAACAACAAGAAAAATTTAAACTGATCTTTGTTTTAATTGCTATTAGTCTAGATGAAGTAGCAGGAATTTGACTATTGTGCCAAAATGCAGTTGCTGCAACTCCTTGCAACAGGAAAGCTTCCTGCTGCCCTTTTTGTCAGCCTGTCACAATTGCTGATCTCAGCAAAATTTGGAGATTTTCTTGGTAGTAAGGGAAGGCACTCTGTATATGCTCAGAAATATTCTCCATTTCATTACAGTTTTCAGCAACATTTGGAGGTATCCTTGGTCGTAAGGGAAGGCGCTCTGCATATGCTCAGAAATATTATTTATTTCATTGCAGCTTTCAGAACTGAATCCTGCTGCTAAATTATACCTGCTCAGGGAAGCTATCATGAATATGCCATGCAGTTTCCTTTGGCAAAAACTGACCACTTCCCCAAAAGAAGATTTTTTTCAAGTCAGTCATTAAGAATGATTAGTGCTAATATTTTGACTGTGGATGGAAAGAAGAAGTGAAACTTTAAAATAGAAAGGAAGATAAAAGGAACTATTTCTGTATAATAACTTTGCATAAATATCCCATGATGCATCACTTGGTAATCATGCAGAAGCGTCGGAGAAGACATCCGGCTGCAAAAAATGTTTTGTTCAGCTCTATAATTGGCAGTTCATTGACCGTGAACACTTGGTTTTATTTTTGCTTTAAGAAATTAACAATTACATCAGCATTCCTAATATTAATCAGTGTCTGTAGTACTATATTACTAAGGTAGGTTTTTAAAAATGCAAATTTTCACTGCAATCTAATAGCCCAATCTAATAGCCACTAACTTTGAAAATAAGCCCCTTTCTTGCAAGTAGACATGTATCAAATTACAGTTAGAAAGGTATTAATGGCATCGATTCAAGTTTTCCTACTATATACATGATATTAGGCGATATGAATTGCTGTGGTAAATTAATGCTGTTTTATGGTCTTCCTCAATGGATTTCTCACTCAATTTGACCCATATGCAATTGTTTGGCAGGATGTCTGGTTATTATGAGCCATTTTTGATCACAAGACGTGCTATTAAAATAAACCTCTTTTTTGCATTTATTTAGAATATATCTGAGCATATATTTTTGAACCTTGTTATGCATTTCCCGCCAGCACTGCTGAAAACTCTCCCCCCCCCGTCCTTACCAATGAAATCTGAGATTGCTCCCCTGTTCTCACAGCTTCTACCAAAAGCTGTTTGTTGAATAGAAGTTGCGTATAAGATAAAAAAAGCTACAGAAGCAGAAAGAGGGAACCTGCATAAAACTAGACAATGACTGCAATCCTTCTGGTGCATAGGATTGCCCTGTGGGTCAGATTAACAGGGCAAAATCCACAGCATTGGTTTCAAACAGATATTAAATATAGCAAATTTTACCAGCTGAGCATCTGACTATGTATGTAATTAAACACACACACACACACCACCTCTAGATTGTCTTGTTTATTTAGCAACAACGCTACAACTATTAAGTATGAGAGAACTTGAAAGATCCAGTTCTCAGGTAGCATCTTTTGTATTTCACTCTGACAGGATTCTTCTTTCTGCTGCTCCTTTCTGAGCCCCTCCAATATTTCTAGGCATGCTACTGTCTGCAATTTACCCAAAAGTGCACCTGCTTAGACCTATTTCCTCTGTTTGCCCTTCTTTCATCCCTATCCCTTTTCACCTGGTTCAGCTCCCGGTGTAAAGGTGAGTGCCTGCTGCTGCTTTCTCAGGTGGCAACCCTGTACACCTGGACCTGAGAGCAAGTCCCTTTGCACTCAGTGGGACTTGTTTCTGAGTAGATATGTGTAGGGTTGCACTCTCAATCACTGGCAGCCCGCCTCTCGACCAGGGTATGTTGCTCAATGCTTGTCACATTTCATTTCATTCTCTTTCCTCACCTTATCTTTATAATAATCTTCTTGTATCTTCCATAAACATGCGTCTTTTCTTTCTTTTTTTTAAAATGATATTTATTAAAGTTTCAAAGAATACAAAAACATAAAATAAAAATACAAGAAAATACAAAATACAGAAAAAAGAATAAAGTTTTTAAGATACAACAAAAAAATAAAAATAAAAGGAAACATACAAAATAGAAACAATTAAAAACACATCGTTAGTTTTCCATAACATATCTTCCTTTCACTTATTTCCCCGGACCTCCTCATACCTCCCTTTTTTGTATTCCAGTTCAGTTTGTTAGTTCAGCAAGTCCTTACCATTAAGCTATGCGTCTTTTCTTCTCAGAATTGCGGGCATGGAGTGTTTTTGCCCAAATAAGCACACAAAATAAACACAAGCTTTTGTGCAACCGTGGATGATTTTTCAAGTGTGGGTACCCGCTTTCCAAACCATTCACATGATGTAGAGAAGTACATACCTCCTTCTTTACAATGAGCATCAAATATTTCTTAGGTCAAATGGATGAAGTTGAATGAGCACATCACAGAATTCTAACTTCTTCTATTATCTAGTGAGGTTTCTGTGATGGACAGAAGCACTCTCAAAAAAGGTGGATAATGCCCTCATCTGACAAAAAAACTTTGAGGTAAAAGCACTTCAGGATTTTTTGAATTTACACATTCCTGTTATTTCCTTGTTTTAACTCCTCTCCTTGGCCATTTTCACACAAACCTTTAATTCAGATTAGCACACACACAGGGCAGGATTTAGGTTTGATGAGGCCCTAAGCTACTGAAGGTAACATATTTTAATATGTGATACTTTAGGGAGCAGGCTAGCTGGCGAGACCCATCACTTACATCATAGGAGCCTATGCAACACAAAACACTGTTGCTGTATGTAGGTTTAATTTTATTTGTTTTTTATCTTATATTTTGGAAATGTACATCCAGTCCCCCCCCTTTAGATCTTATCTTAGATTTTGGAAATGTACATCCATATTTTTTCTTTAAATTTTTTTGGGGCCCCCAAGAGAGTGGGGCCCTAAGCTATAGCTTGTTTAGCTTATACATAAATTTGGCACCACACACACAAACCTTTGTTTCAATGCTATCTGTTCTTATTTAGATCCAATTCATATAACCATTGGATACCTGGTAGCTGACTGTGTGCAACTGTGGCTCATGCATGGAGCTGAACTATTGCACACCGCTGCAAATGCTTTTTAAAGAACAAAACCACAAACCTGACTCCTGCAGTAAAATCTGACACAGGATGGTGGCTGCAAATAATCAGATGGCTAGAAGCAGCCAAGGCAGTAGGCAGGGATACACAAATCTCTCAGTTTCAGGTTCTCTCAGTCTTTCCCCCATTAAAAATTAGATTCTCTGCATTTCTACATCAGTTTGTGAATTTTGTTTAAGTCCTCATGAAAATTCACCAGTGAATTTCTCCTAATATACACTTTTGTATGCAATTCTGTGTAATATACATGTTTTTGCAGAGCAATTTCCCCTGAAATAATGCATTTTGTATGCTATATTCACCAAAATGTGCATCTTTATACACACATTACCCCAGTATATGCAGTTTCTTATGCATTAATTGGCCTAAAAGGAGAATTGCAAAATTCAGGGACTTTTGAAGGATGGCTGTGTTTCGATTCATGTATAGCTTCAGATAGTACAGATTTGGTAGGTTCACCTTTAAATGCAAACGCAGTCAAGTTTCTCCTCCATCCCTACCAGTAGGTGACAGCTTTTCAGTGGTCACTATATGCCAAATGTGACTTGATCCGGGGAGAGGAGTTAAAATGGAGGTAGCAGGAATATGAAGTCCTCTTTAAAGAAGTGAGTATACCTCTGTTTCTGGTTTCTGAAATAGGAGCCTGGAAGCTGGAGGCTGCAGAGCACTAACATGCCCCAGGCTGTTATTTAAAAAGAAAAGAAAAACCACATATGGCTGGTTGTGGCTCTCAGTCTGCCTCCTATGGAGGTCTGAATTGGGGGCGTAGGCTGTGGCTTGCCTCTTCAGTACCCCTGTTCATTGCTGATTTCAACCTCAAAACCTCTCCCCTCCATATGATACCCTTTTCCCTCCAGTTTACTGGAAATCCCTTCTTTTTCTCTCAGTTGCTATGGCAACCATGAGAAGGTCAATTAGATAACGGATGTGCATGTAGGGATTAGATGTCAGATGGTTAACAGCCTGGCTTGATAGACAGCTTTTCCTCAATTTTTAACAACTTTGCTGTCGTAGTAACTGATTACCCTCAGTTGCAAAAACATAATAGCCTTCTGTAATTCAACTTCCTTCAAACGACACAAGTGGTTTACACTTATGCTCAGGCATATTGTACCCTTTCCTAAATTACAAAATGTGCGACCCGTTTTTTTTAAGTTTAAAAAACCCTCACTCCTGACTGCGCGCCAACTTTCTATGGAAAGCAAATCCACAAAGGTCAGGCTATCACGGAAAGCTGAATGAATATCTGTAAAAGTAAGGTTGGGAAATGCGATGCCCTGCTTACTATTTTGGGATCTTGAATTTAAGCTGCTGATTACAGAATTATACGAGTGGACAAGGCTTGATCAAATCCCACCACAGGCCATAAGGATACTGTGCACTTGCGCTGTATACACACAAGGACTACAGTCTTGCTCGTTGTATTAATTAATCCAAAGAAATTTATTTCTAATGCCCTAAAGGGTATCATTAGCAACAGCAGCCTTGCCACCCCACTCCCAAATTCAAAAAGGCCAGTGGGCAGTATTAATAGTAATAGTAGTAGTAATTGCTGCTGCTGCTGCTGCTATCATCATCATCATCATCATCATCATCATCATCAGGGTGCTTACTCACAAACTCATCACCAAGAGGTAAGAAGGTGAGGCAGTAAGATCTGGCAGTTGGCAGCTATTTGACCCTTTGACTACCTGTGTCTATGATAATGTCACAGTCCACACAGAACCGAGAAGTAGAATTAATCTGAATGTTGCAAACCTAAAATTACTGGTAATAATACCATATTGGCCCAAATATAAGCCGCACCTGCAAATAAGCCACACCTTTAAAATTCAAAGGGGAAAAAGAAAAAAAGACAATACCAGAATATAAGCCGCCTGCAAAAGTTGCCGTACAATCTCTGAAATTGTGAATCGCTATTCAATTGCTACAAATCCATAGGCACTCACACCCGTAAATGGCAAATGTAGAATAAAATCCTATGGGTATTAGAAAGGACCCGCAAGTGGGTTAAACACCTGTTCATAGCACTGTAAATACAAATAAAAAAACCAATATTGCACTGTAAAATACGGGGAAAGCGATGAATGGCATTAGAATTAATTGCACAACCGTCTCAAGCTTGCAAATCAGCAATAAAACGTTTTTTTTTCCGTTTTACCGTATGTCTGTTTCAGCAGCGATATCATAAAAGCCAGTTTTTGTAAGGTCGCGAATTTAAGCTACACTTTGACTTTTCATGGTCGGAATTTGGAAAAAAAAGTGTGGCTTATATTCGGGCCAATACTGTATATTAACAATAATGAATGAAGCAAACATAGTAGGGCAACTGGAGTGGAAAGTCAACAGTGATCTAGAGGAGGGAGGAAAATAAGCAAGGGTCCCACACCACTCTTTCAGTCCGGGGTTTGTTGACATATTTTCCAGCTGGCAATAGTTATGGTGGCCTCAGCCTCATTCTGGAGGGAGAGTTTGAAAACAAGTGGGGGAGTGGGAATGATCAGGTTGTTCAGCACTGCTCACCAAGTTACCATCACCACACTTTCTCCCTCAAACAGGAATGGTTGTCTTGTTTTTCGGTTTTGCTTTTTTTTGAAGGGGAAGAGGACTTTTCACTGGATCCAGCTGCTGGCTGTCGCTTGGGCCTCACCTCAGAAATCCAGCAGGCCTCTGGACCAGATAAAGGTTGACTTTGATCCTTGACTGAAACAACCCTGTGGTGAAAGCATGATAATACAATCAGGTACGAGATATTGATATGATGAAGTACAGAAATGATGCAATAAGCTCTCAGAGCCCTTTGTCCTTTACTTTTACCATTGGTGGTCCTGCTAGGGCCATTTCCCCATCTTAAACCTGATCTCTGGTGTGGCATCCCTGGTGCTTTCCTTGGATTTGCTGCCTTGGAATTCCTCCTCCTTAGTGACACATGTTGATACAGGCTGCAGTTGCTCATGGTGAGGTATAAATACTCTGCAAATGCCTTGGAGGAGCTCTTTAGCCATACATTTTGGAGTATTGCCTTTTTGCCCAGTAACAGATTCTGGAGAATCCCTGCCATGCATTCCCCTCGTAATTTGGAGTCACTGTGTGGCACCATTGTCCCCTGGCTTTGGAGTTATTGCTATGATTTTCATGCAATAAATAAGATTAAATTATCTGTATCTATAAAAAAGGAGCAAAGTCAAAAAAATTCCTCCCACTTTGATAAGAGCAAGACAGGGGCAAAAATTTAAGCTCTCTACCTTGGCCTGTCTTGAGGGTAGACCCCACCAGCTTTGTGTGAAACAAAACCAAACCCAGTGGCACAATGACATTGAACGTCACATCCTTTAAAAGACATAAACTACAGAAATATCTCACCTGAAAAGTCCCTTAGTTAGCTTGGATAGGCTGAGCCACTATGTGCAGCAGAATAAAATGGGAAATTTTGGGAATACGACTCTTTACCTACAAGTCTGAAGTAGTGCCATCCATTCAACTATCTCAGCATTCTTTTGCGTCATTCTGCTGAATGAAGCTGACTGTGGCTTGGGACAGATTCAGCTAACTGGTCCCACCAGCAGAAGCCCATGAAAGATTTGCACTAGCACAGATGGGCTTCCTTACCCCTTACCAGTAGTGCACACTGTTGGGGAAATCTCTGCTTGGCTTAAGAGTAAAGTGTTTTTCAATGAAGAACAATCTGGTTGAATAAGAAACCAAAAAACCCCCTCATTTCACCACTTTGCTAAAAATAGCACAGCCTGTGGTTTAAACTGTATAGAAACATGTCTCGTCTTGAACTCTTTAATGAAGTGAAACAAAAATCCATACATTAGTCATCCTTTGCACAGTCTGGCTGGCAAGTCTAACTTGGACTAGTTTATTCTTATTCGTATTATTATGTCTGGCGGTTCCCTCACTGCGAGAAGCGAAGTTACAAGGAACCAGGCAGAGGGCCTTCTCGGTAGTGGTGCCCGCCCTGTGGAACACCCTCCCACCAGATGTCAAGGAAATAAACAACTATCTGACATTTAGAAGACATCTGAAGGCAGCCCTGTTTAGGGAAGCTTTAAATATTTGATGAATTATTGTATTTTAATATTTTGCTGGAAGCTGCCCAGAGTGGCTGGGGAAACCCAGCCAGATGGGCGGGGTATACATAATTATTATTATATTATTATGCTGGGACAGAGATGGTTAGACTGATACAGCTTTTTTGCCAGGAAAAGGATTTTCACAGGGAGTGGGGAGGATGTAGGAGTGGGATGAACATTTTGAATTTTTCTTTCCAGCTATTCCTTGAGTGGGGGCTAAAGCAAAACCCTCCTAAAAATACAACAACATGATGGGGAGGTGGGAAAGGAATTTCTCTGACATTTCCAGGAAGGGTTAGCCATCCAACTGACTTGACCTTAGAGGTGGCCAGGATTTTTCATGTTTTCTTAATATATATAATGTAAGTATCTTCGCTCACAGTCAGAGGTAAACTGGCCTCCCCCGGGCAACTGAGTGAGATACTTGATGACCTCTCCGCTGCGTCTCCCGGCAGGCTAGGTCATAAACCGGCGATTTCCCTCATTAGATGTGAGGAAAACACACCCTCTGCTTCTCTGCTTCTCTCCCTCCCTGCATTCTCCCCAGGGAGGAGAAATGAGACAGACAGGAGTCCTTTCTACATGTTTTATTCCTGTCACTCAACAGTACATAGAAATGTGACTGCACCCTTCAGTCTCCATTAGAAGAGTCACAACTCCTCCCCTGTACTTCCAGTACAGGTCAGATGACACACTGAGCTAACATCCGGTGCTCAGTACAGAGAATAGGCTCCACCTTTTCTCCAACAGTACATCTGCAAAACACAACATCCTGTTTTGCATTCCAGCCATCTGGAGCTGGCTTTTGCCTTGGTGCTTTTCCCCAACATATAATATTTTAAGTTTTAAAAGAAAACTTAAAATAAACAACGAATCAACAAAATGAACACTGAACCACCTCTCTAGATAAGCAGGGTAAGCATTTTTTCAGTGACATTATTTGCACTTCTGGGCAAAATTGTCAGATGAATCAGTTCCCAATCAGTTCCCAATCAGTTCCCAATGCTCACATCATCACAAGGCTCCTTCTGCAGCTTCCTGCTGGCTGCACTTCCTGGAAAGCCTTGGGATCAACTCCACAACAATTGCATTGTTTTGCTCCCAAGGCATTGCGTTGTTTTGCTGCCAAGAACGTGTGGCTGGCCAGAAGTGTCTCAAGGTTCTCTCCATAGCATCTTACCAGCTGCACTTCCAGGCGGGATCCAGGGCTGGTGGGGGTGTGGCCTGGGGAGACTCTCAAGGGCCAGAGAGAGAGAGAGGGCTAGAAGGCTGCATTTGGCCACTGGGCTTGGGATTCTCCACCCCACCTTTAACTCTTAAATTGCCACCATTAACTTTCAGTTTTCCTAGACCCATTTTGAGTCAAGCTAATGACCCCTCCCCTCCCCAGATGTGTCAAAATCTGATGTGCGGGTTTCTTAACAATATGCCCCCAAAGCTGTGAGTTTATGGAAAGTATACATTATGGAGATGGCTCTGGCAAGTGCAAAGAAAGCTGATTCTCTTCTACATGTTACACTGCTTTCATAGATACCCCTGATTTGACCTTTGTCCTTGAGACCTTTTCATTTGTCAGGCTTTTTTCTTTCATTTTCAGAAGCCAAAGGTTGAGAGACATCAAAGTCCTTTTTTATCCCAAGTATCCTTACAATTATACAGGACTGCAGTCATGGTTCCTGGCCGCTAGAGGCCACTGTAGTCTTTATGCATATATAGAGAGACAGTGACAGCAATTGTTGGTGACGGTGTTGGTTTATTAGGGAGAGGGACTCAAACATGAACTAAAAATATCACAACGTAGCAAGTATCTATCCTAGGTAATAAGAGCCTTATCTGCTGGTTTAAATATAACATGCACCCAACTGACGATATGATAATGTTGTTGTGTAAATATACAATGTGACTGCACTTGGAATACTGCATAAAGTTCTGGCCGTCTCACCTGAAAAAGTATCTCTCTCTCTCTCTCTCTCTCTCTCTCTCTCTCTCTCAGTACTAGAACTTGGGGCTATCCAATGAAATTGAGTGCTGGAAGATTCAGAACAGGCAAAAGAAAGCACCTCTTCTCACAGCGTATAGGAATCTGTTCCTCCAAGAGATGGTGGCGGCCACCTCCTCAAACGGCTTTAAAAGAGGATTGAACAAATTCATTGAGGACAAGGGTATCAATGGCGGACAACCACTATGGCTATGTTCTACATCAATGTTGGAGGAGGAATGCCTCTGGATAGCACTTACTGGGAATCACAAATGTGGATAATGCACTCCCATTCTGCTTGTGGGATTCCCATGAGCATCTGGTTGGTCACTGCAAGTACAGGATGCTGAACTAGTTCTGCCTTTGGCTTGATTCCACAGCCACATCACATGGCCTCATGCACTTTCTCTACACTTGGGGAACACCGATGAATTTTATGTTTTAATTTCAATGGCATATTCCAATTGTAAGATGACAGAGCGCACAACCAACTTCTTTGCTGTGGCCATCAAAACTAGATCACAATTATTGAAGGGGAAATTAGTCCAAATTTTCTGTATTTTTACCTGTTTCTGGATTTTGTAATGTTCTTGCAAAGAGGGCACAATTTGTGTGTGGGGACAGGTGTTTTGTTCCCCCCTGCCCCACTTATCTTGATACTCTTACAGTGCATTTGATGTTTATGGTCTGTTGACCAAATACACTTGACTTAAATATTCATTATGTAAAGTGTAGAGTAACGTGATGACTCGTTCAAAACATCTGCTGTCAGCATTTCCCAGTTCCTATATGCTTTAAGTCTCAAGCATTCATTACCTCACTGCAAACAAGACCATGAGGACTACACTCAGCTATCTTCTGGGTGAGTAGGAAATTGCTAGGCTAAGAAATCCAACGTAAGCAAGGAGAAATATCTCAGAGAGAGAGCAAATGCATTGCACCTAGAAGGTGGCAGACTCAGTCTCAGTCCCTGTCATCAGCAGTTAAGAGGATCAGGTAGTAGCAGGCAATGTGAAATAACTCTTTTCTTCCTGATACCCTGCAGAGCTGATGTCAGTCAGAGTGGACAAACAGACAGAGAAATAGTCTGACTTGGTTTAAGGGTGTTTCTTATGCAGGCAGATAAAAGTGAGCAACCCATAGAAACGAAATCTACATGCCAGTCAGTGCGCCTGGCTGGTTGGTGGCTTGAGCCCACCTAGGGAAGGATTCCTACATTGTAGGGAGTTGGGCTAGATGATTCTCAGGGTCTCTTCAGATTCTATTATTCTAATAATAATAATAATAATAATAATAATAATAATAATAATAATTTATTATTTATACCCCACCCATCTGGCTGGGTTTCCCCAGCCACTCTGGGCGGCTTCCAACAAAATATTAAAAATACAATAAAACATCAAACATTAAAAACTTTGCTGAACAGGGCTGCCTTCAGATGTCTTCTAAAAGTCAGATAGTTGTTTATTTCCTTGACATCTGAAGGGCTGCCTCGTTCCTACTGAGTCTAAGACTGTAGAAGTTAACACTTAAAAAAATCTATTGTAGAAGGTTTTGCAACTGAATTATTTGCAGATCTTTATAATATGTTTGCTCCTATTGGGATAGCTCCTAACATCTTATAGGAAAGCAAACCTAGATCCGGTCCGCACTGAGCATTAGGGGTGGGGGTGGGGAAAAGATCCTTTCTGATCCTGGTATGCCACATTGAGATGGCCGTAGTTTAGCTTCCACCAGATCTATCCGTAGGCAGAAAGGAATCATGATGGGAGCAGTGCGAAACTACCTCCAGCTGTTAAGGCTGCCAGGGCTTCTATGCACTTGGGAGAAACCAGTGTGGCTCATTTTAAGGTAGTGCCTGTTAAGCTTGGCATGTGCAAGAACTTTCATTGGGCCACAACACAACAAACTGCAATGAGGACCATTTAGCCAAAGCCTTCAGCACACTCTATTTTCAGCGAAAGTGGTAGACACATATGCAAGGATTAGCACTAGTGTAACTCAACTTCCACCCTTTTCCTCCCCCTGTATGCACCCAAACAGCCCCCAGCATCTGCTTTGGAGGTTTGAGGGAACCCCCAGAATAGCCCCAGGGGGCATGTGGGGGGAGGGGAGAAGGAGGGAGGACTTTCCAGCACACAAAGAGAAATCTTTGCCTTGATGGAGTGTTTGCTTTGGCACTGTGTTGAACACCAGGCTCTCCCAATAGCTCAGTCGGTAAAGCATGGTACTGTACTCTTGATTTTGGGGTCTTAGATTTGAGCCCCATGTTGGGCAAAAGTTTCCTGTATTGCAGGGGCTAGATAATCCTCATGCTCCCTTTCAACTGCAATTCTATGATTCTATGATTAAGGAGGAGGAGGCGGCAGGGAGTTACAGCCCCTTCCAGAAAAAAAACACACCTGGGAATATTTGAAGGATATCTATTTCAGTAAAAATGCAAAGGACCCTTTGGCATTTTAAAGATGAATGCATTCAATTTTGTGAGGAAGACTTTTCTGCTTTAGACATCTTTTTGCTTAATTTCCAAGCACCTGCCGTCTCAGCAACGTTCTGTTAAAAGAATCAATACAGGGCTTTCTATCCCAGCAAACAGGTGATTTTTAACACAAATTTATTTTGGTGTTTGGATCATTTTTCACAGGATTATCTCCGGATTTCTCATCCTCGAAAATGTAAAAGGTAGAAATTACTTCATCTGCTGCGGGATGGGGAGGGAAGGTCAGTGATATCTTAAGTTACTGCGGCTGTGATGCAGTGTATCTATGCCAGCTCATTTTCTTTGCAGTGAAAGCCTGCTTTTCATCATGTTGTCCCTTTTCTAAAGTTATCCATAACCACAGCAGCTTTTAAATTATTGAAAAATAAGGTTTTACAAAGCCCAGTCTGGGATGCTAGTTCTCCTGCGCTGCATAGAGCTCACTTGAACTTACGGGGACAGGCTAGTGCAATTCCAGCTATGTCAATGTGTTTGTATACTCCATATTTTTATGGAACATTCAAAACATTTTTGCTATTTGTTGGCAGCAAAAGTGGGACTATGCTGGTGATTTTCAGGGAGGGCTTCTCCCAGTGGCAGTAGTGGCAATCCTCCAGCTGGCGGCTAACCCCCCATCTTAAAGTGCCTTGTTCAGCAGCTTCCTGTTTTCACCATTTTCAATTTTGTATAATACACATATGCAAGTAAGTAAAAAAAGAAAGTGATAAAAATGCTTCTTCTTTTTTTAATAGGAGCACTTGGTCCACAGCAACAGCTCCCTGCTGCATATTGGATTCTTTTGGAATCGAAAGGTACATTTTGGACCATATCTGCAGCATTAGCAAATCATATGCTAAATAAACTGAATAGTGCACATAGCACCATGGAGTGGTGCCTGACACTAAACAGACACCAACACAGCAATTGCACCTGTTATAAATCAGCATATACAGTCCATGCAACCATATACAAGTGACCTCATGGCACAGTGTAGATTGCTGTAGATTAGTAGAGCATTGGCTTGAATTTGATTGCCACAGAACCAGCTGCAAAAATCCATTGACTATTTTTTTTTAATGATATTTATCAAAGTTTCAGAAAAGATTACAAAAATAAGAAAAGGAAAAAAGAAAGAAAAGAAAAAATACAAAATACAGAAAAATAAAAACACTTAAAAACAAATCAATCTTTCCATGTCTTGTCTTTCGTTTACTTGTTTCCCTGACCTCCTCACACCTCCCTTTTTTGTATTCCAGTTCAGTTAGTTAATTAATTCAGCAAATCCTTTCCCTCTTTGTTTTTATCTTAATCCTTTAACTTAATATATTATAACTTTAGATTCTCACCTGTTAACAATCCATTTTTACATACTCCTTTATAACATTGCTGCTAAAACCACTTAACTTCATTCCGACATCATTCTAACATTCATTAATTTTGCAGTATTTCTGTAAATAGTCTTTAAATTTCTTCCAATCTTCTTCCACCGACTCTTCTCCCTGGTCTCGGATTCTGCCAGTCATTTCTGCCAGTTCCATGTAATCCATCACCTTCATCTGCCATTCTTCCAGGGTGGGTAAATCTTGTGTCTTCCAGTACTTTGCAATAAGTATTCTTGCTGCTGTTGTAGCATACATAAAGAAAGTTCTATCCTTCTTTGGCACCAATTGGCCAACCATGCCCAGGAGAAAGGCCTCTGGTTTCTTCAGAAAGGTATATTTAAATACCTTTTTCATTTCATTATAGATCATCTCCCATTGACTAAGCAGCATTTAAAATTTAAATATTAAATCATAACAAAAACCAGGACAGGATCGCCAGATTAGGATTCTCAGTCTCAAGGATAGCTGTCATCAAGTTGCCAGATACTGAGATGAAGTAAGTACAGTGGTACCTCGGGTTACATACACTTCAGGTTACATACGCTTCAGGTTACAGACTCCGCTAACCCAGAAATAGTACCTTGGGTTAAGAACTTTGCTTCAGGATGGGAACAGAAATCGTGCGGCGGCGCAGCAGCAGTGGGAGGCCCCATTAGCTAAAGTGGTGCTTCAGGTTAAAAACAGTTTCAGGTTAAGAACAAACCTCTGGAACAAATTAAGTACTTAACCCGAGGTACCACTGTACTACTTTTCCTGTCAAATGGAGGAGACTTTTCCTGGCCTCTTGCCATATTGACAGGCACTCCATGTGACATTATTTGGACACATGCCTGCTGACTTGCTAGTAGCGATGAGTGCAGCCATGGTCCACTGTTGTCATTGGCTCATGCTGAGTAAAGCAGGACGGTCCGATTCATCTGCCACTGTGACTCAACTGACAGGACCACCATAGAATCATGGAGCTGGAAGGGACCCCGATAGTCATCTTGTCAAACCCCCTACAATGCAGGAGTCTCATCTAAAGCATCCATGACAGATGACCACCCAATCAGTGCAGAGTCCACCACCCTGTGAGGCCTTGTGTGGATCCCAGATCCCCTCAATTGCTGCTCATTGCTTGGTCATCTACGGCCCTCTATCCTATCACTATGACTTAATCAAAAGCTGACATTTATTCAGAGGGAACCAAGGCAGTATAAAGTAGAGATGGTCTGAAAATATTGCATAGAGCTGATCATTGTTCCCTTTTCAGATGAAAGTCATTGCACTAGTTAGTACTGCTTCTGCATGTTTGGCGTAACTATTTGCTGGTTGTCCACACCTTCCTAAGTACTTGTCAATAAGACCTCTTCTGGATGAATTTGGATGAAAGAGGGACCATTTCTGCCCTTGAAACACACTTTTTATTTTCCTAGGTTTCTTTACTGGGCATGAGGAAGACACGGACTTCAATGGCAGTGGCATAGTCTGTGAAGAAGGATACAGGGTTGTATCTAGGAAAAAGATTTACCGGTATATGTGTATAACACTGTGAGGCCAGATGGCGGTGTGGAGTCCCGTCTTTCATCGATGTGATTTCCCTTCATGAAGTTTACAACATGTTTGACTGAAACGCTTCTTTAATGCGTCTTGATCCATCCTATGTTAAAGCTACTGTTCTGAATTTTGCCCCGTGCTCTGCTTATATATCACAAACTGCTGCAAACATTAAATAATGGATTTTTTTTATTTTCCAGAAAAATGAAGAAAGCACTGCTTCAGGAAAACAACAGAAGGTGGAAGAGACATAATCTAGTACTGTGTTTTCGTATCTATCTCCCATGTCCAAATTACAACAGAATGAAACTGGACAGACTACAGGAATGTTTCAGATCCAGACAAATATTCCTTGTTTGGTTGCCTTATCCTTTTTTTGAAAAAAGATTATTTTGCATTTTTGTAGACGTAACATAGAAGAAGACACCCCCTTTCCATCACAAGAGTACCTCCAGAAAGTCAAGATGCTCCCATCTTTTCGATGTACCAGGATTCCAGAACCATGTAGATGCTGAACTCCAAGACCTTTCCTATTGATATTAGCATTTTCTCTCTGTAACTTAAAAAACCAATATCTTTTTTAGATCTCTAACATTCCTCGTGCACTTTCTATTTTTCGATGGGACAGTGTGTGCTCTTAACAAAGCAATGGATTGAAGAAACACAGCAGAGAGAACACATCACTATTATTGGAGCTGCTCAGTAGTGCCTTGGCAGCACCACACTATTGGCAATAACTCTCTCTCTCTCTCTCTCTCTCTCTCACACACACACACACACACACACACACACGTAGTGATCCTTGAGTGTGTGCTTGGGTGGTTGAATTGTGTGATAAATGAAGACTGTGAATGGCTATATTGGACTGCATCGGGGCTTTGCATGGATGGACTTTAGAGGTCAACCCCCTTGATCTAATGAGCGATTCATCTAACTCTTTTCCAATGCCAATTCGGTGTTATCCAGGACCAGTACACACGTGGGTAATCTGCTTGGAAACTGGCCCTTTTCAGTCCAGGATTCCAATGTGCTTTGATTCCAATGAATGTGAATGGATTATTAGGAGCACCAACTAATTATATATTCCACTTTCCAAATCATACTGGTCCGCCTTCTGAGATGAATATAAGGATAACTAAGAGAAACTAATGGGAGAACAAGGAGACACAGTCCTATCCCCTCTAGCCAGTTTATGGCAACATGTGATTACCAATGAGGGCAGGCATGGGGAACCTGTAGCCTTCCAGATGTTGCTGGACTACAAATCCCATAATCCCTGAGCATTTAAAGCCCTAAATGGCCTCGGTCCAGTATACTTGAAGGAGCGTTTCCACCCCCATCGTTCTGCCCGGACACTGAGGTCCAGCGCCGAGGGCCTTCTGGCGGTTCCCTTGCTGTGAGAAGCCAAGTTACAGGAAACCAGGCAGAGGGCCTTCTCAGTAGTGGCACCCGCCCCGTGGAACGCCCTCTCACCAGATGTCAAAGAGAACAACTACCAGACTTTCAGAAGACATCTGAAGGCAGCCCTATTTAGGGAAGCTTTTAATGTTTAACAGACTATTGTATTTTAATATTTTGTTGGAAGCCGCCCAGAGTGGCTGGGGAAACCCAGCCAGGTGGGCGGGGTATAAATAATAAATTATTATAATATTATTATTGTCCATAGTCCAACAGCATATGGAGGGCAACAAGTTCCTCCTTCCTGCATTAGGAGTACCTGTATCTCAAACTGTATTGCACAGTAGTTGCTATGCATTATTAATACAGCATGAAAAAGAAAATAAATCACAAGAAATGAATTTAACATATTTTGGTGTTCTGCTGACCTCAGAAATGGCACCCCAACTTCACTCACAATAACTGTAAGATTTTGCACATGGTTTACTACTAAAAGCTTAGCCTTGGGGAAGTTTATTAATTTGGAATTAACAGTTTTCAGGTCATATTTGCCAAAGCCATGACCTGCAGGTTCTTTAAAGCAAATACTAATTTCAAAAGGACAACACTGGAGCTGCTATTTTTAGCTTAAATACATGGCTATGAATTTAAAATGCAATTTGAGTTACTGTATTTTTCGCTCCATAAGACACACTTTTTCCCTCCTAAAAAGTAAGGGGAAATGTCTGTGTGTCTTTTGGAGCGAATGTGTGGTCCTTGGAGCCAAATCGCTGTTGCCCCGCGCTCCTGGGCTGCTCTTTGGGGGTGGGGGGAGGAGCCACAGTGCTCTGCTGGCAGCCTCCACTTTCCCCTGAAGCCCCAGCAAGGTTTGCAAGCAGCGGGAAGGCTGTGTGCTCCTGGGCTGCTCTTGGGGGCGGGGGGAAGAGCCACACTGATTTGCCTTCAGCTTCTGCTTTCCCCTGAAGGCCTGGCAAGGTTTGCAAGCAGCAGGAAGGCTGTGTGCTCCTGGGCTGCTCTTTGGGGGTGGGGTGGGGGAGCAGCAAATTGCCGTCTCTCAGTGCCTCCTAATTCAACTGCAAAGGCTTGATTGCCTAACTGGATTCTGAGCTCCATTTGAAGTTTAAAAATATTAAGTTTGGGGATTTCTTCAAGCAGCAGTTTTGCGGAAATAGCCATAAATACATGCAAAGCATCTCCACAAACCAGTAATAGTGAGCTTAGCTAAAACCGAGCAGGCATCTGGCTCAGTAAGAGTTTAAACTCCAGAACTATAACCGGACATCCTGTGTGTTTGTGTGTGGACCATGTTCCTAGCAGCTAATATTTATTGCAGAAAAGAGGCACTGATATTCCACTCCAAATCTATAATCCATTATACAAATTCTTACAAGTATTGTCCACCTATACCAAACCAAAAGCATTGTGTTCTGTTGGTATTGAATGGAAGCTATTTATCTGCCCTCTTTTCCTCCTCTGTTCTTTGCTCAGTCACTCCATTTCCCACTCTTTGAATCTTCCTTTCAAAACAACCATGCCTGTTTTGAGAAAACTTCACAGTTTTAGGAACTGGAGCACAATCATTTGATTTCTTTGCTTTTCCTTCATACTCCGAGCACTTCTCATTTGCACAGCCCTGCTTTCTCTCCCTGACTATTATCATTCTTGATTAATAACAGTAAAATGCTCAAATTTTAGTTTATGTGACGGCTGCCAATACTGACTTCCCAGTGATAATGAAAACAGCTACATTGTAATGGAATGTCTATCCTTTTTCCATTCTCTTCATTATATACTGTGGCTCGCTTTAAAGCAGCAAAGCGGACAGGAGCCACCCGCTTTGCTGTTTTAAATAGTTTAGTACAACATTTGAGTCAGAATTTTTCTTCTTCTTGTTTTCCTGCTCTAAAAACTAGGTGTGTCTTATGGTCAGGTGCGTCTTATGGAGCGAAAAATACAGTAAGTTGCTGTTGCCTAAAGGTACACTTATTTGGCAGTGCCTTTGCCAGTCCAGGAGCCTCTAAATAACTTTTTTTTTAAAGCACTAAATTCCAATTTCGATAGAATTGAAGCTCAAAAACATACACTCCTGGTTTAAACAAAATTTATAAACAAACAAACAAACAAACAAACAGCAACGATGAAGTTCTTAGTGCACGACAACTTCAGAATGCCACACAGCTCTCAAAACAATATACTGAGACTTTAGTTATCTATTTAGCCAAGTTGTGCTCAGTGCCACAGTGTTGCCCAAATGCCACTATGATGCTGTGCCAAGCTAGCCCAAGACACTTTGCTGCCTGAGGTGAAAGACAAGAACACACCCTATTCTCCATTTAATGCACATAATTCAATATGACGGGCACTTTTATTTCAACACTGGTGATGGAGCAATGCCCTCCACCATATTTGAGGGCAGCAGGCTAGTTTAGGGGTCACAGGGCAGGCAGTGTGGCATCCAGAGCTATGCCCCTTAAACCCTCACTGCCACAATAATTGCTAGTAACCCTTCTGGTTTCTTAGGGAGGGGGAAACCCATCAGTAACTAAAATGGTCACAGTGCAGTGTGCATACAGAAATTGTTCCTCATTTCACACTCCAGTTAGATAAACAAGGAAGTTGTTCTTAATTGTAGAAATGGGGCTCGGGAACTCGCTCCCAAGTTAACTCGCTGCAGTTAATAGGGTCTTGGACAGGAGAATTCAAACCCCCAATCTGCCATTTTGGAGCGGGGAGGTTGCATCCTCGCTGGCACTAGCCAATAAAACCCCCAAAACATGGTGCTTGAGGCAGGGAAGGGGTTAGGGATAGGGGAGAAACTTGAATTAGTTTGCATTTGTAGCCAAATCTATCAATTCTACACTTTCTGAAACAATATGCAAACTGAAGCACAGCTATCCTTCAGAATTTTGCAAAAATAGCAATAGTGTTTACAAAAATAGCAATAGGAATGCGGTGGTCTACACCACTGAGCCTCTTGGGCTTGCTGACCGTAAGGTCAGCAGTTCGAATCCCCCCGATGGGTGAGTTCCCATTGCTCTGTTCCAGTTTCTGCCAGCCTAGCAGTTTGAAAGCATACCATTGTGAGTAGATAAATAGGTACCATTGCGGCGGGAAGGTAAACAGTGTTTCCATGCTCTCTAGCTTCCATCATGGTGTCCTCTTGCACCAGAAGCACTTTAGTCATGTTGGCCACATGACCCGGAAAGCTGTCTGTGGACAAACACTGGCTCCCTCGGTCTGAAAGTGGAGATAAGTGTCACACCCCATAGTTGGATTTGACTGGACTTAACTGTCCAGGTGTCCTTTACCCCCCCTTTTTTTAACCTTTACAAAAATGCATAATTATTAAAGAAAATAATACAGAGGATTGCTGTGGGAAATAATGAAGGCAGTGTTTAAAGGCATATGTATTTAAGAAAAATGAAGACTCATTAAAATATAGAGGTCACCAATGACACAGAACAGGAAGTCTCCTTCGTGGAACAAAGGCACAGGACAACAAGTTCAAAACACGAAAAAGCATAATTTAGGGGAAAGTGTGCATGAAAATGAAAATACTAGTGAAAATATATGAAAAATACATTATATTAAGAAAATTGCTTGCAAAAATGTGAAAATTAGTCAAAAACTGCCTCTACAAATGTGCTTATTAAGAGAAATTCACACTAAAATGCTGGTGAATTTTCAGAAGGATTTTTTAAAATCGCAAATTGCTGCAAAATGGGGAGAGCCAAATGAAGATTGGAAGAATGAGAAAAAGAGAGAACTGAAATTGACACATCCTTCCATCCCTAGTGGGGCCCTCTGCTGGATCCCATGCCAACTGCTGCTGGGACCAAGAAACAGAGTAATGTGGAAAGTAGAGTCCACCCAGGTTTGGTATTTAGGCCTGTGTTTTTTAACTTATTCAGAAGATTAGTGAATGGTGGCTCAGGGGAGGGCATTCTCTCGCTATGTTGTGGAACTCTCCATAGAAGTGTGCCTGGTGCCTTCATTATATAGCCTTTGGCAAATTCTGAAGATGTGCCTCTATACTCTTGCCTTTGACATATTTTTTGGACCCACTTTATTTCTGTGAATCTAAGTTGTTTTAAACTATTTTTAAGATTGTGTTTTAATTGTTGCAACCTGCCCTGGGACCTTAGAGTAAAGGGTAGGTTATTATTACTACAGTGGTATCTCGGGTTACATACGCTTCAGGTTACAGACTCTGCTAACCCAGAAATAGTACTTCAGGTTAAGAACTTTGCTTCAAGATGAGAACAGAAATCATGCTCCGGTGGCGCGGTGGCAGAAGGAGGCCCCATTAGCTAAAGTGGTCTGTCTTCAGGTTAAGAACAGTTTCAGGTTAAGAACGGACCTCCAGAATGAATTAAGTTCTTAACCCGAGGTACCACTGTACTATTATTGTTAATAATAAATGAATGAATAATGGTATAGAGTTAGGAGTGAGGTGGTGAAGTTGTTGATGATACCAAATGGTTCAGTGTGGTTTTTGTGAAAAGCTCCAAAAGATTCTCTCCTGATGGGATGAACAGTCAGTAAAATGGCAAATGCAGCTCATTGTAAGCAAGTATAAAATCATGTGCCCTGGGGCAAAATTTTTGAAATTTTGCATATACTCTCAACTGACCGGGAAAGAGATCTTGGGGTCAAAGTGGGGACTGAACCTGAATACTACTTATGGGAACTGTTCTAAACTTGTGGTTTCAGCATTTCTTAGTTCCTTTTTGCTTTAACTTGTAGTCACAAGCATAAACAAACCATTCATTACCTCAGTACCAACAAGACCATGAGGACCACACTCAGCTGCCTTCTTCTGGGTGAGTAGGAAATTGATAGGCTAAGACATTCAACATAAGCAAGGAGAAATAGCTCAGAGGCAAAGCAAATGCATTGCATGTAGAAAGTTGTTGATTCAGGCTGCATATGCCCCATATATTTAAAGGCATATTTAAAACACATTCGCCCCCAAATGGTTCTGGGCATGGTAGTTTATGCTATAATTCCCAGCACCATCAAGAAGCAAAAGTTCTCAGGATTCTTTTCTCCCTCCCTCCCTCCCTCCCTCCCTCCCTTTTTGCAAGGGGATGTGCTTTAAGTGTGTTATAAATGCATGGTAGTATGTATGTACTGTTAGACAGGTAAGATACTAGCGGGTGATGTGAAAGACTCCTGTTTTCATTGGAGAAATGTCGGAGGTTGTGCTGTTAGGACTGGCTTGTGCAGGAACTTTCAAGTTTCATTGTGATGCAGTAGAATGAATTGCTGTGAAGACCATTTAGCCAAAGCTTCCATCACACCCCATTTCCAACTCAAGTGGCAGACTCTGATGTTCTGGGTGGTATTCAACTAAATAAAAGCACTAGTACAAGGGTAAGCACTAATGCAATTGGACCTCCCCCCTCCTACCCCTCTATGCACTGCACACTGCCCCCAACTCTGCTTTGGAGGGTAGAAGAATCCTACAGAAAAGACACAGGGGGAATGGGAGGGGAGGGGTGGGGGGAACATTCTGCTGCATTGGAAGAAACCCTTGCTTTGACAGAACATTGTCCTTGGTGCTATGCTGAATACAACCCTTTGTAATTATGATTAAGATGGAAGCGGGGAGAGGAAAGGGACAGACACAAACCTGGAACAACCAAAAAACATTAAAGGAAATCCGTTTCTGCAAAATGTGAAGAAGTCTCTGGCATTTTAAAGATGAATGTACAGAATTTTATAAGGAAGAACTTTCTGCTTTAGACATTTGTTGCCTCAGCAATGTTTCTTTTTTAAAATAAAACTCAGTATGGGGCTTTCTATCCTGGCAAACAGCTGTTTTTAATATCGTTTTTTAAATATTGGTCCTAGGATTTGTTATTTGTCAAGGGATTTGTCTTGGATTTGCTGTTGTGCACAAAGATGAAAGAGGTAAAAATTATTTTCTCCTGGAGAATATTTGGAAAAATGTGGGAGCAATTATTGATTCAATTTTTACCATTGTTTACTATTGTTTTAATGTTGTTGAAGAGGGCAATGTTCTTGGCCTCTACTCCTTCCAGGTATCCATCTATTTAAGAAATGTATTTAATCAAATGATCTATCAGCACATGTCATGGTCTTGCAAAAGAGTACAAATTTTGGGAAAAGGTGATGAAGGAAATTTCTGAATAATAGACCTCAATCTGTGATTTTTAAATATTTTTATGGGTCAAATATAGACTTAATATATAACCATAACATAGGAACTGAAAGTAATGTCAAACTGCACATGCATTGTCCTCTGTACCAGACTTTGGAATGAAAATAAAAGGGTGGAGAATTCCTGATGCATGGGTTTCACTTCAGAAGATGGCTAGCTAATTTGCAACTGCAAGATCCAGACAGAAAGTGAGATGGGGAGAATTAATATGGGCAGCAGTCAGCTCCTTAGTTGAAGCCCAGGGACAAAGGTTAATCCCTCTTTCTTTCCTTTATCTGCTGAATAGTCCATAGCGTTTATATTATGTACACATCCTATCCTCAAATGCACTAGAAAGTACTTCCATGTAAACATATCTTGTTCATGGGACTCTGCTTCTTTAAAAAATGTTAACAATTGCTGTTTCTTTGTAGGATCTGGTGGTCCACGACAATGGCGATTAGATAACATTTTGAAGCGTTATGATATAGGTATGTTTTGGACCATGTCTGCATCGTTAGCACCTGTAAATCCCATGTTGGAGCAATCGAAAGAAAGGGTCACAATGCACATTGCTCCGTGAAGTGGAGCCTGACACGGAACAACACGGCATTTGCACTTGTTATGAATCAGCGTGTAAATGTTACACGAAGCGTGTACAAACAACCCCACCACACAGTAGAATTTGCAAAAAAGGGGAAGGCCATTGGCATGCATTTGATTGTCACAGTATGTACACATTAAACCATGACAGAATCAACTTTAAAGTTAATGCAACAGCCTAAAGGATAGTGACCTGGGTGGCAGTGCGAGCATTGCCTCACCTTGGATCAGACTGATTTAACTGACCAATTGTGTCGCAAATAACTCGGTTCTGCCCCCCTCCCCCAACATAAAGCTTGTCCGTCTAACATTAAGCCTGCCCCCCCCAATAAATCCTGGCTATGCCCTTGGCTGCCACCATGTTATGCTTGCTGGTAAAATAATGTAAAGCCCTGACCCTCTCAGAGACAATCAAGCCAGTATAAAATGGAGAGGGTTTGAAAATATTGCATAGCTAGCTGGTTGCAGTTCTTTCTAAAAGTATTTTGCATGAAAATCAGTGAGCTCATACTGTTTATATACTTGTCATTGTGCTAGTTAGTATTGCTAAGTAACGCTGCTTATATACTTGCGGATTAAATATTTGCTCCTTGTCCACTTCTTCCTCGGGTGGCGCTGTGGTCTAAACCACAGAGCCTAGGGCTTGCCGATCAAAAGGTCGGTGGTTCGAATCCCCGTGACAGGGTGAGCTCCCGTTGCTCGGTCCCTGCTCCTGCCAACCTAGCAGTTCGAAAGCACGTCAAAGTGCAAGCAGATTAAAATGTACCACTCCAGCAGGAAGGTAAACAGCGTTTCCGTGTGCTGCTCTGGTTCGCCAGAAGCGGCTTAGTCATGCTGGCCACATGACCTGGAAAAACTGTCTGCGGACAAACGTCGGCTCCCTCAGTCAGTAAAGCGAGATGAGCGCCGCAACCCCAGAGTCGTCCGCGACTGGGCTTACTGGTTGGGGGTCACCTTTACCCACATCTTCCTAAGACCAACCAGTTCTTTTCTGCCCTCAGTGCAGGAGGGCACAGCTTGCCTGTGGAATACCATTTTTATCTTTTCCTCTGTTTAGTTTATGTGGATGATGAAGACAGTACTACCAGTGACAATGACACATCCGTAGACTGTGGTCCTAATTCTGTTTCATACAGTAACTCCAGCTGTGTCTGTGAAGAAGGATACAGGGAAATGACAACTTGGGGAACCAATCACACCAGTTGTGAGAGTAAGTGTATTAATTCTCAGATCCTTTAAATGGCATCTACTTGAGCTGCACAGTGATGAAATTTGATATTCAGTCATTGCTAATGTCATAACCAATGGCAATACGCCATTATTTTTCTGTCAATGTTAAACTGTTTCTCAGAGGGTTTTAATTGTCCTTGTTTCAATTGGCTTCTTTATTGTATGTTTTAATAAATGATGTTTCATTCCTCTCTTATTGAATTGCTGTTGTGTATTATAATCACGAATGAATGTCCTAATTGATTCTATAGTTGTAAACTGCTTACAAGCCATTCTGGAATGCAAGAAGTATATAAGTTAATAAATAACACTGGGGTTTTAGCCATCCCAAAGGGTAGAAAGTATTTCTTTATTATCAATAAAATCCTAATTCTGTAGGTGGAAAGATGGTGCAGCTGTCAGGATCAGAAGCCGAAGCTCTTTAGGCACAGATATCAGCAGAGGATTGCTGGAAAACCTGGTGGGTTGAGGGTGGGGGCTACAATATATTCTTCACACATAGCAGTCTTCTCTTACACATATAAGCTTAAATGATTATTATACAAAAGCAATCCATGCTAAAAGTGTTTAGTATTTAGAAGCCTAAACTCTTTTAGACCCCAGTTCAATACATTCAGAAATAACTAGAAGATATAATTTTTGATCAGAAAAAATGGTGGCACAATCTGTCATCTCCAAACACATAACAAGCACACAAATCGTACAAGTTTACATGGAGCCCATGCATTGCATGTTAGTTGTACATTATGTTTTCTTTACAGAAATTCCCTACCACTGCCAACCAGATATTGTAAGACAAAATGGTGGTCTAGGGGTGTGTTTCAATGCAACAAAACCAGAGGTATGTGTGTTGTGATATGTGTGAAATTAACACAGTTCTGTAAATCTGATATGCTTAACCTTACTGGGTTGGTTGGTATGCTAACACTGTCAATGTTTCTTCTTGGAAATGCAAATGGTGATTCTCCCCACTAGAACAGTAGTGCTAAATGCAAATTAGATGTTTTCATTGTTAGCTAACTCACTCTCATTCTCCAAATCTGTTGAAAATTGAGGGAACTGGAGGGAAGGAGGAAATTGGACAAGGAAAATGCTTGATTCATGTTCTACTCACATGGAACACATAATGAAAATCCTGTGCTAAGCATGTGTGGGAGGCAACCTGCTTATGATTTCTATATGCGGAGCTAATTACTCTATATATCCTCGATATTCATATATATATATATATATATATATATATATATATATATATATATACATAGTATATATTTTGTATTGCTCATTGTTTTAAAGTTTACTGGTTGTAAAATGATTTTGTTGTATTCTATCTTTGAGACTTTTATGTTCGTCACTAATAAATGTAATAAAAATTATTATTATTATGTTCCAGACCTCACTCTGATGTTAAAGGCAGGGTGTGTTAAGAAAGGGGTTGGGGGAGGGTTGTGAAAGAACCACTGTTTTTGTGAAGAGCTGCTGGAAGGAAAGGGAGGAAACTGAAATAGGTCTTATCTGCCCAACATCTCTGTGAAGTAAGTTTGGCTGAGAGATAATGGGCAGATCCACCCCATACATTTACAATGTATTCAATGGACAATAATCAACATGACTTCCTTCACAAAATCCTGGGAACTGTAGTTTGTTCAGAATTCTGCAAATTGTAACCCTGGGAGGGGGAACTACAGTTCCTAGAATTCTTTGGGGGAAATAATTTGCCTTAAATGCACAACTGATCTGCCCAGCAACATGGCCAAAGCTCTCCTAGTGAGCGTCATACCTAAGAGGGGATTTGAATCTGGGTGTCTCTAATCCTAGTGCAACCATTATAACCACTATTTGGCCCAGCAAAATATTTTCTGCTCATGCCTGGGGCAATATCAGACCATTTGACTTAACCCAGCCTATACTACTTTTTGGGGGTATTTCATTGTATTTCCTTGTCAGCTGATCTCTGCCATCACGCATGTCTTCTCTTCTCTTAGAATTACTTCAGCCATAACAACAGTTATTACTGCTCAGTGGTGGGGCCAGCCTTCAATGTTTTTTTATCCTTCTGTGAAAATGGCAGTGTGATACCAACTTCCTTGCAGGTAAGGCTTCCCAAGAACTGAGGCAACATTTGGCCACAGCATCTCCTTCCTGAGAAGTTCTGTGCCTTCCTGTTTGCAAGACTGTGTGGTTTCCTACTGTGTACTGTGGTCAGTGAAGGATGGGTGGCTCTATGACAGTTTACACAGACAAGGCTTTCAATGTTCAAAACTGTTTAATTTCAAACAAATAAAAATATGGAGATCATGTGGCCCTGCAGATGTTATTGGACTAGAATTCCTATCATCCTTACCCATTATCCATGGGAGAAGAATACAGAAAAAAGGTAATATTTTTTGATCTTGAAGTGGTCTATGTAGTTGATATTAAATTGTAAATTTTGTTGTTGTTTCACAATTAAAGAACAGACAGACAGGTAGATATTTTCTTTTGCTCTAGGATAATGTACACCCATTGAGCCGTACAAAATCTACTGTGCTATGTACATATTCTGAGAATTCATTCATTCATTTATTGAATTTTTATACCGCCCTATACCTGGAGGTTTCAGGGCGGTTCACAAAAAAGATCACAATATATGAAAATAAAAACAATAATCCAATAACACTCCCCTCCCCAAAGAGTCACATTTTAAATTTCAGCCAAAGGCCTGGTTAAAAAGTAATGTTTTTGCCTGGTGCCTAAATTTCAGCCAAATTTCAGCCAAAGGCCTGGTTAAAAAGGAATGTTTTTGCCTGGTGCCTAAAAGTGTATAATTAAGGCACCAGGCGAACTTTCCTGGGGAGAGCATTCCACAAACGAGGAGCCACTGCAGAGAAGGCCTGTTCTCATGTAGCTACCCTCCTGCCTCTCTTGAAGAACTGATTGTAAGAAGGCAAGCAAGGTTTTGAATTGTCATGTGGTTTCTTGGCTTCTTGTAATGTTGCAGGACACAGTGGGCTCCGTTGACAAACTTCTTGTCAGCAGTTCGCTACAGAGTATTGAAACAAATGAGGAGCGTGTATCAGCTGTGACATTGGTTTTGGATGGACTGGCCTCAGCCGCAGTTGCAAAAGCTATTGCATCTCCAGAGCACCAATCTCAGACTGTGGTTACTAACTCAATAGGTAAGGAGAATTGTCCATGGAGTTTTCTTGGCAGGGATACTGGAATGGCTAGTCGTTTCCTGCTCCAGGTGGATCACGTTTAGTCAAAACTCTCCACTATGACCTGTCCATCTTGGGTGGCCCTGCACGGCATAGCTCATAGTTTCTCTGAGTTGTTCAAGCCCCTTCGCCACGACAAGGCAATGATCCAACTACCACACAATTGCGCTCATTTCACATGCTAGCAAGGTTATGCTTAAAATTCTACAAGGTAGGCTTAAGCAGTATGTTGACCGAGAACTCCCAGAATTGCAAGCTGGATTTCGAAGGGGCAGAGGAACCAGAGACCAAATTGCAAACATGCATTGGATTATGGAGGAAGCTAGAGAGTTCCAGAAAAACATCTACTTCTGTTTCATTGACTATGCAAAAGCATTTGACTGTGTTGACCACAGCAAACTATGGCAAGTTCTTAAAGAAATGGGAGTGCCTGATCACCTCATCTGTCCACTGAGAAATCTCTATGTGGGACAAGAAGCTACAGTTAGAACTGGAAATGGAACAATTGATTGGTTCAAAATTGGGAAAGGAGTACGACAAGGCTGTATATTGTCTCCCTGCTTATTTAAGGCTGGACTGGATGAATCCCAAACCGGAATTAAGATTGCCAGAAGAAATATCAACAACCTCAGATATGCAGATGACATAGCCTTGATGGCAGAAAGTGAGGAGAAATGAAAGAACCTTTTAATGAAGGTGAAAGAGGAGAGCGCAAAATATGGTCTGAAGCTCAACATCAAAAAAACTAAGCTCATGGCCACTGATCCCATCACCTCCTGGCAAATAGAAGGGGAGGAAATGGAGGCAATGAGAGATTTTACTTTCTTGGGTTCCATGATCACTGCATATGGTGACAGCTGTCACAAAATTAAAAGATGCCTGCTTCTTGGGAGAAAAGCAATGACAAACCTAGACAGCATCTTAAAAAGCAGAGACATCACCTTGCCGACAAAGGTCCGTATTGTTAAAGCTATGGTTTTCCCAGTAGTGATGTATGGAAGTGAGAGCTGGACCATCAAGAAGGCTGATCGCCGAAGAATTGATGCTTTTGAATTATGGTGCTGGAGGAGACTCTTGAGAGTCCCACGGACTGCAAGAAGATCAAGCCTATCCATTCTGAAGGCAATCAGCCCTGAGTGCTCACTGGAAGGACAGATCCTAAAGCTGAGGCTCCAATACTTTGGCCACCTCATGAGAAGAGAAGACTCCCTGGAAAAGACCGTGATGCTGGGAAAGATGGAGGGCACAAGGAGAAGGGGACGACAGAGGATGAGATGGATGGACAGTGTTCTCGAAGCTACCAACATGAGTTTGATCAAGCTGCGGGAGGCAGTGGAAGACAGGAGTGCCTGGTGTGCTCTGATCCATGGAGTCACGAAGAGTCAGACACGACTAAACGACTAAACAATAACAACGGAGAATTAAGAGGGCTTTCAAAGCAGCAGCAGCAGCAGCAGCAGCAGAAGAAGAAATGTTTTGTTTGTCTTCATTTTATATTGCTGAAACCCAGTGGATAAAATTCTGCTTCTCCTTTCCTTCCTTCTTTCTGTTTCCTTGTATTTCTGTTGTGATGCTAACAGAAAGCCATGATTGGGGATTTTTTACCAACTATATTGGAAAGTTGAGAAGGAAGGTTTGGAGATTTCGAGAGATTTGTCACACATAGGGATGGAAGAGAATTCTGTTTGGTCTGCACTTTAAACAGAACATACATGATTTGCAGTAACATACATTGAGTGGAACACAGTTAAAAACTCCCCTGCATACAAAGGGGGTTGGGGGATGAGTACAAAATGTGTATATTAGGAGAAAATGGATGAAACCACACAAACATTTTTCTTCTTCTTCAAAAAAAGTGCAGTAAATGGGATGGAACAGACTTATTATTGAATGCATGTGAAACTTACTTAAATGGAAATAAGCTGATCCATACACCCCTAGCCATTTATAGTGATGGGTGAGCTCTCAATGGCTAGATCGGGAATGAGCTAGGCTTTTTGTGAACTTTCATGGTTAGTGTTTGGAAAAGTCAGTGTTTCATGATTTGTGTTTCATGACATGTGTGCTCCTGCCTTCATATCTGTTGTTGCGGTCCCTTCTGGGATTTGCTTTTTCATTGTCCTACAAACACATAGTTAGTCATCATGATGTGTATCTAAGAACCCATGTCTCTTCTTTGCTCATTGTAGTGATCCAAACCCACATAATCAGTGAAGAGTTTATTTCAAAAAATGAAGCTCTTCGTTTAGAGGCTCAAGAAGACCAAATGACCATTGATCCCAGAGCAGTGATTGACAGGATCACCCAAGGTATGCTTTCTGCTCATTTCTCAGATAACACTTGTTCAAGATAAAGAATAGCAACTTATCACAGTGCTTCTAAATCCCTTAGAAAAGTACCTTGAATATTCTCTTTCTTCAGACACACCAAACTTTTTACTATCTTTACCATGTACTTTTAACTAGTTTCATTGACTGTCAGCATCAATTTGACCTGTATTTCTCAGCAGTAAAAAAGTGCAACCTAATTGTACGTATTTGAGAAGGAGGTCCAGTCTTCAGGTACAAACCACTGGCCCTGGCTGGGAAATGAGAATCTGGGACTTGCGGCAGGACAACTAGAAAATATGACTCCCTATCCCTTGTGGCTGGCATCAGGATGTGGTGTCCCTGTGCAGGGACAAAGAGTGCATTGTGCAGACAGCAGCATGGGAAATTTATATGTGTGGAATTGCCTAAGGGACAATCAGATTCTCACTCCTGCAACACTCTATTCTACCAAAGAAAAGTACATGTGTGTATACCGAGGCAATCTTTGGTATGTGACATGTATTTTCACTATTCTGCCTCCGACATTCCTTCTGTCTCTTGCAGGTCCTGTCGCTGTGGCCTTTATGTCATACAGTGGACTGGGATCACTCCTGAGTGGTATTCTTCTGCAGGATGAGACTCAGCAGAGCAGGGGAATTCTGGGAGAAATCTTCCACATGAACTCCAGGATGCTAAGCGCTTCCACCAGCCGCTGGATGAGGAATATTTCCAGCCCTGTCAACCTCACCTTTCGTCACCTTGAGGTGAGTAAATGAATTCTGTAGAGGAGATCAGGGAAGTGTTTTTTCTGTTCATATTGTGAATATCTATTAAGACGTGAGAGAGACCCCTCCCCCAATGTCAAGGAAAATGTAGAGCTGGGACAAGACCCTCAGCTGAACTCCCTGTATACATCCAAGCTTTGCTCCCTGACACTCAGATTCACAAGCAGGTATCCTAGTTTATCAGAAATGTTGTCGTAGACATACCGTAGTTCATTCTGTTTGTCATGTATTCTTTACCTGTTACTTTGCGGCTCCTATTCTTTGCACCAGAAAGACGCATAACTTTCAGTGGACTTTCTCCAGATCTTCCTCCAACCCTTCCCCTTTCTTACAGAATAAAGTTCCCCAGGAAAAAGTGGTTTGTGTCCACTGGGACTCTGCAAGCAGAAGTGGTGCCTGGTCCCCTGAGGGCTGCCAGCTCCTCCAGTCTAACAGCACTCATTCAGAATGCAGCTGTCAGTACCTGTCCAACTTTGCTGTGCTGATGGCCCCCACTCCCAAGCAGGTAAGTCAGACTTAGGCCTGACAATGTCTGAGTTCCCTGTTGGAGGAAAGAGTGAAAGACCAGACCCTAAGTCACCACTAATCCATTTGTTTTGGGTCCTGTTATAGTACCGTATTTCATGGATTAGATAGTGTGAGGCTACTCCAGAGTTAGTGGTGGAGAAACACGTTCATAGAATACTTCTGCAAACTGCTGCAGGTTTCTCTGTCATCATTAATGGTTAAAAGGGCAATTCAGACACCTGATGTGCCACACTGGTGAGGGGGTGGAATCAGGCTGAGGTGCTGCACACCAACTTTTTATTGTATTTAAGGCATAACTATTAGGTTTAATAGATAGATAGATAGATAGATAGATGATAGATAGATAGATAGATAGATGATAGACATTTCAGCAAGATGCTCAGGATCACTTTAATTTCCCTTATGGAATCACTGGAGCTTGTGGAAGCTGAGGATTTTGTTCCTTTATGGAATCGAAATCTGCTAGATGAAGTGTAAAAAAACCATGTTTATCAAAAGTCAGTTTTTGGTTCTGAGAGCCACTGTCCTGTGTTACAGGGAGCTCTGATCCTCTCCATTATCAGCTACATTGGACTGAACATCTCGCTCATCTGCCTCTTCTTGTCCATTGTTACCTTTCTCTTTTGCCGCTCCGTCCAAAACAGCAGCACCTTCATCCACCTGCAGCTGAGTTTGTGCCTCTTCTTTGCAGACCTCATCTTCTTAATCGGAATTGACAAAACACAGAACAAGGTATTTTGGCACATCCTTGAAGGATATGGCAGAGACTCGATAACTCTGCTCACTACCCCATCCAGTCATGCACTCTGATCCAAAGCAGTACAGGATTCTAGTACTGAGTACTGACAAAAGGGCGCCTTTTATTTCCATTCCAGATCCTGTGCTCGGTCATAGCTGGGACTCTGCAGTACCTCTTCCTGGCCTGTTTTGTGTGGATGTTCTTGGAAGGTGTGAACCTCTTCATCATCGTCAAGAACCTGAAAGTGGCAAATTACGGCGGTACCAGCAAGTGCATGAAGATATCCATGTACCTCTGTGGCTATGGGCTCCCTGCCATGATAGTTGGCATTTCTGCAGCAATTTCACCCGGGTCCTATGGGACCCATTATCAGTAAGTGTCCGTTTTAGAATATAGGGAGGCAGGGAGATCTGCAAAGGTCATCCTTTGAAGTCCTCTGTTTAAAATAATTGGATTGCCCATGTAACTAGTGCACCTCAATCTTGAATGTATTTACTGATAGATTTTATTATCACTCTACAGACCCAGGTTTGTGGGCTAACAGACACAAAGACCAGCTAAGGTTTTCCAAGCCCTTTCCACACACCCCAACACAATAAGGAAGTGGTAACTGTGATCTTAGTTAGAACGTCACTGGGCAGATGTGGATCCCACCTTCCCTGCAATCGCTGGATCCTCCTCCATCTATATTCAAATGGACATACTGGGCATTAGACATAAAACAGAATCAATCTGCATTGGGTTTCTATTTTCAGAATGAAACTACATTTATGAAAAAGTGTTTTTGAGGGGTATATAGTGAGGAATAGTTCCAGACTGTGTGGACTAGTTAGGGGAAAACAAACAAACAAGCTGAGTGAACACTGAATGTAGACTATATAATGTTGTGTACATGTAGCCGTGTTTTCAGGTGTAACTGCAGTTTTGGAGTTTGTGGGTTTTCCAAAAGTTATGCTGATGGTATTTCTTTTTCCTTAGCTGCTGGCTTAACCATGAGAAAGGTTTTATCTGGAGCTTCCTGGGACCTGTCTGTGCCATAATCGTGGTCAGTAAAAATAGCTCTCATTCTCTAAAAATAACAGGAAAATGGGGCAAAAAGACAAGAAAACACAGACTGCTTGTTGAACATCTCCCTGCTTTATAACTGCTAAAGGAAAGGAAATCTTTTATGGGCTGAGGTGCAGAATTCATAATTCTTGTTGTCAGCCAGATCTAGGCCAGGTCTTTGGCTTCATCTAATACTTGAAAGGAGTCCTGAGAGTTACTTCTATATTTGCCCTCATGCCTTCAGTTTAATTAGTTATCAATAATGTGCAATATCTCCTTTTTGCTACACTGATATGGGCTACAAATAATTTTGCAATGTCACTAGAAACTTTTTCAAACTGATAGTGAATCTGCATCACTCATCTAGAAGCTGGATATGAATAAAGTGAATTCCAGAGAGTTTGTTCATTGAAATGTCATCCTGATTGGTTTTCACAATATTTGCGGGAAGGTTATACAATGACCCAGTTTATTATTTCTGCTTAGTTCATGGAGCAGTTACATGAGTTACCAGTACATTGCCCCATCATTTTATTTCCTGCAAAAGGTCTGGTGTGTGTGTGTGTTTTACAAGCGGGTTTATTGCATGTAAGCACCAAATTTGTTTTCATTGCCCAACATAAATTTACTGCTTTGCAATTGAACCCCACTCACAAAATGCAACAGTCCTAAGAATTATGCTTCACATTTTCCCGTGGAGCACTTTTTATCCTTTCTCAAATTATTTTTCTTTTTCTCAGATCAACATTATGTTTTTCTGCCTTATTCTGATGATCTTGCGTATGAAACTTGCATCTCTCAATTCTGAGATAACTACCCTCAGAAATACGAGGTAAGATAAACCACATAGTAGTGCAAAATCCAGCTGCCCAGTTTTAAGTGGTGATTTAAAAAACTGGACTTAGTGATTTGGCACCTGAGTTACTGGAACACTTCAGACATTATAGCAAATCTTAACTGCTTTCCATTGCTACCCACAACTTTTCCAAGTCTTATGAAGCTTTGGTTTCCTTCTATCAAACATGAGTGAAGAACATGTACTTTCAAGGACAGCCACCGAGAAAAAGAGGATTGTCTGGGATTCGTTCAGATAATACAACTTCCCAGTACTGCCCTTACCTTTTCATGACATCCATGCTGTTGCCTTCCTCTTTTGTAGGTCACTGACATTCAAGGCAATGGCCCATGTATTCATCCTGGGTGTGACTTGGTGTCTAGGCCTCTTTCAGTTTGGCCCTCTGGCTGAGGTAATGGCATACCTGTTCACAATCACCAACAGTGTGCAGGGATTCTTCATCTTCCTGGTGCATTGCTTGCTGAACAAGAAGGTAATGTATGGAACAAGAGAGGGCAGCACTTAGAGCAAGCAATATCAAATAAAATGTGGGGCAATAGGATACAAGTGTCATTTAAATTCTACTCAATATTGATCCAGAGCAGATTCCAACATATACTTAGCGGAGTAAAAACTTAGACCAGAGGCAATGAATATTTCATCCAGCAGAGCTTTACTGCTATTGAAGGCAAATGAGCATAATGGTCTCAAATCCAATACATTCAGGATTGGCACTGTCCATAAGAAATCCAGTTGCAGCAGACTTAACTTAAACTTACAGTACTTATAATAAGTCTTAAACTCAACACTAACCCACAGAACACCACACCAGACAGAAAAGAGATAGAAAGAGAAAGTAAGTGAAACCCAGGCGCCTTCTGGCCCTACTATTATAGTCTGCATGACCTTGACAGAAAGAGATAACAGAACCAGTTCAAACCAGCTGTACTCAGCTTCTCAAACATCATGAAGCTTCTTTCACACAGAGAAGCTTCAAGAATCCTCTTGAGCTAAGTAGAATAGGAAAGATCTCTGCACATCAGATCAATACTTTCTGTACTAAGAAATGTAAATTGACAATAAGATATAACTTAGTGCAAATTTTCAAGGCTGACTCCTGGTGGACCATTGAACAAGGGGCAGTTTTGTTCCTTGCTCCCTGCAATACTCACTCCAAAGAAACAGAATGAGATTGGCAGCCAATACTGAGCAGATCAGCTCTGCAAGTGCACCTTGGGTTCAGAATCAGAAACTTCCTTCCTCCTCCTCCTCTTATGATTCCCCAATGACCATTTATATTGCTACTACAGGTATTCAGAACTAAACTCCTCACTTTTGACAGTGTTTGTCCCCTTCCTTCTCTTAACTGGTGCAAGTGGAATGACTTTATGAAGCCTAATTAAGAGTATATAAATCACATCGAACAATTTGCTTCAATTTGGCTGGCTGTTACATGCATGCAATAGAGGTTATGCTCTAGTGCAGGGATGGGGAACCAACAGTCTGGGAGCTATTCTGGGTTTATTAGGTATCCAATTTGGCATGTGAGGAGGTCATTTCCCCCAAAATGCACCCACCTACCCATCAGGTGATGATGTCAGATGATGGTTGGGAGGGCAATGTTTAATCCTGCCTTGGCTGTGTGCCCTGTTCCCAGGAGGAAAAAGGTTCACACAGCCAAGGCACCAGGGTTTAATCTCTGCTCATCGTCTGATGATAGGGATTAAATCTTGCTCAAAAGCACTGTTTGAAGCAGCTCGTGCTTCTATGAAGTGAGTGGCTGGGCAACTGTGACAATACCCTCCCCCAGTGGTGCTGCTGCTGCCTGCCTGCTTGCATGGGAAGCATACAAGCTACTTCAAAGAGTGCTTTTGAGAAACACTTTGAAGTAGCCTCCACAATCCTCTTTCAGCTCTAATGTCGGTGCAGAAGCTGCCTTAAAGTGCTTCTCAAAAGCTCTGTTTGAAGCATCCTCATCTCCATGCATTTGTTTAAAGGTTATTGCAGCGATGGTAGATGGTAAAACTTAATCTGTGCCATTCTGTTTTCTTTCTTTTTGTTCTGCACTCTCATCTTCATATAACCTAATTAAGAGTGTATAAATCACTTTTAATAATCTGTCCCATTTTGCTTGCTTGTTATATGCATGCAACTGTTGGGATACTGCCAGGGAGATAAAGTCCATCATGGCCCCCAAGCCGGCTGCCGGACGATCCATCGATCTCCCGTAGACACGCAGTATCAGCAATTAGCGACATGAGCTCCAGAACGTTCTAGAGCCGATGCACACTCTCTATCAGCAGATAATGCACAGCAGAAGTCGCACTCAGGAGAGCATTATTTACAAGTTTATTCAGCGTTGATCAGAACAAAGAAAAACATGACTGCCTGCATCAGTGTCTCCAGACACAGAGAGAGAAACGAAAGCAACAGAAAACATAAACATCCTGTGAACAGGAAATGCGCAGATTCTGACTCACAAAGCCTGCTCCCTTTTAAGGTGGAACGGAAATATCCTAACAGCAACATAGGCTATGCTTTAGTGACTGCAGAGTCTAGGAGGATTTGACTGAGGCTAGAACTTTAGTCAGCAGCTAGCATCTGCACTACTCTGTTCCCTCTTTTTTTCCCTGGCAGTTTTTCACTCTCCACTGTGCAATCAGGCAATACTGGCGTTCTCATGAGTGAGGACTATGAGCACAACCCTGAGATTTATTTTAGAGAAGCAAGGAGAGGGAAGACAGGATGTAGTTAAGAGAGGGCCTGAGAGTTAAGATGAGAAACAATAGGTTGAGAGTGGGGAGAAGCAGGAGAAAACTGAACATTGTGAATGTATTGGAAATGACAGAAAGGATGTGTGATAGAAGGAAAAGCATACAGCCACTGAGACACATGAAAGGAGATGTGGTGTTGGCTAGAGAGGCTCATTCCAGAGATAGATCAGAAAAAGAACAATAGGCTCAACAGAGACGGTTCAGACCTGCAGCTGTGAATCACTGAGTGATGAGGCATCAAACAAAGTGTTAACAAGTGATGTACAAGTTTAGGTAAAACAGCCCTCTGTGGAGGATGGGGTCAAAGACAGGCCCCAAATAGGGAAGACTAAAGATGGATATCAAAGGAGGCACTGAGAAAAAGAGGAAACGATGGTCACTAGTGTGAATACTGAAGTACTCAAGAAGGAAGGGCATACATCAAAATCTGAAAGGAAAAATCAAATAGGAGAGGGGCAGTGGGGAAGAAACAAGCATATACTTCAAAAGGAAAATTAGTTTGCGGAAAGTGTGACATGGGGCAATTAAATGGGGAGAGGAGAAAGGTTAGATAGTCACAATTGTCAGCATCATGTGAGAAGAAGAGGCAGCGATGCAAGGGAGTGTTTTTATGGGGAGACTAGAAATCTTTTCCTAGTAGCTTTGTATTTTGAATCCTCAGGTAAGAGAAACCTACTGGCGTTTGATTTCTTGCAAGAAAGATATCAAGCCTTCTGCTTCTGACATGACGATGACTTCTGTCCCCATCACCAATCCCATGGTAAGAAAGGTGCATAATCCAGATATCGTAGCAATAATGATATGGTTACCCTTGCTTCCGCCATGTATTCATGGCATTCCATAGGATATCTGCACATTTAGGGGGCAGATATGCTTCTCCAGCACATGCCATCCTCCTAGTAGAAGCATAATCTCTCCACAGATTGTAGCTGGGAGAAGTTAGCTGGGCCATCATCTGGGTATCATATGCCTGGTTAGAAAGAGTAATGCTGATGCAGGTTCTGAGATGTCTATGATTTCTGTACCTGTCAGTGTCCCCATGGTAAGACAGATGCATGATCCAGACATTTTCTCTAACCAGCAGTGATATGGTTAACCTTGCATCTCTCAGCCCTAATATTCACAGAATTTCACATTCTTAGGACATCTGCCCTTTATAGGTGACGGATTTGCTTCTCCAGGACATTTGTTCCTCCTACTATGAAATACCATCTATTCACAGATAGCTGAGCTGTTGTGGGATTATTATATACCTGGCCAGAAGGAGCAATGCTGGTGTAGGCTCTGCATGATGTTGTACCTTCATTTCTGGGAGTTTTTCTCCACCTTTCTGGTTCAGCAGTAAATTGCTGAGTCAAGTGAAACCTCAGTGCAACCTCAATGAACTCTAGAGAGCAATCAGAGCTCTGCCTGTAATAAAAAACATCACTTTGACCTGTCCTGTGCTGGACATTTTGAAACTTTCTTTTTCAACCATTCATTGCAAGAGAATGAAAGACTCCCAAAATATCATGGGGGTGGGGAAAGGAAATTTGTTGGAAGTTTTGAGAGGGGTTTCCTTTCTTTAACTTCATCAGGTGGCCAAAGGTTTTCTTTTTTACAAGCTTTTTTTTAAATCCCATTCTGCTGAAATGGTGCAAAGCTCTTACTGCAGCTTCCCACTGGCCACACCCACTGGAAGGGAATTTCCGCCCAGCCTTAATTTCAGGCTCATATTTTAATAAACTATTTGGTTTATAACCCTAGTACTGATCACTGCCTTGCAGGGTTTAACAGAGAGGAACATGATGGGAGGAACATGTTGTTCATTGTGCAGCCTGGAGCTCGCACAGCAATTGCGCCCTAATTGGTCCCAATACCATCGCGTGATTGCAGTGCAGCCAACTTGGGATGCAACAGATTTTATAGATCCAGTATTTCATGGAATGTTTCGTAGGAAATGTGTTCAGATATTATGGATTACAGTTTTTAAAAGGACTGTTTTTTACTATTAGAGTTGCAGGTTGAGTGTTGTAGAAAATTCTCCCTGCTGTTAAATGCTGGTTTCTTAAAGGCTGAAGTGGCCGATAGGTTTCTGTGTTAAAGGTAGACAGACTCACATATTCTGAATTTTGCACTCTTTTGCTTATGTATCATAGCCTGTGACCTAAGGAACTTCTTTCCTTATCTTTTCCAGAGGAAAGAGGAAAGCACTGCTTCAGCGAATCAACAGATGGTGGGATGGGGGACAGAGCCATAATCAAATACCATGTTTTGGTCTCTTCCTTCTGCATCCAAAATACAACTGAATGAAACTGGACGAACTACAGGAATTTTTCATATCCAAGCAATTATTCCTTGTTTGGTTGCCTTCCAGCTTTTTAATGTACCAGGATTAAAAAAAACCATGGAAATCCTCATATTCAAGACATTTCCTATTACTATTACGATACACTGTAGATCTCAAACACTCCTGTTGCCCGTTGAAGTTTTAGGTAATAGAAGATGATGAGCTTAACAAAGCAATGGACATTGATTGAACCAACAGAGGAGAAGACTCGTGGCTGTCACTGGGACTGCTTCATAGTGTCTTGGCAACAGTAGCCTAATGGCAATAACTACTTACTTTAGGTAGCACTGATCAAGTCTGTACCTATATATTCATATTCATATTCTGGCTGAGGCCTTTGAGGCAAATTTTCCTTCGAAACCCAGGTTCTCACAAATATTTGGGAACAGAAGAAAAGCTCAGCTAATAATTTCACCTGCTGTCACTTGAGATGAAATATGTATACATATATGCATACATACATACATACACAAATACGATGATTCTTGAGTGTGGAGAGAGAGAAAAACACCAGGAAACACTGAAAACGCTTGTTGTTATTTATTTTCTTTCCCTTTCCTGCCCCCCTTGTTGACATCGGAAATGGCGCCCTATCTTAACTCAGATTAACTATAGGATTTCACACATGAATCGCAAAAAGCAAAACCTTAGCTTTGGGACAGTTTATTAATTTGAGATTCATAATTTTCAGATTGTACACTCTATGCCATATTAGCACTCACACCTGCAGGTTCTTAAAAGACACCATCCAGATGCTTATTTTAAAACAACACAATTGGAATCACTACTATTAGCTCAAATATCTTGCTATGAAGTTAAAATGAAATTTGGGTAAGCTGATTACATGAACAGGCACAATTATTCTAGGTTGCCTTGGCAGCAAAACCTGTCTGTTTGCCCTGTCAAATGTACTATCGTATTCTCAAAGGTGCTTGTTGAAAGCCTTTGAAGACTTGAGACACTGCTGCCAGCACGAGCCTCCGAGTGACCCAAACCTCAGTCCAAATACCCCAAACTTGTATCTGAGCCAAAGACTCCCAGAACCCTGGCTAGCCATTTGGGACAATCCATCCTCGAACCACAAAGCTCCTCTGGTTGGAATTCTGACTGCTTGGACAGTCTGACCAACCAAAAACCCTCACAAATAACTTATCACCCCCTTTCTCCTCAACTGACAAATCTCAGCTATCCTACCAACAATTGACAGTTAACTCCCAACTGACTGGAACCACTAGTTGGCCAGCAAATGATTTTCTTCTCATGCTTGGAGTAATATTAAACCTTTAAACATGCCTGGGATCACTTAAATCACCACAACAGTTTCTACTGCTCAGTGATGGAGTCAGCCTTCCACCATCCCTCTGAGAAAATAACTGTGTGACACCAACTTCCTCACAGGTAAGGCTTCCTAAGAACTTAAACCATGTTTGGCCACAGCATCTCCTTCCTGAGAAGATCTGTGCTTTTCTTTTGCAAGACTGTGTGGTTTCCTTTTGTGTACTGTGGTCAGTAAGGGATAGGAGGATTTATGACACTTTACTCAGATTATGCTTCCAATGCTCAAAATTGTTTAATTAAGAAAAATGCAGGGAGACGATGTGGCCTTGAAGATGTTATTGGACTAGAACTCCTATCATCCTTATCCATTATCCATGGGAAAAGAATATAGAAAAACAGATAATATGTATCTGTTTTGAAGTTGTCTATGTTGTTTGTATTAGATTAATTGTGAAAAAACCACAAAAATATAAAGAATAGACAGGAAAGTACTTTGCTTTGCTCCAAGTTTCTCTCTCTCTCTCTCTCTCTCTCTCTCTGTGTGTGTGTGTGTGTGTGTGTGTGAGAGAGAGAGAGAGAGAGAGAGAGAGAACTAAGTCAAAATCTCTGCAGAACTTAGAGCTTACAGGAACCAGAGACTCCTATTTTCCTGCTGCTTTCCCCCAGGGAAAACTGCTGTTTAGTGCTCAGTTGGAGCAAACAGCAATTTGGGTTTTCTCCGGGCTGATCTTTGCTCTGATTTGGCACTAAAGAGTGGGTTTTCTTTGGGAAAGGAATGGGGCATGGGGGGAAAATGCTCTGAAGCATGCCTAGTAAGCATGGGTCAAGAAGAAAACCATTTGGACTCGTGCTTTCTAGTCATGGGAGAAGCAGAAGTGTGGATGAGCCTATTCGAGTGATTCTGAGTGGGCCTTTGTCCTTCGCCTTTTCCCTCCCCTCACCTGCTCACTGACATCTGAAATGGCACCCCAGCGTCACTCACATTAGTTATAGGATTTTGTACATGAATCACAAAAAAAGAAGAAGATTTGGACAGTTTTTTTATTTGAAATTCATAATTTTCAGATCATATATGCCACAACAGTGCTACCAAATATTACTTTTTAAAGGACATTATTGGAGTTGCTATTATTAGCTCAAATACATGGCTATGAAGTTAAAATGCTATCTGCGTAAGTCAATTAGATGAACGATTACAGCACTTGCTGTTGTTAAAAGGCACAATTATTTTAGACTGCCTTTGCCAGTCCAACTTGGTTGTTCTCCCGGTCAAAGATACTGTAGTATTCTCTGATGAACACATCTCCTAGGTTCCAACTGCCATCAGATGAGTATCCGAAACCACTAAAGCAGCCGCCTTGTTTCTCCTAGAGAGAAGGAAAAGGATAGTCATCACATGCAGGAGGTTCTACAAAAATATCATCCCAGAAAGTAATTGGGTAACAATGCATACAGTAACATTCCAGCGCAAAGAAGGAAGAGTTTCTCCTGAAAAAGTCTCCAAAGGAGATAAATAATGTAGATACAACAACAGTACAATAGTAATAGTGCACAAGACTGTACATTATGTATTTGGTCTCTTAATCAACAGGATGATCTCCCAATCAATACAAGCCAGAGAACTGTACAAATAAGCAAAGTATTGAAAAGTGATAGGAATCCTCCACAATTCCAAAATGCTTTTTGCCTACAAAGGTAGTGGGTGGGGGTGGGGAACACTCCCATTGGAATCATGGGAACACAGGGAGGTGCCTTACGCTGAGTCAGACCACTGGCCCTCTAGAACAGTATTGTCTACAGTTCGACTGACTGAGTTTCGTGCAGAAATCTTAGCCAGCCCTACTTGGAAATGCTGGAGATCTTCAAGTTGCAAAGCAAATGCTCTGCCACTGAGCTATGGCTCCTCCCTGTGGAGCTGATGAAGAGCACAAGAGAATGGTTTCCTATCTCCTCCCCTGCCTTGCCCCCTGCCACAAAGGCAGCATTCAAGTGAATGCAAGAGGCAGTGACAGTACAGGTGTATAGCATGGGCCCATCCACATTCCTGTTTGGTCCATGGGATTTTGAAACTCTCTAGAATGCCTCATCACCACAAGGAGGAAACGAGGGGAGGAAAAATAGTGTTTGCTTCCACCTTTTGTCTTCTCTACAACTTCCATGCAAATACTTGGAACACCTGAGTGCTCCATAGATACATTGCTACATTTTGATGGAAGATGTAATATGCGTCCTGAGGATGAGTGGGCACCCAGGTTTTGCACTAACGGGGATAGGGATAATTATTCTGTGGTCAGAGATAAAATATCTGTAGACAGAGATACAATACAATCAATAAATCATGTTGGTATGGAATCGGGATGTTGCTCAGCAGAACAGAGCCGTTATCCGAATTTGCATTGATTTTTTCCCTATCAGACATGCATGTATTAGCCCAGCATTTCTGACATTTTCAGCATATCTGATATTATTTCCCCCAAAATATTTATTCCATTTTTTCTGTTTTCAGCCCATGTGTTCATAAAGATTTTGCACTTTAAATCTGCCCCAACCCCTTTTGAATTTGCATTCTTATGGCAAGTAAATGAGATTTGAGAACGATTATGTACCTTAAGAGTATAGGCTGATGGAGGCAAAGGATAGTGGATTCCATTGATTACAAAAACAACATCTGGCATATTGGAGCGTTTACTGCAGTTGATTTCACTCTGAAAAAGATAAGGAAGAGAGCTGAGTTCTTGTGTTGCTCTGATGATGAAGGAAATGAACTGGCAAACCTCAAACTTGGTTAAGAAGTACAGTGGACTCGTTCCAGTGTCAATTTCAGGAAAGAACCTTAAGTGAGAAGTTGAGTATTCTGGACTTCTCTTCAGACCATCAAATGTAGCACACAGGTCTGAACAGTGCATTGTAGCACGGAAACAGGGCATCTAGCCAAAGATTGCAAACAAATAAACTCAAAGCTTTGAGTCCAGTCTTCATATCCCAAACCATCTCCTCTCAATTCAGATGATACAACCATCCATTCTAAATTCTGCTCTGAGACCAAATTCCCCATTCTAAAGGCGATGATGACATGCTGAGATACTGAATCTGTATGTCTGTTCTTTCTTGAAATATACTGTTTGGGGAAAATAAAGATATCACAACTCTGAATACAACTATTTTGAGGAGAGGCAATGGTACTAGATAATAGCAGCAAAGCCTGCCCCCCTCTCTCTGCAGATGGAGTGCAAAAGAATTGTGCACATTTCATATTTGTACTGAAGAAGGACCTTCCGCAAGTTTAAGGTTGCATGACAAGGTACATCTGCTGAACTTCCTTCTTCTGCATAACTCTTAAAGGTCCTCTTTTGCCAAGAGCCAATAAACCCATGAAAAACATATCCTCACTTCAGCTAACTTTGTTAATTCAACATTAGGCCCATTTTTTCATTGGATGTCACACTGGTCCAGCCAAACCCCAGTTTGTTTCCTTTTCCTGCTCTTACCGTTGCCTCTCCTTACTGCACTCTCACTACATACTCACAAAGCCTTGCTTGCCATATCCCCTATGCTCAGGCACATTAGTGTGCATGAGCAATGCCATGAAGTACTGTGAAGACTAGGACTGGGATGCAAGAAGGAATCCAAGGTCAAGCATAATCTTAAGCACCTTACTCTGCATGTATCTGAATTGTGAGCTCAGCTAATGATATGGGGTCTCTTTCAGCTACTGTGTGAAGACAATGGCCAGAAAGTAAAACTTACCATGCCAAAGTACGTTGGAGTGGCTCCAATGGCTTTTTCGATTTTAATCATATCATATTTTGGGCCAAGTAAGAGGGATGTCCCTGTATCAATGATTCCGTGGCATCCACCTTTGCAGGCAATCTCTGTACCATTCACTAAAACGCTGAGAAATGAGAAATCATTAGAGTAAGACATAGAACTTGCCTTGGATCAGACCACTGGTCCATCGAGCTCAATATAGTCTATGGTGAATGGCAGCAGCTCTCCAGGATTTAAAATGTGGGGTTCTTCTAACCACGTTTGGAGATATCAGTTATTAAACCTGGGATCTTCTGCATGCATAACATAGGCCCTACCACTGACATACTATCCGTCCCCAAACATGGACTTAAAACAAAATGGATAGTGGGATATGATAAGTGGTTTCAGGAAGCTATCCATCCCTATGCAGCTTAGGTTCTCCGTTGTACTAGCCAATATTACATCACATATTGGAAGCTGTAGAAGGTAGTAAAGCAAAATGCATGAACTATCGATTGTAAGGTCTTCAGGGCAGGAACCTGTCCTTATATACACTGTAGATCACCATCAACATAATAAATAAATAAATAAATAAATAAATAAATAAATAAATAAAATGATAATAACATTGACAATTCATCCTAACAACTGACATCTTGCAAACACAAAGTAAACTGCATATTAGTATTTACATTTTATTGCAAATCCTTCTCTTCATTTCCTTTTGTGCCTTATATTTTTAGCTAGCCAATAACTAGGGCTGGATCTGCACTGATATGTAAAAACACAATTGAAGGATTTTATTTTAAAGTTACATAGCTCTCAATGTAATTTCCCATTGCCAACTGATTGCTTCTCTACAGCACAGCACTGGTGTCATATTTTTATAACACATTTTAATGTTATAACTGACCAGTATAGATTTGGCCAATGAATATTAGTCACAAAAATTTTCCAGTGTTATTGTAGACGGCAGCTACTTTCCCTTGTGGCAGTCCATATGTTAAGAATACCTTAATGCTACAACAACAACAACAACAACAACAACAACAACAACAACAACAACTAATAATAATAATAATAATAATAATAATAATTCCTGCTTACCTATCTAGTGCAATCTGCCAAAAACCAGACTGATAATTAACAGGTATCCAATTAATACGACCAGTAAAGTGAGATTGATCAATTCCACCAAAAATGAACTCACTTCCTCTTTTCTTTCTGAAACATGAATATATGGTGTGCTGTTACCAAGCCATTCATTCAGAATAAGTTGAACTGCATGTTAAAAAACGAATGTATCATATTCTTGTACCTCTGTGCAAATTACTACCGAAAGAGGAAAAAAAGAAAGGAACATTCGTAATGCACCAGTACCTAATTGTGAACAATGAAGATTCTGAAAGGTGAATGCTGTTAATACTGTATACTTTTCCTGTTTTGTTCTCCATATCACCATGCTTCCTGTTCTGCTTTGTACATCACACACTGACTTCCCCCTTCATAATCTTCATAAGATTTGTTCTTCCCTAATTGGTTTTCATTGTGATTTTAAGGAAGCCAGTTTGGGGCAGTGGAGGCCATTCTGCAGAAGGGGCCTCTACTCCACCAACCTCAGTTTACCTCCAGCCAGCCTCACCTGCCTGCCTGCTTGCTTGCTTGCACCCAGTCCAGGGAGTGCCATTGCCTGTGAGATGCCTTCCCCTCAGTCAGGCTTACTGCTGCCATTATATACACAGCAGGGAGGAGAATGTGGAAGAAAGCGAGAATTGGTTGTCTTTGCTTGTGACTGGCTCTGCTTCCACATACTGTTTGCCTTCCTGCCTTCTGCCCTAGAAAGGCTAGCTGACATCACTCCACCCTTCACTCTGGCCTTTGTCTGTCTAACTACTAGCAAGTAGAAGGAGGGGGTCCCACTTATTTGCTGGCTAGAACAGAGATCCTTCCTTTGTTGCCTGGATAACTCATCACCTAGGCTATCACTTCAGCAAAGAAGCTAGCCTAGCTATTCCAGGAATTCGAATCCTTGATTAGATTTTAACACTTGTTGGATCCAGGAATTAAAAGGGTCTTGCCATACAGCCTACGCCTCTCACAACTCATAACAATACATTTTGCTGACTACTTGACCTTAGAAATAGTCAGGTGAAAAGGTCTTTGTAATGCTGTCCTCCCATTATTCTGGATGGGGTACCGTTGCAATTGGGAACAAAGATTCCATAAGTGTTTTTAGGTAGGAGGGTGATCCAATATTAAATTAAAATCAAAAGCGATGTGAGCTATACTGATGAGATATAATCTAATTTCCTATTCTGCATTTACATAAATTATAGAATGCTCTCCGTCTTCACTCTCAGCCTCAACTCTCTACCTTCCCACATCAACATAGTTCACCTGAACTTGGCTCTTCCCTTAAAGCAAAGCTCTTCTCTCAAGGAGCAAAGAGCAAGATGGCGCAGTCAACAAATCAACTTAGCAGTAAAGCAAAATAGTATTTACCTGCTGAGATAAACAGAAAATTGGTGTTTCTCAAGCAAGCCTTTCTTCATCAGGCTATCAAAGAACGGAGTTGCTTTTTCTTCAGAAAGGGAGGGGTAGGCTAAGCCCAGGATCCCATCAAATGGCGTGTTGACAAAGGCTTTACCTGGCTCAGTGGTACTCAAGCCAAATCCCTGATGAGAAATGGAAAGACTGGATACCTAGGAGAGAAGCAAAGTATCTCCTTACTTTTATATCAAGCTGTGAAGTACAGAGCAGGGTTCTACTAGTGATGTTCATCTGCTTATTGACACACACACACACACACACACGATGTATTGAAGGTGCAGCCCTGTGCATGTTAACAAAAAGGAAACCTCATCAAGCAGTGTTCTGTCTTGCTTTTCTTTTTAAACATGTATGGAATTTGGCTTTCCAGAGAATAATATTCAAATGTGGATAGCGGGTAAGAGTGACTTACATCCCAGTTTTAAACGTCTTTATTCAGAAGTAAATCTCAACAATTTCATTGACATTTACTTCAGGATCCCATGATTTTGTACTGCTTCAATTTTGTATTACTTTGATGCTAACAATGGCAATTAAAAATCAAGAAATCAATGGACTATGCTGCTATGTGGGGAATGCTTTGATGTATATTAAAAATCAAACTCAGGGTTGGCATGTTCCCACCATTTTTTATTTTATTTGGCAGTAGCCCTTTCTGCTTCCCCCCAATAATAATAATAATTCTCATTTTCTTGATTGATATTGGATTGAACCTTTCTATGATATGAAGTGATATCTAAGTATGTGTCACAGAACTATCATAGTAAGTCACCAGTTGGTTCTTTTTTGTTGTATTGTATAATGTTTCGATTACTCAGTAAAGTCTTTTTAAACAAAAAATAAAACAAAGCTATTAAGTTAAAATATATTTTGTTTTGAGTTCCTTTATATGCATCCATCTGCAGCATATAATCTACATATGTAGATCTACATATGTATTTATGTATATATGTATATGTGTGTGTGTGTGTGTGTGTGTGTGTGTGTCCAGAGAAAATAATGGGCTGTTTTGTTTTTCCTGCATTAAAGTTTGAGTTCCAGCATTCAAACAGGCTGAGATTCACTGGCCTTGGAAATGCACAGAACCAATAGCTGAGTATAACATTGTACTGTACCTGTATAATACTATTAGTTTACCTTAACTGTATCAAATACCAAGATTCCTTTCATGCTTCCGGTTCCATACTTAATGTGGAAGTGTTTTCCTGTTCTGCGGAAGGTAGAAGACTTAGATGAGTCAAACCTCCGATGTTTTACTAAAAGTAAAAAAGAAAGAAAGCATTAAATAGATATAAAAATAGTGTTTAATTAATCATAGATATCAGGCAGAAATCACAGTATAAAATAAAACTATTGTAAAATTTTAAAGTAAAGGGTGTTTGGAAAATACTAGCAATCTTGTTAGTCTACCTGCAGGAAATATTTAGATAAAATTGGGAGCTATTATTATTTAACTGAATAAATTTTACCCAATACAAAATGATTCCCTGATATTGAAACTTGAATCTTTCTTTCCCTCCCCCATTTCTCTCTCTCTCCCCACACACATGCATATATTCATTCTAACATTTTCGTACCATTAACTAAAAATGTCTGTGTTCGATGATGGGAATTGAGTTTCACACAACCAAATCCACTTGATATTCTTGTATACTCTTATGCGTGTTTACTCAGAAGTAAATGCCTCTAATGGACTTTGATGGCACTTCCTTCCAGGAAAGTGGGTATATAGGATTGGAGGCTCACTCATCAATCCAATGCATATTTATTCAGAAGCAAGTCCCTGTGCATTCAGTGAGTCCTAGGTAACTGGAATTATAGCCTCAACCAGACTCCGGATTTCTGGTTGTGAAATAATGAGCCCATTCCTTATAGCTCCCCACCACCACTTTTACATCTGACTAACATGTTTGACTACATTGAGGTACTCAGTTACTTACGGCATGCCTCACTACTGCACTTGACAGATGGTACCCAGAGATCGGATGACCCAGTGTCAAAAACAACAGAGAACTTCTGTGGCGGGGTTCCAATGTAGATTGTTCCATAATATTCGAGCTGTTGATTTATAAAACAAATACACTTTGTAACACTTATTTCGGTTACTTCTCTCTTTTTTTAGACTTTTGAAAATTTTAGTTCCTCACAGATATGCAAGCTAATCACTGTAAATTTGAGTGCCACATAACTAACTGAAGGGTGGAAGCAGGAAATAGATTCTTGGCAAAAATTGGTTCATCCAGAAAGGGTTGTTTTTTTTTCAAATAAATGAAGAATAAACATCAAAATGTTCAAGCTGGATGCACAGAAACGTAACCTACAATCAGCAAAGATACAACAGTAGGGCTACCAATTTTCCCCGGTGTCCTTCTGTGCATAGTCAGTAAGGTAAAATAATATTTTTCTGGCTCACATCACCCCAACTTGCCCTACATGTGGTTCAGTAGGGTGGCCAGATGCAAAGGAAGTCAGGACTCACAGACCATTAATGGATGTGTAGAATTAGGGTTGTTATTTAGCAAAGGGGATTTCAGCAGGTCTTAAGTTTGCATGATGAGAAATCACTCCTGTTGGAAACATCAAAGGTGCAAGAGCTCTGTTCTCTTTTGCATCTAGCTCCCCCTGGGTGTCAATGGGATTTCAAAGTGCTTAACTATGGGTGGATCATGGGTACAATCCATCCAAAGTTAGTTTCAACATGTCCCATAGAAATCAACAAGGCTTTAAGCTAGCCATGACTAAATCGTATTCTGTTGCTTTTAGTGGGAATGACTATGTCTTGCTTAATTGTGCCTATTATGTTCTTAAGCCTGCATGCCGAGATAAATATTAAAAGGGTCTCAACTGAGCCTCATGAATATATTTGGGAATGTTGTTCTGCAGCACAGCAAACTGATAATAGAAAAACATGAACTCACATCCAAGAAATCCAGAAGCGGTTCCTTAGACACCTGGCCATTTTTTGTAAAAGGGAGGTATTGACAATAGAAGCCATAACAGTTTTTCAAAAGAAAATCTTCCAGCAAGTTTTTCTCCCTAAGAATCTTTCTTAGACTCTTCCTCCTCTCCAAAGAAATCCTGGTACAAAAGAAACAAACAAACAACAACAACAACAACATATTTATATGCCACCCGTCTGACTGTGTTACCCCAGCCACTCTGAGTGGCTTACAACAGATTAAAACACAGTAAGATATCAAACATTTCAAACTTCCATATACAGGGCTCCCTTTAGATGCCCTCTAAAAGTCAGGTAGTTGTTTATTTCCTTGACATCTGATGGGAGGGCATTCCACAGGGCGGGCACCACTACCGAGAAGGCCCTCTGCCTCGTTCCTTCAGGGAGGGTGCAACTACTGAAAAGGCCCTCTATCTGGTTCCCCATAACCTCACTTCTTGCAAAGAGGGAACTGCCAGAAGGATCTCAGTGTCCGGGCAAAATGATGGGGGTAGAGACACTCCTTCAGGTATGCAGGGCCAAAGCCATTTAGGGCTTTAAAGGTCTGAATGACTATGCTTGTATTTTTTCTCTCCTGGAAATGTGCTTATTTTGCAATTAGTCTTTCCACTCTATAGCCCAAAACTTAAGAATAGGTTTGATGCAGTGTGTATCTATGTATACACACAAATATAAGTGTGTGTGTGTGTGTGTGTATATATATATATATATATATATACACACACACACACACATTACACACACACACACACACACACACACACATTCTCTCTCTCTCTATATATATATTCTTAGATTTGTAGATACAATTCACACTTCCTTTTCTCTCTTGCTTGATTAGTTAATCAGAAAGCACATATGTCTGTGAAGTAAATATCAGCAATATAACGAAAACTTACTTAAAGAGACATTCGGAGAGAGTAATAATGGTGAAGAGAACTGTTAAGGCACTTCATCCTGCTTGTTCAGCAGAGGCTGCTCCAGTTTCTCTAGTGTTTGTTGCAGAAATGCTCTTCTTTTATAGCTCCTTGTGAAGTAGTCAATGTTATTGAAAGGGTGAATTATGATATTTCATCACAGAAAGCCCCTCCCATTCCAGGAAACCAAAACTGACCAGTCATATTTCTTTGTAAATACGCTGAAATTCTCCCTAAGGTGTGTCTTCATCATAAAACATTTTCAGTTATAAATAAATCCAGTGAATAAATTGCCACGCATTATATTTTCATATCTTATTTGAAACCACGAAGATGTGCTGATGGTCAAAGTAGGCCAGTAGTCTTCAACCAGTCCAGACTCAAGACTAGAGATAGTGGAGAAATTCATCCAGGCAAACTGAACAGGCCCATGGTTTGCATGTTCATTGTCTTTGTGGTCTTGCTTACAGAGAAATATGGTGGCTTTCCAATACTGGGGCTGAGCCTGCTTGCTTGTTTGTCTTTGAGAATTTTGCCAGTATGGCAACATTGCTTTCTATACAATTCAATCAGCTTCTGCCAGACTTGGCATCTGAACTGAAGTGCCTACTACTGCTGAAATCTGTATTTGCTTTAACTTCAGTCTCTTTGATTGATTGTGGGGGCAATGATGTTAGCCATTAACTAATAACATTCACCGTCTTATTCTTGTCTCTCCCACCCCTGCCCCCTGTGACTATAGCCTCCTTCCTGGGCTTTCTTAGTCCTTTCTCTGTTGCCACTTACAGGTCTTCCTTCCTTTCACAATTCTTCCCTTTGTCAGCTCTCTGCCTGTCCCCTTTCCCTCTCTGTTGACACCTTTGTCTACCTTCTTTTTACCTAACCACACAGTGGAGTCCTCTCTTTCTCTCACCTTATTCTACTTTCTTTCACCAGCTTTTATTACTTTTCTTATAGGCATTCAAAGCCATTCCATCATGCTCCTATGACCCAATAAGAACTAGCTAAAATCATCTCTCCACCCCTTCTTCACACACGTAAATCTACTTCTGATGCACATGGAAAGTTTAGCACATCTTTCTTCATGTGTAGCTCACCAGAACATTAAAAAAATAAAAGTGCTGGTGTGAGGCTGGGTGAAATGGGCATATGACCTGACCAGATACCCTGAGAAGGGAGAAGGGTACATATGAAGGGTACATATGAAGGTGAATGGCAACAGGGCCACTTGAGGCATTAGGAACTTGACAACTGAACAAAGAGACCTCTAAATAGATCCCTTCTCTCTGCCCAGCAAGGAACTTTTCCCTTCACCCAGCAGGTTGCTGGGAGTATTGTTGGCATAAACATGTGTTCCGGCTCCCTCCAATTCTTACCACCTTCAACCACCAGATTCCTGCCACCCATCACTGGTAGGGTCCAGAGGATGCCATCATGGCAGCAAATGGGCAACCAAGCTCTCCCACTGACACTTCTGCATTCCAGCATCCTTCCATTCCTGGAGGAGTCCAGAAGGCCACAGAAACAGGCTAGAAAGTGAACCAAGAACCTCTGCTCCATACAGAGGTAGAGCCAGGGCCAGCCCATCCACGAGACAAGGTGGGATGACCACCTTAGGCAGCAAGATCCACAGGGGCAGCAGATCCCGCCTCCAAGGAATTCATCGCCTGCTGTTGCTGCCATTGCCATGTGCTCCTTGCATACCAGATCTGCTGCCTCCTCAGCAGCCCCCTTCCATGCCACCTCTACAGCGACTTGGAGGAGCTACTAGTCTCCTCTTAGGTTCTTCATTCACCCAACATGATTCAGACCTAACATGGGACTGAACTTTCAACTTAATGTGTTTTAAGAATTGGGTAGCAAGAAAAACAAGGAAACTTGGACCTAATCTAAATTCCACCAAAACAGATGAATCACTTTTATTTGGGTGTGATCATTAATGGTGCAACATCAGGAAGGTGATATAGCTTTCACAATCACTTGTTTCTTCAGAAGAAGTTTTGCAAAAGCAACAGCTGTGAGGATGAAGACAGCAAATAGGTGCAATTTCCTTTATGCTGGAGAAATTTGTAAGTGCCAACTCAAAGCTCAGAGCTGCAGTTCAACTGCCCCAGAAAGAAGGAAAGGCAGGTTGGCTCTTCAATAAGCTTGGTTATTTTATCCTTAACAGTTATTTTTATCCTCCAGTCTTCCTTGGAGAATTGTTAAGGTAAGCAGCCTGTTTTTTCCAGGAGCCCCCCGGATCCCTTCTTAAAAATTGGTGATACATTGGCTACTTTCCAGGTTTGTTTCCATTCTATTCTCCATTTGGACAAGACTTATTTCTTTTAAAGAAGCCTTTTTGTCTATACTAGCTTCTTCGACATTGCTCATTAACTATGCTGGTATCCTTTGGGCTTTCATGGTATCTTTCCTGATCTGTACTATACAGTCAGTGGGTGGTGAAGCAACCTAAAAACTGCTTGATCAAGAAACTCCCCAAGGTCCAAGCAAGTTGAAAAGGCTGCCAAGTTTGGCCCTTGAATCAGATGTCTCATCTGGTCAGAATGTGAAATTGTGAAAGGAGGCAGTGAAAACAGATGTTGCTCCAAAGAAACCACTAGATGGTGAGGGGGCACAGTCCTTTCACTGCCACCCAGTTTAGGACAATATGTGATTATCAATAAGGGCAGGCATGGCGAACTTTTGACCCTACAGTTTCCATCATTCCTGAACTCTGGCCATGCAGGTTGGGGCTGGACTGCAGCTCAACAACATATGGGGGCCCACAGGTTCCCTGTCCCTGCAGGATGAGTGCTTGTATCTGTGACAACTCTCCAGTTCTGTGCGTGGTATTAGTGTACAGTACTTGCTGTGTATTATTTATAGGGCATAAAAAAGAAATAAATGAGTAAAAATACTGTTAATGTACATTGGTGGCTTTTTACTCTCTCTTTCTCTCCATAACTTAAACTTGACTATCCTGAGACTGGGCCCTTTTCCTTTGCCTTTTCCCTCCTCATTGACCTCAGAAATGGCACCTCAGCTTCACTCACATTAGCTATAGGGTATTGTACACGAAACACATCCAAAAGCTTAGCCATGGAACAGTTTATTAATTTGAAATACATAATTTTCAGATCATATATGCCACAACAACGCTACCACCTGCATCTTCTTTAAAGACATCTGACAAATAAAATTTTTATTAGGACACCGAATGATAGTATTTGTTCAAATACATTGCTATGAAGTTAGGATGACGTTGGCATTAGTTGATTAAATGAGAAACTACAGCACTTGCATAGTTTAAATGCAGAATTTTTTTTACACTGCCTTTGCCAGTCCAACTTGGTTGTTCCCCCTGTCAAATATACTGTAGTATTCTCTGAGGAACATATCTCCTAGTATCAAGTGATCATAATCTTTGCTGCCAGAGCTAAAGCCACTCTTGCAATGGTCATCATCCTAGAAGGTAAGGAAAGGAAAGGATATCCTTAAGATGTGGGTGATTCGACATCCATACCAACCAAGAAATTAATCTAGGTAAAAATGCACAAGGAAGGGTTGCCATATTTTAAACCCTAGCATAAGGTAACATTCCAACATAAAGAAGGACAAGGAAGGATTTTTCCAGGAAGAAAAATCTCAAAAGGAGATAAATGTTGTAGATGTAACACTAGGACAATAGTAATAGTGCACAATATTGTAAATTGTGTATTCAGTCTATAATAATTAGCATAATACCTTAATAATGAACAACCAAATTGTACAAGTCAGCAAACTATTTTAAAATTATAGGCAGTCTCCACAATTCAAAATGTTTTTTGCTCTCCTCTGTTGGAAGAAATAATTGCATGCAAATGCCATCTTATCCCTGGAATTATGCCGGCTTAAAGATGATAGAATCAGTTCCACACAAGGAATCTTTGCCAAGCCCACTTGGAAATGTTGGAGGTTTAAACTGTGAACTTCTATTGATAAAGCAAATCCTCTACTACTGAGCTATGGCCCCTCCCTATGGAGTCAATGGAGATCACAAGAGACTTATTTCCCATCTCCTCCTCGCTCCACCTCTCCTGCTAGCTATAAAGGATAGGATCACTGTGTCCCTCTGCCAATAGAAGCCCTTCTTCAGGGCTACATGTGGAGCATTAGGATGCTGCTGAGAGTGAGATTTAGAAACTCTCTAGATTGTGTTGTCACTACATAGAGGAAACGAGGGGAGAAAGAACATTATTTGCTTCAAAATTGTTCCATATCTGCAACTGCCAAGCAAACACACCTGAGAGCTGCATACAGTATATATGTTGCTCTATGTGATGGAAGATTTAAGTCCTTCTCGGGGTCATCAAGCACCCATGTTATACAACATGTCAGAGGCAACCTTCCTGGGATGGGAATCATCTGCAGTCAGAGATACGATACTAAACTGTCATGAAACTATGTTGGTGGGAATTTGCACTGGCCTTTTTTCTATAGGACATGCAAGTTTGGGTCCAGCTCTTCTGACCGTCTCAGGATATCTAATAGGCTTTCTGCCCCAAAACGTATTCCATTTCCCCCTGTCTTTAGCCCGTGTGTTCATAAATATTTTGCACTTCTAATCTGCCCTAAACTGTTTGAACCTGCATTATTATGGCAAGTAGATAATATTCCAGTTCTATCATATACCTTATGAGTATAGGCATGTGGAGTCAAAGGATATTGAATTCCATTGATTACAAAAACAACATCTGGCATGTTGTGGAGGTTTCTGCAGTTGAAGGAATGCTGAAAGAGATAAGGAAGAGTTGAGTTTGGGCATTATTCTGATCATGAAGGAATTGAACCAGCAAACCTCAAGTTTGCTCGAGAAATGTCATGGATTTGTCCCTGAGCCAATCTCGGGAAAGCAAGCATACCGCTTTAAGTGAGAACTTAATAACCATCTAGTGTAACTCACAGGTTTGAACAGCACACTGTAGAACACTGTAGCACAGAAGCACGCCATCTAGCTGAATATTACAAATAAATCACCTCAACACTTCACATCTAAACCTCACAGTCTAAACCAGTGGAGATGATCCAATCCATTTTTAAAGTCCAGTATGAGACCAAATCCCCATTCTAAAATGGCTGCTGATGGCAGGCTGATGTACTGAATCTGTTTTGAGAGATGTTGTCTGGAGGAAATAAAGCCAATGTATTTTGGAGACAGACTACAGTACGAAATAACAGCAGTGCTCTCTCTCTCCCCCTTCCTTTACTGGATGTCATAGCTTATTTTCTTTTCCTGCCATTTCCATTGTTGTAGCTTGGATGCTCATTCACATTTGCATGCATATGCGGTAGGTATCATGAAGAACCATGAAGGCTAACACTGAGGTGCCAGCAGCTGTAGTCCAGGAGGCAGGGCGGGGCACCAACTTGGGCCCCAGATTATGGGTGCCCAATGGCATCCGTGATGTAACGTGATGTTTTGACATTTTGATGTCACGTTACATTGCACACGCTGCAGCAGTTCCTGGTAGGCCTCCAATGTGACCTCCGGGGTCATGACTGAGGTCTCTCAAAGCCTCCAACATGACTTCTGGTTTCTCCTGAATTGTCGCTTCGGGAGGCCCCGCAAGGCCTTGGATGTGACTTCAGGAGCCTTGCGAAGCACCCAAAATCACAACGGAGGCTCCGCAGTGTCGGTGCCAAACACCCACAATTTTTTGTGTGGTGCCTGGGCCCCCAATGGGCCCCATGGAGTTGGTACCAGTGCCAGGAGGTATCGAAAGTCAAGTCTAATCCTCACCACCTTTGGTTGTGTGCCTCTGAAACCTGAGCTCCGTCTAACAATTAGAGTATGGAGTGTGGACACTAGAGTGATAAGGATGAAATGCACCCTCTATCTGTATGGGACTTGGATGTAGAAGAAGGGTTTTCAGCAGAACTAATACCTGCTGAAAGTTCCTCCTCTGTACAACTATTAAAGGTGCAAGTGTTTTGTTGCGTTTTGCATGTGGCCACCTTTCCTGTACTGTATAGTGGACTCTTTTCAGAACCCTGCATATAGGAAAGGATAGCCCAAAGCACATGCAACAGTGCAATAAACCCATGGGAGATTCTCAGGTTATATCATATGAAAATGGCAAGGTCACACATGAAATCACCATCAGTCAAAGAGAAGCTTCCATGGATCATACTCTCATTGCATCGGGATCTAGCAATGGGGAACAATCTTCCAAAAGCCAATAAGCCCATTGAAAAAAGGCCATCACTTCATTTAACTGTGTGGATTTAGTATCAGGCTCACTGGAAGTGCTTATTTCATGGGATGTCACCCTCCCAGATTGCTATCTTTCCCTGCCATTTCCATGGGCGTAGTTTGTAAGCTCATGAACATTTGCGTGCATCTGCAGTATCATGAAGAACTATGAAGCGTGGCACTGAGGTTTCAGTAGTTGCAGTCCAGGCCATATCCTAGGTCAAGCCTAATCCTCACCACCTTTGGTTGTGTGCCTCTGAAACTTGAGCTCTAGCTAACAATTAGAGTATGGAGTGTGGACGCTGGAGTGAAGAGAATGGTACTGGGCCTCTTTCAGCTACAGTATGAAGACAACCAGCAAAAGTCAATCTTACTTTTGTAACTCCAATGGCTTGTTGGATTTGGCTAATTTCAGGTGCTGGGCCAAGCAAGAAGGACGTCCCTGTGTCAAGAAGTGCTTCACAGCCATCTCTGCAGGCAATTGCCTGACCATACACTAGAATGCTGAGAAATAGGACATCATTAGATTCTTTAGATTCTGACATGAAACATAAAAACCCACACTGTATGGAGCAGCTCTCCAGGATTTCAGAGAGGGAGTTCTCATAGCACTGCCTGGAAATATCAGCTATGCGACCTAGGTGAAATTTAAAAACCGTTCTGAAAATGGTATTTTTTAAAAAAAGGTTTTAAAAATACAATGAATTTTCTGTAAGGCTCACCATCAACATCTAGCGTCATATTGTATACCGTATTTCACTTAAAACACACTTAAAACATTTTCTTTGCAGCTGTATAGCTGTGTCCATGGAGGCTTCTCCTTGCAAAGCAAATGATTCTCAGCTGAGGTAGGGCCCTTCCCCAAACATGGGTTGGCTTTTTTAAATGGAGAGTGGGATGTGATAAGTACTTTCAGGTAGCTGCATTGGAAATAGTACAAGGAATAAAACAAAACTCATGAACTACAGATTGTAAAGTGCTCAGAGCAAGGGCCTGCCCTCATATGCTCTGTAAATGCCATTTACAAGAACGGTTCTATATAAGTCATCCTAACAACGGACAACTAGAAAACACAAAGTAAGTTGCACATTCGTATTTGCATTTTATTGCCCTCCATCTCTTCCTGTTTAGCTAACTAGTAGCCATTAAAATTATTCAGAAAAACTTTTCAGTTTTATTGTACCCAGTCAATATGTTAAGATTAACAATAATGTTGCTAATACTACTAATAAGAATAATTTCTGCTTACCTGTCCACTTCAATCTTAAATTTCCTATATGTGGCAGGAATCCAGTTAATAGGACCAGTGAAATAAGATTGATCAATTCCACCAAAAATGATCATGCTCCCATCTGTTTTTCTGAAACATAGATAAATATATGATGTTGTGAAGTCATTCATTCAGAATAAGCTGGGCTGCATATTTAAAAAGTGTATGTATCATGTTCTTGTACCTCTGTCCAAATTAGACAAAAAGAGAGAGAGAAAGGAACTTTTGCAGTGCACCAGTATCTACTGGTGAACACTGGACAATGAAGGCTCTAAGATTTTGAAAGGTGAATGCTGTTAATGTTCTATATATCACCATGCTTCCTATTCAGCTCTGTATATCACACACTGACTTCCCTCTTCATAATCTTCATTAGTTTTGTTCTTCTAATTGGTTTTCATTGTGATTTTAAGCAAGCCAGTTTGGGGCAGTGGAGGCCATTCTGCGGAAATGGCTTCTACTCCACCAGCCTCAATCTACTACTAGCCAGCCTCACCTGCCTGCCTGCCTGCCTGCACCCAGTCTAGGGAGTGTCACTGTCTGTCAGATTCCTCCTCCTTAGTCAGTCTAATTGCTACCTTTATATCCTCAGCTGGGTGGAGAATGCGGACAAAATCAGCTGGCTTCACTTGTGTCTGGCTCTGCTTCCACCTACTGCTTCCCTTCCTGCCTTCTGCCCTACAAAGGCTTACTACCTCCCTTTCAAAAAACCATTAAGGTTGCAGTGCCAGGCACTGTAGCACTGACTTCTGAGCTGACATGTACAGGATGGGTTGCATATTAGCCACCTGATGGGAGGGAGCAATTTATACACTTCAGTTCTTGATCTACCCCCAAAATAGTCAGGTGAAATGGTCTTTGTGATACTATCCTCCAGTTATTCTGCATGGGGTAGGATTGTGATTTGGAGCAAAAACTCCAAATCTCTAAAGTGTTTTTGGGGGCAGATTTCAAGTTGGTACAGTATTAAATTAAAATGAAAAGGGAATGTAGCTACATGGATGAAATACAACATTTTTTAAATTCCGTATTTCCATGCATTAAATAATAGTAAAAGAAGCAGGGGGGTTGACCTCTTCACTCTCTGCCTCAAGTCTGTCCACCTCCCTCTCTTCCCACATTAACACTTAGCTCACCTGAGCTTGGCCCCTGCTCTCAAGGCACAACAAGCAAGATGGCGCAGTCGACTGCTGGGTACTAGAAAACTGGAGGAACCTTTTCTTCAACAGCATCAAGTAGCCTTGACTACAATAGCTTATTCATCCCTGGAGGGGCTCAGCATTCTGACCAATTTGGGGATGGAGGTTCCAGTCCTCTCTACCCATCAACCGCTGTGCAAACAAAGCACAGTGGTAGACAGCCTGTTCTACAAGATTCAGCAGGCAAAGCATTAGCCAACCTGTAAACTAATCTCATGCACAGTTTCCTTCCATGAGTCCTCCATCAACATGCAACAAATCTTCTTAGCAGTAAAGCAAAATAGTGTTTACCCGCTGAGATAAACAGAAAATTCGTCTTTCTCAAGCAAGCCTTTCTTCATCAGGTTATCAAAGAATGAACTTTTTTTCCAAGGGTTTAAGCCAAGGATCCCATCATATTTAGTTCTGGAAAAGGGGTCTTCTGACTCACTGGTACTCAAGCCGAATTCCATATCGGAAATGGTAAGATCAGATATCTAGGAGAAAAACAAAGTCTTCCCTTACTTCTTTATCAAGTTGTAAAGTACAGAGCAGGCTTTTATGAGCATTGCATTGAGGCTACAATCCTGTGCATGTTAACATGAAAGGAAACCTCATTTGACCTTTCAGACAATAATATTCAAACATGGATAGTGGCAGGTAACAAAATATTGGGGGCGAGAGGTAAGTCCCATCCTGCATAATTGATCACAAGACACAGTCAATGCACACCACTTGAATGGCAAAGCCCAGTAACTTTGGGCGGCGGCCCTCGTCAGATAATATTTGGGGGATGAAGGGACCATGGCCCATAGGAATTGGCTCCTATGGATAGTGGGCAAGAGCAAATTGGGTCCTAGTTTTATGCCTCTTTATTCAGAGGTAGGTCTCATCAATTTCATTGATATTTACTTCAGGATTGCATAACCTTAGTGCTGCAGCTTTAATTTGTACTACTTTGATTGTAACAACGACAATTAAAAATAAACTTATTTGTTACCACATATTGTGTTCTGAATTCCTTGAGGAGCAGCCATCAATGTATATATACTGTGCATAAATATCTCCACAGAATATAAAGGGCTGATTCAGTTTTTACTGCTTTAAATTTTCCAGGATTCAAAAACACTGAGAAGTATAGTTCTTGGAAATCCACAGAAGAGTCAATATTTTTATAAGCTTGTATTCACAACTTGTCCTGTATCTATAAAATACTATTAGTTTACCTTGACTGTATCAAGTCCAAAGATCCCTTCCATGCTTCCTTTCCCATACTTAATGGAGAATGGCTGTCCTGTTTCTTGGAAGGTAGAAGACGTACGTGGGTCAAATCTATGGTGTGTTTCTAAAGGTAAAAAGGAAACAGAAATTAATTAATACAAAAACAACTTTTAATTAGTGATCAATAGCAGAAACAAACTGAAGGTATAAATTTTCTGAAGAGAATAATTGTAATAAAAGGACATTGGAAAACACTAGGGAAACATTTAGATAACCGGAGCTGGGATGTATTACTTTTTTTACTAATCTCACCAAACACAATTTTTTTACTAATCTCGCCGAATAATTGATGCTTTTGAATTATGGAGCTGGAGGAGACTCTTGAGAGTCCCATGGGCTGCAAGAAGATCAAACGCATCCATTCTTAAGGAAATCAGCCCTGAGTGCTCACTGGAAGGACAGATCCTGAAGCTGAGGCTCCAATACTTTGGCCACCTCATGAGAAGAGAAGACTCCCTGGAAAATATCCTGATACTGGGAAAGATGGAGAAGGGGACGACAGAGGACCAGATGGTTGGACAGTGTTCTTAAAGCTACCAGCATGAGTTTGACCAAACTGTGGGAGGCAGTGGAAGACAGGAGTGCCTGGTGTGCTCTGGTCCATGGGGTCACAAAGAGTCGGACACGACTAAATGACTAAACAACAAAAGACTGTCCCCGGGACAGGTGAGGCTGCTGATCCCTTATTTTCAAATCTGAAAGTTTACAGCTATGTACAAGGTGGGGACTCAGATTGAGCACCTTGTAGCTGAGAATGGCAGGCTCATGCTGCTCTCTCTGTATTAATTGTAAACTACTGTAAATCTTCCAAGAAACTCATTACTTCTTTCTGGAGCTTGTTTGCCTGCCTGAGATCATTACACCTGATCACTGAAAACTAAGATCTCTCTCTCCAGCAGTGGAGTGCCCTGTTTTGCCACTTGAAGCATAATGGGATGTGCCCCCACTCTACTACCCTGCCCCCCTTCACTGCCCCCCTTACTTGGGCTGTGTGGGGACACTGATGACACATCAGGTAAATGGGTATAGGATTGCAAGCCCACATCAGGTAAATGGGTATAGGATTGCAAATTCCACACATATTTATTTAGACGTTGGCATCACTGAGTTCAATCAACCCTACTCATATGTAAATAGAATTATGACCCGAGTCTGCAATGCTGGATTGTGAACTAATGAATCCATTCCTTTACACAACTTCATAGGCCCTCCCAGGTCATTTTTAATAACAGACTGACATGCTTGAAGACTTTTTTATAGTCAGTTACTTACGGCATGCTGGACTACTGCAATAGACAGAGGGTACCCAGAGAGTGGATGATCCAGTATCAAACACAACAGTGAACTTCTGTGGTGGGGTTCCAATGTAGATTGTTCCATAGTATTCAGTCTGTTAATTCATAAAATAAACACAATTTGCAAAACTTTCCTTCTTTTTAGGCTTTTGAACATTTTACTTCCTCACAGATATGCAAGGTAATCACTGTAAATCTAAGTGCTACATTTAAAAAAATAATAGTTAGAAAGGAGAAATTTATTTCCTGTCAAAAGTGGGATAATGTGAAAAGGGAATTGTTCAAATAAACAAATAATAAACGACATAATGCAAAAGCAGTATGTGCTTTAACATAACTCACAAACAGGAGAAATACAGCAGAACTGACATTTCCTCCACTTCAAATAACTTCTGTGCATAAGAAATAAGTGCCATTGTAAAAACCTGCAGTTTCTAAAAATGTATATAATAGATTTTTAAAAAAGAATAGATTGAGACAATCTGGGATATGCAGGGAAAGATGAAAACAATTTTAAGGAACTACAGAAAAAGGGGGAGGGAAGTCAAGATTCAAAGTGTAAGAATTACTGTTGATTGATTTGTGAAATGTTTTCCTTTTTGTTATAATTGAAAATTATAAATATTTTTTTAAAAAACAAGTAAGTACCATTTATTGCCATAGAAGAGCTGTCACAATGTTCATCACAAAAAGCAAGCTAAAGTACTATTTTTCTGGCCTACACAACACCCTGGCTTCATCATTTTCCTGCTCTGCCCTTTAATAAGATGTCTAGATGCAAAAAAGAACACGGTTCTCACACCTTGAATAGTTGTAATAAAGGGGCACTCAGCATCTGTGAACTTGAATGAAGGGTCACGAAGAGTCGGACACGACTAAACGACTAAACAACAACAACAACCTGCTGAAATTCCCTCTTCTACACAACTATTAAAGGTGCAAGAACCCTGTTCTCTACTGTATCTGGCTACCCTAGGTGTCAATGGGATTTCAATGTAATTAACTTTGGCTGGCTCATAACTCCTCTATGGGTCACAATCCAGCAAAAGTTAGTTGCAACTTCTTATGTTGAAAACGATCACTGCAGATGGTGACAGCAGTCACGAAATTAAAAGACGCCTGCTCCTTGGGAGAAAGGCGATGGCAAACCTAGACAGCATCTTAAAAAGCAGAGACATCACCTTGCCAACAAAGGTCCGTATAGTTAAAGCTATGGTTTTCCCAGTAGTGATGTATGGAAGTGAGAGCTGGACCATCAAGAAGGCTGATCACCGAAGAATTGATGCTTTTGAATTATGGTGCTGGAGGAGACTTTTGAGAGTCCCATGGACTGCAAGAAGATCAAACGCATCCATTCTTAAGGAAATCAGCCCTGAGTGCTCACTGGAAGGACAGATCGTGAAGTTGAGGCTCCAATACTTTGGCCACCTCATGAGAAGAGAAGACTCCCTGGAAAAGACCCTGATGTTGGGAAAGATGGAGGGCACAAGGAGAGGGGGACGACAGAGGACAAGATGGTTGGACAGTGTTCTCGAAGCTACAAACATGAGCCTGACCAAACTGCGGGAGGCGGTGGAAGACAGGAGTGCCTGGCGTGCTCTGGTCCATGGGGTCACGAAGAGTCGGACACGACTAAACGACTAAACAACAACAACAACAATGTTGAAAACAAGAGGGCTTTGTGATAGTCATGACTAAGTCCCATTGTGTGATTGAGTTGTGGCTGTGTTTTGCTGAATTGCATCTAACATATTATGTTGATAACCTCTGGGTGTCAGGAGAAATATGAAGAAGTATCTCAACTGAGCATCATGAAAACTTTGGGGAAATATTGTTCAGCAGCATAGAAAATTGATAAGAGAAAAGCATTACCTCACCTCAAAAGAGTTCAGAAGTGGTTCTTCAGCCACCTGGGCAGCATTAGAAATATCTGAGTTGTATTTTGTACCAATGTCATAACGGTATTTCTGAAGAAGATTTTCTAGCAGATTTTTCTCTTTGAGAGTGTCTTCTACTTTTGTCCCTCTCTGCAAGGGAATCCTGGAACATAAGAAACAAAATACTAGGTTTGGATTTTCTGTCTTTGTAAAATTTGCCTATTTTGCAACCTGTCTTTCCATTCCATAACTCCAAACATAATAATAGGTTTAATATCACCACCCCATCATAGACATAGCTAGGTAATCTTGCGCTCCTGGCAGAACTGTCCAGATTGTGCCCCTTAGCCATTGACAAATTAGCTCTTCTTTCCACCTCTCCTCTATTCCCCCTTCAATTCACCCTCTATTTAAAACCTTTTCTTATGAGGCAATAATCAATATTTTTATAGACATATTTATGGAAATATTTTAGCCAATTTTGTGCCCCCCATTGCCTGCGCCCCTGGTGGGGGCCCACCTCACCACCCCCTAGTTACAGCCCTGCACACCTTCCAAACTCTCTTAACTACTAGATCTAAGCTATTACAAAAATTTGGGTACTCAGGAAATTGAACTGGAAGTTCGCACCCACTCAATGCAATCAAAGTCTTTTTTTAGCATCAAGAAATAGTACCATAGCCTATAATCTTGCACACATTCATTCATGCATCTTTTCTATAGACATGGATGGGATCTGAACAGCTTTAATGCAGGGGAAAGAAGCCAGTGGGGATTTCCAGACATTGTTGAGCTCCATGTCCCATCAGCCCCAACCAGCAAGGCAAATAGGGATGGTGAGGGTTCAAGTTCAGCAACATATGGAGTATTAGGATCCTAGTCCCTGCTGTAATGCATGACAGGGATATTAATCTGCTTCATCTCTCAATTAATTTAAGGAAGATAGCTGGGGGGAAAAACTGTAGGTGTGTAGGGTGTTTAATATTTGCTGACATGAAATTAATTCTTTGCAGCCCATTTTTTAGACTCCTTTTGTTTCAATTAGTGTCAGCAGCAGTTCAAAGTGTGCTATTGGGCCCTCAATTGCTTATTACAAAGAACAGTTTGACAATTCCACTTTCTCTTGTCACTTCGGACATGCTGTGATGAGCTTCAGGTGCTGAGCATCATCCTGTTACTGTGTTACTGAAGGCAAGGAGACCTGTTGGGCTAAAAAAAGCACACACACAAATGCCCCAAAATATTGTTCCATCTCAAATTAGACGTTAGTGATGCTTTCTTCAGTGAGTCTATGTGTTTCTACCCTTGTAATTGCTACCAGATGACCATTTTGCATTTACTAATCTCCTCTCAGCTGTGTGTATGCGTTTATATATATGTATATATCTGAAAAATTCTTTAAGATTTGAAGTTATAATTCACATTCTCTCTCCTCTTCATTAGTTAATCAGAAAGTATAGCTGTCAGATGAGTAAATATCAGCAACGAAACAATAACTTACTTAACAAGACATTCGGAGAGAGCAACAATGGTGAAGAGAACTGCAAGGTACTTCATCCTGCTTGTCCAGTGGGGGCTGCTCTAGTTTTTCTGGTGCTTGTTGGGGGAAACTCTGTTATTTTATAGCTGCTTGAGAAGTGCCCACCATCATCTAAAGATCATATTTCATCACAGAAAGTCCAGCCCATACTTGGAAATGAGAAGTAATCAGTCACCTTGCTTTGTAAACACAATGAAATCATACCTAAGAGGAAGTCATGTATTCAGCATATAATAGGGTAAATAACTCACTCGCTGGGTTTTCACCTTGTCGGGGTGAGTGGGCTTGCACGTTCCTATGACCCTTGTGAGCAAAACCATCAGGAGTCTCATACTCCCAGCCGAGTCACCCAAGACGGTAAGGTCAAAGAGGAGGAGCTAGACAAAGAATGATCCAAGAAGTCCTCAAAAGCTGAACAGGTGGAAGATAACAAGGTATGTTACAATGGCTGTGAAGGTGGATGAAGGCTGCAGCAGATAAGAATCTACCGGTTGTCATGGTACTCATGCCATCGAAATAGAGCCTTACTGTGAAGACTGAGTGTTGGTCAGCATGCACTGATCTATATACATAAAACAAATTCACACACAGGTTTCTTCCAAAAACCCATCACAAACCCAAACCCCCAAAGTCCCATGACCATTGGCAAATGGTAATGGGGACAGGACAATGAAATCTGGAAGCCCCTAGTCATGAACTGGCACATGGGTGGTGGATACAGATTCAGTCACTCTGACTCAAGGAACGAGGCAGTTGAGCAGCTCGGCAGCTGTGTCCATGATGGAGCAGCTCTATATGGGATCCACTCTGTTCACCCCGAAAAGGGGAAGGCTAGAAAAGTTGCCCTAAACATAGTCTGCCTCCCTTTTCCCCTGACTGCATTACCATGCCCAGTGGGGTCACCACCCACTGGTCGTAAAAGACAATTGAACTTAGTAACATGCAATATAAGGGCTTTGTAGGGTAACACAGACCATGAGCATCCTGAGCGGAGAACTGCCATCACTGCAAGGGAGCTGCAATGTTTTAACATCGATATTACAGCACTTCAAGAAACTCGAAGAGCAGGCGAGGAACAACTGAAGAAAGAAAAAGGAGGCCACACATTCTTCTAGAAAGGTCTACCTGAGCAAGAATGTCCAACAAAAGAGAGAGAACGCATATATATATATATATATATATATATATATATATACACACAGTGGTACCTCAGGTTACATATGCTTCAGGTTAAATACGCTTCAGGTTACAGACTCCGCTAACCCAGAAATAATGCTTCATGTTAAGAACTTTGCTTTAGGATGAGAACAGCAGCAGCAGCAGGAGGCCCCATTAGCTAAAGTGGTGCTTCAGGTTAAGAACAGTTTCAGGTTAAGAACGGACCTCCGGAACAAATTAAGTACTTAACCCGAGGTACCACTATATATATATATATATATATATATATATATATATATATATCAGAATATGCACTGCTTGCAAATGAAGCACTGTGACACTCCAGAAATTTTTCATGTGCAAACATAATTAAAATCATGACCACATGTGACCACCTCAATAGCACGTGAGCACAAATCATCATGAATGGGGAAAAAAGAAGAAAAAGGGATGCCAGGAAGGACCTGAAATTGCACAAAAAGAAATGAATCAATCTTATTTTGGGGGGTTGTCATTTCCTTAAGGGTGATATACCAGCCATTTAGGAACAGAGAAAGCTACCTTATACAGATCCAAGCTATTAGTCCACCTACATTATATCAGCGAATGTTCTCATGCCCTTGATGGGTATATCTACAGGCATTGTATGTCCAAAGAGCAAATTTACCACTCTTATCTGAGGTCCTCAACACATATATTTGAGCACAATCACTTTGATGTCTTATTAATAACAAATGTACATATTTAACACTGCTATTGGACTAAGCATTCTAATGGAAATTTGATAAGCTGCTCAAAATGGAATGAGATAAGCTTCTCAATAACTTTGCACGTGTGTGTTAGGTTAAGTCTTAACGCTTACGTCCAGTCAAAGGCGACTATGGGGTTGCAGCATTCATGTCGTTTTTCAGGCTAAGGGAGCCAGAGTTTGTCTGGAGACAGCTTTCCAGATCATGTGGCCAGCATGACTAAATCTCTTCTGGCGTGACAGAACACTGTTTACCTTTCCACTGCAGTAGTACCTATTTATCTACTTGCACTGGTATGATTTCGAACTGTTAGGTTGGCAGAAGCTGGAACAGAGCAACGGGAGCTCACCCCGTCACGTGAATTTGAACTGTCAACCTTCCGATCAGCAAGCCCAAGAGGTTCAGTGGTTTAGGGTATATCTGAACCAATTTTTTCTCATGGATTTGCACCTAATCTGAATGACCTGTGATGATTTTCTGCACAACATCCTGAATTCTGCTCTACTTTCAAGGTGTTAAAGTCCAAACCTGATGGGTAAATGTCTTTCAAGTGTGTGCTATTCAATTGTCTCAAACACAACAAGGGTTAAGAAGACTTCTGAAAAATTTTAGTCAACTGGCAGTGCAAGAAAAACTAAAAATTCTGAAAGGACAAAAGTCACCTCTGAAAAAGTGGCTTGTTTTGCCTTCAGAGCAGCAATTTTAAGGAGAAAAAATTCTTCAGGAGAGCAAACTCTTATCTGACAGAATGCCTGGTTTTAAAAATTATTTTAACTGCATAAAGTATTTTATTCTGCTTATGTAGTTTGTTTTTTGTAATGTCATTTTGTAATGTCACTTTCTACATATCTCCATTTGAAGAACTGTTCATTTATTCCTACTCTTGCCTTCCGGCTTCCCAGCTAATTCCTGATGCTGAGGAGGACCTCTCCTCTTAGCCTATGACTGCCAAGCTTAATCAGGAGTCCCTGATGAGGAACTTTGTCAGAAGGTTTTTGAATGTCCAAGTATGCTTTGTTGACCAGATCATCTCTATCTATGTGCTTGTTGACACTTTCTCAGAACTCTAGTAGGGTTTGTGAGACAACTCTTTCCCTTGGAGGAGCCTTGCTTGGTTCATAAGAGCCAACTCCTTGGGGCTGAGGTCCCCCCCCCAATAAAATATTTGAGTGGACCCGTGGACCCCAAAGTTGATGGCCATTGCTATTCAAATGATGTTTGTGTACAGCATCATATGACTGATTATGTGGCGTGAGGCTTACCTGCCTCCCCCAATATTTTATTTAACTTGACACCCCAAGGTTAGACATTTTATCCTTAATAATACTTTCCACCAGTTTTCCCTGGAGAATTGTTATGGTAAGCAGCCTGCTATTTCCAGGAGGCCCCCTGGATCCCTTCCTAAAAATTGCTGATACATTGTCTACTTTCCAGGTCTTGGGTATGATGGATGATCTTAGGGACAAGTAACATGTTTTTGTTAGAAGATCAGTGATTGCACATTTTCATTCACTGAGAACTCTTGGGTGGATGCCAGGTAGACTCGGTTATTTGTCCATTTTTATTTTGTTTATTAGGCTTAGAAATTCATTTCTTATCAGCATTCATCAGTTCTTCAGAGTTGATCCTACAAAAGTTAAATTATGGTTCCGGGATCTGCCCAAAATATTCTGTTGTGACGGCTGAAGCAGAAAACTCAGTCAGTTTCTCTATGATTCCCTCATCCTCCTTTAGCACTCATTTGACTCCCTTTAGCCCAGCCATCTCCCTGCATATTTGAAATTCTTCTTGTTAGTCTTAATTTTTTATGTGTGTTCATCAATTTCCTTTCTAGCATCCCTTATGGTGTACCTGCACATTTATTTATTTTTTGGCCAATGTTTGCAGTGATGGAGTGTAAGATACAATTACCCGGGGTGGGTGCGTGGAGCAAACCCTCAAGGGTGGTAGGGCACAGAGGAAGCCCACTGCAGCTTGCCTCGCAAAGTGGCACATGCGACGCACTCACATTCTGCAGCCAGGCAGAGGAGGGAGGTGGCAACACTGCAGCCAACTCTCCTGCTCTCCGCCCCTGGGTCAGGCTTCACCTGGGAGTGGAGCTAACACGAGGATCCACTGAGTGAGCCTGTCATGGGGGCACTTGGTTGCACCCCCTCCGAAGCAATACACCCAGGGCCACGGTCCCCCAGCCCCCCCACCTTACTGTCTGCTTGCACTTTTTTCTTTTCTTTTCCCCCCTCACCAAAGTTTGTGTTATTTTTGTTCTCAGTTTGGACAAGACTTTATTTGTTAAGGGAAGCCTTTCGCCTCTAGTAGCTTATTTGACTCTGCTCTTTAACCATGCTGGTATCCTTAGGGCTTTCATGGTATCTTTCCTGATCTGTAGTATACAGTCAGTGGGTGGTGAAGCAACCTAAAAACTCCTTGACCAAAAGACTCACCCATGTTCTAGCATGTTGAAAAGGCTGCCAAGTTTGGCCCTTGAATCAGATGTCTCATCTGGTCAGAATGTGAAATTGTGAAAGGAGGCAGTGAAAACAGATGTTGCTCCAAAGAAACCACTAGATGGTGAGGGGGCACAGTCCTTTCACTGCCACACAGTTTAGGACAATATGTGATTATCCATGGGAATGGCACCTCAGCTTCAATCACATCCAAAAGCTTAGCCATGGAACAGTTTATTAATTTGAAATACATAATTTTCAGATCATATATGCCACAACAATGCTACCACCTGCATCTTCTTTGAAGGCATCTGACGAATATAATTTTTAATAGGACACCGAGTGATAGTATTAGCTCAAATACATTGCTATGAAGTTACAACAACATTGGCATTAGTTGATTAAATAAGCAACTACAGCACTTGCATAGTTTAAATGCAGAATTTTTTTTACACTGCCTTTGCCAGTCCAACTTGGTTGTTCCCCCTGTCAAATATACTGTAGTATTCTCTGAGGAACATATCTCCTAGTATCAAGTGATCATAATCTTTGCTGCCAACGCCAAAGCCACTCTTGCAATAGCCGCTATCCTAGAAAGAAAGGAAAGGATATCCTTAAGATGTGGGTGATTCAACCAAGAAATTAATCGAGGTAAAAATGCACAAGGAAGGGTTTCCATATTTTAAACCCTAGCATAAGGTAACATTTCAACAAAAAGAAGGCAAAGGAAGGATTTTTCCTGGGGGGGGGGGGGAGTCTCAAAAGGAGATAAATATTGTAGATGTAACACTAGGACAATAGTAATAGCACACAGTGTTGTAAATTCTGTATTCAGTCTATAACAATTAGCACAATACAGTGGTGCCTCGCAAGACGAAATTAATCCGTTCCGCGAGTCTCTTCATCTTGCGGTTTTTTCGTCTTGCGAAGCACGGCTATTAGTGGCTTAGCGGCTATAAGCGGCTTAGCGGCTATTAACGGCTTAGCGGCTTAGCGGCTTTAAGAAAAAGGAAACAAACTCGCAAGAACTCGCAAGACGTTTCGTATTGCGAAGCAAGCCCATTGGGAAATTCGTCTTGCGGAACGACTCAAAAAACGGAAACTCTTTCGTCTAGCGAGTTTTTCGTCTTGCGAGGCATTCGTCTTGTGGGGCACCACTGTACCTTAATAATGAACAACCAAATTGTACAAGTTAGCAAACTATTTTTAAAATTATAGGCAGTCTCCACAATTCAAAATGTTTTTTGCTCTGCTCTGTTGGAAGAAATAATTGCATGCAAATGCCATCTTATCCCCGGAATTATGCCGGCTTAATGATGATAGAATCAGTTCCAGACAAGGAATCTTTGCCAAGCCTACTTGGAAATGTTGGAGGTTTAAACTGTGAACTTCTATTTGCAAAGCTAATCCCCTACCACTGAGCTATGGCCCCTCCCTATGGAGTCAATGGAGATCACAAGAGACTTATTTCCCATCTCCTCCTCGCTCCACCTCTCCTGCTAGCTATAAAGGATAGGATCACTGTGTCCCTCTGTCAATAGAAGCCCTTCTTTGGGGATACATGTGGTGTATTAAGATGGTGCCGAGAGTGAGATTTCAAAATTCTCTAGATTGTGTCATCACTACAAGAGGAAATGAGGGGAGAAAGAACATTATTTGTTTCAAAATTGTTCCATATCTGCAACTGCCAAGCAAACACACCTGAGAGCTGCATACAGTATATATGTTGCTCTATGTGATGGAAGATTTAAGTCCTTCTCGGGGTCATCAAGCACCCATGTTATACAACATGTCAGAGGCAACCTTCCTGGGATGGGAATCATCTTTAAGAAGATTCCACCTAAACATTAGGAAGAACTTCCTGACAGTAAGAGCTGTTCGACAGTGGAATTTGCTGCCAGGGAGTGTGGTGGAGTCTCCTTCTTTGGAGGTCTTTAAGCAGAGGCTTGACAACCATATGTCAGGAGTGCTCTGATGGTGTTTCCTGCTTGGCAGGGGGTTGGACTCGATGGCCCTTGTGGTCTCTTCCAACTCTATGATTCTATGATTCTATGATCTGTAGTCAGAGATACTATACTAAACTGTCATGAAACTATGTTGGTGGGAATTTGCATTGGCCTTTTTTCTATAAGACATGCAAGTTTGGGTCCAGCTCTTCTGACCGTCTCAGGATATCTAATCGGCTTTCTGCCCCCAAATGTATTCCTTTTCCCCCTGTCTTTAGCCCATGTGTTTGTAAATATTTTGCACTTCTAATCTGACCCAAACTGTTTGAACCTGCATTATTATGGCAAGTAGATAATATTCCAGTTCTATCATATACCTTACGAGTATAGGCTTGTGGAGTCAAAGGATATTGAATTCCGTTGATTACAAAAACAACATTTGGCATTTTGCGGAGGTTTCTGCAGTTGAAGGAATCCTGAAAGAGATAAGGAAAAGAATTGAGTTTGGACATTATTCGGATCATGAAGGAATTGAACCAGCAAACCTCAAGTTTGCTCAAGAAATGTCGTGGATTTGTCCCTGAGCCAATCTCGGGAAAGCAAGCATACCGCTTTAAGTGAGAACTTAATAACCATCTAGTGTAACTCACAGGTTTGAACAGCACACTGTAGAACACTGTAGCACAGAAGCACGCCATCTAGCTGAATATTACAAATAAATCATCTCAACACTTCACATCTAAACTTCACAGTCTAAAGCAATGGAGATGATGCAAATGGGTGCTGATGGCAGGCTGATGTACAATCTGTTTTGAGAGATATTGTTTGGAAGAAACAAAGCCAATGTATTTTGCAGACAGACTACAGTACGAAATAACAGCAGTGCTCGCTCTCTCCCCCTTCCTTTACAGGATGTCACAGCTTATTTTCTTTTCCTGCCATTTCCATTGTTGTAGCTTGGATGCTCATTCACATTTGCATGCATGTGCAGTAGGTATCATGAAGAACCATGAAGGCTAACACTGAGGTACCAGCAGCTGTAGTCCAGGAGGCAGGGCGGGGCACCGACTTGGGCCCCAGATTATGGGTGCCCAATGGAACCTGCGACGTAACATGACGTGTTGACATTATGATGTCCAATGCAATCTCCGGGGTCATGTCTGAGGTCTCGCAAAACCTCCAACATGACTTCCGGTTTCTCCTGAAAGTCGCTTCGGGAGGCCCCGCAAGGCCTTGGATGTGGATTTGTACCAGTGCCTAATCCTCACCACCTTTGTGTGCCTCTGAAACTGGAGCTCCGTCTAACAGAGTAAGGAGTGTGGACACTAGAGTGATATGGATGATACAGGGCCTCTATCAGCTACAGTATGAAGAAAATCAGCAAAAGTCAATCTTACCTTGCCAATGGCTTGCTGGATTTGGTTAATTTCAAATTTTGGACCAAGCAATAAGGACGTTCCTGTGTCAAGAACTGCTTGACAGCCATCTCTGCAGGCAATCTTCTTAGAATTCACTAGAATGCTGAGAAATTGGAAATCATTATATTCTTTAGTTTCTGACATGAAACATTTTAAAGCCACACTGTATGGAGCAGCTGTCCAGGATTTCAGATAGGGAGTTCTCATAGCACTGCCTGAAGATATCAGTTATGGAACCTGTGACCTTCTGTTTGCAAAGCAATTGATCTGCCACTGAGGTAGGGCCCTTCCCCAAACATGGGTTGTTGTTTTTTTAATGGAGAGTGGGATGTGATAAGTACTTTCAGGAAGTTGCGTTGGAAATTGTAGAAGGCATAAAACAAAACACATGAACTACAGATTGTAAGCTGCTCAGGGCAAGGGCCTGCAATCATATACTCTGTTAATGCCATTTACAAGAACGGTTCTATATAAGTCATCCTAACAAGGGACAACTAGAAAACACAGAGTAAGTCGCACATTCATATTTACATTTTATTGCCCTCCATCTCTTCCTGTTTAGCTAACTAGTAGCCATTAAAATTATTCAGAAAAACTTTTCAGTTTTATTGTACCCAGTCAATATGTTAAGATTAACAATAATGTTGCTAATACTACTAATAAGAATAATTCCTGTTTACCTGTCCACGGCAATCCGCCATTGATATTTAGATCTGACAGGAATCCAGTTAATACGACCAGTAAAATAGGATTGATCAATTCCACCAAAAATGATCATGCTCCCATCTGTTTTTCTGAAACATAGATATATAGTGTGCTGTTGTCAAGTCATTCATTCAGAATAAGCTAAACTGCATATTAAAAGAGTGAATGTACCATGTTCTTGTACCTCTGTCCAAATTAGACAGAGAGAGAGAGAGAAAGGAATTTTTGCAGTGCACCAGTATCTACTGGTGAACACTGGACAATGAAGGCTCTAAGATTTTGAAAGGTGAATGCTGTTCATGTACTTTTCCATTCTTGTTCTATATATCACCATGCTTCCTGTTCAGCTCTGTATATCACACACTGACTTCCCCCTTCATAATCTTCATATGTTTTGTTCTTCTAATTGGTTTTCATTGTGATTTTAAGCAAGCCAGTTTGGGGCAGTGGAGGCCATTCTACTCCACCAACCCCAGTCTACCTTCAGCCAGCCTCACCTGCCTGCTGGCTTGCTTGCACCCAGTCCAGGGCATGTCACTGTCTGTCAGATTCCTCCAATTTAGTCAGTCTCATTGCTGCCATTATGGTGGAGAATGCCGAGAAAGGGAGAATTGGCCGGCTTCATTTGTGCCTGGCTCTACTTCCACCTACTGCTTCCCTTAGTGCCTTCTGCCCTAGAAAGGCTTGCTACCTTCCTTTCACAAAACCACTAAGTGTGCAGTGCTGGGCACACTTACTCAACAGTAGAGCTGACATGTACAGGATGAGTTGCATATTATCCACCTAATGTGATGGAGAGATTTATCGTTATTGATCTACTCCCAAAATAGTCAGGTGAAAAGGTCTTTGCCTTTGCATTACAGTCCTCCAATTATTCTGCATGAGGTAGGATTCTGATTTGGAGCAAAGACTCCAGAGGTATTAAATTAAAATCATAAGTGAAGGTAGCTACATGGATGTGTGTGTGTGTGTGTGTGTGTGTGTGTGTGTGTGTGTGTGTACCGTATTTCCATGCATTACAGAATAGTACAAGAATTAGAAGCAGGGGGGTTGCCCTCTTCACTCTCTGCCTCAACTCTGTCTACCTCCCTCTCTTCCCACATTCATACTTAGCTCACCTGAGCTTGGCTCCCGCTCTGCTCTGCTCTCAAGGGACAAGCTGCAAGGGGGGTGCAGTCAACTGCTGGGTACTAGAAAACCAGAGGGACCTTTTCTTCTTCATCATCAAGTAGCCTTGACTACAATAGCTTATTCATCCCTGGAGAAGCTTGGCATTCTGACCAATTTGAGGATGGGGGTTCCAGTCCCCTCTACCCATCAACCTCTGTGCAAACAAAGCACAGTGGCAGACAGAATTGTACAGCAGGCAAAGCAATAGCCAACCTGTAAAATAATCTCAGGTGCATTTTCCTTCCATGAATCCTCCAAGTACACACAACAAATCATCTTAGCAGTAAAGCAAAATAGTGTTTACCCGCTGAGATAAACAGAAAATTCGTCTTTCTCAAGCAAGCCTTTCTTCATCAGGTTATCAATGAATGAACCTCTCCTCCCAGAGCCTAAGCCGAGGATCCCATCATATATAGTTCTGGAAAAGGGGTCTTCTGACTCCCTGGTGCTCAATCCAAATTCCATATCAGAAATAGTAAGACTGGATATCTAGGAGAAAAACAAAATATTCCCTTACTTCTGTATCATGCTGTAAAGTACAGAGCAGGCTGCTACAAGTGATGCATTCAGGCTAAAATCCTGTGCATGTTAACATGAAAGGAAACCTCATTTGACTTTTCAGACAATAATATTCAAACATGGATAGTGGCAGGTAATAAAATATTGGGGGTGGCAGGTAAGTCCCATCCTGCACAATTGATCACAAGACAAAGTCCATGCGCACCATTTGAATGGCAAAGCCCATTAACTTTGGGGGGCAGCCCCTGTCATATAATATTTGAGGGATGAAGGGACCATGACCCATAAGAATTGGCTCCTATGGAGAGTGGGCAAGAGCAAATTAAGTCCTAATTTTAAACCTGTTTATTCAGAGGTAAAGGTAAAGGGACCCCTGACCATTAGGTCCAGTCATGGCCGACTCTGGGGTTGTGGTGCTCATCTCGCTTTATTGGCCAGGGGAGCCAGCATACAGCTTCCGGGTCATGTGGCCAGCATGACTAAGCCAGTTCTGGCGAACCAGAGCAGCTCACGGAAACGCCGTTTACCTTCCCACCGAAGCAGTACCTATTTATCTATTTGCACTTTGATGTGCTTTCGAACTGCTAGGTTGGCAGGAGCAGGGACCGAGCAACGGGATTCAAACCGCTGACCTTCTGATCGGCAAGACCTAGGCTCTGTGGTTTAACCCACAGCGCCACCTGCGTCCCACTATTCAGAGGTAGGTCTCATCAGTTTCATTGATATTTACTTCAGGATTGCATAACCTTAATACTGCAGCTTTAATTTGTGCTACTTCGATTCTAACAACAACAATGTTAACATGAAAGGGAACCTCATTTGACCTTTCAGACAATAATATTCAAACATGTATAGTGGTAGGTAATAAAATATTGGGGGTGGCAGGTAAGTCCCATCCTGCATAATTGATCACAAGACACAGTCCATGCACACCATTTGAATGGCAAAGCCCATTAACTTTGGACGGCGGCCCTCGTCAGATAATATTCGGGGGATGAAGGGACCATGGCCCATAGGAACTGGCTCCTATGGAGAGTGGGCAAGAGCGACTTAGGTCCCAGTTTTAAACCTGTTTATTCAGAGGTTGGTCTCATCAATTTCATTGATATTTACTTCAGGATTGCATAACCTTAGCACTGCAGCTTTAATTTGTGCTACTTTGATTCTAACAACGACAATTTAAAATCAACTTCTTGGTTACCATATATTGTTTTCTGAATTCCTTGAGGAGCAGCCATTCTATGAATATATACATAATTATATCCAAGTAATATAATGGGCTGATTCTGTTTTTACTGTTTTAAAGTTTCCAGGATTCAAAAACATTGAGATGCATTGGCCTTGGAAATACACAGAACAGTTAATTATTTATAAGTTTGTATTCCCAACTTGTCCTGTATCTATAAAATACTACTGTATTAGTTTACCTTGACTGTATCACATCCTAAGATCATTTCCACGCTTCCTTTCCCATACTTAATGGGGAGTCGCTTTCCTGTTCCATTGAAGGTAGAAGACTTATGTGGGTCAAATCTCTGGTGTCTTACTAAAAGTAAAAAGAAAACAGAATTTAATTAATATAAAAAACAGTTTTTAATCTGTGATCGATAGCAGAAACAAACTGAAGGTAAAAATTTTCTGAAGAGAAAAATTGTAATAAAAGAACACTGGAAAACACTTGGGAAACATTTAGATAGCACGTATTATTATTTTACTAAGGAAATCTGACCCAACACGAAATGATTCCCTGATCATTGAAAACTGAGATCTCTCTCTCCAGCAATGGAGTGTCCTATTTTGCCATTTGAAGCATAATGGGATGTGCCCCCACTCTACTACCCTGCCTCCCCACCCCACAACTCCTCCACTGCCACCCTTACTTGGGCTGTGTGGGGGCACTGATGACAGCTGGTTCCAGTGATATTTAGCAAAGTCTCACTGAAATCTTGCCTGATCTTGCATGCTCCATGAGATCTCATGAGATCTCACCAGAGACTGGTGCTGCTGGCGCTGGCCAACAGGACACCCACGGGTGCCACCTCTTCTGCTTCTGCTGCCCGGGGTAGCTACCATACGCTGCCTCATGGGTGGGCCAGCTCCGTCTCTTCTTCCACCATATATATTTCAAAGAACCACATTGTTTTAGCATTATCATTTTGTACCTGTCACTAAAAATGACTGTGCACAATGATGGAAACTGGGTTTTACAAAACCAAATCTACTTGATTTATTGTGTACTCTAGTACGTGTTTACTCAGGAGTAACTTCTATAATTGAGTTTAATTTCTCCCAGGTAAGTGAGCATATAGGATTGCAGACTATGTATATTTATTTAGAAGTCCCATTGCATTCAACGAGTCTTACTTTTAGGCAAATAGAATTAAGGCCTCAACCAGACTGGTTATGATATAATGAACTCTTTCCTTTATGCTACTTCGTTTCCTTCCTTTTGTATACCTGGCTAACATGCTTAAACACTTGGACATTCTCAGTTACTTACTGCATGCTTTATCCTTGCAATAGATAGATGGCACCCAGAGAGGGGATGATCCAGTGTCAAACAGAACCTTGAATGGCTGTGGTGGGGTTCCAATGTAGATAGTTCCATAGTATGTCAGCTGTAGATTTAGAAAACAAATATGCATTGCAGCACTACCCTGCCTCTCTCTCTTTGCTTTACATTTTAGTTCCTCATACTTATGCAAGATAATCTTGTAAATCTGAGTACTTAACTAAGAGGTGGGGTGGGGGAGAGGCAGAAATAAATCACAGTCTTTCATAGGGTAATGTGGAAAGGACCTTGTTCAAATAAATGAAAAATAAACAGTATAAATTCTTGAAACTTGAAAGATGCAGCAGTAGAGCTGACATGCCCTTCCCATGTATATCTGTGCATGGGCAATAAATACCGTTTATCTCTCTTAATCCTTAGCCTTTTCTTCTCTTGAAAAGACTTAGAATCAGAGGCAGCAGAGGTTTAGAATCTGAGTTTTCCTTCTCCTAGATGGGCTACATTCCCAAGTTAACAAGCCCCATCTGCCCCTCACTTCCCTCTACAGCAGGGGTAGTCAACCTTTTATTCCTACCATCCACTAATGCATCTTTCTTGGTGGTAAAAATTTCCTTACTGCTCATCAGTGCTCAGTGGAATGAGGATTCAGCTTGTGCCCCCACCGCCCACCCAGAATCCTGAAATGCCCACTAGTGGATGGTTGACAACCCCTGTTCTACAGCATGTACAGAAACCGCTTTCTTGACAGTTCCACCCACTATTGGTCTCATCCGCTCAATCCACCAGAGCCTGTCTTTTCATGCAGAGGACGTTCCCAACTCACCAAGGGTCTCACACCCATTGGCTCCCCTCACCTGATTTAGCTGGCAGGGCTGACAAACCTTTAAGGGTCTTTAGCAAAGAGACTCTGAGCAAGTGGAAGCTTGCAAGACAACAAACCACCCCTGCTGAAGCACTGTATTCTACACCACTACAGATATTACAGATACGAGAACTCTGATCTCTTTTGCATCTGGCCAATGGGATTTCAATGGGGTTCCAAAGTGCTTAACTTTGGATAGTGCTTAACTGGGTGCAATCCAGCAACTCGTCCCATAGAAATAAATGGGGCTTTGATCTAGCCATGGCTAAATCCCCTTTCCATGCTTTTAGTGGGAATGAATCATGGGTGTGATTTGCTTAACTGATTATGTTGACACCCCCTGGGTGTCAGGAGAAATATGAGGTATTTCAATCAAACATCAGGAAAACAATGGTGAAAATTTGCTCAATGGGGCAGCAAATTGATAAAAGCAAAGCAGACTCACATCCTGGAAGTTCTTAAGTGGTTTCTTAAATCGGCCACGTTTAGAAAAGGCTGTGATATATTCTGTATCAATGTCCCGATGGGTTTTCTGAAAACTTTCTAGCAAGTTTTTCTCCCTGAGCATCCCTCTTCGCGTCTTCTCTCTCTGCAATGGAATCCTGGTACAAAATAAATGAATGATCATGCTTGGATTCTTTTCTGCTCCTGTAAATGTGCTTATTTTGAAATCAGCCTTTCATAATTAATAGGTTTAATGCCATCACCACATCCAAACATTCTCAACTACCAGGTCTAAGCATTTCCAAAATTAAGGCATTTCGGAAATGAAACTTAAAGGTCACATCTACTCAACATGACCAAAGTCTTTCTCAGTATCAATAAAGACTAATATAGATTACAATCTTGCACACAGTCATTCATGCATCTTCTCCATTGACTTCAACAGGATTTGAACAGGTGTAATTCGGGTTAGAGTACCTGTAGATCTCCAGATGTTGTTGAATTATTATTTAATCAGAAAACACAGCTGTCAATAAAGTAAATATTAGCAACTTAATGATCACTTACTTAACAAGACATTCAGAGAGAGCAACAAAGGTGAAGAGAATTGCAAGGCACTTCATCCTGCTAGTTCATCAGAGACTGCACAAGTTTCTCTGCTAATTGCTCTAGAAACTCCATTATTTTATAGCTGCTTGAGAAGTAACCACCATTTTCTTAAGAACAGATGGTCATATTTCATCACTGAAAGTCCAGCCCATTCCAGGAAACCAGAACTGATCAGTCACATTTCTTTGCAAATATGTGGAAATCACACATAAGATTTCAGCATATACCAGGCATCCCCAACCTTTGGCCCTCCAGATGTTTTGGACTACAATTCCCATCATCCCTGACCACTGGTCCTGTTAGCTAGGGTTTATGGGAGTTGTAGGCCAAAACATCTGGAGGGCCAAAGGTTGGGGGTGCCTGGCGTATACCACTGTAAATATAAACAATTCCATTGAATATGTTGCCATGCATTCTATTTCCAACTCCTGTTTGACACCCTGGAGACTCACTGACAGTCAGTGTAGTCCAGTGGTCTTCAACCAGTCCAGACAAATAATGACTGAGCAAAACAATTATTTTAATAATAATTTTTATAATTATTAAAATCATGTAATAATAATTTAAATTTTTTTTTAATGTTGGAGCAATTCATACAGGTGAACTGAGCACCAAACAAACCCAAAGTTTGCATGCTTGTTGTCTTTGTGAAGTTGTCTTGCTTGCAGTGGAATTCTGTGGCTTTTCCTCATACCAGGTCCTTTTTTGAGAATTTATCCAGTATGACAACATTGCTTTTAATACAACTTAGTCAGCTACTGCCATCATTGACATTTGAAGTGAAGTGCCTGCAACTGCTAAAGTTCCAAGGAATGCATTGCCTGCTGTTGCTGCTATTGCCATGTGATCTGTGGAAGCCAGATCTGCTTGGAGGAGCTACTAGTCTCCTCTTACCCCAGGAAGGAAATGGTGGAGGCTGCCATCTTGAGTCTCCTAGGTTGTGCATCCACCCAACAGGATTCAGACCAGGCCCCTTCTGCCCCTTCTTCCCTGGCAGTGGGTAGGGTGCCATGTTTTTGCTCACCTCAGGTGCCAAAATGTCTTGGGCCAACCCTGGAGGGGAAAAACCCCCTGTAACAATAGCAACTGATTGCATTCTTGACAATTAATAGCAATTCCCTTTATACCAAATAATAATTTGAAATTTAGATCCTTTGATAATTACTGTTACCAAATAGGAGGGCTATTTGCAGTGAAGCCATATTTTCTCATAAAAATGTAAATGAATGATAGTTAATTGTTGTTTCCCAAGTTACTCATAATTTGATAAATTTTATGCTGCCTTACTTTGGTTTATACCGTATGAATTTTTTGAACTCATTTAATGACAAGGCCTAGATTTAATTACTGATTTGTTTTATTAGGCCATAGGAATTCATTTCTCAAACATTGCCACATTCTCACTGTTTCCTCAGTAGCTGCTATAGGAAGATGTTGAAACCAAAAAAAGCTTATATTGGATAAGATACTGATCATTCTTGCACATATTCATCTGGAAAAAGCTAGTTTTAAGAATTCCCATCTTTCCATTTTTACTTTATTTATTTTTTCTTCCAAAGTATAATAATTTACTGAGCAGGGAGAATGCAGAAGCAGAAGCAGGAGAGGAGGGAGGCCAAGAGGCAGGGATGAGTCAGGCTGGTGACGAAGCCAGGATGTCTCCCACTCCTGCTGTGACAAGCTACCCTCCCTCCTGATCTCCCAGAACTAGAAGAGGTATGAAGAAAGAGGAGCAAAGGCAGGTGCACCAGTGGAGTCTCAGATTGCTTGGGAGGGACCTGGGAGAGGAGGAGACTTAGGCAGCTGTGGGAAGGCGAAGACCTGCAGTCCCCACAACTGCCTCATAGGGGCAAGATCAGCTGAGAAGAGCTGCCGTGCTCACTAGGCCTGGTACTCTTGAGCAGACCTTGTTTCTTCTAGTAAAGAATTAACTTCACTTAGTCTGTGTGATTTATTGTTGACCTGCTTTTGACACCCACTCCTGGCAGCTAGCAGCCAGGGCAGAAGGTGGGGGGACAGGCAGTTCACAGCACCAGCCTGGGCTTGGGTGAAAGAACATGTCCACCTAATCCATTCACTCTCCCCACAAGCCCAGTGCAGAGAAGGTTGGAGTGCTCTGTTACAGAAGTATTTTAGAGAGCCAAAATTTTATGAAACTGTTTTTTTCCATTAAAAATATTTATTTCTCTTAAATAACACAATTAGTTCAGGTCCTGACAAGCATCTGTATAGAGGGCAATATACAGCTTATATGAGTCAAAACATTTTCTAATGTGTGGAGAGTCCTCTGTTTTCATTTCTTGCCTCTTAATGTTTTGTTTTTGTTTTTTGTTTTGTACAGTCATACCTCGGAAGTAGAACAGAATCCATTCCAGAAGTCCTTTTGACTTAGGAAACGTTCCAAAGCGTGGCTTCTGATCGGTTGCAGGAAGCTCCTGCAGCCAATCAGAAGCTGCAGAAGCCCCGTCGGACGTTCGGCTTCCAAAAGGACGTTTGAAAACCGGAACACTCACTTCCAGTTTTCGATTGTTCGGGAGCCAGAACTTTCGACTCCCAAGGCATTCGGGAGCCAAGGTATGACTGTATAGTTTTATTTCTGTCATATATATATATATATATATATATATATATATATATATATAATGATACAGCAGAATACATTGCAAGAGAGTCGTTATGCTTCAAGCCTTGTGCCAATTTCATTTTATTAGTCAGTTTTCCACAATTGCTATCTGCCATACTTGATTGTAACAATTTGTCAAAGAGATAATCTCCACATTCTTCCAGTGTCTCCTTATTACAAGCCTGTCCTCTAGCAAAACGGAACCTATTAAGGGTTTGAACTGTAAGTTAGTGTTATCTTGTGTGGAAAGATGGAACAGCAGTAACTCTGGACATACTGTCCAGCAATTGCTTTTATTTTGACAAATATTTGCCCCCCAAACTGAACCACTTCTCCACATGTCCACCATGTATGTTGATTAGATTATCCTCTCCAAGAGTTTGGTGAATAAGACACTCTAATATGGGCTAAACATATAGGCGTGAGATACCATTTTTGCCATATTTTAAGTGCTATCTTTCATTGAGGTTGAGACAGATTTAAAAGGAAATTTCCCCACAGTGATGCCCAGACCTCTTTATTAACAGTGGCAGTAGGCTTCCCACATCTGACTTAGACCATCAGATGTACCCATATCTATTAAGATTAGCATACTATACAGTTTAGACACCAGACTCTGTTCCATCCATTTCATGAAACCGTTGATGTGCTCCGATATTATCAGATACAGTTCTAAAAAGGGACACTTATTATGAGAGTGGTAGGTCTTCATGAATATTATAAAAACTTCTTCCCTTACAGTGTGGTTCTTTCAGTTAAATTCTGATATTTGCTTTTTAAAGGTGGAAGTTGCTAATAAATTTCTATGCTAAAGCTAGGCAGTCTTCCCTGTTCTGAAATCTGGACTGAATGCTGTCCAAAATTCAAATGAAGCTGGACAGACTACAGGAATTTTTCATATCCAGGCAATTATTCCTGGTTTGGTAGCCACCCCCATCTTTTGAATGTACTAGGAATCCAGAACTGTGGTTGCTCTGAGAGCCAGTGTGGTGTAGTGGTTAAGAGTGGTAGACTCGTAATCTGGTGAACCAGGTTCGCATCTCCGCTCCTCCACATGCAGCTGCTGGGTGACCTTGGGCCAGTCACACTTCTTTGAAGTCTCTCAGCCCCACTCACCTCACAGAGTGTTTGTTGTGGGGGAGGAAGGGTAAGGAGAATGTTAGCTGCTTTGAGACTCCTTAAAGGGAGTGAAAGTCGGGATATCAAATCCAAACTCTTCTTCTTCTTCTTCTGATTTTCAGAAATTTGATTCTGTTCACATTGAAAGGCCACCCAACAAATGCCAAAATGCAGCCACCTTTCAGGATTTGGACTTCTCCAAATTTTGCGGGACAATTCTCCCGCAATGCGATGGGTGCAAAAAAATAAAAACCCACATCCCAGGGTAATGTATTGGTGAAAATAACATACAAAAATGCACTTTTGCTTTGAAAAAATATGCATATTTGGCAAAATGGCATGCAAACATGCATATTAGGAGACATTAGAACTAAAATTATGTGAATTTTCATGAAGACTTTTTTTAAATTCTGGAAATGCGGAGAACTGAAGTTAAGGCTGGAAAAGGAAGAAACTGGGAGAAAGCTAAATGGGTGGATTTGCCCATTCCTGGTGGTGAAGCTTCCTGGAGAAAGGATGTTTTCAGTACAGGATCCAGATATGGTTGTATTTCAATTAATCCAAATGGTTATACACTCACTTTTCAAACTGTTCTTGCCTGCCTAACAAGGTGGCTCTAAGGATAACTAAGATAGGAATCTCCTGAAACTATTAGGGCAGCAAGGTGGCACAGTTGTATTCTCTCCACCCAGTTTAGGGCAAAATGTGATGATCAATTAGGAATAGGATGGTGAACCTGTGGTTCTTCGGGTGTTGCTGGACTGCAACTCACTTATGGAGGGGCAGAGGTTCCCCATTCCTAAATTAGGAGCTCCTATATCTCTGGTCACTCTCCAATTCTGTGCATTGTTTTATTGCACAGTAATTTATATTTATAAGCTATAAGAAAGAAAAGAAATAACAGCAAATAAAGTATATTGATGTGTTTTTTCTCTGTATAACTTGCACTGGAGTGATTCTGAGAGCGGGCCCTGGGCCCTTGTCTTTCCCCTCCCCTGCTCTGCTTGCTGACCTCTGAAATGGCACCCCATTTCCTAGGCACTGAGGTCCCTTTGGTCCCCCAATAAAATATTTGAGCCCCCGCCAATGGGCATTGCCATTCAAATAGTGTTTGCGCACTGCATCATGTGATTGATTATGCAGGGTGGGGCTTACCTGCCCCCCCCTATTTTATTCAAATAGGCACCCCGACTCACATTAACTATAGGCTTTTACACAGAAATCGCTAACAAAAAAACTTAACTTTAGGACAGTTTATTAATTTGAAATTCACCATTTTCAGATCATATATGGCATAACAGTGCTATCATCTGCAGGTTCTTTAAAGACATTAGATAGATATTGCTTTTAAAAGTACATAACTGGAGTCGCTGCTTATTTGCTTATTTGCTCAGATAAATAGCTATGAAGTTAAGATGCAATCTGAGTAAGTTGATTAGATGAGCAATTACAGCCCATGCTGTTGTTTAAAAGCACAGTTATTCTAGACTGCCTTTGCCAGTCCAACTCGGTTGTTCTCCCGGTCAAAAATACTGTAATATTCCCTGATGAACACATCTCCTAGGATCCAGAGGTCCCCAGCTGTGTTTTGGAAACCGCTAGTGCATTCTGCTTGCATCACCTAGAAGGGAAGAAAAGGACAGCCATCAGATAGGGGTTATTCTACATAAATACCCATCTAGGTAAAAAATGCATAGGGTAACATTCCAACATATAAAAAAGGAAGTCGCAGGATATTCTCTGAAAAAGTCTCAAAAGAAATGGAGAGAAATAACACAAATTCAACAACTAAAGAGACAACGGTGCACATTATGTACTCACTCTATCAATTAATAATTCGATATCCTAATCAATTCAAATAAGCAAATTGTACAAGTATGGATAGTATTTAAAAGTTATAGGAAATCATGATTGTGACATTGCTTTTGTTCTGCTCTGTTGAAAACAATCATTGAATGCAAAGGCAATCCTATCCTTGGAATTTGTATAGGGAAAAGGTCTTGCCAGTGTGGCGAATTTGCACTGCTGCACTGACATTAACCTTATTCCTGGTTGACATTACAACCACCACAAAGGGGGGGGGGCATTTGATAGGGAGAAGAGCTTAGTTGGATGACAACAGAATGTGACAATATGCCTGCAAAAGAAGTTGTCTAAAGGGGGGAAAAATACTTCCACTGAAGTCATAGGAAGATAGGGAGCTGCCTTATACTGAGACAGACCATTGCTCCATTCCATTTATTATTGTATACACTGACTGGTAGCAATTCTTCAGGGTTTCGGAGATGCCACAAATGGAAGATGCCACAAATTGAACCTGGGGCCTTTAGCATGCAATGTAGAGGCTCCAGCCCTGAGCTCCAGCCCTTCCCTGTAGAGTAAGTAGAGGGCCCCAGTAAAATGCATTGATTCCTGCATTGCAGAGGGTTGGACTAGATGATCCAATTCTGTGATTCTTTGATTCTATTAAGTGCTACTTGCTTCCTCCCACCTGCCTCTGCCACATCAAAGGATGGGATTCAAGCCAATGCAAGCGACAATTACCTGGCACAGCACAATCATAGAATCAATCTGCCAGGCATCCTATATTGAAAACATATTGCATGCTAGGGTTCGTATGATGTCACGTTGCTGCTGTATCCAGGTTATTTTCTTTTTTTCCTTTCGGATGGAGTGGGGAAATTGTGGCCCTCAGGTGTTGTTAGACTCCCAACTCCCATCAACTCCAGACAGCATGACTGATGGTCCGCTATGATTGGAGCTGGGGTCATACCTCACTGGGAGGACCACAGGTTCCCTATCAATGCTTTAGTGCAATGCTTTGCCTTCAAGCCTTTGGTGTGGAAATGGAGGAGCTATTACAGATGGAGAAGTCAGGGGCAGTGGGTGCAAAGGGGCCCCTTTTCCTGCATTGCATTTCCAAGGTTAAACTTGATGCATTGGGAAATAGGATAAAGCGGGGAGTGAGATTTTGAAATTCTCTGGATTGTACAATATCTGATAAGAGGAAACAAGGGGAGAAAAACAGAGCATATTTCCACATTCAGCCATATCTGCAACAGCAAAATAAATAACTTGTAGCATTTGAGCACTGTATTTATAGCTTAATCTCAGGAGGCTATTTTTGGTGGAAGGTGTAATGTGAGTCCTCCTGGGAACGATCAGGCACCCAGGTCTTCCACCTTAATGGGGCACCTTTCCCAGGATGGGAATCATCTGTGGTCAGAGATACAATATTAACAGTCACAAAACTATGTTGGTGGAGAATCTCTTGATCCTTGACAGGACAGAGTCATCTTATGTACCTGGGCTGACCGTTTCTTTTCGTGAGATACGCAGGTATCAACCCAGCTCTTCTGATAGTGTCTGTATATCTAATAATATTTCTTCTCAAAGATTTCTTTCCTTTTTCTGGTTTGCAGCCCATTTGTTCATAAAGATTTTGCCCTGCTAATAAACCCCCAAACCCTTTTGAACTTGCACTCCTGATGAGTAAATACAATTCCGTAATTCAGTAAATACAAATCTGTTTTGTACCTGATTAGTATAGGCTGAAGGGGTGAGAGGATACTGGATTCCGTTGATTACAAAAACAACATTAGGCATATTGGAGAGGTTACCGCAGTTGATTTTATACTGAAAAAGATAAGGAGGAGTGTTGAGTTAATCTGAAGGAAATGAACAGGCAAACCTCAGGTTTGCTCAAGAAATGCAGTGGTTCCCCCCCACCCACAAAGTCTGCCTCAGGAAACCACACCTTCCACTTTAAGTGAAATTCTGAAACTTCTGGACTTCACTCAGATAAGCATCTGGTATAACCCACTGGCCTGAGCGGAACATTGTGACATAAAAGCAAAGCAACTCACTGAAGACTACAAGTGAACCAACCTAAAACTTCTCATCTAATCTTCATACATAACAACCATGTGCTCCAACCAATTCAGATATTACAGCACTGCATTTTAAACTCTGGTCTGAGTCTAGATTCTTCATTCTGAAGGTGGAGCTATTTGCATGCTGAAGTAATGAATGCCTATGTATGCTCTGTGCTAAAGAACACTGTTTGAGGATATTTTGAAGAGAGACAATAGTACAAATTAATGACAGTAAGGTCTCTCTCTCTCTCTCTCTCTCTCTCTCTCTCTCTCTGTGCGGGTAGTGTGGTCAGATCCAGAACTGGACAGGACTCTTGCACCTTTCATAGGTGTGTAAAAGAGCAAATGCCTTAGCCTGTCATGCAAGCTTACACCTACTGAAAATCCCTCTTCTACACAACTATAAAAGGTGCAAGAGCCCTGTCCAATTCTGCATCTGGTCACCTTACATAAATTGCAAACCCTTCTCAGAACACACAACAGTCCAATAAACTCATGGGACATTCTCAGGTGACCCTTGTCATATGATAAAGGCAAGGTCACATGTGAAATTCCAGTCAGATAGAAGATTTCACAGATCATCCTCTCATTACATCAGGATCTAACAACAGAAGGCAATTTACAAGCCTTTCCGAATGAATGCCATCACTTCAGCTATCTTTGTGAATTCAGTATTAGGCCTACTGGAGCTGTTTCTTTCCCTGGATGTCACCCAGGCTCAGCCAAACCTCAGCTTGTTTCCTTTTCCTACCACTGCCATTGTCTCTTCCTTCTGCATTCCTTATACATGCTCACAAGGGATGCTACCACTCCAATCTTACACACCGTATTTCCTTATGCTTGTGCACATTTGTGTGCCTCTGCAGTATCATAAAGAAACAAGAAGCATGGGACTGAGATGCCAGCAGCTGTAGTCCAGGAGGAAACCGGGATCAAGTCTAATCTTAACCATTTTACGTTGCGCATATCTGAAACCCGAACTCTGGCTAAGGATTTGAGTACTGAGTGTGGATGCTAGGGTGCTTTTGAGTCTTTTTCAGCCACAAAGTGAAGAGAATCGGTGTGAGAGAGTAAATCTTACCTCGCCATACTGTGCTGCGGTAGCTCCAATGGCATTTTGGATTTTGCTAATTTCATATGCCGGACCAGCCAAGAGGGACGTCCCCGTGTCAACAATCGCTTGACAGCCACCACTGCAGGCAATTGTCTGACCATTCACTTGAATGCTGAGAAATTGGAAATCATTAGATTTAGACATGGAACATACAAAACTGCCATATACCGACCATTAGTCCATCTCACTGAGTAAACTCCAAGCTGACTACCAGGGGCTCATCAGTGCTTCAGATAAGTCTTCCTCCTAGCCCTACTTGAAGTGACTGAGCCTGTAACCTTCTGCATGCAAAATGAAAATGCTCTACCATTGAGCAAAGGACCTTCCCCCAAACATGAACTTAAAACAACATGGATAGCGGGATGTCATAACTGCCTTAAGGTAGCTCTCCATTCTCATTAAGGAAACGTTCTCTCCTGTCTTAGCCGATATTACATCATTGGAAATTGTAGAAGGCAATAAGACCACAGGCACTATAGCTTGCAAGCTGTTCTGGGCAGGGACCTGTCCTCTTACACTCTGTAAAAGTGCTGTTAATGAGGATTCTATATAACTAGATAATGATAATAACTAATCAGTTCGACCTAACTGCCAACTAGCAAATACAAAGTAAACTGAACATTAGTATTCACATTCATTGTCCTCTATCTCTTCCTTTCTTTTTGTATTTAATCTTTTTAAATAGTTATAGTAGTAGTAGTAATAGCAGCAGCAGCAATTTCTGCTTACCTGTCCACTGCAATCTGCCAATAACCTTGCTGAGTGACAGGAATCCAGTTAATAGGACCAGTAAAGTAAGAGTGATCAACTCCGCCAAAAATGACCATGCTCCCACTTGATTTTCTGAAACAAAAATATATGGTGTGCTGTTGGCAATCCATTCATTCAGAATAAGATAAACTACACGTTTAAAATGTGAATGTCACTTGCTTCTGTACCTCTGTCCCAATTCCCATTGAGAGAGAGAGAAAGAGAGAGAGAGAGAGAGAGAGAGAGAGAGAGAGAGAGAGAGAGAGAGAGAGAGTAGGAAGGTGTATAATATCTCACAGTGAATAAGTATCTATTGGTGGTTAGCGAATTTTGAAAGGCAAATTCTGTTAATACATTTCTCCAGTCTTGTCAAGTACATCATAATATTGGCAACTCTGGTCTGTATATCACAAACTGATTTCCCCCTTCATAATCTCATAATGTCTTTCAGTTTCCTCCTCCTTAGTGTCAGTGTTACCCTTGTAGTTCTCAGCCAGAAAGAGGACAAGAACTAGAATTGTCACCACCTGGAAGATTGCAGTCTTCCTTTCACAAGACTTCAGTCCTGTGCACACTAACTCATGAGTATCACTGTCTTCTAAGCTGACATATATAGATCTGGGCTGCATATTATACACATGGTGAGGGGGAAAGATTGACACTTTTTGTTGACTCCTCTACCTCAGAAATAGGTGAAATTATCTTTGCAATAATGCCCTCCAGTTATTCTGGATGGGGTAAGTTTGTGATTTGGAGCAAAGACTCCATAAGTGTTTTTATAGGGATATCAAGGTGGTTCAATTGAAATCAAAAGGGATATTAACTCTACTGATGTGATAGTAATTAATTAATTAATTAATTAATTAATTAATTGTCTATTCTACAATTTCACAAATTATAGAATAGTAAAAAAATTAGAAGCGGAAGTCTTGGCCTCTTCTCTCCCTGCTTAACTCTGTCTACCTCCCTCTCTTCCACATTAACACTTAGCTTCCCTGAGCTTGGCCCCTCTCTTCATAGCAAAACCCTGCTCTCAAGGCACAACAAGCAAGAGGGTGCAGTTATGTCCTAGAAAACTGGATGGACCTTTCCTTCTTCATCAAGTAGCATTGACAACAATAGATCATTCACCTCTGGAGGGGCTCGGCGCCCTGGCCAGTTGAGGGGGGCTTCCAGCCCCCTCTGCCAATCATTTTCTGGGGTCCCTGCCTTATACCAATGCAAGTACAGCACAGTGGCAGCCATCTTACTTAGAGTACAGGATTGGCCAGCCTGATTTACAACACAACAGCCAGAGCAATAGCCAAAAGACAAGCTGTGTCAGATCAGGCACATGATTCCTCCCAGCTATACAAAACAAATAATATTACCAAGAGATAAAAACACTATTTACCGGCTGAGATAAACAGAAAACAGGTTTTGCTGAACTAAGCCTTGTTCCACCATGTTATCAAAGACCGGAGTCGCACTATCAACAGCAATGTTTGGGTAGCCTAAGCCCAGGATCCCATCAAACTGAGAATAGACAAATATGATGCCTGGCTCACTGCTGCTCAAGCCAAATGGCTGATCTGAAACGGCAAGACCGGATACCTAGGAGAGAAACAGAGTAGACCTTTACTTTCATGTCAAGCTGTGATCTGCAGAGCAGGTTTTTACTACTGATGTATTAAGGCTTCAGTTCTATGCAAGCGAACTAAACCCGGTAGGGTTTATTTCTCTTTTTCTTTTAACCATAAAACAAGATTAATCTGTAAAAAGGTGCAGAGCAAGTAGTGGCTCTTTTAAACTTGCTTTTTTCTTGAAGATGAAACTTCTTTATATGACTAACTGTGTCTTGACATTTTGTACATGAATCAATAACGTCTCCTATGTACCCCTCATACAGTGATCATCGGGGAGGCTTCCCTTTTGTCAGAGAATTTCCACAGGGCATGTGTCTTATATTCGTTCATCAATGTTTGCTTCTGTTTAACAGGCTTGCACCCTCTTTTTCAATCTGTTAATTCAGAAGGAAGTCCCATCTATTTCATAGAAATTTACTTTAGGATCCTATGACTTAAGGACTCCAGCTTTAATATTGAACGGCTCTGATTCTCTAAATGACCATTAAAAATATACACTATTTGGATAATTTGGATAGTTTGTTCTGAATTACTTGATGTGCATCCATCTACACATCTTTAAAGGAAAGACTGCTTTCCAGTTCCAGGATTCAAGGAGACTGAATTGCACTGGTTCTAGAGATGCCTATAACATTGTCTTCGCAGTTTGTCCTGTACTCATGTAATGCAACTGAACTGAGTTGAATTACCTTCACTGTATCATATCCCAAGTACCCTTGCATGCTTCCTGTCCCATACTGAATGGATATGGTCTGTCGAGTGCTTTGAAAAGTAGAAGACTGAGATGGGTTAAACCTCTGGTGCTTTTCTAAAAAGAAAAAGAAAACAGTGTTTAACTAATGTAAAAATGGCTTTTAATTATAGATATAAGACTAAGTATAAATTTGGTTGCTTGAAGAAAACTATTGGAACAATGTAAAGTGTAGGGCATTTGGAAAATATCTAGCAGAAAAACTCATATATTCAAAAAAGCATATTCTTTTTAGCATTTTCATTTTTGTACACATTACTAAAAATAATAGTGGACAAAAAAATGGGAATTAAGTTTTGCAAAACCAAATCCACATGATTTGGAGTAAAGTTTTACACAATTTTACTCAGTATCATGCCCCATAATTGAATCTGAAGGAGCCAGGTAAGTGGGTATAGGATTGCAAGCCCACCTTCAATTCTACACATATTTATTTAGAAGTTGGCCTCACTGAGTTCAATCAACCCTACTCATAGATAAATAGAATTATGACCTGAGTGAAATAATGAATCCATTCCTTTACACAACTTCATAGGCCCTCCCAGGTCTTTTTTAATATCAGACTGACATGCTTGAAGACTTTTTTATAGTCAGTTACTTACGGCATGCTGGACTACTGCAATAGACAGAGGGTACCCAGAGATTGGATGATCCAGTGTCAAACACAACAGTGAACTTCTGTGGTGGGGTTCCAATGTAGATTGTTCCATAGTATTCAGTCTGTTAATTCATAAAACAAACACAATTTGCAAAACTTTCCTTCTTTTTAGGCTTTTGAACATTTTACTTCCTCACAGATATGCAAGGTAATCACTATAAATCTGTGCTAAGTACATGCAACATACCGTGGTACCTCGGGTTACGAACGTAATTCGTTCCAGAGGTCCGTTTTTAACCCGAAACCGTTCTTAACCTGAGGTGCGCTTTCGCTAATGGGGCTTCCCGCTGCTGCCGTGCCGCCGACACGCAATTTCTGTTCACATCCTGGGGCAAAGTTTACAACTCGAGGTACTACTTCCGGATTTGCGGAGTTTGTAACCTGAAGTGTTTATAACCCAAAGTGTTTGTAACCCAAAGCGTTTGTAACCTGAGGTACCACAGTATTATGTTGATTACCTCTGGGTGTCAGGAGAAATATGAAGAAGTATCTCAACTGAGCATCATGAAAACTTTGGGGAAATGTTGTTCAGCAGCACAGCAAATTGATAAGAGCAAAGCATCAACTCACATCCAAGGAGTTCAGAAGTGGTTCTTCAGCCACCAGGGCAGCCTTAGAAAAAGCTGAGTTGTATTTTGTACCAATGTCATAACGGTGTTTCTGAAGAAGATTTTCCAGCAGATTTTTCTTCTTGAGAGTGTCTCTTACTTTTGTCCCTCTCTGCAAGGGAATCCTGGAACATAAGAAACAAAATACTAGGTTTGGATTTTCTGTCTCCCTAAAATTTGCTTATTTTGCAACCTGTCTTTCCACTCCATAACTCCAAACATAATAATAGGTTTAATATTACCACCTCATCTAAACTCTCTTTACTACTAGATCTAAGCTACTCAAAAAAAAGGGGGGGGGGGAGCACTTAGGAAATTGAACTGAAAGTTCGCACCCACTCAATGCAATCAAAGTCTTTTTTTAGCATCAAGAAATAGTACTATAGCCTATAATCTTGCACACATTCATTCATGCATCTTTTCCATAGAATGGGTGGGATTTGAACAGCTTTTATGCAGGGGAAAGAAGCCTGTGGATCTCCAGAGGTTGTTGAGCTCCATGTCCCATCAGCCCCAACCAACAAGGCAAATAGTCAGGGATGGTGGGGGTTCAAGTCCCGCAGCATATGGAGTGCTAGGATCCCAGCTCCTGCTGTGATACAAGACAAGGATGTTAATATGCTTCATCTCTCAATTACTTTAAGGAAGATAGCTGAAAGAAAAACAACTGTAGGTGTGTAGGGTGTTTAATATTTGACTGACATAAAATGAATTCTTTGCAGCCCGTTTTTTAAGACTCCTTTTTATTTCAATTAGTGTCAGCAGCACTTTAAAGTGTGCTATTGGGCCCTCAATTGCTGATTACAAAGAACAGTTTGACAATTCCACTCTCTCTTGTCACTTCGGACATGCTGTGGTGAGCTTCAGGTGCTGAGCATCATCCTGTTACTGCGCTACTGAAGGCAAGGGATAAAAAAAGCACACACACAAATGCCCCAAAATATTGTTCCATCTCAAATTAGACATTAGCCATGCTTTCTTCAGTGAGTCTATGTGCTTCTACCCTTGTAATTGCTGCCAGAGGACCATTTTACATTTACTAATCTCCTCTCAGTTGTGTGTATGTGTTTATATATGTGTCTATATCTGAAAAATTCTATAAGATTTGAAGTTATAATTCACACTCCCTCTCCTCTTCATTAGTTAATCAGAAAGTATAGCTGTCAGAAGAGTAAATATCAGCAACAAAATGATAACTTACTTAACGAGACATTCGGCGAGAGCAACAATGGTGAAGAGAACTGCAAGGTACTTCATCCTGCTTGTCCAGTGGGTCTGCTCTAGTTTTTCTGCTGCTTGTTGAGGAAACTTCGTTATTTTATAGCTGCTTGAGAAGTGCCCACCATCATCTAAAGATCATATTTCATCACAGAAAGTCCAGCCCATACTTGGAAACGAGAAGTGAACAGTCACCTTGCTTTGTAAACACGATGAAAGAGGAAGTTGTACATCCAGCATATAATAGTGTAAATATAAATATCAATGAAGTCAGTGAATGTGTTGCAATGCATTCTGGTTTCATCTCCTGTCTGAAATTCTGGAGAACTGATGACAGTCAGCATATGCTATGCTGAGCTAGAGGGACCAGGGGTCTCACTCTGTATTAAAGGTAAAGGGACCCCTGACCATTAGGTCCAGTCGTGACTGACTCTGGGGTTGTGGAGCTCATCTCGCTTTATTGGCTGAGGGAGCCAGCGTACAGCTTCCGGGTCATGTGGCCAGCATGACTAAGCCGCTTCTGGTGAACCAGAGCAGCGCACAGAAACGCCATTTACCTTCCTGCCGGAGTGGTACCTATTTATCTACTTGCACTTTGACGTGCTTTCAAACTGCTAGGTTGGTAGGAGCAGGGACCGAGCAATGGGAACTCAAGCCATCGCGGGGATTTGAACCGCCGACCTTCTGATCAGCAAGTCCTAGGCTCTGTGGTTTAACCCACAGCGCCTCCCGCGTCCCTTGACTCTGTATTAAACCGCTTATTTTTATTATTTAAATTTGTATACCACCCTTCATTCAAATATCACAGTGCAATTCACAACATATAAATAGAAAATGACAACACAAAATATGTAATAAAGCAAAAGCAAAGCAAAAACCCTCCTCCCTGTAATGACCCTTGTCTTAAGTGTCACCAAGTATATGAAACATATCATGGTTGAGGACTGGAGCACAGAATGTATGCTTTATGTGTGTTGCCCTTCTTGCATTTGGGTCGCCTGCCTTTTCCCTGTGGCAGAAGGCAAGGCGTGTTATGGTGCACCCTACTGGGGAAAGTGTTGGGAGAGGGGTCAGAAGCAAAACCAGCTATGGCTACGCTTTTGTGTTCTTAATGAGCATTTTGCTCACATGACTTGCCCTGTTCTGCAGTCAACAAACAGAAAGACACCCCACAGCGGGGAAGGAAAGAGTTTTATCTAGCAGGCAAGGATGCAACAAAAAGATGGAAGCAAGATTGAAAGGAACCTTTCATAGAAGCAAGATGTCTGTAACACTATCCCTGTTTTTGTTTTCCTTTTTCATTTTCTGCTCCATGGAGAGTGATCCATTAGTAAAATATTGGAGTAGAACCAGCACAAAGCCTCTACTGAAGGAGCCCTTTACAACTCTGTTTATGCTCTGGAGAGTCCACTAAAAATCAGAATGATCTCTTGCACTTTCCCAGACAGTTGTGGGGATGCTATTCCAGCAAAGGAGATGCTGATTCAGCAGGAGGACTGGAGTCCTCCTGGGCAGGTGATTAAGATACAAGCAGAATTGTTAGTGGATCAGTGGTACACAATGAGATTCATTTGGACCGTCTGATCAAAATCTCAGTAATTCTGCATATTGTTATGGCATGCTGTTTATTCTTTGGAGGCTCAAGAGCTATGGGGATCTGAACTTCATTGTCAGGATTCATACATTTAATTTTCAGGTTAATAAAGAGCCACAACAAAGGCAGGAGCCTATTATTTTCCAGTCAAAACCATGCATGCCATTAATTTTAGCCGTTCTGTCCTTACTTATCAGGCTAGACTTCTGGCTTTAAATGTTAGCTTCCCAATCTTCCATGACCTCCAGGCCCCTGATGCTTGAAAAAGCTGCATCCTTGGGAATAACTTCAATTTAAATCAAGACGATTTACTTCAAATAAATATGTTTACAACAGGGGTGTAACAGAAATACATGACAAATACATTATCTCAGTGAGCAGCCACAGGCTGCTTTCCAATGTTGTTAAGTACTGCCAAGGACAAGGAATGCCTAGAAATATTCTTCTCCCCCCCAAACCTTGATTCCAGTCTTCATCAAGCCTCCAGGTGCCAAATTTCCTCCTACACCCAGGCTCGAAATTCCTGTTCTGATTTTTCACTAGGATTCCCCTATAATCTACTAGCGATAAATAAATGCAGGCCTGTGCCAGTTTACATGAATTTGATCAATGTTTTATATTTTCAGGGGAAACTATAGTTTTGGTTCAGGTAGGTTTTATGAAAGTTCTGTTGATTGCATTTCTTTTTACTTAGCTGCTAGATTAACCATGAGAAAGGTTTTATCTGGAGATTCCGGGGATCTGTATGGTCAGTAAAAATAGCTTTTGCTATGAAAAGATAGAAAAATGAAAGGATTTAGTAGAACTGACTCTGGGACAAAAAGCACAAGAAAATGTGGTGCCATCATTTCTTGCAGGTGTATTCCACAACAAATTATTGGCACAACAACAGTGCATTAGTGGTGGTTTTATTCTATTTATCTATTTGTGTGTAAATGATTTCAGAATATGCATTGCTTGCAAATGAAGCACTGTGGCACTCCAGAACTTTTTTCACGTGCAGACATAATTAAAATCAGGACCACATGTGACCACCTCAACAGCACATGAGCACAAATCATCATATATTTCAAAAGAAGAGGAAAAAATGGGGGGGGGATGGATGCCAGGAAGGACCTGAAATTGCACAAAAAGAAATGAATCAATCTTATTTTGGGAGTTGTCATTTCCTTAAGGGTGATGGGTTACTGGGTTCATCGGAAGATGTTGTGGAAAAATAACAGCAGTGAAAACAAAACAGGAAAAAGGTGCAATTTCCTCCACACAGTGAAATTTGTACCTTCCAACTTCTCATGTGACAGCAGCAAATTTACAGGGGCAAAATGGAAGGGGTAGAGGCAGCCAGCCATTTAGGAACAGAGAAAGCTACCTTATACAGATCCAAGCTATTAGTCCACCTACATTATATCAGCGAATGTTCTCATGCCCTTGATGGGTATATCTACAGACATTGTAGGTCCAAAGAGCAAATTTACCACTCTTATCTGAGGTCCTCAACACATATATTTGAGCACAATCACTTTGATGTCTTATTAATAACGTATGTACGTATTTAACACTGCTTTTGGACTAAGCATTGTAATGGAAATTTGATAAGCTGCTCAAAATGGAATGAGATAAGCTTCTCAATACCTTTGCAGGTGCATGTTAGGCAAAAGGTGAAGGACCCCTGAACGCTTAAGTCCAATCAAAGGCGACTATGGGGTGGCAGCAGTCATCTCACTTTTCAGGCTGAGGGAGCCAGTGTTTGTTTGAAGACAGCTTTCCGGATCATGTGGCCAGCATGACTAAACCGCTTCTGGTGTGACAGAACACTGTTTACCTTCCCGCTGCAGTAGTACCTATTTATCTACTTGCGCTGGTAGGTTGGTAGAAGCTGGGACAGAGCAACGGGAGCTCACCCTGTCATGGGGATTCAAACTGCCGACCTTCCGATCAGCAAGCCCAAGAGAATCAGTGGTTTAGACCACAGTGCTACCTGTGTCCCTAGATGTGTGTTAGGGTATATCTGAACCAATTCTTTCTCATGGATTTGCACCTAATCTGAATGTCTTGTGATGAACTTCTGCACGACATCCTGAATTCTGCTCTACTTCCAAGGTGTTAAAGTCCAAACCTGATGGGTAAATGTCTTTCAAGTGTGTGCTATTCAATTTTCTCAAACACAACAAGGGTTAAGAAGACTCTTGAAAATTTTAAGTCAATTGGCAGTGCAAGAAAAACTAAAAATTCTGAAAGGACAAAAGTCACTCTGCACCTCTGAGAAAGTGGCTTGTTTTGCCTTTAGAGCAGCAATTTTAAGGAGAAAAAATTGTAGAGATAAGCTACATTCTTCAAGAGAGCAAACTCTTACCTGACAGATTGCCTGATTTTAATAATTATTTTAACTGTATAAGGTATGTGATTCTGGTTTATGTATTTTGCTTTTTGTAATGTCTTCTGCTACGCAAATAAATAATATTTGTATTAATTCATTCAAGTGTATGCAAATATATAGACCTGTCTCCTCCCAACCTTTATTCCTCCATTGCTCCTCCAATATCTGAACATTCCTGTTGTTTGAGAGTGACATAAAAAAAGCATTTCCACCTATTCATCTGTCCTCCAACAACATTCACCTCATACAGGGTGTTTCTTACTGACATTTTTCATGCCATGACGTGGCTCCAACTAATTCTGTATACCAGTCAGATGGAAGTTCTCCACTAGCACCTGTTTGCACTCCAGAAACATTATTGGTATGAATGGCCCGTTTTAATGCAAAATATGTGGTACTGCTTCTCATTTCTCAAATATTCCATTCAATTTGATCTTCTGGTGCAATATCACATCTTCAGAGCATGCAAGACTTCAATGTTGATAGGAAAATGAGGTCCCTTCTCTTGTTAGCGCATTCATTGCAGTGTGGAATGTGGTTACAGGAGTTCCAGTGACTAGTGTTAGATATTGCATGTGACCTCTGCGCAACTCTGCCAGTTTTCCTTGCCATTTTGTAACTGCATTTTGGGACAAATATTGTATGATTGAGTCTTCTTTTTTAAATGTTGTGTGAATGAACACAGTGATTCTAATCTGTCTTAATTTCTGGATAAAAAAAGTGCAGAGTTTATGAAATTTGCTATCACAAGATGTGCTCAGGGCCACCAGTTTAGATGACTTCTTGGAGGATAAAGTGATTGGCTATCAGTGGCTACTAGTCTTGATGACTACACATTACCTGCAGTTATCAGAGTTATGATGCTCATCTCTGTGATACAGCCTCCTAAAAAATTCTATCACATGCTTATGGTTGACATAATTACTCTGATGAATATCAGTAACGGGATCACGCTACTGTTTGTGATTCACATAGGCATCTGGTTTGTCATTGTGAAAAACAGGATGCTGTACTAAAAATAGGTCTTTGGTCTGATTCAGCAGGGCTGCTCTGACGTTCTTAACACCAGAAGGGTATTTCGTCCTGCACAGCTGTGCCCCACAGCTGGACAGATTGTTTAAATCTCAGCAGCTTTTAGGGATTGCAATCTGATGTTTGGTGAATACTTACTTTTCATTGCCAGTGCCCTCACAGAACGGCAGAACAAAAACTATGGGTGATATCCATATCCTTTGTCCCATCAGTACAAGGTTTTCTGTCCATGCAATGGGATTATCCTCCCTCTTCTTGCACTTTTAGTCTTCAACTTGGTACAAGATAGGCATTTGCACTAGACAAACATTTGGCCTGATCCAACAGGGCTCCCTATTCTCTTGTTCTATTTCCTCAATTCAATTTTATTGCATATTTCCCTTATTAGATTTGTGCGTGAGTTGTCATGATGCAACAGGGCATTTGAATTTGACACTGAAGTACTTAAATGAGTCAAAACACATTAGTTACCAACTTTATCTTAGTGAATAAATAAAGAGCTCTGGTGCTGTAGGTCACCTTTTCCACAAAGCAACCTTTTTAGGATGTTGTACGTGGCAAGTATGAATTCATTTAGCAGGCCATCGCCTCTTGCACAAACCTCTCATTGTCTGGCACATGGAGGGGGGGTTTATTGCATGATATTTTAAATGTGCAAAGTTGTCACATTCAAAATGATAATGTGAGGAACACCACTATTATTCACATTTTACAGATGGGGAGTCAAGTGAAAAATGGAGACTTGCCCAAGGACAGGGTGAAACGTGAACCCAGGCTTGCCAGAGGGATAGACAACAGGGATATCTATAGGCCACAAACATAGGCACATGGGCCATTTACCTGCTCCTTAGACTTCTGTGTAAGAGACTAATTCAATCTCAGTCCCTGTTTTATCCATATTGCAGACAGGGGTGATAGCAGGGCCAACCAGCACAGGAGTAGACAAATTCATCGAGGACAAGGCTACCAATTGCTACTAGCCATGATGGTCATATTCTACTGCCACTGACAGACACCCCATGCCTCTAAATACCTGTTGCTCAGAATTGCAGGTGGGAAGAGTGCTCAGTTCCTGCTTGCAGGCTTCCCACAAGCATCTGGTTGGCTATTGAGAGAACAGGATGTTGGACTAGATGGGCCATTGGCCTGATCCTGCAGGGTCTTCTTCCCATAGTGCATTCGCACAATTTCCTTTTTGTCCTATTGGTGAAACAGGTATCTGAAGCTGTACAAAAACAGTAAAACCTATTTATCAGTGGCAAAAGTAGGAGAATTGTCCATGTCATGAGAAGTGGCCTCTTTTTCAAGCATCTATGAAAAGGCTTTGAACTTCTGGCTCCAGCCAAAGAGTTCCCAAAACACCACAATTTCACAACAAGACAGAAGTTCCATACATATATAATATTATGAATGACTGCAGGAAAATAATTCAAAGTACAATACAGCACACTTGATGGTTAAAAAAACAAATGTACACATTACAGAGAAACATTCCGTATTATATGGCATATTCAGGCCCCGTAATTCTGGGCTTCAATCCACAGTCAAAGCAATGTTCTTGAGGCTGCGATTCGGATATACACATCTTCAGCAGTGAGCCTGCTAGGAATTCACGTTCAGCCCATTTTTCGATGTATGTACACATTGTCAAATTGAGTCAAGATAAAAAGCATATGTCCAGAGCATATGGAAGCCTGGAAACTGGTACTGGAAGAATACAGCACTCTCTCTCTCTCTCTCTCTCTCTCTCTCTCTCTCTCTCTCTCCCTCTCTCCGTGTGTGTGTGTGTGTGTGTGTGTGTGTGTGTCAGTAGAGGGGTGCATGTCAACTGCAGAGCTCACCCAATAGCAGAAAAACTTATAATACTTATTCAGGCCTTAATAATGAAAATTGGGGCAGGGCTAAACTAGATGGGACTTTGAACTTTAAAGATTTAATAGCAGTCATGGATGAGGAGGAGAAAGAAATATAACCAAATAACCAAGACCACAGTACTAGGGGAACGTACCTACAGGTTTTGTCCTACAGGGCAGCTGGCAGTTGCAGAGGGGATTTTATTGGGGGAACTCTATAGGGGGAAAGGTTTGAACCTCCCATATTGCAATCCTGATTTGATTTTTTCACACACACACACACACATACTCAGAGTGGCATGTGAAAACCTTTAAAAACCAGTGGCTGAGGCTGATGGGGGATGTAGTTTGAAACATGTGTAGGGTTGGAGAGTCTGCTCTGGACAAACCCAACTGATCAACAGCCTTTTTAGGATGGAGTGCAAACAGCCATTCCCCAAACTTATTTCAATTAATCAATTATATTCTAAAATCTCCCCTGATTCATTTGTGAAAACAATTAATGTGTGTTGATAAATCACTGACTCCATTAATGTCAATAGACAATGCTTGTGTGAATGGACACTGAATTGTTCTCATAGGATGTCAAAGACATAAGGATGTGTTTAATATGCACTGCAGATTAGGAAGGACTATGCAGCTTTCCTTTCCATTAAAAGTCCATGCTCTTGAAGTCTATTGAACATCGGTATCGACCATCAATGAATTTGGAGCATATGAAGTTTGGCAAACATGGACAGGTATGATGTTGCCGTTTTCCAAAGAAAGGGACCTTTCAGAGAAAACAAAAAATGAAGAATGTTAATAATATGCTATCAGTGAAACCCAAGGTAAATGCTTTAGAACAGAGCTGGGCAGACTTGTGGAATCTACTTTGTGTTTTTGGAGAACTCCCAGGTCCACAGCCAGATCTGGTTCAAGGGGTGGAAGCAATTAACTATTGCATCCCAAAAGCTGTTCACTGGACTAAACTGCAAATATGAGTACAAATAGACATCTACAAATACTACAAGTTGGACTCTAATACTAGCCAGCAGACATGTACAAAGATCAGACAGAAAGCATCCACATCAGATGTATCATGTCCCTCTCCTTCTGTCCCTATTCTGTCTCCACTCTGTCCTTGCCTCCATGCCTGAAGACAAGCAGACAGACAAGCCAACCACTGCTCAGAGACATTCCACACCCCTTCAGGCATGGCAGCACCCTGTCCAAATGTGCTCCCCTCCATCTGACCAACTCTGTTTTAAAAAAAAAAAGTGCACCAGCTGTCATTAAGAACATTAAAATCAAAGGATGTTGGTTTGTGGGCCATGGCCACTTGCAAATACCTTATGACTGATGGGGTGGCATTCATCTCCCTCTTGTCCTAATGGCGTGCACATCCGGAGCCCCCGGAGCCACAAGCTGATGGCGCAGCATGTCCCAACTCCACACTGGAGGTCCCTTTCACAGGCCTAGAAGAAAGATGCACCACAGTAGTATGAATTAGCAACATGGAGGAAACTACTATTCCTGGCAGCAAACTGACTTGTCTGAAGGTGCAATTGTATCTAGGAAATTTAAAGGTGTGGTGCCCATCTCTGGTGAAGAGCTTTTTAGGATAGAAAGAAAACCATTATGTCTCGGAGACATTGCAGAGTAGGAAGAGTGGCCATGTTGGTGGTGATTATAGGGGCACAGGTTTGTGTAAGCAGTAGTAACATTTAGACAAGGTTGGCACCAAGGGTAAGGGACTTTCTGATAAAGTGCCTCCCAGTGTGCCTTCTCCAGTAGCTCCTCTCCTGAAGGCAACAGCATTGCAGCAATCTGTGGTGGGTGCCTGTGAGCTGCCCATTGTTTCTATTTTCCCCAGCATGTAGCATCTCCCTGTGGCATTGTGGGAACATCCAGAAAGTGGCTAGGATTGTTGCTGTCATATTAACATGGAGGAGCTGAAGGATGCTCACAAATTTATCTGGGCAGCTGATTTTCAGAAGGACAGTCCACAGGGCATTGTGATTTACAGTGTCAAAGGCCTTAGTCAGGCCAATAAATGCCATATACAGGGGTTGGTTTTGCTCTCTGCATTTTTCTTGAAGTAATTGAGTGGTGAAAATCATATCCATTGTCCCCCTAGAAGCTCTAAAACCATTTTGGGATTCAGGAAGAGTAGCCTTAGATAGTGTTATGAGACGGTTTGCTAAGAATTTTGCCAACCGCAGCTAGTAAAGAGATGCCTCGATGGTTTCTGCAATCCGTTCTATCACCTTTTTGAAAGAGATTGATAATTTTGGCATCCCTAAAGTCTGCTGGGATCTCTCTCCCCAGATTTTTTCAATGAGCTTGTGAAGTTGTTGTGTAAGTTCAATTCCTCACACTTTGAAGACTTTGGCAGGTATCCCATCAGGTACACAACTCTCCCAGATTTGGAGATACTGCAAGCTCATCTCTAATTTGCCTTTGGTGCAGCTCTTACTAAATCTGTTTATTTCCACTCTGCAATCCCACCTGACTACTCCTCATTTGTTTTTCTTTTTCTTTTGGAGCTTGAAAATCTGATGAATTGGTTACACTGGACTGTATTTGGTATCCCATTGGCACAATGGTTTCCGCTTGTGTAATGGGAACTCCCTTCCCGCCCCCCGCCCCCCAGTGTCTGCCCTACACTTCCCCAGAAGGTTGGGGAAACGTCTAGAAAAGCTCTAGGGGGCATGTGGGGAAGGAGTGAAGGAGAGACTCAGTACTACATTGGATTCCACCCTCTGAAAGGTGGGGTGGACATAATGGATCTTGCCATTGAGCACTCCATTGGATAATATGTCATAAGATCCCTTCTAGCTATAACCTTGCATATATTTTTTTAAAAATGGTTATTGGTTTATACATGTAGCCCTAAAGTGGGTTGATCTTTTTAAAACATCTACTTCCACTGTCATTCAAAAACCATCTGACTCACTCACACAGCTGTGACAATTTAAATAGATAAAAGTCAGGACAAATACGTAATAATGCAATTTGCTGCATCTGTTAAAATTCAAATAGTTTAAATTAAGTAAAGATGAGGAAAATAAGTATCAGTCTTATTCAAGGAAATGCCACACAAATAAAAATCAAGTTCTGCCAAGCTTATTCATGAGACATCACATTGAAGCCATCAGAATTATTTAAGGAACAGGAAGTAACCCATCAATAATGAAACTACCACAACCCAGTTATTAGAATATGATGTTTGACAGTTTCATCCTTGTTTGAGATGGGGGGGCTGGGGAAGATGACTGTGATGGAGTGTTGACGAAACAGTTGTACTTGACACTTGACTTTGAATTAATCTGAATTCTGCTTGTTTTAGACCTATATAGAATAGTATTTATGAAGTTATTTAAAAGCATTTATATCACAAAAAATTCCATGCCACATCTAAGTAAGTGCTCCGTATCTTTGGAAGCAACTTTATTTTTCACAGAAGAATACTGTTTTTTTCTCAAAAGAATAGGCTACTACAAACCGCGTAATATTTTTGTCCATTGAAGAAGTGGAAGTCCTTGCATCAGCTGATGGGACTCCTTAGGCAAATCCCACTGATAGTTACACATTTTTGCAAAGCAATTTGCCATAATATGGCGCTTTTACACGCCCTTTTCACTTATATATGCATTGAAATGCTTGAGTGGTTACCCTGCCTAGTTTCCATGCTGTGCTTTTACATCAATTTTAGCACAAGCTGCCTTGAGCCTTAGAAAGCCACCTTATTAATGCTTTGTTGCTGTTTTATCAGCTGGCTTTTCTGCCACCTCTATGCCATCTTTTTATATATATAACAGCGGCTTTCTAAACACTTCAGCACCCTTCAGATCTAAAGAGATTTCCCAGCAGCTTCATAGGAAGCTGCCTTATATTGCACCAGACCATTGCTCTATCTAGCTTAGTATTCTCAACACTGGCTGGCATCTGCTCTCTGGGATTGCAGGCAGAGATTTCTCCCAAGCCGTACCTGGAGATGCTGTGGATTGAACCTGCAATCCTCTGCATGCAAAGCAGACAATCTACCATTGACCCACAGCCCTTCTCCAACCACAAACAGAATTTCACCTTAGAGCTGATGTAGAAATCAGCTGCTGTGTGGAAATAGCTGCTCACGCAAGTGCTCTTCTCACATGAGTAGTGTACCATGCAATACTGAGACTTATGAAACATCTCTGGGGCTACCTTTGCCATTTTTCTAAACACAGAATAAACTGCTGCAATCTTCTATAAAGGCCTTAATTAACACATGGAGGTATTAATTAGGTGTTAAAATATACTTTAAATATAAATTTTGCACCAGCTCTGGTAATAATAGGCATTTTAAAGCTACTTTAAGTTGTGAAACAGCAGCATTGGGGGGGGGGGAGTTTTCTTATCATTTTGTGTAGGAAATTCTTTATTGGAAATAAACAAATTTGACAGAATCAGTAATACCGAGCAGCAAAAACTATGTATCCAATGTTAGTTCTACTTCAAGTAGACCTACTGAAAGTAATGGACATAACTTAGGTCCATTAATTTTGATAGGATTGCTCTGAATTGATTTAGTGTGATTCTACTCACTATCAAGGAAGAAAAGCATTTCAATAATTAAGGTTGTGTTTATAGTGAACATTTAGAGAACTATTCTGCATCGCAGACAAAAAAAGCAATTCTTACTATTCAGTGTTGCTAGTCAAATTCAGCATTGTTGTTTTTAAAAATTAAGATGGAAAAATAATTTGACATTCATTTAGCTTGCACACTAAACTCTTGAACCATTACATAAATGGGTTAGGGTCACATTTTAATTCCCCACCCTCCTCTGTGATCACAAATATTTTTCAACCCCCCCAAAAAAAACTTCAATATTTGCACCCAGTTCCATGATTCCAGGACCTGGAGCTTTGTGAAGCTGAAAATACAGCAAGCCTTAAATAATTAAAATATATTGTGTAACTCTTGTCCATTTCTTTTGATGTTTGATTTCTTTTGTTGTCATTTTGCAGGGTGAGATTTGTTTTCTCCCCCCTTTTCAATCCTGAAGTTGCATTAAATGAATGTATGTCCTTAATAAAGGGTAAGGTAACAATTTTACTGTCATATTAAAAAATGAAAGCCATCCCTTCATTTCTTCCACCCTGGCTCTAAACATATTAACATGTAAATCACAGTTCACTTCTTTCAGTCAGGCTTGCCCCATCAACTTTACCAATGCAGTGGTTAGACCTAAGTAGTGGAGCCCAAATCTGAATTAAGCATCGCCATTTATATCAGCTGACAATAGAAGGTAACACAGCTTTCTAATTGCTACTGTAAGTATTGCCGTGACCTTAAATGATAGCAATTCTAGTTTTTAAAATGCGGATTTGGGGCTTCTGCCAAGAAGACCTTTTCTCTGGAGAACAGGCTTCTAGTTTGCTTCTGCCCCACACTTGCCAAAATCATGCTCCCATCTTCCTAGCAAATGGGGCACAAGTTCCCATACATCCCAGCCAGACCTTCTGCCACAATTAGAAGTAGACGAGCGAAGTAGAAAGAAAAGAACAACTTACCCCTGTGATTACTGCACATTCATACAAGGTTATCAACAGAAAGATGCACATGATTTGGATAGTTATTTTCATGGTGCTTGAAAGAATAAGGAGATCCTTGTCTTTTGCCTCCTCTTCACAGCCTCTCTTTCATGTCACGGCTGCACTGTGGTGTTGCGAGTCCCTCTTCTCCCTCCTGCCTTGTTAGGTTCTCAACGAGAGCTGATCACACCCCTCTCTCCTGCCTCTCTATTTAACATCTTCTCAGCCCCTTTCAATCTCTTTTACTGATGTGAGACTTGCTATGATGATCCCCGATACCACAGACAAGGCTCGTATCCATAACATAGCAAAACAGGAGGAGGACGATGATGACAGCAGTCTGGGGGCTTTGAAAGATTTATTGCATGTGGAATTTAATCGCACGTCATTTTTAAGATTGCTTTATTTTTAATGTAATGTTGGTGGATTTACAAGACGTTGAAGTCCTGTGGCTTTCATTATCCCTTTCTATGAATTTACCAATTTATTATCACTTATTATCGTTACCATTATATCTCAAAGGGTCCTCCAAGAAGTTTAAGGTGGCAAACATTTGCCATCACAACAAGCCTGTGAGGTAGGTTAGGCTGAGAGACAGTGACTGGCCCAAGGTCACCCACTGAACTGACTGAGTAGGGATTTGAACACTGGTTTCCCAGTTCCTACTCTGACACCCTATCCATTACATTACAGTGGATCACCAGTGTTATGTCTGTATGTGCACCTTTAGGCCTTTGGAAAGGAGTGGGTAGAATATAAACTAGAAGTACATGGTCTCCTCAGAGGCAACAGTGGTTAGATCACACTAATTGATGCAGAGTAGCTGAGTTGGCATAAGCAGTGGGTTACACCACCATAGCTAAAGCTTGAGAACTCTGTACCTGGAAAGAGAATCTCAGCCTTCTAGTCCTATCCAACCAGTTGTTGTTGTTGTTTAGTCGTTTAGTAATGTCCGACTCTTCGTGACCCCATGGACTAGAGCACGCCAGGCACTCCTGTCTTCCACTGCCTTCCGCAGTTTGATCAGATTCATGTTTGTAGCTTCGAGAACCAACCAGTAAAAGACAAATTTTCTACTGCAGGCATAGGCAAACTTGGCCCTCCAGATGTTTTGAGACCACAATTCCCATCATCCCTGACCACTGGTCCTGTTAGCTAGGGATGATGGGAGTTGTAGTCCCAAAATATCTGGAGGGCCGAGTTTGCCTATGCCTCCTCTACTGAGACCAGCACATGGTTAGAAGCACAGAAATCTACCTTATACCAGGTTCTAGCCCATAGATGTCTACTCCAGAAATGGCTTCCTTGGATCTCAAACGGAGGGATTTTACATCACTGTCTACCCAATTCATTTAACTGGAGATGTCCAGAGCTATATCTGAGGCCTTCTGCATACAGAGGTACAACAAAGCAGGGCTAGGCTAAGACATTTTGCTGCCTAATGTGAAGGGCAAGATGATGGCACTCTTCCCCCATTTCTGCTGCATTGGCAGTTGAACTTCAACATTAGTTATGAACAGCCAATGAAGACAAAATGGGGCACATGAGTTCTGAGCACATGTTAATTTATACATAGAGATTCAAATTCAGAAACAAACACTAGAATCTAACTGAAAATGCACTGCATCTCACCATAGTGGGAAAGACTGGGACCAGGGGGCTTTTGATGTCTGTTTGCTGTCCAGGTGCTGACGTCTGATGGGCAACTTCAAGGCCCCTGAAGCTCTCCCATCTGATGCCTCTTTCTCATGCAGTTGGACAGAGCCCTTCAAAGAGAGAGATGTTGTTTCTAAAGTAGGGACACATGGCCACTCTGGCCCGTGTTTTGATCCCTTGGAGTTCTGTTAGAGTTCTGGGACTTAGAGAGCAGGATAGGTTCCACTAACCCACCTCTTTCAATCTCCATTCTAAAAGGGTGCTTTGATTGAGCAGGATCACCACTGCACCCATCACCCCTCCTTTTGCTGGGGAAACAAATGTTTCCAAGACATCCTCCTGAAATACTATTCTCAGAGAAGTGAGGGAAACAATGGTCTCCCTACAGGACTTCTTCCTTGCAAAATATTCATGAATTCAGGATTTTTCAGAGTGCTACTAATTTGGATGGCCTGGTTACAGTATCTGGTGTGGCCAGCAAATCTCAAGGGAGAACATGAACTGCGTAGTTCAAGCGTACATGCAATTTCTGTGCTTTACTGTCATTGTTGCAACAAACAATGCAAACTTAGTGCCCCACTACCAACAAGTAGCAGAGAGGGTCCCTTCCTTCTTAACTTACCTAGGCAGTTTGCAGGCTGCTTCCCTCATATAGAAGTGCAGCTAGGAAAGAAGAATGGATGAGAAAACGGTGAACACTTCTCACCCACCCCAAGTAGCTGATGGCAAAGGCAGAAATTAGCAGAGAAAGGGCAATCCCCTGCACCCAGTTAAACTCTGGGTCATTAAATGTGTCTGCATTCACCATGAACAGCTCTTTGTAAAAATGCACACAATGTTTTGGGGGGTGGTTGTTGCTAATTATCAGAATTGCAGCTGCAGTCCAAACTACAATTGCTCATCTGAAACTGCTATTTCCATTGGGAGGAAAGCCCATATTGGGAGGAAATACCCTTTTGGCACCAATGCAAACAGCCATTTTAAAGTTGTATTTTGCCTTTCTATCTGCTGTGATTCTGATAGTTTTCAGGGAGCCTTCCCCAGGTGCAGTGTATATATATATATATAGTAATCATGAAATACAATGATGCATCTTTGTATTAAATGCATTTGATGTTACATCTAATTTGGCCCTAATTGTGAGAAGCACTTTATATGCCTGAGGTGGGGGTCACTGCTGTCTGAGATAAGAAGGGGAGTTCATGCTCACCTGAGCAACTTTCTTAAAGTGCCTTTCATGGTATTTGTGGATAGTCACTAAGCTAACAGTAGAAGTTGCCTCCCATTTAATACTGGAGAGCCATAAGCAGAAGTCACAACTCAATGCTGTAAGGGCCCCTCCAGAATGGAGATTTGTTTTGCCGCTGTTTTCTGCAGCATATCATGTCATCTGGAGGGGCACCCCTGCACTGTGGTGCAACCAAAGTGGGACAAGAAAATCCTGGCACATTTTTAGTTAAAAAAAAGCTGCAGAATTTTAGCAGGACCTTATGGGACATGCAGTGATTGGCAATGAAGCAGTATGTTCACCCCAAAACCTTTGCAGGCAGTATTGAAAGCAGAATGCTGTATAACAGCCCTGACACCATCATGTGCATAAATCATCATGACTGCACAGTAAAGAGGATGTCTCAAGGGACCCCAAAGCATTGATCAGCAGCAAGCAAAACAACAGCATCTTCTTGTGGCAAATGAACATGGCACACATGCCAAGACCAGGATAAATGTGAAAAAAGAGCAACTTGTCCACAGGGTTCCAAGGTCCAATTGCAGAATAACATGCAAAGTACAGTATGGCTTGATTATGTGCAAGAGCATTGCAAGCGCAAATTAGTTAACTGTGGAGAGAAATGTTTCCATTTTATTATAAGTCATTTGTCAGTACCCACCTATCTGCTTAAGTCAGAATAGGTAATAAATAAACCACTGATGTATTTATATTGCAGCATCTTGATGAGTCAGGAATTATAATTAGAATTAGAATTATAAGCCAGGAGCCCCTAGACTCCTCCTATTAATCTTCCTGGCATTTGCCTTAGGATGACATTTATTTTCAACTAACCTTACTTGCTTTTTGGCAGCACTGAAATCCTCCCGTGTGATCCTGGATCTGCAGAGGCTGCTGCTGCTACAGTTGTTCTCATTCTTCTCATTCCCACCTTCACCATAATCATTGACAACAATCCTGTCCTTCTATTGCATTAGGCTCTATCTTTTTCATAGCCAATGCCCACCACTTACACCCACCTACACCAAGAGATGTGCTTAATTTGTTTTCAGCACATATGATTGTCTTTCTCCTTTTTTCCTTCCTCCTCTTCTATTTTTCTCCTGTCTTTCCCTCCATCAACTTTCTCCTCCATCCCAGCTCTGTCCTCTGAAAGAGGAGACTTGGCCCGCCACAGGCTACTTTAGCTTTAAAATGTGAAGGAAAGAATCACAGAACATAAGGCGATAGTTTGAACCCTAGTGAGTCAATAAGAACATAAGAAAAGTGGTGTATTCTGGTTGGATGCCAGATGCCACAAGGCAAGCTGAGTCGGGAGTTGCAGGACAATGGATAGCTCCAATACAGCTATCCATGGTCCTGAAGCCTGCTCTGACATAGCCTCTTTCTGAACCCCTGCCCCAGACTACTTCTTCCAGGCTCTGCCTCCTTGTATTGAACTCAGATCCTTAAAGGGAAAATCGTCTGTAAATTATGGGGGTAAAAATTGCTCCATTCAATCCAATTTCTTTGATTGGGTTGGGAGTTGCATATTAATATACACTAAGAAAATGTTCAAGTATGCAAGACTCCTCAGAAGATCACCAGACACTGTGTAATATGGTGTATTACTCAGTTTGTGATTGATAAGGCAAGTTCCAAGTCTTACTCCAACATAATTAGGAAATAGTAATATGTCAGGGAAATCCTTGTTTAATATGCGTACTAGACCAACCAGATATATGGGTACAAAGCAATGCATGAAGGAGTCTGATGCACTCAGCATAATTCTTTAAAGATAACTCAGTTGAAACTGATGTGTTTAATACCAATATTCATAATGTATTGAACACCTAAAAGATATAAGCCTAAGAAAAATAGGTCTTGCCTAGATGGGGTTGTAATCTAACATATTGTGTAATATGGTGTATTTACAAAAGACAAAATAAATTAAGCTAGAGGAAGAAAAGAAATATGCCGAAATTTAAATTATAACAATTTAACCTTAGATTAGGTGGGAGTCAAACTAGACATTTGTAATTTTATTTAGCCTTATTTGTTTATCTTATTTGTAAATCTCTATGAAGATTTTTTTTTTTAACAATCAAGTCATAAAATCATAGAAACATAGAATTGTAGAATTAGATGGGACCCCAAGGGTCATCTAGTCCAACCCCCTGCAATGCAGGAATCTCAGCTAAAGCATCCATGACAGATGGCCACCCAACCTCTGCATTAAAAGCACAACTTCCTAAGGGAGACTGTTCCACTGTTGAACAGCTCTTACTGTCAGAAAGATTTCCCTGATGTTTAGCAGGAACATCTTACACCCTGCTTTTACTTACCTTGAAGTATGCCCCATTGAACTCAATGGGGCTTAATTCCAAGTAGTTCTGCATGGGCTTGTGTTGTAAAATGGTATCATAGTAATGCAACATGAAGCAAAGTAAAAGAACGAACCAAAACAGAAAGGAAATTCAAAAGAAAGGAAAGAATGAACTCCTTTGTTTGTTAACAATTGAAATGGAAAGACCAGGGATATGGATGGAATCTGAAAACAAAACTATCAAAACTGTTCAGCTTGAAGAAGGGGAAATGTCAGAATGGAGCTTATAGTCAAGCCTTTTCATGTTTATTGCAGTTAGAAATCTACTGGAAATTTAGCAACAGATTTGACACCAATGGAATATATGCTAGATAGTTGAACTATATAGCTGGAAGCACATTTCCTGTTCCTAATTTAGATGATCACATGCCATGTTTAATTACCCAGTTCTCTAAAAGTGCATCAGCAACTTTCTCTGCTGGGAACCAGTAATTATTTAGAAGATGGGACTTTTTAGATTGCCCTGGTGCTTCAATACCATCCCAGGGTGCATGGCTGTGAGTTAATTACCGTGAACCACCGAAGAAACCAAGCAAATAAGAGCTTATCCCAGCAAGTGAGCAGAAATCAAATGTGGCAATGCAAAGGTACATCCTGTGAGGCAAAGCTGACCTGTTGCCTGTGTTGTGTCCTGTGGTTAGGGTTTCTCATCCCATTGGCAACCACACTTCCTTCATTTAATTTATGAACTGGGATCAATGGATTGTAAAGGCATGTGACTCCACCCTTGGAGGTTGTGTTCTAGTCATTCACAAATGAGATAATTCACATACATGCATGAATGTGTGTGTGTGTGTGTGTGTGTGCGCGTGCGCACCATTCATCCAGTCTCTGATGTCCATTTATTATTATTATTATTATTATTATTATTATTATTATACCCCGCCCATCTGGCTGGGTTTCCCCAGCCACTCTGATATATTACAGCATATATCAAAACATAATAAAGCATCAAACATTAAAAACTTCCCAATACAGGGCTGACTTCAGATGTCTTCTAAAAGTTATGTAATTCTTATTTCCTTGACATCTGAAGGGAGAGTGTTCCACAGGGAGGATGCCACTATTCTATTAAAGAAACAGACACAGCCCCCCCCCCCCCGCCGAGAGTACTCAAGGGTACGGAGTACCAGCACTTTTTTTCCCCCTAGAAGAAAAGCACTGGAAAAGCACCCTAAATGGCCTCAGCCCAGTATACCTGAAGGAGCGTCTCCACCCCCATTGTTCTGCTCGGACACTGAGGTCCAGCACCGAGGGCTTTCTGGCGGTTCCCTCACTGCGAGAAGCCAAGCTACAGGGAACCAGGCAGAGGGCCTTCTTAGTACTGGCACCTACCCTGTGGAATTCCCTCCCACCAGATGTCAAAGAGAAAAACAACTACCAGACTTTTAGAAGACATCTGAAGGCAACCCTATTTAGGGAAGCTTTTAATGTTTAATAGACTATTGTATTTTAATATTTTGCTGGAAGCCGCCCAGAGTGGCTGGGGAAACCCAGCCAGAAGGGTGGGGTATAAATTATTATTATTATTATTATTATTATTATTATTATTATAAGGTGAGGAACATCAGGCCTGGGCGTAGTCCATCTGGCCCTCAGAAATTTCCTCAGGCCACATCCCTCACTGGTCCTACTCCCTCCCCACCCACCCACCCACCCGTGCTTTTGCCCAGCTAGAGTGTGAACTTGAACTGTGATTACACCTCTTGCTTGTCTGGATGGAGGATAAAGGAGGGGTGTGAGAATGCACATATAACCTAGCTTCTTGTACAAAGGTAAAATTGCCATTCATTGCTCTGCCCACTTCTTGCCTCTGGCCCTGCCCACCACTAGTATGCGGCCCTCAGAATGCTGCCCAGAAATAAATGTGGCTTTCAGGGCAAAAAAAGGTTCCCCACCCTTAAGAGTCCTTAAGAGGAAGAGAACAAAAAAGAGCCCTGCATGCTCAGAGAAAGCACCATGTAGTCTTGTTTCTAATAGTGGCCAACCAATTGCTTCTGGAACGTCCACAAGTATGACATGAAGGCACTGATCTGCCTGGGTGTTGTGTGTGTGGTGGAATGAGATCACTTGCCTCAGAAGAAGCATTTGCTCTACTGAGAAAACTTGCCTGCAGCAGTGGCATCATCCACACCACACCTGACTCTGGGGTGGGGGACCAAAAGGGTGCCCAAAGGACACTTTGCCCAGTGCCTCTTCAACCAGGCACCTGCCCTGGCAAGGCAGAACAAGGAGCATTTTTCAAACAGAGAGTTTCTCAAAAGCTTTGCTTAGTTTCCCTGATCAATAACATTTTAATTTTCTCATCTGACAAGGCTGGATCTATTGACACACAAGATGGGAATTTACTGTAACTGGCAGTCTATTTGTATCTATCTTTGACTCTGCACATTTACTTTCTGAGAAGAAGAACCTTACTGGCTTGCAGTGATTTTTTTTCAGTGTGCCTTCTGAAAAACAACAACGCTGCTTGAGTCTGAGAGAAGCTTAAAAAATTATTTGCTTTGCGGAGCTTGAATCTACAGCAAAAGGAAATGAGAAGAGATAAAACCTAACTGTATTCTCAGCTGTGAGGGGTGGAAAGACTGGGCACAATCCTCTAGGAAGTTCTCCTTCACAGGTTCTGTTGAAATGAGGGAGAGGGAGGTGCAGTGAAGAAAGGGCCTTTTCTGTAGTGGCACCCCAACTACGGAATGCCCTCCCCAGTGAGGATGTGATAACTGTCTTCAAATATCTGAAGGGCTGTCAGGTAGAAGATGAAGGGAATTTGTTCTTGGTTGCCCCAGAGGGCAGCATGAGAACCAATGGGTGGAAGATGCAGAGAAGCAGATCTTGGCTAAATGAGAGGAAAACCTTCCTAAATAGGATGTGTTTGACACTGGACCAAACTGCTTTGGAAGATGGTGGTGGCATCTATGCTGGTGCTATTTAAGCAGAAGTTACATAGCATTCTTCAAGAGATGCTGTTGTTGTATCCTACAGTTTAGATCCTGCATTGAGCAGGAGGATCTAAAAGATGATCACCATGGACCCTTCCAAATCTAAAATTCTATCCATCCATCCATCCACTTTGGCAGACACACATTTTAACAGGCTCACAAAACATGCCCAAGGCCACCCAGACAATTTGGGGCTAAGAAGGTATTCTGCATGTTTACTCAGAAGTAAACTGGGACTTACTCATTGTTAAGCATAAATAGGATTGCAACCTGAACCTTCCTGACCAGCATCCAATTCCTTATATCAAATAGATGCATCATTCCTTGGCAAGTTCTGCTACAGCAATATCTTCCTCACAGTGATAGACACAATTGTAAAGAAAAGTCTTATTTTAGTGAAGCATCAATGTATTTCAAAGCACTTTGCTTCTGACTTAATAAAGTGAATTACAGGAAGCAGCCTTAACTGCTCAGGCTCTATCTAACAGCAACAGTAAGTCATCTACATTGGATAAGCCAATGAAAATGTATTTCCCACCACAAAAAGAAGATGGGACCAAAAGGCCAATTTAAACAGCTTGTGTAAGCAAATGTGTTTTCATAAAAGCTATATTAGCTTATCTCCTGACTAGATGTAATAGGAACAGAGCCATTTTCTTCAACTGCAGGCCTAGAATGTATGCCTCACGTCAGGAAATGGACCACCAAGGCCAAGAGGGTGCCACAATGGTTAATGAAGAGTCAAGGAAGCTGTTAGAGATAAGAAGGCTTCAGAAAATGGAAGTCTTGTCAATATGAGAACAGGAGCACAAACATTTGCCAAATAAACACAGGCAGACAATGAAGGATGCCACCACCCTGTCTCACCTTGTCAGAGTAAGGAAGGGAGAACAGTTCAACAACTCTGTCCCACCACACTAGGCACTATTTAAATACTACACAGTCTAAAGTGTTATAACAGAAAACTGCTCCAGCTATAGCTGCAGCACCAAATGAGAGCATCCTTGGGGGTGGGGGAGGAATATTTTTGTTACTGTGCATATGGATCATGTCTGGCTTTTCACACACTAAAACAGAAGATGCTATTGTTTAGTTGGTTCTCTGTGTTCATGCAGTTCTTCCTAGAACTCCTTTATACCATCTGAAGCTCAGCTGCAATTCAATAAGGTGCCTTTGACGCCTCGCAGTGTGAGGTGAACATCTACTCTCTGTTGGAAATATTCGATGATGAATTGTTAGGCATCACCCTGGATGGGTCCCTCTGGAAATTTGAAGAGCTGCGTTGTAAAGGAAGCACCAGAAACTCATCAGTTAAAATCTACTGATGGCCCCACCAGATTTGGAAGGTCAGAGTCAGAATGGAGGAAAGGGCAGGATTAAGCAGCAGAGCTTCTTTTAACGCCCCTGGGGAAATTAGGCCATACTGATGCAGTTATATTCACACAACAATCATGGCCCACTTGGCAATCACATTAGCAGCTGTATTCATCCTTCTTGCAAAGCAAGGACATTGCTTCGACCATACTAAGCAGGTTGAAGATTGTTGGTACACGCTGTTAGGTAGACCTGAGATGGACCGGAGGAACATGAATAAACTTAAGCATGTGGCAGCCAGTGCAGGAGACATGATGCAAGACTCGTGTTCAAAAAGCTCAGGAGCAAAGACAATGTATTCAGTGTAGTGCTGTTCTAGGGTATTCCTGGGATGGGGCAGAGGAGAATATTATTTTATTTATTTTAATTTATTTTAATTAATAACCATTATATACCACTTGTTTGAACATAAAACCTTTAAGTGGTTTTTTTGTTCTTGTCTGCTACCTGTTGCAACTGTTAAGGAACTTTAGAAATAGTACTTAAGAAACTGTTAAAAAAAGAAGTGTATGTAGCGATGTTACCTAATGGCTGATGCACTCTCAAGCAATATATCCCATGATGTTCTCATAGCTGTTGTTGCTACCCAAAGAGAACTTGAAACAGTTTGGAAACTGCCGCCATCTAGTGCCCAGAAAGGGTTCCTCCCTCCTCCAGCTGCTACAACAGGGGCTTCTTGCCCTGAGGGAGAGCAGAGAAGCGGCAGAAATCAATCTTTCAGTGAAGCAGCACTTACATTCTGGCATTCCCTGCCTATTAATATTAGGCAGATGCCTTCTTTGCAATGTTTTGGCACTTGCTAAGAACTTTTTTGTTTAGGCAAGTCTACCTTAAAAAAACCTCTTGATTTTATTTATATTTTGATAACTTTATGTTGTCTACTGCTTTAAAAGTCTGCTTTTATTGCTATTTTTAATTAATATTGTATACCATTTTATGTAAACCACACTGAGATTTTTAAATGATTATTAAGCGGTATATAAATCAATCATTTCTGCTTCTGATAGAGTTACAAGCTTGGTGGATCAGGGAAATGCATATACGTCATGTATCTTGATTTCAGTAAGGCTTCTGAGAAAGTCTCCAGCGATATTCTTGTGGAGAAGCTGGTAAAATGTGGGCTGGTTGAAGCTACTGTTATAGGTGGATTTGTTGCTGGTTGACTGACCAAACCCAAAGAGTGTTTGCTAATGGTTCCTTGTCATCCTGGAAAAAAGGGACAAGAGGGATGCCGCAGATCCCTCATTGTTGTTCAACATCTTTATAATGACTTGGGCCAAGGTATTGAAGGGACACTCATCAGATTTTCAGATGTCACCAAACTGGAAGGAGTAGCCAATGCTGCAGAAGACAGAATAGGGATTCAAGATGATCTGAACAGGTTGGAGAACTGGGCCAAAAGTAACAAAATGAATTTAAATCGGGACAAATGTAAGGTTCTACACTTAGGTGGGAAGAGCCAGCTACACAAATATAAGATTGGGGGGGGGGGTACCTGTACTTGCAAGTACATGTGAAAAGGATCAAGGAGTCTCAGAAGATCACAAGCTTAACACAAGTCAGCAGTGTGATGCAGTAGCAAAAAAACCTACTGCTATTCTAGGCTGCATCAGCAGAAGAATAGTGTCCAGATCAAGGGAAGTAAGCGACTGCTTAATTCTGCCTTGGTCAGACCACACCTGAAATACTGTATCCAGTTCTGGGTGCCACAATGTAAGTGGGAATGTGTGCAGAGGAGGGCAACCAGGATGATAAAGGGTCTGGAATCCAAGCCTTATGAGGAACAGTTGAAGGAATTTGGTATGCTTTGTCTAGTAAAGAGGAGACACAGCAGATGTTATGGCCATCTTCATTTTTTTTTTTTTTTTAAATAATCTTTATTAAATTTTCAAAAGGTTACAAGAAGCAAAACAGAAACACAAAAGAAAAACACACACACACACAAAAAAAACAACATAAAAGATTCCACCTTTTAGATCTCATTTTCAATTACTTCTTTTCAAGACTTCCCCACGCCTCCCCTTATTGTATTCCAACTCCAATTGTTTGTTCAAACAAGTTTTTATCCTTAATGTCCTAATCATAATTTGTTAGTTTACTTAACCATCATTTGTTAATATGATTCTTTATAATAAGTTTAGACCTTAATTCATTATTATCCATCAATTTAAATTGTTTAACAGTTTTTAAGATATATACCTTAATCATATATAAAAAAAGAAAAAAGAAATATAGCAACAAATAAAAAAATACCTTTCCTAAGATTGTCCCTGGTTCCCATCCACAGATTCCCCATTCTTATAATAATAAAGAACATATAAATTTACACTACAAATTAAAAATCAAACCCCCTTTGGACTCCTAAACCCCACCCTTCTCTTCCCGGTTTCAATCCCAAATCAAAGTCCAATTAGTCCATCTTTTTAGCCTGGTGACCTTACGTCCGAGGCTCTCGAATCTCTCTCAATCCCTTTCAACCGGCTTCTTCGAAGATCTTTCATATTGGACACCCCAAATCGTAGAGATACCTTCTCAATGCTGACCATATTTCTTCCAGCCAGGCCTGCTTGTTTAAATGTGGAGCTCCAACTCTGTTTCTTAAGTCTATATGTCCCAAATAGTCCAGTTTTCATCTTAGTCACATTCGAATTCTTCTTAGCAGGTCTCCAGCTCTTTTTCATCTTCTGTAACTTTTCAACCATCCCTTCTTTCTGTTCCTCCTGTTCAGCTGGTGTCTTAATCTTTGATTTCTTTTCTTGTATAGCTGCCTGTGTTTTGAACATCAAGTCCCTTTCCAGCTCAGTAGATATATTTTCTGTTAACTTCGGTTCTGTAGGACTTGTAGACAAAACATGGCCTTGCTCGATCCTCTCTTGCAGCTTTCCCATGAGAAAGGTAAGCTCTTGCAAATCGGCTCGTATTTCCCGACCTAATTCCATTCTTGTAATATCCTAGAATCCCCTCTAGAGGGATTCTGGTTACTTAGTATTCTTTTCCCTTCCGATCCAAAAGTCAGATTTGTTTGTAACAGTCTTTCTTTACTTTCAATATTTTGTAGCAATATCACCGGTTAAAATTTAAGCTTTGTTTTTCCTGTCTTTGACAGCTAGTTTGACAGCTGTCAAAAGTTCTCTAAATCCTCGCAGGCTCTTTTCACGGGTTACTCCCAGGCTTGAGAAAGGTGGTACTTAATCCAAACAATTAAACTCTTGTCCTCCGGCACTTTAACTTAATCCAAATCTGTGGAATTTATATCTTTAATCCAATCACCAGAATTCTTCTCACAACCTTAGCTGACAGATCCTTGCTTCAAACTGTTTACAATAAGGGGGAGGCGGACTTCCCTTTTTTACACCTCCCTCACTCGTACCGAATCCAAAATCAAATTATTTGTAATCCAATTTCCAAATTACTCACAGGTTGTTGTTCTTGATTTTGAGTCCAAATTTTAGTAGGAAGAAGTCAGCGCTCTCCGACAAATGGCATGCGGCTTCGCTCGGCAGGGGAAGCAGAAGACTCACAGCACCACACCACTCCCCGGCACCCGTTCCGTAGCCTTTAAAAAGGCTCCTTCACGCGTCGGGAGGGCGCTAACGGTGCCCGCCGAGTCACCATGTCCACGAGCTCCTATGCCTGTGGTTTTTGAGGGTCCCCGTGTCGCCGGCACGGCAAGACCCAGCCCCTGTCAAGCCGATTCCCTCCGGAGCTCGGAGGGAATCCGCCATTAGCCGATCGCGCTAACCCGGAAGTCCTGTTATGGCCATCTTCAAATATCTAAAGGGTTGTCACATGGAAGATGGAGAAAACTTCTTTTCTCCTGCTCTGGAGGATAGGACCAGGCAGGTGTAATACTGATGCCTGAAAAGAGAGCCTTCTATAAAAGTATGTATGGCATGGATTGATGGATTTAGGAGGATAAGCAGGTGAGATTCTTATCCTGCCCATGTCAGAAACACAAAGGGAAAATATATATTGGGGGCTTATTTAGGCTGTACACTTTACTGTATCTTGTTATCTGAAAGCATTTTGTTCAGTTTTATCCAGGTGTGTTTTTCTTTTAGCAACCTTCATGCTTGTTTGAGAGATAAATCTGTGTCCAACTTGGATTTTGTGTTAACCCCAAATAATAAATTACTCAGCTGCACTACAGCTATGTACATATTAGCAGTTTGAAACCACTGAGGTTGTGTGTCCAACCCCCCCCCCACTTCATTTCAAGTCTCATTTTTACCCTGCTGTACACAACAGGGATGTTTTCACTGCATAACCTGATTTGTTTCCCCATGTCTGCACCTCCCCACCAACTTCTAGTTAATGAATCTGTCATCTGCGTATGAACTGCCCTAGCTCCTCTGATATCACAGAGAGATAAATAAACTCAGGCCATGTCACTAAATGCTACCTTGGAGGTTTTAGGATAAGAATTCAAAGGTCTGCGTGCAACTTTTGTTAAATACAGCCTCATAAAACTAAAGCTTTTAGATCTACCTGTGTGGCCAAACTACTGGTAAAGGTACAGTGGTACCTCAGGTAACTTACGCTTCAGGTTACAGACTCCGCTAACCCAGAAATAGTGCTTCAGGTTAAGAACTTTGCTTCAGGATGAGAACAGAAATCGTGCTCCGGCGGCACGGCAGCAGTGGGAGGCCCCATTAGCTAAAGTGGTGCTTCAGGTTAAGAACAGTTTCAGGTTAAGAACGGACCTCCAGAACGAATTAAGTACTTAACCCGAGGTACCACTGTAAAGGTAAAGAGACCCCTGACCATTAGGTCCAGTTGTGGCTGACTCTGGGGTTGCGGTGCTCATCTTGCTTTACTGGCCGAGGGAGCCAGCGTACAGCTTCCGGGTCATGTGGCCAGCATGACTAAGCTGCTTCTGGTGAACCAGAGCAGCGCATGGAAATGCCATTTTTTTTAAAAAAAATTTATTAAGGATTTTCTTGTTTTACAGAAGTGTAGTGCCTCGTATTTTTTTTTCATGTAACATTTTTACAAATCCGTTTCATTTGTTGAGGCATTAGGGGGAGAAGAAAAAAGAAAAGAAAAAAGAAAGGGGGGTGGAGACAGGGAAGATGGATGGGGGTGGGGTCGGGTGGCGGTGTTTCTATTATGTTTAATGTATGTAGAGTTTGGTGTCAGCGTTGCTTGTGTTGTTCACTTGTGTTCCTTTGGTGGTGAGAGAGGTTGGGGTTGGCCTAGGGTGTGATTGTTTGCTTGTGATTGGCTGTGGTGATCTTTGTTTTCGTGTGTGAGTGAGGTGGGTGGGTGTTTTGGATCAGGTTAGCCATATTGATTTGTATGCTGTTGGTGGATTATTGTCATTGTCCTGTTGGGCTGTGTATGTGATAAAGGGGAGCCATACCGGGGTGAAGGCGTCTTCTTCTGTTTGTCCCCGTGTCAGTTTCAGTTTATTAGTTATTAGTTTTCTAGTAGGGCTGTTTCCCATACTATTTGGTACCATTGGTCCATGCTTACTCCTGACAGGTCTCTCCAGTGTCTGGTTATGGTGTTTCTGGCTGCTGAGAGCAGGTGGGTTATGAGTTCTTTGTGTTTACCTTCCCGCTGGAGTGGTACCTAGTTATCTACTTGCACTTTGACGTGCTTTCAAACTGCTAGGTTGGCAGGAGCTGGGACCGAGCAACGGGAGCTCACCCCGTCGCAGGGATTCAAACTGCCGACCTTCTGATTGACAAGTCCTAGGCTCTGTGGTTTAACCCACAGCGCCACCCATGTCCCTACTACTGAACCGCATGCTAAATTGTCATCTAATAGGAACATCCAATAGATGGTTGGATAGTGTTCTCGAAGCTACCAGCATAAGTTTGACCAAACTGCGGAAGGCAGTGGAAGACAGAAGTGCCTGGCGTGCTCTGGTCCATGGGGTCACGAAGAGTCGGACATGACTAAACGACTAAACAACAAATAGGAACAGGGCTTTCTTTGATGTGCCTGCAGTATTGTGGAATGCCCTCTTGGGGGAAGGCTGCATGTTCTTTGGCAACCTTTCACAAACAGCTATATCATTTATTTTTTATCTGACAGATTTGTGAGGAGCTGCTTCTTCTTTTTCTTCTTCTTCTTCTTCTTCTTCTTCTTCTTCTTCTTCTTCTTCTTCTTCGTATCTTGTGTTGCTTTAGCTGATTTAAAGTATTAAAGTTGTGTTTAGATTTTTATGAGTTTTAAGTCTTGCTTTGGATAGAATCTTATTTTATGATGGAAACCACTTTCAAACTTTATTTGTTGCTGCTGAAAAGCGGTATACGATTTGGAATAGCACCTTGTTGATATAAATCAGTTGAGCAGAGAGTTGCAGTAAATGTTCAGCTTGCTGTAATCAGAATGCATTTGTATGCTGCACATGAGAATGTGGAATATATATGGATTTTCATGTTTGGGTATCCAGTGTGCATAGGTTGTTGCAGGAAAAATCTGAGGGCTCCCTTGGACAAAAATAAAACACCAACCAGAGCAAATTGAAGCAAATCAGCAGCCTGTAGGCCTGGTCTTTATTGAAGAAAGACTGTCGCGACAGGGTGCTCCCCTCACTCGCAGGTGAGAGGAAGGACCCAGAAAAATGGTGTGCCAGGTCTTATAAAAACTTTTGAAATTCCCCTCCTCTAGATCAAGCCCACCCCCAGAAATTCCCCTCCTCTAGATCAAGCCCACCCCCAGAAACATCATGCATACATTACAGACAGGAGGGGTTGAGGGTGGAGTTGTGGTGGTAACATCATGCATACATTACAGAAAGGAGGGGTTGAGGGAGGAGTTGGTGGTAACCTGAGTGTCTTGTCACCTGGCTGGTTCCTCCCTTCCCCCCTACCCCTCGAGTCACTTCCAGGAGACAAAAGGGAGTTTGCAGTTTCCTGCCCCCTGAGGGAAGATCTGATCATTGTCCTTTGTTTCAGTCCATGCTGAATCCACTCCCATATGCAGGTTCTTTGTGATTTTGATTGTCTTCTGTCTGGGATCATCTGGGCAGGGCTCCTGCAGATGTGCTGAGACAGTGAAGGGATTTTGGCTGACCAGGGTCAAACCCCCCTCCCCTTTTCTTAGTTCTTGTCATATGGAGTAAAATAAAAATGGAACAGTGCAAATCCAATGTATGGTTGATTTTCTATGAATTTATAACAGAAATGTGGCATATGTAGTGTGTGAGTGTGTGTGTGTATGAAGTTTGTACAAGCAGAATGATTGGGGTGGGGGGGTTCCTGCTACAGTTCCCCCCTTCGGAGATAAGATTGCAAAGGTGGCTACTTTGCAATCCTTTTCTCCGCACAATTTAAGGTGGTAAATATTAACCTGCTATTCTCCGTGTGTCCATGTGAACGTGAAAGGGACTTGGATGTCATGCTTCTTAAGGATATTTGCATAGAAATATAATGGTGTAACAGTGCACATAGTTAGACATAGGATATCATGCAAAATTAATATTTTGTTGCTCAGTTACTTGTGGCATTCTAGTACCTTGGAAGAGATATTTTCTCAATAGTGGCGTATGCTTTACATTTAGCAGGAAGGTCCACTAATGACTGAAAAATGCAGTTCGCTTTGTCCCCCGCCATTTTTGTGTTCTCAGGTGTCAAGGTAGCTCTTCTATGGTCTCACACTGGCATGGTGTCACAGCAGTGGCAATCCCTGGTGAATCCACTTAGGGCTTTCATATTAACCATGTTGTATGGCACCCACCATAGCTGGCACAGGTTTGGGCACGTCATGAGAGAAGTGTCTTTGCCTTGGCCGCTCTATGGGATTATTATTATAGGCTCTGGTCTTGCAGTCATGGGAAGTTGCTCACTTGCACTTTAAGGACCAAAAGCTAATTGCAGCCTGGATACACTTGCCCAATTCAAACTGAGTCCAATTTGAATTTATCTTGCCCCATGGTTCCCAACTTCTCAAACCAATCTGTTAAAACAAAACCATTCTTAGAGGGCATTTGTCCAAATAAGTCAATTTAACTCTATAAGGGATTATTCCTGCTAAACCAAAGCATATCCACCTTCATGTATCTTAGAAGCTTCTCCTTAGTAAAGCGAGTTTTAGCACATTTTTAAAATGGGTAGGGAAGGTTGGCATAGTGCCAGGTGGAACAACGAAATATGGTTATAAATTTATCTAATTCTAAACATTGGACTACATAATAGCCTGGTCTCTTAAAAGGCATAAAATGTATGAGAATCCTCCACTGGGTTGTAAGGAATAAGACATTAAACATAAAAACAATTATACAGAAAAATAGCCCCCCCCCCTTTGTGGAAATAACACACTGTCAGACACATTTCAACATTCCTACGTAATAACACATAATACAAAACAAACTAATTAAATATCAGTTGCATATCTTGAGATAATTGTGATCTTCTCAATCCTGAAGCACAGTCTTTAAGGTTCAAAAATGAGAAAATGTCCTTGCAATTCAACTCCACCCCCCTTTGTCAGCCCCACTCCCCCGTCAGTTTATATCCTTTGGTGTCTGTTGGTGTCTGTTGTTGGTGCAGCCGGTGGCTTTTTCATCATAGGTCTGTAGCAACACATCTGTAGAAGTGACATCCTGTAAGGGGCAGGGGTTTGGAGACTTAAAAGACAAGAGTTAGGAAAAGAAGGGGCAAAAGGCCCCTCCCCAAGATAATCTCCTTGAGTTATCAGCTGCAAATAATAAAATCTTAGCATGTTAAGCATTTTACTCATTTTAATATTATTATCACATTTCCATATAATTACTGTTATTATCTGCTAAGTTCGTTTGCTTTCCTTCACTTTGGAGAGAAAGAGAACTGAAAAAAAATACAAGGTTAAAATAATGAAACACACACACACACAATGACTTATGAGGAACGAAAAATAAATAAATGCTAAGACACACAATTTTAAGTAATCTGAAGTAACAATGAAAATAAAAGAGTGTTTCTTGATGTGACAACATCGGCTAGAATGTTAATAGCAAAATGCTGGGAAATGACTTAATACCAAGAAAAATGAATGGCAATTTAAAATTGTGCAAGTACCTTGAACTAGCCAAAATGACAGAATTAATAAGAGATGCTCAGGCAAAGGTAAACAAGTACCATTTCACAAACAATGTTTGGTTGTGCTTCGATTAACTTCATAGACATCATGGAAAAACAGATTAAATACATGAAAACAGATTATTTGTAACTTTAAAAGTGTCAAAGCCACAAAGAGATGGAGGTCACTAATATAGCAGGGATTCAGACTTGTTTCACAGATCAGAAAGAAAGTTGCTGTGGGAGGAAAAAAAGGACAAACACTTTGTTATTGGGGTTCACATATCCTGTTAAAAGGGAAAATTATTTCATGTGAGAAGCCTGTCAGAAAATGCTGTTCCTAAGATGCACACAAACAAAGTCTGTGATTTAAATTCCATTGAGGGGGGGAATGCTTTGATATTTACCTGTGAAAAGAATTTTGGCATGTTAAGATTTGGAACCTGGAAAGCTCTTGACTTTTGATGGGCTAGTTTTTGGTTTTTGTTTTTTTTTGACCCTTTTGTCTTACGTAGCCCCTGGAGCAAAGACACATTGAGGGTGATTTCCCTCAATGGTTCTAAGTTTTTTTTTACATAAGGAAATTTGAATAAGTTCCTCCCTGCAGCCCAGGTCTTGTGGAAACCTCCTCTCTACACCCTACAGTTCCCCCCTTTCCTCTCTCTCTCTCTCTCTCTCTCTTTTTTGACTGATCTAGCCTCTGTGTATGTGCAGAGTTCATATCTAAGCAAACCTTTTATACTATTGAAAATGTTGCACCTTTGGCTAAATTAGAATTTGAATAAGGGAAGGAAAGGGTAAGGAGTAGATTTTAAAAATAGGGTTAGGTTTTAAAACAAAAGGAGAAACTCAGCAATTCAAGTATTCACCAAAGCTAGCAATTGCAGCCCAAGCAAAGGACTGCTTCCTTTATGTACAGGAAAGGGCTAATATCCCTCTGGCTATTCGCAGAACAATGCCACGCCCTTATATATGGGGAAAATGGCCAGAGAGTCACAAATCATAGGATATTATTATTATTATTATTATTATAAATATTCTCAGTCATTTCAGCCTCACCATTTGCAGACAAAAAATTTTTTTCTCTGCCCTTTATTTACAGGATTGGTCAAGGCCCCCATATGTATTTGTATGTGCTTAAACTTTGAATCGACTCTGAAGTCTGATCCCCCCCCCAATGATAAACAGTGTAATCACTCAAATGTTTGATATTACCCGTTGTGCTTCAAAACATCACAGCTTCACCTCTCACCTTTTAAAACTAAAGAGCAAAGCTAGGCTGATTTTCAACTCCATCAGCACACCAGAATTTAGGAATTACCCTCCAATGCTTGCAGACACATGTTCCTTCCACACAGCCACAAATTGGGAGAGTTGAAAGAGACCTTGGGGTCATCTAGTCCAACCCTCCAAAATATAGAGTTCACAGCAAGATTTCACAGCAGGATTTGTACTATCAAAGAGACATACACATTTAAGTACAGATTTTCAACTGGGAAAGGAAACATCTATGCTCCTATCATGTACTAAGGAAGAGGAAAATAAAAGTACCCAACTTTACACAGAACCCTTTTTGCAGATCTTGAGATAGTGTGAGTGAGTTTGCTTCCTTAGACTAAAGAATGCAAGTTCTTAGAGAAATTATCTTTAAAGGAAGATTGAAGTGAACATTTTTCCTAAGATAGGGAGAGGATCTCTTATAAAGCAAAGTTAATTCAATTGATATAACCACTCACAAATAATTAAAACAGCCATAGATTTGATTTAAAAGGAATACAAGAGTGAACAATTTTTCCTGAACTTGCAGGGGAATAGTAAGCCCCCCCTTGCAGTTTCCTTTAAAGGAAGCTTACTCAGGAGTAAATGCACTTGGCACAGAAGTAAGAAGGAGAAGAAAGAGAGAGAGGGGAAAAACCTGAAAGAGACAGAATGAAACAGGGGGGGGCATCTTCTAAGAAAGAAGCCAGGAAGTCTTATAGAGACTGATATTTGGACTGGACTCATAGAATTTTGCTGGCCATGGAAGCCTCTACATTTAATAACAATTTTCTTAGAAAGAACACCACACTTTCATAGGCATGTGCTTAATGAAATACATACACTGCATTTTAGCTTGAGAGAGCAGTTGGCTCAACTAGGCTTTTGCAGCAGAAACATTAGTTGTTGTTTTTTTCACAGTACATTTCAAAATACTGGAACAAAAGACTGGAAAACGGATGTAGACTCACAAACTCAAAAGTTACAAGAAAACATCATTTACCACTAGACTTAAAATCACCCTCCTCTCTTAAATTAGAGGAAGGAGGTGGGGTAATCCCCCTTTCAGAACACAGGTAGCATGTATACAGGATTTTACCACATGGGAGGAAAACTCTCTTTTAGAGCTTTTCTCAAATAATAAACATTTGCACACTTCATTCTCCATTTTGTTTTGTTTAAGGTTGGCAAGGCCCAACATGGCTTCCTTAGTTTTTAAAAATTTTGAAGCAAGTTTGCAATTTAAAACTATGTGCATTTTAAGAACAGTCTGTGGATGCCGAGGCCAATGTAAATACAAACCCTTGAAATATTTCTAAATCTTTGAGTACATCTCTTATTCATTTATTATTATTATTTTTAATAACTAAGATCTCTATAATGCGTGGGCTCTCAGGCTGGGCTGTTATTATATCTACTGCCTTCTGAGCACCATTAAGTTTACGGTTTCATGTTCTAGCTTTAGGTTATAGTTTAACAACACAAATTTGATGTTTTCAGCTCTCCCTAAGGGTTCACACCCTGATTTTGTTGAAGGATCCCTGAGGTGGCTGCTGTGCCCTGGGTTCCAGGTGGTGAGCCTAAGCCACCCACTAAAAGTTACAACGGTCTCATACTTTGTACTTGAAAGACCATTTTTCCCCTTTATTTTTATTTTTTTTTTCCAATTGGAGATGACAAGCTGGAGGGGCATATTAGAATCCTCTCTGGGGCAAAAAGGCTTCATGGAAGCTTTGTTGCCAGGAGGAGTCCAGCTAGGGTGTTTTAGTGAGCTCCCATTCTCTCATATGTCATTATTGGGCTTTTTTCGTTAACGACGTACACTAAAGACAGAAAGAGTGGAAACACACACACAAGGGAGGAGGGGCAATGGGAAAGAAAGGGGGGACAGATAAAAGATCCTTTCAGTACTCAAAGTTCCCTTGACTAACACAATTCCTACTTATCTATAAACCACGAATTAATTTCTGGAGATCTCAAACCTGAACCTGAAACTCAAAACCACGGGTCCCTCTGCCCGAAAACTCAAACCACGGGTCTCTCTGCCCGGAATTCCTTTACCTCAGCGCTGTTTACAAGACTAAACCCCCTCTACCACCCACAACAGCCTCCTGCCTAGCCTTTGAGACTAAGTTCGGAATCCCCTACTGAACGCCTGCGCAATGCAGTGCCAGATCGGGGTCCAAGAAAACAACCAAGGTTTGAAAGGAAGCAAATGACCTTGTGTTAAAATACTTTTGAAAAGATGCCACCGGACGACTCCGAGGGAAGACATCAGAGAAACAGTAAAAGAGCCACGCTTTCCCGGACTCAATTCCAAGACGGAAAACGGGGGAGAAAAGGGATAGGTAGATTAAGGCGTACCCGGACGACTCCGAGGGGTAGCGCCGGAAAACAGTAAAGTTCCACAATTTCCCCGGCTGCACTCCGCGTAAGAAATTGAGGGGAGAGAAGAGAAAGGCTTTGGCGTACCCAGACGACTCCGAGAGGTAAGCGCCAGACAGTAAAGCTCCGCGATTTCCCTGGCCACTTTCCGAAAGGGGAGAATCGGGGTAGAAAAGGACAGAATTTAAACGTACCCGGGCGACTCCGAGGGGTAACGTCAGAAATGAAAGAAGGAAAGTCTGGCTGTCGTGAAGATGTTCCTTTTCCACCCCCCTCCCAATGTATTTACTTCAAACCATACTCACGTTCGAAGATGTCCCCTGCGGATTTCAGGATCCTTTCCCCTTAGCCGGCTTGACCTCGCCTTTGCTTCCCCTGGTTGGGCTTTTGGTGACGATTGATTACCGCCCGCAAAGAGGAGGCAGGGAGAGGAAGAAGGATCCCTGGGCTAAGGTTGCCCAGTGGCGCCTGATCCCCTCTATCTCCCCTCTCACCTTTGCAGGAGAACCAAGTGTCCCTGAGAATGGTCGCCAACTGTTGCAGGAAAAATCTGAGGGCTCCCTTGGACAAAAATAAAACACCAACCAGAGCAAATTGAAGCAAATCAGCAGCCTGTAGGCCTGGTCTTTATTGAAGAAAGACTGTCGCGACAGGGTGCTCCCCTCACTCGCAGGTGAGAGGAAGGACCCAGAAAAATGGTGTGCCAGGTCTTATAAAAACTTTTGAAATTCCCCTCCTCTAGATCAAGCCCACCCCCAGAAATTCCCCTCCTCTAGATCAAGCCCACCCCCAGAAACATCATGCATACATTACAGACAGGAGGGGTTGAGGGTGGAGTTGTGGTGGTAACATCATGCATACATTACAGAAAGGAGGGGTTGAGGGAGGAGTTGGTGGTAACCTGAGTGTCTTGTCACCTGGCTGGTTCCTCCCTTCCCCCCTACCCCTCGAGTCACTTCCAGGAGACAAAAGGGAGTTTGCAGTTTCCTGCCCCCTGAGGGAAGATCTGATCATTGTCCTTTGTTTCAGTCCATGCTGAATCCACTCCCATATGCAGGTTCTTTGTGATTTTGATTGTCTTCTGTCTGGGATCATCTGGGCAGGGCTCCTGCAGATGTGCTGAGACAGTGAAGGGATTTTGGCTGACCAGGGTCAAACCCCCCTCCCCTTTTCTTAGTTCTTGTCATATGGAGTAAAATAAAAATGGAACAGTGCAAATCCAATGTATGGTTGATTTTCTATGAATTTATAACAGAAATGTGGCATATGTAGTGTGTGAGTGTGTGTGTGTATGAAGTTTGTACAAGCAGAATGATTGGGGTGGGGGGGTTCCTGCTACATAGGTGAAACATCTTTTTCGGATGTTGTTTGTCAGGTGAGTGGCCTTATACAGTATAGCTGCTGGGGTAGAGAGGATCAGAGCTGTTTCCAGAGCTGTTTAACACACTGGATTCTGGACTGAGGAGAATGATGAAGGAACTTTCTCTCCTGTTCATAGTTACTTGTCCACAAAATGATAAACCTTTATTTCCCCCAAGTAAGTCAATTGGTTTTTCACTCTCGGCTTGTGCTTTTAAGATGGATGGAATTATGTACATCTTACATCCTCATAGGCGATTGGGAGTATCAATAGAGACATCACTCTTTTCGCTTCTGACATGCTCATCAGGGAAAGAGTGCTGAAGCAAAAGAATTAATGTGGCATTTGATTTAATACACAGAACCCAGTACTCAATTCCAGTAATGACATATGTCTTTGGGGGCAAGTCAGCTGGAGCTGTAAAGGAGTGGGGACTGCAGCCTGATTCTGCTAAGGAGTTTGCAAAATCAGTTCTGAGAGTAGCCATTTTTAAGAGAAAAGAGTGAGCATGAATCTTAGTTTTAAAATACATCCATCTCAGAAGCATAGAACCAAATATCCCTACATTCAAAGTAGGAAATCTAAACAAAAGTAAGTCTTTTTTTAAAAAAGAAGAAGAAGCCTGCAATCATATTTTGTTATGCCTAAGCCACAGAGGGATAGTATGAACACAAAATCTGGGGCAGCATAAAAAGGATAATTTGAGAAAGATTGCTTGCTAATTTTTTGTTTTGTTTTCCCCTTCCCAAAATTCATTTGAATGTGTCTTTATTATTACATATTCATAGTCAATGGGGTCCTGAGTAATTTGGGACTGCATAGATTTAAAGCACCCACCCACAGAATCCCGGGAAGTGCAGATTGTTAAGGGTGCTGGGAATTGCAGCTCTGTGAGGAGGAAGCCACAGTTATAAGGATTCTTCTCTCTGTGTGTGTTTTTTGTGTGTGTGCATGGAGCTGTTTAAGACAAGAGTTCCCTATTCAAACTATTATCTGCACTTTTAAGTGAATATGGATCTAAGAACAACCTTCTGTTTCATTATCTCTGTGCTGATATAGTGTCCATAAAGGGGATCCAAATAGCTTCACAGCCACTTCTCAGAGCACTACCTCATCCCACTCACCGTCCTTAGTAAATACTGGCCTCCTTTACACAGTGGTTGTAATGATTGTTGAGAATTTGCATGCTTGAAATCTGCTATAGAAACACAAATTTCCAATATATATCATTAGAAGAATCAGCAGGGCCGGATTTAGGTTTGATGAGGCCCCAAGCTACTGATGGTAATGGGGCCCTTGATATGTCCAGCTGTCCTTTGTCACCAACAAATTGTCGCTGTGTTTTGTGTTGAATATATACTATATAGCAGGGGTTCCCAAACTTTTTTCAAAGAGGGCCAGATTTGAAGTGAACATGCATGAGGGCTGACCAAAGTTCTTGACATTTTTTTAGGATTGAAATTGTTGAGCTTTTTTTACAATTTTACCCCAGTGTTGTTGAACTTTTTGGGAAATTTTACCCCAGAAAATAAACTGCCACAGGGGTCAGATTAACATAGCTGTCAACGCTTCCCTTTTTAAAAGGGAAATTCCCTTATTCCGAATAGGATTCCTCGCAAGAAAAGGGAAAAGTTGACAGCTATGCGGGTTAAACCGACCGGCAGGCCGGATAAAGCCCCCGAGACAGACTTTGGACATGTCTGCTATATGGATCTAATAGGTATATAAAGCCATTTGCACATAATAAAGTATGTATTTTATCAAAATAATTGTTGAACTGAAATACAGTTAAGAAGAAGAAGATTAAAAGTGAAATACTTTTAAATTTTTGGTGGGCCCCCAAGAGTGGGGCTCTAAGCTATAGCTTGTTTAGCTTATACGCACTGAGTATCAGCCACCTGGCCTGAAACAGATTAAAAAAAATATCTCCGTTTACAGCTCTCTACTTTGAGGCTTAAGAATCTTTCCTACATTTTCCAGCCGCTCCCCTTTTCTGAGAGTAAAACCCTTTAAATCAGGGTCTGGCCTCCGTTTTATTGATGTGAGAGGATTTTGGGCAACAACACTTGCCCCCCAAAAAACAGGATAAAAATAAACAGGCTCGTAAACAAAGAAGGACTGTGGTATGACGTTCAGTGACACTCCGTTACTAAACATGTTCTTTGGGAAATAAGCTCCACTGATGGACCTTCTGCTAAAAGGAAAAGGAAGGACCCTTCACCCCCTTGTGATTCGTGAGAGCCGAGCCGGCGTTTAAAAACATGCGGCCCCATCAGCAAACGCTTCTCCTCCAGGAATTCTGACCCTGATGAGCCGCCGTACCAGCCCCTTGCCATCATGTGATTACAAGTCAGCTGACAAAAAAAACCCACTCCCGCATGCGGAAGT